>NC_064614.1:990801431-992001431 GCF_023898315.1 Schistocerca nitens | reverse complement strand
GTTACCATACATGTTACTGCATTATGAAGATACAAATGACTTGTGCATTAGAAGTGCAGAAAATATAGCTCAGGTAAGGGTAACAAATTCTGTATACTGTTGACCGAATTAGTGCTATTTGTGAAAATTGAAACTGATTGATTGAGTGTTAAATACAGTAAACAAAGTTTACCTTCTTTTAATTCTTGTAGTTTCCACCATAAGAACTCAGAAAAATTCAAAGAGAGAAAAATCCCATGGAATTTCACTTGTCCTATACTACATTCATCAGTTTCCCAGCTTCATTCTTTATGCGTATGTGCAAAGTCTTACATGATGGAGAACCATAATATTTTATGAACTTAGGCTTTCTTTCAGAATGTTTGCTTTTACTACTCTCTCTGTCTCTAATCATAGTCAGTGCCTGTAGCCATTTTCTGTTTTCATCTATATACCAAATATGATATCAATATTTATGTTTCCCTCTCTGTCCTAATGATGACATGTTTGAGCTTGCAGGCTGTTCTCTTACCTCCATCCTCTTAAATATATAGAGCCTTCAAAAAAAATCCCAAACTGTTAAAGGAGGTAAAAAAGGCCTCAGATCATATGCCCAAAAACAAATACTTGTTGAAAGATCAGGTAAGTTTACATGCATCGGTAAAGTCAGCACTCAGTGGTGTAGGCTGTCTTCCTGTCAATATTTCTTGTTCATTAGTTGTGGGTTGTGTTTGTCTCTGTTTTTTTGTCCGGAGATTGTGATCTTGTTGACAACTATCTTCTACATCAGGGATTTTTTTACTTTCCATGTTGACATTATCCTGGAATCAGACAAGAATTAGTGATTCCATGGAGTCTTGTTATTCTGTGTGGGAAATGACAGATATGGTTTTCTTCTCCAGTTTAGCTGACAGCATTAATAGATAGTTGTATGTTGTGTACATCACCCAACATACTTGACACCACATTGTGTCTGAAAAAATGTTGAGCAAGTTTTTCCAGCAAGTGCTGCCACAGCATCATTTGCAGCAAGCACAAGGTAACATGGTGGATCTGGCACAATTTACACACTTGATATGGAGGAGAAAGTGTTACAGTGACTAGAAGACAATACTAAAAAAAATGTGCAAATATTGGATGTTCTGAATGCCTAAACCACACTTTTGCATAGTCAATTCTGCAACAAACAGTTACTTCATCCTTATCTCTCACAGTGCGTGCCTGTTTTCTCAGACCGCAACAACACCATGCCAGATGATAGTTCTGCCACTGGATTATAAGTCAGAGTGCTGAAGCACTATAGTTCACAGCTTGTATTTTATTTACAGGTGAGACATTATTCACACAGTGTGTTATAAAAAATTACCAAACAACACCATGAGGCAAATGCTTCAGTAGTCATATAGTAACGCCTTTAGGTTCTCTTTAATGTCAGTGCATGGGCAGAACTTGTGAGTGACCAGTACTACCAAAACACTTGTTTTGAGACAAATAAATAGGTGCTGTTTACTACCAACTTCTGCACAACTTATTACCAGTTCTATTGGAAAATGTTGCCCCTGCAGATAAGACTTATACACAACAGGGCATGCCTTATATGACAGTACCTAACACAGATGTTTAATGAGTGATACATTGGTTGAGAAGGTCCAGCAGCAGTTGATTTCTGGATATGGGGACATTTAAAAGTATTGATGTATTCCACATCCATCAGCAACATGCAAATGTTACATTATTGTGTGTTTAGACATGTGATCTAATCTGAGGCTCGCCAGGTGAGTTCACAGTAGTTCATGATTATTTGAGGAGGAGGAGGAGGACTGAAGGATGTGAGAGAATGAGTGGTAACCACCAAGAGAGAGAGGGCTGTAATGAGTCCCATATCTCAACACGTATTTGTTTCTGATTGTAAATTATCAAACTTTTTGTCCTAGTTTTCAGTATTACTTCCTCCTCTAACAATATGAGACCTTTTGTTGGAACACCCTGTACAAATGGAATGTCATCAATGAGTCAAAGGTAAAAACTATTGCAGGAGCTTGAAAGACAGATACTAAATGTGGTTTACATGCTAGTTTCCTGAATACAGAGGTAGGGCGAGGATGGGGGGAAATGAAATGTTACAGGTATTGTTAATATAGGAAATATTTTCATATTTTCCAGATATGACTCCACAATCTTAGTGACCTTAATGAATAATACCATCTAGATAACTTTAGGATTTTTTTATTACATTACCTCCACAATACAGGTTTCGGCTCTTGTCATCTTTGGAAAAAATTTAGAATGTCAGAAATAAAGTTCGGAACATATATATCTGTATAATATGTGTAGATAATACATGGTAAATCATATGCCAAAGCAAGGGGTCATTGATTTGGAAGGAAAGCACTCATGATCCTAGGTTAAGGGAATAAAGGAGAGACAAACAAGGTGTCACCACTTCGTCTGATGTCTCATAAAAATTGGCAAACTAATAAATTGCTGTTAGCTGTTGGTGACCATTTCTGTGAGACATAATAATTGATTTTTTTTACATGTGATGCAAAATTAAATACCCAGTTTACATCTGTTTAAATAGTTTACTTTATTTCAATATTGTATTACTGAAATATATTTATTTAAGGGGTTGTCCATAAGAGACTGTCCTTGATATAAATTTTAATAGTATCAACAGTAAATGTCATAGAGTGTTGATTCAAGGTGACATTTAAAGAGTAAGTCAAACAGCTGTAGGTAAGAACATGTGTGAATACTGATTTGTTATTTTCCTGCTTGCAGCGCCATGCATGCACAATGGCAACTCCTGAATGTAAAGCATTTTGTGTTCTGCAGTTTACTAAGGGTGAATCTGTAAATTCAGTTAAACATGCATTTCATTTAAAGTTTGATTGTGATCCCACATGTGGCAACAACATGTGTTGATTGTACAATCAATTCGATATGACTGGATATGTGTGTGAAGGGAAAAGTATGGGATGACAAAAAATGTCTGAAGAGGATGTTGAGCACGTTGTGGAGCATCTTACCTTTGCATTCCTAAGAAGTCTGTTCAGAATGCAAGTTGGGAACATCACTTCCCAAAAGCTTTAAGAAAATGTTTACACATTCACCATACCAGTTACAGTTGTACATGCTTTAAAATGAGTCCCCTAAATTAAACATTTTCTGTGCTGTGTCCTGAGATCAGGCATACAAATCATTTTTTCTCTGAAGCTATCGTAACAGTGGTGGCTTATCAGGATATGTTGCAAGAATGGCTCTTTTTCCCAATTAGAAAGTGAACCTGAAAATTTTGTGTGTCAGCAAGATAGAGCCCCTCCCCATGGGCACTTTTTTTATGAGAGTGATT
This sequence comes from Schistocerca nitens, assembly GCF_023898315.1. Taxonomy (NCBI): domain Eukaryota; kingdom Metazoa; phylum Arthropoda; class Insecta; order Orthoptera; family Acrididae; genus Schistocerca; species Schistocerca nitens. Next base: position 991,998,100 of record NC_064614.1, on the reverse strand, counting down.
GAGTGTCGAAATCTCTGAATCTAGGATTGATTGTAATGGTCAGTGCAACAGAGCTCTTTTCTGCCAACCTCCATGTTCAACTGGCCTCACACAAGCATTTTTTTTTCCTTTGAGGCTTTATAGAAGATCATACGTATGTCTGCTACTACTGAATGATTTGCCAGAGTGGACGCACAGAACTGAGGCTATTGTTTCAATTGCTCCAGACTTTTTAATCAAAGTGTGGGAAGAACTGGATTTTTGGTTGGATGTGTTCCATATATTAAAAATGTACATATTGAACATTTTTAAGAATAACTAGATTAGTTTACTTTCAGTTTAATGTATGATTTGTTGTAAATAGTCTAAATTAAACCATTATAATGTACCATTGAAATGGGGACATTCTTTTATGGACACCCTTAATTATGTACTAGTAAGGATTGTAGTGAGTTATATACTTAGTTAAGAAAATTTCATTGTCAAATTTATTTGTGAATTACTGTCTCCAGGTTAGCACAGAAAAAAGTAAAAAACTCGAGAATTTGGGCACTGTAATGACTCTTTATAGTCGCCGGACATTCAGCAAGGAAAGTTTTCAGTGGACAAAGTGTGTGGTCAAATACCTCTACGATACTTACGGGCATCTTAGCCTCTCTATGCTGTCATTTCTTGTTGAGGTAGGTTTTAATTGTTTTAATGCTAATGTAGGCCAGAGCTTTAGCACAGCTGAAATTATGATTGGCCCTGCATGAACAAAATCTTTCCAAGTACACTTTTCCTTTATTGGTTGATCATATCAATTGTTTGTGAATGTTGGCTTTAAGTATTAAAGTTTCAGTAATGAATGAGAAAATAAGTTAAAACTTCATCTATTTAATTTTCAGTTATCTGACAACTCAAAAGAATGATGATATTTATTCGACTGATTAAAACTGTATAAAATGTTATATCAAAGTCAGAAAATTAGGTGGTGAATAGATTGCTAATTTTTAACTGCTTCATTGTTTATTATTGACTGTTTGATGTTAAATTTTGAAATATTAGAATTCAAATGTTTGCAGTGGTTTGGCCATATGTAAGGATTTCTTTTAAATCAGATATTTTAGAAGTACTGTACCAGGCAAACAACCTAGAGATAGGTCTTGTGATATTTTGAAGAAAAAAAGACATTGACAATAGGTGCACACATATTAGTTACATGATAAGCCAACCTGAAAGGGATGCATATACAGCTGTCTCCAGCTTCATGAACGGAAGTTTAATGATGGTGATAATGATGATGATGACGATATATCTAATGATTAATCTACACAGATACTTATACCATAAAAAGTACAGTGGCAGTTATGTTTTTCCTTGAAAGCCCGGAAACTACCATGAAAATAAAAGACAGAAATCATAGATGAAAGGTGTCAATTGTTCACAAGTCAATATTGGCAGTATCCTATATCACAACACTGCCTTTCATCTGATACCGCCCAATAAATCTACTTGTAACAAGAACCCTCAAAATCCTGCTCCCTCATAATAATATCCAGTCACAGTGTGAGTTCCATATTACCCTTATTATGTATTAATATTTGAATGGAGAGGTAGTAATGTGTGAAATTTAAAATTTTCACAGTGAATTGAATGTTCAAAGAAATTGCATCTGGTCATTGTCAATTATGCTCCTTGATATTGTGACTGGGCATTAGCCAGTCATCCTCAAGTGAGCCATCAGAGACTGGTGAAGATGTTCTCCCATTCCACAGCTAATTAGCACACTGTGAATACTCCACACATGTGGCCAGAATCGTGGCCACAAACTGACCACATTACCTGGCAGCACCACCCTCACTGGTGGATTGCAGAACTCTGCTATCCTCAGTTTATATTTCGGAAATGCAATTGTACTTATATCTTTGTATCTGTATCATATATATGTATTTGTTGACAATGTTGACAATGTATTTGTTGACATGTTAACAATGTGACTGATTAAGTACTGTAACTAGGGGCTTTCTTTGGTATGTTCAATAACAGAGTGGTACATCATGTATAATCATGAAGCACAGTAAGATAAATAATTGTAGTTTATATTTAGGGAATGCAATTGTACTTTTATCTACCCTTGTGTCTGTATCATATACATGTATTTGTTGACAACACCCATATAATCTGTATTGTCTACAGATAGATAGAAAAATAAATAAATATGTTGTTGTTGTTGTTGTGGTCTTCAGTCCTGAGACTGGTTTGATGCAGCTCTCCATGCTAATCTATCCTGTGCAAGCGCCTTCATCTCCCAGTACCTACTGCAACCTACATCCTTCTGAATCTGCTTAGTGTATTCATCTCTTGGTCTCCCTCTACGATTTTTACCCTCCACGCTGCCCTCCAATGCTAAATTTGTGATCCCTTGATGGCTCAGGGCATGTCCTACCAACCGATCCCTTCTTCTAGTCAAGTTGTGCCACAAACTTCTCTTCTCCCCAATCCTATTCAATACCTCCTCATTAGTTACGTGATCTACCCACCTAATCTTCAACATTCTTCTGTAGCACCACATTTTGAAAGCCTCTATTCTCCTCTTGTCCAAACTATTTATTGTCCATGTTTCACTTCCATACATGGCTACACTCCGTACAAATACTTTCAGAAACGACTTCCTGACACTTAAATCTATACTCGATGTGAACAAATTTCTCTTTTTCAGAAACACTTTCCTTGCCATTGCCAGTCTACATTTTATATCCTCTCTACGTTGACCATCATCAGTTATTTTGCTCCACAAATAGCAAAACTCCTTTACTACTTTAAGTGTCTCATTTCCTAGTCTAATTCCCTCAACATCACCCGACTTAATTCGACTACATTCCATTATCCTCGTTTTGCTTTTGTTGATGTTCATCTTATATCCTCCTTGTAAGACACTGTCCATTCTGTTCAACTGCTCTTCCAAGTCCTCTGCTGTCTCTGACAGAATTACAATGTCATCGGCGAACCTCAACATTTTTATTTCTTCTCCATGGATTTAATACCTACTCCAAATTTTTCTTTTGTTTCCTTTACTGCTTGCTCAATATACAAATTGAATAACATCAGGGATAGGCTATAACCCTGTCTTACTCCCTTCCCAACCACTGCTTCCCTTTCATGCCCCTCGACTCTTATAACTGCCATCTGGTTTCTGTACAAATTGTAAATAGCCTTTCGCTCCCTGTATTTTACCCCTGCCACCTTCAGAATTTGAAAGAGAGTATTCCAGTCAACATTGTCAAAAGCTTTCTCTAAGTCTACAAATGCTAGAAATGTAGGTTTGCCTTTCCTTAATCTTTCTTCTAAGATAAGTCGTAAGGTCAGTATTGCCTCACGTGTTCCAACATTTCTACAGAATCCAAACTGATCTTCCCCGAGGTCTGCTTCAACCAGTTTTTCCATTCATCTGTAAAGAATTCATGTTAGTATTTTGCAGCTGTGAATTATTAAACTGATAGTTCGGTAATTTTCACATCTGTCAACACCTGCTTTCTTTGGGATTGGAATTATTATATTCTTCTTGAAGTCTGAGGGTATTTCGCCTGTCTCGTACATCTTGCTCACCAGATGGTAGAGTTTTGTCAGGGCTGGCTCTCCCAAGGCCGTCAGTAGTTCTAATGGAATGTTGTCTACTCCCGGTGCCTTGTTTCGACTCAGGTCTTTCAGTGCTCTGTCAAACTCTTCACACAGTATCGTATCTCCCATTTCATCTTCATCTACATCCTCTTCTATTTCCATAATATTGTCCTCAAGTACATCACCCTTGTATAGACCCTCTATGTACTCCTTCCACCTTTCTGCTTTCCCCTCTTTGCTTAGAACTGGGTTTCCATCTGAGCTCTTGATATTCATACAAGTGGCTCTCTTTTCTCCAAAGGTCTCTTTAATTTTCCTGTAGGCTGTATCTATCTTAGCCCTAGTGAGATAAACCTCTACATCCTTACATTTGTCCTCTAGCCATGCCTGCTTAGCCATTTTGCACCTCCTGTCGATCTCATTTTTTAGATGTTTGTATTCCTTTTTCCCTGCTTCATTTACTGCATTTTTATATTTTCTCCTTTCATCAATTAAATTCAATATTTCTTCTGTTACCCAAGGATTTCTATTAGCCCTCGTCTTTTTACCTACTTGATCCTCTGCTGCCTTCACTACTTCTTCCCTCAGAGCTACTCATTCTTCTTCTACTGTATTTCTTTCCCCCATTCCTGTCAATTATTCCCTTATGCTCTCCCTGAAACTCTCTACAACCTCTGGTTCTTTCAGTTTATCCAGGTCTCATCTCCTTAAATTCCCACCTTTTTGCAGTTTCTTCAGTTTGACTCTGCAGTTCATAACCAATAGATTGTGGTCAGAGTCCACATCTGCCCCTGGAAATGTCCTACAATTTAAAACCTGGTTCCTAAACCTCTGTCTTGCCATTATATAATCTATTTGATACCTTTTAGTATCTCCAGGATTCTTCCAGGTATACAACCTTCTTTTATGATTCTAGAACCAAGTGTTAGCTATGATTAAGTTATGCTCTGTGCAAAATTCTACAAGGTGGATTCCTCTTTCATTTCTTCCCCCCAATCCATATTCACCTACTATGTTTCCTTCTCTCCCTTTTCCTACTGACGAATTCCAGTCACCCATGACTATTAAATTTTCATCTCCCTTCACTACCTGAATAATTTCTTTTACCTCGTCATACATTTCTTCAATTTCTTCATCATCTGCAGAGCTAGTTGGCATATAAACTTGTACTACTGTAGTAGGCATGGGCTTTGTGTCTATCTTGGCCACAATAATGCGTTCACTATGCTGTTTGTAGTAGCTTACCCGCACTCCTATTTTTTTATTCATTATTAAACCTACTCCTGCATTACCCCTATTTGATTTTGTATTTATAACCCTGTAATCACCTGACCAAAAGTCTTGTTCCTCCTGCCACCGAACTTCACTAATTCCCACTATATCTAACTTTAACCTATCCATTTCCCTTTTTAAATTTTCTAACCTACCTGCCCCATTAAGGGATCTGACGCTCCACGCTCCGATCCGTAGAATGCCAGTTTTCTTTCTCCTGATAACGATGTCCTGCTGAGTAGTCCCTGCCCGGAGATCCAAATGGGGGACTATTTTACCTCCGGAATATTTTACCAAAGAGGACGCCATCATCATTTGACCTTACATTAAAGCTGCATGCCCTCAGGAAAAATTACGGCTGTAGTTTCCCCCTTGCTTTCAGCCTTTCACAGTAGCACAACAGCAAGGCCGTATTGGTTAGTGTTACAAGGCCAGATCAGTCAATCATCCAGACTGTTGCCCCTGCAACTACTGAAAAGGCTGCTGCCCCTCTTCAGGAACCACACGTTTGTCTGGCCTCTCAACAGATACCCCTCCGTTGTGGTTGCACCTACGGTACAGCTATCTTTGTCGTTGAGGCACGCAAGCCTCCCCACCAACGGCAAGGTCCATGGTTCATGAGGGGAGGATAAATAAATAAATAAAAAATAAAGGTTGACATTTGCCATGGTCATCAGTGTACTCTGTCATCTTCAATTAGAGAAAATTGTGGAGATGATAATGTTGCATGCATTATCCAACTGACAGCCACTGTGAGAATTCATTAAATTTTCTGCCATATGTATTTCCACAGATTCTTTAATAACAGAGTCCCAAAAAAAAGTTGCTGTTGCCTAAATTGTTGTTTCACCATACTCCATTGAATGTCAGCATGAGCTATTATGTCAACAAAAATAACAAATTTTTGAAAATATGATGTGATTGGATAGATAAAAAATCAACTCGCCAGGAAGCAGCTGGAGAAAACTCCCAGGTGGGATGAGAAGGAAAGACTGATTGTTGGAGTTTGCTCATTTTCATCCCGTCCATTAAGTCTTCCCTGACACAGGGTCCCCCCCCCCCCCTCCCCCCTCTTCCTCCCACCTGTGGGTCCAGGGGTTATAATAGGCCCAAGGTATTCCTGCCTGTTGTAAGAGGTGACTAAAAGGAGCCTCACACTTTTCAGTCCTGTAAGTTCAGGTCCCATTTTATGGTCTGACCTGCCACTTTCCAAACTCTACAGAAGTGCGGGCCATAAGGGGAAGGAGGCCTTACGTGGTGCATGAGTTATCCATAGTGCCCTTAGATTTGATCTCCTGAACCTCTTGTCATGGCTTTGCGTCTACACGTGCAATTCAACTTTTGGGCGAGGACACTTTCCAGGGTATGTCATCTTCTTCGGTTGTCTCCTGTCCTCTTTCACCCCTATGACAATATTGGATTTCTCTGTGTCCATTATCCAGCACGGTAGCCAGTCCATTGTGATGGGGCTGTCATGTACCCATTTGGTGGTAGCCCTCTGACAACACAGGGATCCCACTGCTGCTGCCTGAGCTGTAAAGCTGCATCCTAGAGCACACGTATGCCAAGGAGTAGATGCCTGTCCTCCTTGGGCATCAGGAATCCCAGCAGCGGCCATCATGCCAGGTGGCCCTTGCTGTGGCTGGGTGGCACCCGTGGGTAGATCCCCTGTTCGGAGTGGGTGGCATCAGGGCGGATGACCCACAATGAAGTGGACTAAATCATCTCTTGCTGGTGACTGTACGGTGCCAGCAGTCTCTAAGAAGGGCAAGGTCGAGTAAAATGCTGACAGATATGACGGTAAATTGTTTCCCACCTTTGCTACACCATTGGAGGAACATAGGGCTACAGAAAGAACAGAGCCATATTCGCCTCGGTATTTAGTCTGTAGCTGAATGGACAGGAACTCCTTTGTACCTATGAAGCCTCAGTTTTTTGTTGAACATCTTGAGGATAAGTTTGGGGAAGTGACTGCACTGTCCAAGGTGAGAAGCAGTGCAGTCTTGATTCCGACAGCATACCCAGCCCAATCCTGGGCGTTACTCACTTGTGACCGGCTGGGTGATATTCCTGTTTCCATCACTCACCATAAAAGCCTGAACATGGTCCAGGGGTTTATTTTCCATCAAGACTGTGGACGTCCACTGCATCCAGATACTCAATGTGTGCCTCCTCCCACTTGTATCAACTGCTCGCCAGACTGCACAGTACTGTAAAAGGAGTGGAAAATCACGGGTTACAAGACCCTGGTCCGGTTGACTTACCAAGAGGCTCAACATAAATTTGAACAATTACACCCCATTCAGTTGACATCCACATATGCTGCAGGTACATTACCATTGCCATCACAAGTACCAGTCATATCACACTCTGTGTAACAAACAGTGGGCCCTCCTGGCCTCCAGAGTACATCCGCCCCCTTGGTGGTAGGGGGAAAAATCTCCTTCCATTGCTCCCAGAGTACCTACTTCAGGAGCAAGCCCCCCCCCCCCCCCCCAAATGCAGGGGACATCGGTCCTCTCCCCCCTGCTGGAGAAGCAAGTCTCCTCCAGCTCCTCTTGTGCAGAAGGGGTCCCTTAGGACCCTCTCTCCCAAGGTCTCCACTAATGCCACAGCGGACACTCGCTAGTGGCTAAATGAGCCAAAAGCTGCTGGACGAAGAGCTTCACGGTCTTCCTCCATACCTGAAGCTACTTCGGATAAGTCCTCCCAGCAAGCCCCTAAAGAGAAGCGAGAGGGCAAGCAAACAAGGAAGTCTGCTAAGAAAAAGGACCCTCCAGTGGCCGCAACACCACCATTCCCTATCAGCTCTGCTCCTGAGGATGAGACTGAGATCTTAGCATCCCCTGAGGACCTGGATCTCCCTGATGCCTCATCCACAATAGGAATGGACACAAATACTCAATCAGTGGCAGCAGGTGACCCTGACGCGTAACTTGCCTCCTTGTGTGCTTCGTGCCTTCCCACCCTCACGATAATGTCATCCTCTAGTGGAATTGCTGTGGTTTTTTCCACCACCTGGCTGAGCTATGGCAGGTCTTAAGCTTTACACCTGCTTTCTGCATTGCCCTCCAGGAAACCTGGTTCCCAGCAATGTGGACCCCAGCCCTCCGCGGCTGTAGGGGATATTACAAGAACCGTAGCGACTATAATAGTGTGTCAGGCGGAGTTTTTATCTATGTCCTGAACTCAGTATGCATTTAACCTGTGCCCCTTCAAACCCCTCTTGAAGCTGTGGCTGTCAGGATAAGGACGACGCAGAAAATAACTGTCTGCAATGTATATCTTCCTCCAGATGCTGCAGTACCCCTGAACGCATTGGCTGCACTGATTCATCAACTCCCTAAACCTCTCCTACTTTTGGGAGATTTTAATGCCCATAACCCCATGTTGGGTGACACCGTGCTTACTGGCTGAGGCAGAGATGTCGAAACTTTACTGTCTCAACTCGACCTCTGCCTCTTAAATACTGGGGCCCCCACACATTTCAGTGAAGTTCATGGCACTTACTCGGCCATTTATTTATCCTTCTGCAGCCCAAGACTTCTCCCATCTGTCTACTGGAGAGCCCACGATGACTTGTGTGGTAGTGACCACTTTCCCATCTTCCTGCCACTCCCCCAGCCCCATTCCCCCGGACGTCTACCAAGATGGGTTTTCAACTAGGCAGACTGGGGAGCTTTCACCTCTGCTGTCACCGTTGAAGCTCCCCCACATGGTACCATTGATGTGGTAGTTGAGCAGGTCACTAGATCGATCGTTTCTGCAGCGGAAAATGCGATCCCTTGTACTTTAGGGTGTCCACGGCGAAAGTCAGTACCTTGGTCGTCGCCGGAAATTGCTGAGGCCCTTAAAGAGCTTCAGCGAGCTCTACAGTGACATAAGCGGCATCCTTCCCTAGAGCACTTAATAGCTTTTAAATGGCTCCGTGCCTGTGTTCACCAGCTTATGAAATGACAGAAACAGGAATGTTAGGAAAGGTACATCTCAACTATTGGGTGCCATATGTCACCTTCCCAGGTCTGGACAAAGATCAGATGTGTTTGTGGGTACCAGACCATGACAGGTGTCACTGGCATTAATGTCAATGGAGTTTTATCTACTAACTCAAACACAATTGCCAAGCACTTTGCTGAGCACTACGCTTGAGCCTCCGCGTCAGAGAATTATCCTCGAGCATTTCGCACCCTCAAACGGAGGATGGAAAGGAAAGCTCTCTCATTCACTGAACATCACAGTGAACCCTATAGTGGTCCATGTACAGAGTGGGAGATCCTCAGCATCCTTGCATATTGCCCGACACAGCTCCTGGGCCAGATCTGATCCATAGTCAAATGATCAAACATCTCTCATCCACCTACAAGCGACATCTGCTCGTCATCTTCAACTCAATCTGGTGTGATGGCATCTTTCCATCGCAATGATGAGAGAGCACCATCATTCCAGTGTTCAAACCCAGCAAATACCCTCTTGATGTGGATAGCTATCAGTCCATCAGCCTCACCAACGTTCTGTGTAAGCTGTTAGAATGTATAGTAAATCGGCAGTTGTGTTGGGTCCTGGAGTTAGGTGGCCTAATGGCTCCATGCCAGGGCGGTTTCCACCAGAGTCGCTCTACCACCGATAATCTACTTTCCCTCAAGTCTACCATCCGAACAGTCTTTTCCAGATGCCAACACCTGGCAGCCATCTTTTTTGATGTATGAAAAACTTATGACACGACCTGGTGACAACATATCCTTGCCACATTATATGAGTGCAGTTTCCGGGGCCCGCTCCTGATTTTTATCCAAAGTTTCCTATCGCTCTGTACTTTCCATGGCCAAGTTGGTGCCTCCCATAGTTCCCGCCATATCCAAGAGAATGAGGTCCCGCAGGGATCTGTATTGAGTGTATCTCTATTTTAGTGGCCATTAACGACCTAGCAGCAGCTGTTGGCCCATCCGTCTCACCATCTCTGTATGCAGACAACTTCTGCATTCCATACTGCTCCTCCAGCACAGGTGTTGCTGAGCAGCACCTACAGGGAGCCATCCACAACGATCAGCTATGGGCTCTAGCCCACGGCTTCCAGTTTTCAGCTGCAAAGTCATGTGTCATGCACAACGTCGCCATCGTACGATTCATCCAGAACCAGAACTTTACCTTAATGATGATCCTCTCACTGTAGTGGACTGGATTTCGACGCTCAATTGACGTGGCTTCCTCATCTTCATCAGCTGAAGTGGAAGTGCTGGCAGCACCTCAATGCCCTGCGCTGCCTGACCAGCACTAACTGGGGTGCAGATTGCTCTACATTACTGCAGCTCTACAGAGCCCTTGTTCAATCCCGCCTTGACTATGGGAGTCTGGGTTATGGTTCAACGGCATCCTCAGCGTTGAGTTTACTCGACCCAGTGCACCACTGTGGCATTCGCCTTGCAACGGGAGCTTTTAGGACGAGTCCAGTGACCAGTGTTCTGTTGGAGGCCAGAGTCCCTCCATTGAAGGTTAGGAGGCATGCACAACTGCTCGCCAGCTATGTTGCACACATTTGTAGTTCTCCTGAGCATCCAAATTACCATCTCCTTTTCCTACCCAAGGCGGTTAATCTCCATCTGTAGACAATAAATATTGTATGGATGTTGTCCAAATATGTATATAAATTTTATGTGAAATCATTATAAGGAAATGGAACATACAATGACAGAGTCTTCAGAAATTCCTGTTAATACTTCTATGACATGTAGAGGGGAGTAAGCACATAATATTTTGAATAGGAACCCATATCCAGAAATGTACTATTTCCGTTATGTGATGGTTTCAGTTCAGATGTTTAACTCATGCACTTCTGCTTGAGGAATTGAATTAGGCAAGATGCAGTACAAGTATTAGGTAGCAGTTCGAAAGGAAACATAATGAATCATCCATTTATCACTTGAGCACATTTGTTCTATTAACACTAAGACATTGTGTGTTCCAAAACAAAAAAACAACGAAGCATACTGTACATACAGAACAGCACTGATGCATTACGGTGTCTCAATGTGGTGACCACCAACATTGTTACAGACATTGCACCTATGAAGCATGTTCTGATACACATTCTCCACCCCATCTAGTGTCTCTTCAATTTCTAGTGCAATGGGTAGGTCTTGTACCAACAGATCTTCCTCTGTCTCTTCAGTGTTAAAACAAACAAATGTGCTTAAGTGACAAATGGATATTTTGTTGTGCTTCCTTTTGAATTGTTACCTATAACAGCACACTGTGTCATTCCTAATTCAATTCCTCAAGCAGAAGTGGACAAGTTAAATATATGAATTGAAACTGTCATGGAACGGAGATGGTTTCATTTCCGGACATGGGTTTCTATTCAAAATATTATGTACTCACTTCCTTCTCAAATCCCTAGAAGTTTGTAATGGGAATTTCTGAACAACCTGTATATACATAACAGTATACAGATTTATATACATATATCCTCGTGTTATTATAAATTCATACTCTGTTTTCCATAGACCCTTACTTTTGTTCTCCCTAACCAGTAAATCCTTTCAACAATTATTCAGCAAAGATTTCACCTCAGGCAACAGCTGTCTGTTAGATACGTAAATGTAAAGGGATGAAAGACAGTTTGTTAGTTTTGACTTAATATGAACATTATCAGAAAAATGTTGTTGGCCAACATAGTTACTTACCTAGTAAAACCATTGTTTGAGTAGAAATTTTTTAAGTTCTGCTTTAAATTCCTTTCTTCCCCTAACTTTCTGTGCAGACTGGGAGTCTGTTCTAAAGTTCAATACCAATATGGCTCACATTCATCTGTGTGAGAAACTGAAAGGAGACAAAGCATGCCATTGTGGAACATCTCAGGTACAGGTGTTTGCAGTAATTCTAAAGCAGGTTGAATTTTGTTTCTTTGTAGGTTTTATTACTTTGTCTTTAAAATTGAAGTTTTCATCAACATAAATCCCCAGCAGTATTGTAGATGCTACTCCGTCTATGGGTTTTTTACCGAACACCCGATTTAGATTTAAATTTTTACTTATTTTCCTAAATTCCATGTAATTTGTTGTATCTACATTTAATGTGAACTTGTTTGTCTTGAACCAAGAGTGGACGTACTTGAGGACTTGGTCAGTAGTTGTAAGCAGCAATTGCTTCAGCAAACTTATTATCACACTAGTATCATTTGATAATAGCAGGATATTGGTTCCAATATTTAAGGTGTGGATTTCATTTGTATGGATAAGAATTAAAATGGGACCTAGCATACTGCCTTGTTGTACTCCTATTTCCATTTATTTGTTTATTTATTTATTTAATCATTCACTCATTGATACTCCTTGTTGTATGTATTGTTTCTCTTTTATGGTACCTCCTTCCAAGAAGTAAGCATTTCTCATTCACACATATGTTCATGGAAACTGTTGACTCTTATTTCCATATTTCAATTTTCTTCCATTACAGCCACAGAGACTCAAAATAGTTGAAGTTGCTAGAAAAACACCTTAACCAACATTTTAAAATGTAGTAAAAAACAGTAACTATATTTTCTATGGAAGCGTCTTTATTGACCATTCTAGTCACATCAACCATGGCATGCCACATCAGTGATTTTTTAGCATCTGTCAGTGTGCTACGCAGCTGTGCAAAAAGTTCTTAGGTTTGATGTAATTGGTGAAGTCTTGGCTCAATATTTTCCAGCAACACAGTGAGGAAATACCTACCCTTAACAGTATCTTCAAAGAATGTCCCCATAATTTCTTTTCTCATACCATTAACACTAAATTAATTGCTTGCTCTGTTACAGCATGGAGTGCTGAAGTCTGTCCTCCATGTTTTATATCTCAGTGTTGTCTTTTTAAATACAGTTATGTTGCGCAAATCAAAATATATGAATAAATGCCATTTTGTCAACATCAATTTCTCCATTAGTGGATGCAAAATTAATTATAAGTAGTAAGATGACCTCAAATCTCACACACATCCAACATTGCGCTTATAGTGTCCAGTAGAAATGGTGTTGCCCAATTCTTGTATCCATAGTCAACATTCTTAGTGTTCAAACATTAGTCTGGAGGTTTATAAAATACACGATACAGAAAATAATATTGTTACACATCACACATGCATGTACATGTCTAAAATATTTAACTTTGCATTTCATTACTCCATTCATTTCCTTAAACATTCAAATGCAACATTAGACCAAGAAGTAGAATTGTCCTCCTACATGTCTGCAGGTGTAATCATTACTTACCATGTTTGCTATCTTAACAAATGTTGAAACAATTGAATTTCCTTTATTTATTACAAGGTACAGAAATTTTTACACCAAACTTTCTTTGTTACATTCTTCATGTTGGAAAACAAAGCAGATGTAAAAGCGTTGTTGAAGAACAATATACAGACCAAAATAGTCTCTTGATCAGAAAAATGCTTTCACAAGATTATATTGCCATTGGTGATATCATCCTTGTGCTGTTAGTCTCAAAAAAAGTCATGACTCTCCTTGAAAAAAGGACTTCTAAAATGAAAAAGTACATTCCACATTACATGTTGGCATGCTTACATATCTAAATGGAGCCAGTTGTTTCACTGTGAATTCATCAGGAATCAGTACAGAAATGTCACTATTCAAAGTAGCAGCAACAGCAAACAAAGTTTAAAAACCATAGTTTCATTTAAATAGAAAACCCACTATTTGTAAAATTGTGTTGGCTTTACTTCAGCATACTTTTCTGAGCACTGGAAGGACATTATAAATCTTGCATACTGCGTTAGTCAAAAGCAAAGGAGTTTGTTTCTAAAGTTTTTGTCACCTACACTAGAAATGTGAAATTTGATTTTGTGATTTCAAATTTGTATTTGGATGCAAATCCCACAAAACACTGTTTAGAGAAGCATTCTGTATGGCATAAAAATGAGTCAAATATTGTCATCATAAAATTAAATTGCATGTAACTGTCACAATGATGTGACAAGTGTGTTAGGGCCAGGTAGCAGACCAAGTACAATCTCTAGCTCATGTTTCTCACAGAAAAACTCATGCAAGTGTAGGTTTTTGTGTCATTAACTGTCAAGATCATGTTGCCACCGTGTGGCTGTTTGTCAAGTGAGACTCAGAAGGAAATATCCCTGCTCTCAGCTATAAAGCGCATTGTATAATTGCTCCTGTGAGCTCTTGCAATAGACTTTGAATTGCTGCATTAAATAGTGTGTCACAAATACTAGGAAAGCCCACCAACCCACTCACTTTTTTTTTCTTTTCTGTCCCCCTCCACAAGGCCTGTTGCACCAAGGACTCAGATCTACAATAGAAATTATGGTCTGTGTGGTCTGTGACATGTATGGTTGAAGACTAACCAGTAGAAAATATTTCTCACATAAATAATCTATTGGAATATTTATCATAAGCATAGGTTAGTCACTATTGTTGGCAGTGTACTTATTGCTGTAAGGAACTCAATCATATCTAGCGAGGTTATCATGGATTCTGATTGTGAATTAATCTGAGTAAAGTTAAGCATCAAAGGTCAGTCAAAAGTGGTAATCAGATGCTGTTATATACTATCTGGGTCAGGAGCTGTAGTGATGGAGAGCTTCAGAAAGAACTTGCAGAATGTTGTTAATAACTTTCCTGTTCATTTCATTGTAATAAAGGCTGACTTCGCCATGCCAGATATGGCTTGGGAGAGTCGTGCTGTCAAAACTGATGCCAGAGACAGGGATTCGTGTGACATTTTTCTGAATGTCTTGTCCAAAAATTACTTCAAGCAGATAATAAAGAGAACCAACTCATGAAGTACCATCTTGGAGCTCCTAGCAACAAATAGATCTGAACTTGCTGCATCAGTTAACATAGATGCAGATATAAGTGATCATAAGGCTGTGATAGCAACTATGACTATGGATATTTCAAGAAATGTTAAGAAAGGTGGTATAATATTTTTGCCTAGCAAATTGCAGAGTACCTGAGTAGTCAGCATCAAATATTTGGTGCTGATGATGTGGAGCAAAGTGGAAAAAATTCGAAAGAATCCTTCAGTATGACTTAGACAAGTATGTTCCAAGCAAGATCTGAAGGGATGGGAAACACCCACCATGGTTTAATAGCCGTGTTAGACAACTTTTAAGTAAACAAAGAGAGCTTCATCACAGATTCAAGAGAAGTCAAAGCCTAGCCGGGACAGGGGGGGGGGGGGGGGGAAGAAGAGGGCTGAACAGTGTGAAAATGAGCATAAGGAGAGCAATGAGACAAGCATTGAATGACTTTGAAAGTAAAATTTTGTCAACCGATCTGACAATAAACCCTAAGATGTTATGGTCTTACATAAAATCAGTAAGCAGTTTTAAATCACCTATTCAGTAACCTAGTGACCTTACTGGCACTGAAATGGAAAATAACAGAGAGAAGACCAAAATGCTGAATTCAGTCTTCCAAAATTGGTTCACTTCATAAGATCGCAATACAGTCTCACCTTCAATCATCGTATGAACATCAAAGTAGCAGATATTGAGATACTGATCGCAGAATAGAGAAGCAACTACAATTGCTTAGCAACAGAAGGGCATCAGGACCATATATGACACCTGCATGATTCTACAAATGTTATGTGAAAAAACTTGCTCCTCTTCTCATTATCGTAAGTTGCTGTAGCAATGAAGAGTATTTAGTTATTGGAAAAAAGTGCATGTCATTCCTGTTTTCAAGAGGGGTCATAGGACAAAGGCACACAGTTAATAAGCCTGTATTATTCACAGCAATCTGTTGTAGTTATTTATTTCCAGCATGCTGGATGGCAATGAGGCAGCAGCTTCCGTGCATTTTTGATGGTATTTAGAATTTTGTTGTAAATATTGTAGAATTATGCAACATGTTTTATGCTCAAGGATTATGACCTTTTGGAGAACAAAAATCTCCTCTATACAAATAAACATGGATTCTGCAAACAGAGATCCTGTGAAACTCGTCTCTCTCTGTTCCTCCGTGAGATCCATAACACCGTAGACAATGGTGTCCAATGTACAGAGTGGTGTCCAGGTTGATGCCATTTTTTGTGACTACAGAAAGATATGTGACACCATCTCAGACTGCTGTTTAGTGAAAAAAAATTGGAGTTTACTGAGTATTGGGCCAGATTTGTGACTGGATTCAAGATTTCCTTGCAGACAGAACTCAACACATTGCTCTTAATGGGACAAAATCGACAGATGTAAAGGTAATTTCTGAAGTACTTCAGGAAAATGTGATAGGACCTTTGCTGTTTACAATGAATATAAATGATCTGGTAGAATGTGTCGGAAGTTTGTTAAGGCTATTCACAGATGATGATGTTGCCTATAAGAAATTAGCAAAGCCAGTGTTGAAGAATGACCTACAGAGGATTGATGAATGTTGCAGACTCTGGCAGCTGATCCTGGACATCAATAAATGCAACATATTGCACATAAAGAGGCAAATAAATCCACTTCTGTACTACTACACTACTGATGACAACTTTTAGGAAACAGTATCTGCCGTAAAATATCCAGGAGTAGCTATCCAGAGCAACATTAAGTGGAATATACCACATAAAACAAATAGCAGGAAAAGTAGTTGCTAGATTGAGATTCATAGGAAGAATCTTAAGGAAATGTAACTCATCCATGAAAGAAGTGGCTTACAAGGCACTTATTTGATTCTTGAGTATTGTTCATCAATCTGGGATGCTTACTAGGCATGAATGATAGAAAAGATAGAGAAGATCCAACGAAGAGTGGGTGGATTTTGTCACTGGATCATTTGGTTGGCACGAGAGTGTTACAGAAATGCTCAACAACACCAGTGCAGATGCTACAAGAGAGGCATTGTACTTCGCTGAAATATTTACTGTTGAAATTTCCAGAGAGTACTTTCCAAGAAGAGTCGAACAACATATTACTTTCTCCCACACACATCTCCCAAAATGATCACAATGAGAAAATGTGAGAAATGAAAGCCAACACATTCTTCCCATGCACCATTCGTGAGTGGAAAAGGGAAGTGACTGATCAGTTAGTGGTAACAGAAGTACTGTCCACCACGCACTGATCAATTTTATAAAAAGGAAAAAAGATATCTAACTTTATTTGCTGATAAATACTCTCGCAAGTTCCCAAAATGCACAATCAGTGCACATACCAGTACTCAGAGATGAGGTACGTATGTATTTAAAAATTTAGAAGTACATAGAATCGCTGACCTAGTAATTCTGTAAGTTAGGCAATGCTGCTGAGTATACTATTACACAAAGAATAATCCAAGACAGTTCTTGGCCTATTATTTGCAGTCCAGTCAAAATATCTATCGAAGTGAAAGCAGAAAGGACTGAGGATGGGACTATTATCAAAAATTGTTCTAGTCGTTGGCAAACAGTACAGTGTTTCCACTAGAAGAGATATTATTATTATTATTATTATTATTATTATTATTCAACCTGTACCCACTCTTCAAAATTTCGTTTGTTAGGAAAGTCACATCACTGACAGGTGAAATGAACGTTTGAGTAAGGGAGACTAGAAATGGATGTTGTTAGTGGATTCTAATGTTTTATAGTGTCACTCTCTTCTCCCAATGAATCTGTGCTATATTCCACAGCACTCAGTCAGTGATTTAATAATTTGCATTTAATATTTAATAGATGAATGGACCAAGTCTGGTTATACTGTAGATGACTGCTTGTGGATGCAGAGATTCTTTGTGTGTGCTGTAAATAATATGTATAATATCATGACACTGGAGCCCACACATGGAATACAAATAATGGTAGGAGTAAACATAACCACTAAACATACACTTGAAGTGTTGAGTAGTTAACAAGCATATAAGCAATATTAAAATATCACAAAGTTTCCAGACAGTGTTCTGCCTTGGAGCTAAAACAAACACACACACACACACACACACACACATACACAGAGAGAGAGAGAGAGAGAGAGAGAGAGAGAGGGAGAGGGAGGGAGGGGGGGGGAGAGAGAGAGAGAGAGAGAGAGAGAGAGAGAGAGGGAGGGAGGGGGGGAGAGAGAGGGGGGGGGGATAGAGAAGTTGTGGTGAGTGGAGTTGGTGTGAGGAATGAGAATGAAGGAAAAGGAAGATAGACTCAATGAAATACGATAGAAATTTGGCACCAGTTAGTCCATGCTGCAGCACTGGGACAATGTAGTGTGTGTGTGTGTGTGTGTGTGTGTGTGTGTGTGTGTGTGTGTGTGTGTTTAGTCTGTTATCTCTGAGAAAGGATATTGGCCTGAATGTTTAAAAATGATCTCAGTCATACAGTGAGTGGTTACATTTACTCTTTTCATTATTGGAATGTGGCTTCATTTCATTTTCTCTTTGACATGTTGTCTCTCTTTATTTAGGCTTGTGCAACTTACACTACATTTCACCTTGTTTTACTACTTCCTATTTTATCTTTGAGCCCAAAAGAAATTATCTTTAGTAGCACAGAAATGCAGTACAGTAATGCCAAATGTGACTGCCGAAAGCTTTTACTTCATGCAGTTTGTTTCCATTTATGACTTTCTCTTTTATTGTTATTGAAGAGACATTTTTATGTATTTCATTATCTTATCTGTTTTCATGTAATTCCCAGGTACTGGAAAAAGGACCAGCTATTATACAGTTACCTATATTAGGTATTATTCACTGCATGCTGCATTATGTGGATTTAGCATCAGCTGCTGTGCAGCTAATTAATGCTGACCTGCTGAGAGTAATTGCAAAATATATAGAGGTAAGAAATTCCTCATATATAATAATTTTGTTGGTTATCTCTTTAAACCAACTTTTTGATACAATCACTTTTAAAAATTGAGATGGAGTGTAATAGTTTATTACAACTTTCACTCACACACACACACACACACACACACACACACACACACATTCTCCTTTTTTATTTAGTTGTTTGGAGCAGTTTTTGTTCTTATAACCAAACAAGTGTTAGTGGATAACCGGTTGAAAAGATTAATGCCAATAGCATAAAAAAATTACCTAGAGTCAAAATGAAAATTGTATGATTTTTTTTTTAAGAAAGTAGTGCAGATATAGATAAACAAAAGGCCCAATGATAATTGTACTTAAAATACCATAAAAAGTCTAGTATAATGAATCATTCGCCAGGGAGAGAGCAAAAATTCCCACAAGGTGTAGGCCAGTGTTTTTGAGAATTATGTCTGAAAATAAGTTTTGTCAAATTCAGCCGCATCCTAAATCTCCAAACCAAGTTATCAATGCTAGAAACTTCCTTAAAAATAAATGTTTTAGTGTTTATGTTGAAATTAATAGTAAACTATCAGATGCTGTACACCTGAGCTTCACCAATATAAAATTACTGCCAGCAAATGAATCTCTCCATCGTTATATTTTTCGAGACAGGCCTATTTGTCGTCAAGACCACTTTACAAGAAAGGAGACGAAGCAATAATATAGAAAAACTAATGGAAACTTCCAACCAGAACAAAGAACATCTCTCAAAACCATAGACAAAGATGATAGTATACATGCAAATAATATGTTTTGGAAAACAACGAGTAATTGACCCACAGCCAATGTTAGCACTTCTTTTTTTTTATTTCTTTATTCACATGACTAGTTTTGAGATATTCAGTCGTAGTGCCAATCTTATAATGTGACAATCTCTCAGAATTGGCCATGTGAATAAGGTAAGTCAGGAGAAGACCTATGGAAGAAATGTGTCTGATGTTCCTGACCTGAATGGTAAACATGCACACCTGTTATTATATTAAAAATTCAACTTTCATTATAAGGTGTTTTAATGTTCTAGTTCTTCTCATCTGTTACATAAACTGATAAACAAATGTAAAGTTTGTTTTTGAGTTTCCTTATTAGGTCTTATTCTGACAAATGTTATTAACTACATAGGTGCAAAATTCAGTAATACTCACATATCAAACTTTCTCAACTTTGCAGACAAATATTTTCAGAAAACAGAAAAATGATTTTGTACAACATTTTACGCTTGCATTGCCTGTGTGTGTAACTTTCCAGCTGTAACATTTGAAAAGAAACATTTTGTAGAATTTGACATCATATATTTGCTAGTAATTACATGTTGAATTTCCTTTTTTGGTTTTACCAGGGTCCTCACTATAAGGAAGCACTCAAGATTCTTAAGTTGGTTGTCACACGTTCCTCAACACTTGTTGCACCTCCTACAGCTCTGCATCCTCCTCACTGGGAAAATAGTGCTAATTCACCACACCCTTCTTTTGCAGACGGCGAAATATTCACAAAAAAAGAACTGCCAGGTAATGTGATTTTTAAGTAAATAGTTCAACAAACAGTGCAGGCTATGTTATGTCAGCTTGTTTGTAAGTTATTCTCATGTTCGTTGACATCAGATTTCACTTAATGTGCCTACTGCTTTACACAAATAGTAACAGAGATAAATGTGAAAATACAATTATAACTTTAGATACATAGAGGTAAAACACAACCATAAAACAACAGAAAGAGCCCTCAAGTGCATTTAATGCAGTTTTAACAAAGTAGCTTCATTGCTAAAAAAAATTATATGCAGCATAAGTGAAAGTACTCAGTGACAGGCACTGGCACACTGAACACAGAGAGAAGTGAGTAATCAGATGGACAGACTAAGAAAGCAGCAAACTTGAACTAATAAATCAACCAGTTGAATCTGCAGATATCATTCCAGAAGTAGTATTGGATTAGAGCTTTGTACTTAATAGAAAATCAGACTGTAATATGATGATGTATATGCAAATAACACCTGTAACAACCGTAAGGAAAAGACAGATTGCTACTCATCACATAGAGAAGGCACTGTGTCACAGAGAGGCACAATAAAACACAATGTTAAAAATATTAAGCTTTTGGACTAAGATCTTCATCAGAAGTAAAAAAAACATGCACACATTCACACGAGCACAACTCTCACACTCACATAGCCACTGTCATCTTCAGGTACAAAGGCTGGGTCTTAGTGTCTGGAGATGAATACTCATTTGTGATAAAAACTTAGCATAAAATGATTTCCTTAATTTTGGGGATGCAAATGTGGACACTGTTGATGGATCTAAGTAAATGCGTTAGATTGTTCCGTACAAAATAGGAATAATGGACAGGGTCTCACAGTATGAATAAATGGTAAAATAGGAAATTGGGGTGGTGTATTTGTTGCAGTAGACAAGAAACTCAATTCCACCAATCTAGAGATTGAAGATACATGTGAGACTGTTTGGACAAGGCTCAGTATCAAGGGTGGGCATGAAATGATAGTTGAATCCTTCTGTCACCCACGAGACTCATCTCCTGAAGTAACCAAAAACTTTAAAGAAAACCTCAGTTCACATTTACATAAATTCCCCAGTCATACTGTAATCATCAGTAAAGATTTTAATCATCCAACAGTCAATTGGGAAAATTACAGATTTGTTAGTGGTGAGTGTGATAAGATATCTTGTGAAACATTATTGAATGCCCTCTCTGAAAACTACCTAGAGCAGGTAGTTCAGAACCCTGTTCATGATGGAAGCATACTGGATCTAAGGGCAATTAAGAGACTTGACCTCTTTGAGGATGTCCACATCAACACTCGTATCAGTGACCCTGACACTGTTATGGCAAGAATGATTACCAAAGTACAAAGGACAACTAAAATAAGCAGAAAAACATAAATGTTCAGTAAACTACATAAAAAATCAGTAGGTTCATGGAAATATCATTGAGGAATTTGAAACTTTCAGCACAGAGCAGGAGCATGTAGAGGAACTACGGCTCTAGTTTAAAGGAATAGTTGACCATGCACTGGATGGATATGTACCCAGCAGTACAGTTCATAATGGGAGCGATGCCCCACAGTATACAGCCACTGTAAAGAAACTTCCATAGAAACAGAGATTACTGCATAATAGGTGTAAAACAAAGCATAGGGTTATAGATAGAGAGATGCTGAATGAAATGTGTTTGGCTGTCAAGAGAGGAATGCATGTATCCTTCAGTGGTTAGCATAGCAGAATATTGTCAAATTATCTTTCATAAAACCCAAAGAAATTGTGATTGTATGCAAATGCTATTAATGGCACCAAAGTTAGCGTCCAGTCCCTAGCAAATGAGACAGAAACTGAAATTGACGGTAGCAAAGTGAAGTCTAAAATGCTTAACTCCACTTTCAGACGCTCCTTTTATTATTATTAACTTGATTTGCCACATTGGACCACTTGAGTCATTCCATGTTCACTTTCTCTTTGAAGATTGGACTACTTGCTTCACTGAGCGAGGTGGCGCGGTGGTTAGACACTGGACTCGCATTCGGGAGGACGACGGTTCAATCCCGCGTCCGGCCATCCTGATTTAGGTTTTCCGTGATTTCCCTAAATCACTCCAGGCAAATGCCGGGATGGTTCCTCTGAAAGGGCACGGCCGACTTCCTTCCCCATCCTTCCCTAATCCGATGAGACCGATGACCACGCTGTCTGGTCTCCTTCCCCAAAAACCAACCAACCAACCAACTACTTGCTTCTTGCACTCAGCCCAGAACTTTTTCATTCGTTCGGAATCTGGGCCAGTCTCACAATAGACAGTTTCATTAGGGAGTATTCTCAAGACTCTATCAACCTGGTATTTTTTATTGATGCATGTTCTGATAATTCTTCATTCAGTCTTGAGGAGTTGATCGGTTCTTCATTCATTTTTAATTTGGAACAGAGTTTCACAAGCATAACTTGCTTCCAGGTGAGTTACAGTTTTGTAATGTTGGATCTTAGTGTCTATTGACTGGCGTTTCGTATTATATGTTGACCAGGTCAGAAATTGTGCTTTTTTCATTTGGTTGGTTGTATTTATCCATGTTGCTTTCTCACCCAAGTTGTGCAAAATAATTTCTCCAAGATATTTAAATTGTAGAACTATGTTAATTGCTTGATCATTTATGAAGATTTTATCTATGCAAAGAGGTTTCATGGGCACGATTTCAGTTTTCTAAAAGGATATTTGTAATCCTATTTTTGAAGCAATTTTCTGGAGACTTGTGATCTGAGCACGAACGTCTTCCATGTCAAAGGCTAAGAGAGCTAAATCATCAGCAAATCCAAGGCATTTTGCTCTTATTGCTGGTTTTCCTCCAATTTTGATTTTACATGGATTTTCTTTTTGCCAGATTGTCATGATGTAATCGAGGGCCACATTGAAAAGAAAAAAAGGGGACAACCCATCACCTTGTCTGAGTCCCATTTTTATTGTGAAAGCTTTTGACATTTCTCCTCTAAACTTGACCTTTGAATTTGTTTAAGTTAAAGTTAGTTACATGAGTCTTACCAGTTTAGGATGGAGGCCATATGATCCAAGGATTTTTAGAAGTGTGGGTCTATGAACACTATCATATGCTTTTTTTAAATCTATGAATGAGATGAACAACTGTTTGTTTCTATACTTGTGATACTCCATTACTAGTTTCAGGCTAAGAATTTGGTGTGAGTAGCTTCTGTATGGTTGAAATTCTCCTTGATATTCTCCAGGTTTTGGTTCCAGAATGTTTTTGATCTGATTATAAATTATGCAGGAGAAAATTTTGTATGTGCAGTCCAGAAGAGTTATTCCTTTGTAATTACCTGGGTTGGTTCTATCTCCTTTTTTAAATAATGAATGGATTATTCCTGAGGTTCAGTGCTCTGGAATTTTCTCTGTGATCAACGTTTCAATTATATGTTGGTGGAGATTTATTCTTCCAGATTTCTGCTAATACATGGTCTTCACCACATGCCTTGTAATTTTTTAGTTCCTGAATAACAACCTCAACCTCATTGATAGTTGGAGGATGTAGTAGGTCTGGGGTGGTTAAAATAGGCGCTTCAGTGTCTACTTGAAATGTTTCCAGTGGGTCATCACAATTTAAAAGTTTGCTGAAAGTCTCTGCAAAGATCTCTGCATTTTCTTGATTACTATGTGCCAACTTTCCTGAATTATCTCTCAGCATCAATATTGGGAACTCATACTTTTTAAGATATCTCCCAAAGGTTTTGTAATAATCTCTTGACTGTTTCTTGGGGAAGTTCTCTTCTACCTTTTCTAGGATATTTTTAAGATGTTTGTGTTTTGTCTGTCTGATGATTTTATGGATTGACTTTCTTTGCTTAATTAGTTCTAGATGTGATTCTTCAGACTTTTGGGCTTGATGCTTTATCCAAGCTTAGTGTCTTCTTTCTGATGACTGGTCATGTTCTTCATTCCACCACTCATGTTTCTTCCTGGGATTTATTGGAGCCAACTCATCTGGAATGGATTTTAATTTGGTGGTTAATTCTTGTAACGTATTATAGTTGATAGATCCTTCACCTGATTTCCTAGTGTATTCTTCATTTTTTGTTAAGATGGTTGGGTCAAATTTTCTTCCAGTTTTTTTTTTGAGATCTTTTTTACCATTGGTGTTAATTTTATTTTGATCTTCGCGACATAGTGATCTGACCCTGAGTCTTCACCCCTTAAAATATTGACGTTGCAGATTTCGCAATGGTGAAATTTATCCACGCATACATGGTCCAGTTGCCAGTCACCCTTTCAGAAATCAGGGTGTTTCCAGGTTTTTAATTTGTGAGGTTTCCTTTTAAAACATGTTGATTTTGAGACCAGGTTATGGCTTCTACAAGTTTCAGTTAACCTTTGACCATTTTTGTTGGTCCATTTATGTGCTGGCCATTTTCCAATGATATCTCTGTATTTTCTTTCTTGCCCCAGATGAGCACTGACATCACCTAGGAGAATTTTTATGTTTGATGGAGGAATGTTGGTTAAGACTTGATCCAGTAGATCACAAAATTTCTGTGTTTCCTCTTTGCCATTCAGAGCATTATTTTTATGATTAGTGAGAGCATATGCATTGATAATTGTGTATGTCTTATTTACAGATTTCAAAGTTAGAGTTGCAAGTCTGGGGGACTGAGACTTGAATTCCACGATAGAGTTGATAATTTTGAGATCTATAAGAAATCCCTTGCTAAATTGTGGACAGTTTTTCCTGACTCTTTTTCCTGGAATTCCTTTTCAAAGTCGGTATCCCTGTGCTTCCATAGGGTCTTGATCACTGTTTTTGATTTCTTGAAGACCCATGATTACAATTTTGTGTTGCTTCATGATATCAGTGATGACTTTAATTTTCCAGCTTGGCACAAGGAGTTAACATTGTTTGTTGAGAAGAGTGAGATTTGTTTAGGCTTAATCCTTTGATGTTTTTCGGTTTGTACCGACTGTTGAGTTTCTAGATGCTCCGACCCATCATTATCTTTTGAATGACAGCCCACCAAATCCGAATGCTGTCTTTCCTACAATTTATGGTTGCAGTCAGTGGAATTATTCTTCAAAAGACTGTTCATAGTCGACTGTCTAAGATGTCACCCTAGTGTGAGGATAGATCCTCGAATTACTCAGAAAGGTGATGATGAAGTATGAAAGATGACTACATGAAATTGTGAAGACAGATAAAATAGAAGTGGTCTACACATTTCAAGAATTGAAGAGCTCTGCCAAAGAAAGACAAGTGCCATTAAAGGGCGTGAAAATGAAAGGCACCCTAGGCCTCCATACATAATACCGTTGGGGTCAGAAAAGAACAAGAGTTGACCAAAAGAGATCAGGTAGGATAGAGGAGCCTGGCACAAGTAAGAGGGAGCAGTGCCAGACCCAGCTTGGGGACCTGTGCTCGTCACGCAAGATGCATGCCCCTGAGCATGCTCCTTTATGAAGGAAAACCTATGAGAGTTGCCCAAGTTTAATCTCATACCACTAAAAAGATGACTGAGATAAGTATTAGTGTTAGTAGTGTTGGGAAACAGCTGAAATCGTTAAAATTGTGATCGAATCCCTATCAGAGTCCAATATCCTTGACATCACATTGTTGTAGAGTCTTAGAACATATTCTGAGTTCAAACACAATGAGATATCTCAAACAGAATGACCTTCTCCATGCCAGCCAGCATGGATTCCAAAAGTGTAGATCATGTGAAACCTTTCTGACATGACCGACTGGAAGCTTTGGATCAAGGCAGGCAGGTAGATGCAGTATTTTTTTTGATTTCCAAAACACATTTGACTCAGTCCACTTTGTCAAAAGTATGATCCTGTGGGATATCAAGTGTGTATCTGTGGCTGCATGCACAGTGGTTCAGTCCGCAGGTTTAAAAAGGCAGAGCAAGTGCTGGAGTGTCAGCCACCTCGACTCACTCCAAAGATGGCTGGACGGTATTCAGCTGAAATATTAGAAGAAGAAGAAGTTGAATTTATGTGGCTGCATGCCTGAAATTTTATGGAATAGGTTATAATTCATTGCTATCTTCAGCAACACAGTTTGAAGAAACAACTTGTCACCTCGATGTTACTGCAGTTTTGAAAGGACTGTCAATTTTTAGCATAATATCTTTTATTTTGTTTGTTTTCTTAAGTTAAATGTTATTCAGATTTTCTTTTGTCATTGCAGATGATATTCTACTGAGACTGTGTTTGTCTTATCACTGTTTATGTGAACAGTAATATCAAAGGAACACAGCTTCTGAATATGTTTTCTCATTGCTTTTTGCACACTTTATGTTGTTGTCATTTAAATTGCAATTTATGTATGCTTCAAAAAAGTTAATTTTTAAAAATCTGAATTAGTTTAATTTCATTTGTATAATAGAACTTTTTCCTTTTCCTAGGCAGAACAATGGATTTCACATTTGATTTGTCTCAGACTCCAATCATAGGACGTAGATTTCTAACGAAGATTGAGGAAAAAAATAGTCAGGGAGACGGAGCAGCATCATCACCACGTCGCTCTGTGTCACTATCTCCTGCAGATAATACAGGGGTAGCTGGCTGGAAGAGACCCTGGATGTCACAGGTTTCCATCTTTATTTTCTATATCATCATATCTAGTCATTGTTGTCTTCCATTGTGCTCCAAGAATTAATCTCTGAGGCTATTTTAGAAACTAAAAGGGAATGAAACTAAATTTTTCTGCGTATTTGATATGGTATTAAAATCTTCTACCTACTTGATATGGTATTGTAATATAGTGAGGTGACAAAAATCACGGGATATATCCTAATATCGTGTCACAACTTCTTTTGCCTGGTGTAGTGCAGCAACTCTATGTGGCATGGACAAATTGTCCAAAATGTCCTTCAAATCAGTTGTGAACAATTATGGCGCAGAGACAAGATGCAGTGTCATCCATAAAAATTCCATCATTGTTTCAGAATGTGAATGATAGCAAATTATCTTAGCAAATGGTCTCTAAGTATCCAAATACAGTCAGGAGCCAGTCCATTCCACATAAACACAGTCCACACCATTGTGGAGCCACCACCAGCTTGCACAGTGCATTGTTGACAACTTGGATCTATGGCCTTGTGAGGTCTGTGCCACACTCAAACCTCACCATTGGCTCGTACCAACTGAAATTAGGACCCATCTGACTAGGGCACAGTTTTCCAGTCTATAGGGTCCAGCAAATATGGTCATAAGCCCAGGAGAAGCACTGCAGTTCATGTTGTGCTGTTAGAAAAGGCATTCACGTCAGTCCTCTGCCGCCGTAGCCCATTAACAGTAAATTTTGCTGCATTGTTCAAACAGATACATTCATCATAAATCTCGTATTGATTTCTGTGGTTATTTCATGCAGTATTGATTGTCTGTTAGCACTGACAGCTTTATGCAAATGCCACTGCTCTCGGTCGTCAAATGAAGGCCCATCAGCCACTGCATTGTCCATGGTGAGAGTTAATGCCAGAAATGTGGCATTCTCAGCACACTCTTGACACTGTGGATCTTGGAATATGAAATTCCCCAACAATTTCTGAAATGGAATGTCTTTTGCATTTAGCTCCAACTACTATTCCACGTTCAAAGCCTACTAATTCCTGTCGTACAGCCATAATTGTTTTGGAAACCTTTTCACATGTATCACACGAGTACAAATGACAGCTCTGCCAATGCACTGCCCTTTTATATCTTGTGAATGTATTACTATCACATCTGTATATGTGCATATTGCTATCGCATGAACTTTGTCACCTCAGTGTATGAAACCACGTTAAAGTGCCTCTTATTCATCAGTGCTGAT
This sequence comes from Schistocerca nitens, assembly GCF_023898315.1. Taxonomy (NCBI): domain Eukaryota; kingdom Metazoa; phylum Arthropoda; class Insecta; order Orthoptera; family Acrididae; genus Schistocerca; species Schistocerca nitens. Next base: position 991,970,168 of record NC_064614.1, on the reverse strand, counting down.
ATACATTAACTGTAGCACAAGACTGCAATGATATCATTAGTGACTACCTAATGCTTATGAGTATTGTTTATTTGGTTTCTTTCACTGCAAGAACAACTTACCATTCATTACTGTCACTATCCATAATTGTTTTCTTGTTGGATATGCAGTAAAATTCATAGTGTGATGTGATTTATATTGGATGGTGCATGTAGTTCAAAAGATTTAAAAACACATTCTTTGCCAGTATACACCAGTTCAATTCACAACTTGCAGTTTTAATTTTGTAAATCCAAAGATTATTTTTGTCATGTTCTTTTTTTAAATAAGGTTAATGAAGTGTCTTAGGATATGTAAAAGTTTAATATTGAAGCATTTTTATGGGATTCTGAAATTAAGCTGAAAAAATATTAATAACATATCCTCATTCATATATTTGTAGTCTGTAAGATCATCTTCTGTCACATTACCATGTCACATAAAATGCATTCAATACTAATTACAGTATTCCTTTGGTGGACTAAGTAATTTAGCCACTCATTGTAATTTTCTTGTATTTTTCACTCAGGTCATCAGTAGATTCATCTGTTTTTTAATAAACTTTTGTACTGTTTTTCTCTTCAGAGTCGTGTGAGGGAGTGTCTCGTGAACCTACTTACAACATGTGGTCAGCGAGTTGGATTGCCAAAAAGTCCTTCTGTAAGAATTCAAATGCTTTACTATTTTGTGTTCAACACCAGTCTTTATATTATCTATCACACTCTGTTTATGTTTGTAACTTATCATCTGGATCAACAAAAATCTAAACTTTGGTGTTCTGCTACAGAACTGCAGCAATCTTCATGCAACATTGCTTTGCTAATTGTGAAATGATTACTTTGGTACCATATTTATAAAGTCAATAGCACTTTTCATTTAATTCTATTTGGATGAGTTGTCAGTGATGGTTTCCAAATTTTGTGAAAAATTTGAGTAAAAGGATTGAGTCTATTAATGGAGTCCATTAATAGTTAAGGCATCATGTTTGTTCAGTTTGCAATATTGTTAAGATAGTACAACACTGTATTTTACATTTCTTAGTTTTGTACATTTAGAACACACACACACACACACACACACACACACACACACACACACACACACACTCACTCTCCTATATTGATTTTTTCTAAAATGTGAAGGACAAGACACTCTTCAGTCAGATTTTAGTAAAGTGTACTCAAACCCGTATGTTTATTATTGACATTTATTTGTGCGTATTATTCTTTCGTATGGGATGAATTTGCTCCCATGTTTATTTTGAGATGAAGAACAGTTTCTTAGAATACTTGTGGAATTGAAGGTTCTCAGTTTCTTAATCAGTTGTGTAATTAAGTGTTCCATTTCTTTTCTCAGGATGTATCCGTACATTTGTCAGTTGCACGATACAATGTTATTGATCCAAAATAAAGGACAAACAATTTTGTGTGGGTGGGGGGATGTTTACTTTGTTGAGTTATTTAGATCATCCCACCATAACATGTCACTGACATACTTTATAGAACCAACCATAAGCTATCATGTAATTTATTGTTGCTGTTTTCATGAACTTTGCTTCCATAAATGAGTCCCTTCTTGTGGTTTATAGATACTGTTAGGGTTACGTGCTGGAAGAGTATTTAGCCATATGTGAATTGTAAGTCCCTCAGCTGCTGATAAAAATAATGTTATCTAAAGGTTTGTTTTATGTGCAGTGATATGAGAAACACAACTTATATCTCCATTTTACTTCTTTGTACTCGAAAGTGTTATCTAATCAGTACCCTTATACTTTTACTTAGCAAGAGGCTCAATCAAAACAAAACCAAGAGTAATTTTACACTACAAGAAATAAGCACAAAAACAGAGCAAAACAGCGTGTTTCATTTCTGGTAATGCTTTAAAAAACATAGACATGGAATTCATATAGTGTTCAATTTGATTTTCAATCAGTTGCACACAGTAACTCTGTAAAAATAACACACATTAAAACAGTATTTTTTGTGGCTTTTAAGCCTCATGCTAGATTTCCACTCACTTCAACAGCTTTCCCTAAGCACTTGTGCTATTTATAAACCATTCATTCACGCATGATAGACTTGATAAAACTCTTCTGCACACTTCATCTCAGAATACTTTTTCTTATCTTCTGAAACCTCTTAATTATATTTTTATTTTATTTTGAAATTTAAGAAAACAGTTTCTTCAAACACCATACAGATCACGGTTCGTTAAGTAAGAGTAAGGACAGATGTGTGACTGTCATAGTAATAAACTCTTCATGGACATGTTTTCATGAGAAAACTAAAACCAATGCATCAATTTTATTGCTAAAACATTTTACATTTAAGGAAAGCTAACTCTGTATAAAGAAAATAAAAAGCACACACTCTAAGGTACCTGTACTAGCAATAAATAAACTTTACAAATTATTCTGATAGCGATTACTACCTGTACTGTGCTACTGTTACTAAATCTGCACATTATTTGTCAGTGGGAGACTGTGTAGTTGGAACTCATAATCAATAAGCTTGTTCAGTAGAACCAACACAAACATGCAGTACCTCCATGCAGCTACAGTGCCATCAAGGGGTAATTTACATTTGTCTGCAGATATGGTACTGCCCTATAATGCATAAATTATTCCTCAAGTGAGATGATTCATGAGTAACAATGCACTGTCTAATAGGAGGACCATCTCAAACCTCACACCTTCCTCCATTATTTTTAGTTGGCCATGACTCTAATAAACACATTGACAAAGCACTTGAATTACTATTTGTAGAAAATTTCTTCAACTTTTATGTTGTTGACATCCTGGCACTCTAAATACTGGTATGAATAATCCCTGAACAAGGGAACCCACACTCAGGAAGATGGCAGTTCCAGTATCCAGTGGCCATCCAGATTTAGGTTTTCTTAAATATATTAAGGCCCATGCTGGGATGGTTCATCTGAAAAAGCCATGACTGATTTCCTTCTCTACCCTGCAACGATTTTTTCTCATCATTGACAGGATATTAAACTTTGAGCTTCCTTCCTTCTTTCCATGAATAACCTTTGTTCTCACCTGTACACAAAATTACTCTTTACTGGAAAATTACTTCCTCCTCATCTTTGTTATCTACTTTCTTCTTAATTTCAAGAGCTGTGCTGCACTTGTCCTCTCTAAAGTTATATTTTCATACAATGACAAAACATATTCATGATATACTAAATTTTTTCTTTATAGTGTGGATTCTCTTTATGGCAACTGTCTGCTATTGACTGCCCCATACAGTTACTTAAGATTTTCTCTGATATATCATGAGAAAGTCAGATTTACATATCTACTGTCTACTTTGTTGAGGATTTCTTGAGTTGAAACTTTAAGTCTGTTATCACCATTTCATATTTATCACAACAAACAAATATGTAAGTATTTATTCATGCTTCTCAAATGAAATATATTGTTATTTTATCCTTTAGAAACCTTTTTGTCTGAAATTCTTTCCAATTGATATTGTTATCCTCAGCGTGTTTTTTGTTTATTATGTATTATTTTATCTTTCACTATGTGCTCCGCAGTTAGTTCCTAGTTGACTGCAATTGCTACAGTCACTTCCATGTTCATATTTTGTCTTTAGATACATGATCTATACATCATGGTTGCTTCTTTAATTTCTCCAGTTTGTGGCCAAAATCAAACATTTTGAAACTAAATTTGATTACTATAGTCTTCACCAGGTTTCATCTTGGTACTATTTTTTAAAGTTCTAAAGTATATCTACACTCATCAGCAGAAAACACTACCATACATGGAAAACTTGGAACCAAAATAAGAATATAAGAAAAAAAAATCGAAAACTACATTCACTAGAGTTGTGAGTGTTGTTCAATAAATAAGGCCCCAGATTTTTTTCCTTACAGCAATTAATATACATAGGAAAACAGCCTTTTAGAGGCTTCAGATTTGATGTTTCTTCTCCACAAGTGTAAAGTTTCAAACAGTTCTGATAGACGGCAGAGCCGTTGTGAACCATCAAAATGGTGTGTACGCAAGCCTCTCATTACAAGCAACTTACTATTATTGAATTCTTGGTTGTGGAAAAAGAAGTGGTGAATATCCTCAAGCATTTGTTTGTGATGTGTGGCAATGATACAGTTATTAGGAGTACTGTTGGCCAGTGGGTAAAGATAGTTAAACCGTCTGGATGTGCAAAAATTTGGCTCGATGATTGACTGCATTCAGGATGTCCTGTCACAGCCACTGCTCCCAATATGGTGAATCACGCAAATGCCATTGTTCATGCAGACTGGCACATCTCTACTTGACTGTTAGCTCTATAGAGCATTGGAAGAAGTGCATGTGCAGTGACTGAGATTCTTGGATCTTCTATGATTTGCTGAAGATGCATTCCAAATATGCTCACAACAGAACACAAGATTCAGAGAAAAGCCATTCCATCTGAAATGTTGGAGCAGCTTGAGGCCAATGGAGAGGCATCTCTGATACAGGTAATTACAGGCCATGAAAGCTAAGTGCTTCACTTAGAACTGGAAACAAACAGGCAGTCACTGGAATAGCACCATCCACACTCACCAAAGAAGAAATTCAAGTCAGCTCCCTCTGGTGGCAAAGCCATGGTGACAGTCTTTTGAAATAGTGATGATATCAGGTATTGAGCGAGATGGCGTAGTGGTTAGACACTGGACTCGCATTCGGGAGGACGACGGTTCAATCCCGCATCCAGCGGTTTTCCGTGATTTCCCTTAATCGCTCCAGGCAAATGCCGGGATGGTTCCTTTCAAAGGGCACAGCCAGCTTCCATCCCTGTCCTTCCCTAATCCTATGAGACTGATGACCTCACTGTCTGGTCTCCTTCCCCAAAACAACCCAACCCAACCCAATGGAGGTGAAGGGAAGTGATGATATCATTCTTGTGAATTTGTTGTCAGAAGAGTCAAGCATTAATTCAGAGGTATATGTGATAACCGAACAAACTCGGTAACCAGCCTGACAAGAATCCAAAAGAAATCTTGTTCCAACACAATAATGCTTACCCACACACAGGTCTCAGAACCTGAGAACATATGATCAAATTGAATTGGACCTCATTGCCTCGCCCATCCTATAACCCAAACCTGGCACCCTTGAAGTTCCAAGTGTTTGGACCACTTAAGAATTCTCTGCTTGGGACACACATTGAGATGATGAGAGCATAATTCATACAGTGAAAATATGGGTACAATCAAAGGAAAAAAGCTTTTAGCAAAAGGGAATGCACGCTCTTCCACACCTCTGGCATAGTGCCATAGAGTGTAATGGAGACTGTTTAGCCAAATAGTACATATAAAAGTAATGTTAATTGATATTGTCACTAGATTCTAACTCCTGAGAATAAGTATGTTCTGAGAACAACATTGTGGGGTGTTATTTCGTGAACAACCCTCATACATTTGATCTGTGAAAGTTCCAGTTCAGGTGTATGTATTCTTTAAGAATACATGGAGATCTTTGTATATACATGTCTTTCAGTATATTAAAATTGTGTTGTGTGTGTCCTAACTTTCTGAAAAATTATACAGCAGGTGAGATCTGTGTTGTGGAAATGATATATGTAGAGCTGACTTTTAATACATGATATTTTTTATTTGTTTTCCATATTCTGATGGTGGTTGTCTCCCTGTATCTAGGATGGTTTTATAAACGCAATTACCAAGGTAAAACCAATACTTCTTGCAATACCACTATGCCTACTCCACTGTCTGTAAAATTGTTTGTTTTTAAAACCAGCTTTCATTGCTAAACACGGCATGAGTTCTCTCATTTTGTGTTCCATTAATAAGTGAAATGTGTCTCGTATTTCCACAACCACTCCGCGAAGGCCTGCATATCACAGATCTCAGTCACAATATATGTTCTACTTTCTGTTTTGTTGGTAAAAGTCTTTAATTTTATGTTTTCAGTGTTGTTTTTATTAGTGTAATACATGCTTCAGCAAAGATCCAGATTTTCTGACTTTCAAGGCTATTTGGGACTACAAAGTCTCATTTATATGCTTTCAGTACCTATTATTTTTAATTTGCTATAGATAAAGTTGAGTAAAATAATTGTAAATTTTTGTTTGATTTTGCTGCATAAATGAAAACGTGTCAGAACTGTGTTATCTTCATTTTATGTATAAGGATCTAAAAGTTTGCAAAATACAGCTTCTCTTGGAATGGCAACAAGCCTCATCTTCACTACACATTAAATTGGCTGTGCACACATAGTAACAATGGCACTTCTCACTTACATGTTACCAATCACATTATTTGCTGCTAGAAAAAGGAGGCACTACAGATGTATATCTTTACTAAGTAAATGAAGTAGCACATGCATTCATGAAGATAGGGTTATCAATAGTATAACAAGGGAGACTTTCAAACATATCCCTTCATTTCTTTCATGACGGCAATTAAACAGTGCAGCTATTACAGTATCAGTGTTACTGTGCTTTAAACATGTTAATTATGTTTTAGCAAACCTAAACAAGTCCTGGTGACACAGTTGTCAACATACTGATAGCTTACTATGTAAACAATATAAGAGAAACTTTTAACAGTAAGATTTCTAAAACATCACTTTGATGGCTGGTGCATCACTGAAAGTTTTTTGTCCAGTCACAAGCTGTGTTATAAGGGGCAGTCAAATCAAAATGAGACAGATGGAAAAAGTAATTAAACTGTTTATTATAAATGAAAAGCATCAGTTTGTTTTTGTTCTACAACATTACTTTTGTTGTGTTAGCCAGTTTTCAGCTTACAAGGCCATCTTCAGACATTTACTGAGCATTGTCACCAAAGAAGGTACAATGTTTGCAAACAACATTGGAAGAGAAGTAACATGTCTAGACTGAAGCAGAAACAGTTTCTATGTAGGCATGCTGTTCCTAGTTTGTGTTAAAGGTTTTCCTGTTAATTCCATTGTTATTTATTTTCTGTTCATTTTTTTACTTTTTCATTGCATTACCACCACACTGTCAAAGATGTTACTTACTGTATGTTTCTGCTTCAGTCTAGACGTGTTACTTCTCTTTCAATATTGTTTGCAAACATTGTAACTTCTTGTGAGACAAGATGGTCAGTGCATTTATGGTAAAATGCCTCTTCGTGTGAAACAATCCAACAACCATGAATGTATTTCTTCAGAGCTTCAAAAATATGGAAATTGCATGGGGAGTGATCAAGACTGTTTGGAGAATGTGTAAAGGCTTCCCAGTGAAACTTATGCAGCATGAGTGGATCCACATGTTGCCAAGTTTGTTTTGACTGAACTGTAGAACTTTCGCAGGGAAGCCCTTGCACATCTTCCATACAGTCATGATTTTCCTCCATGTGATTTCCATATTTTAGGAGTCTTGAAGAAAAACATTTATGTCCATTGATTTCCTCTGGATGAAGAGGTGCATACCTGGGTACAATCATTGTGCCATAGGCAGTTGCAAACATTTTTCCATGAAGGCATTGACCATCTTGTCTCACAGTGGGATAATTGTATTAACAGTTATGGTGATTTGTTTCAAAATAATAAACAGTTCATTTACTTCTTTCCATTTGTCTTGTTTTCATTTGACTGTCCCGTATAGTATGCACTGAATTGTTTCAAACCTAACAATAAATGAAAGGAAAAATTATGGTTTGGTAGAATCTTTCACTTTTATTTGAAATATGATGTTTAGAACAATAGGAAGAATACAGTTCACAAAACTAAATAACAAATTAGTTCTCATATCTCTCTGGTCATGTGTGGAATATGGTGGATACAGAATGAAATGAGTCTGCATTGGAGAGTTTGGTCTGATGAAATTCGCTGATAACAGTGTCTTATGAGGGGTTAGCTCATTGGACTCTAATCCACTTCTGAGTATCCTGATTAAAGTTTTCCATGGTTTCCCTTAATACCAGGTGCAGAAGTATGAAAACGGAATATCCCTACAGATGGAGCTAGCCATCATTGTAGCGTCCGTGAGGCCATGTCTGCAGCACCATCTGTTTCCTGTAATGTGTGACAACAAATGTCAACACACAGTAACACAAGTTTCACACATCGGTATCTGTTTCAAGCCCATAAACATGTTGGATTTTGTGCCTACGAACTACTGTTTGCGGACAGCATTAGTTTTCTGTTATCATTTGAAGAAAATTGCTGCAGAATGACATTGAATGCTTGTCAAATCTTTCGACCAATATGCTCTTGGAAAAACACACTGTTTCAAGTGGTTCAAAAAATTCAAAATTGGTGATTTTGATGTGAGAAACGAAGAGCATGGGAAACCACTGAAAAATTTCGAAGACAATGAATTGCAGGCCATATTGGATGAAGATGATACTCTAATTCAATAGGAACTTGTGGAAAAATTGAATGTGATGCAGAAATCTGTTTCTCTTTGGTTGAAAGCTATGAGAAAGGTGCAGGAAGTGAGAAAATGGGTTCCACATGAACTGAATGAAAGACAGCAAGCAAACTGAAAGACCACTTTTGAAATGATGCAGAAGGAAGTCATTTCTCCATTGAATAGTGACAGCTGTTGAAAAATTGATATATTTTGAGAATTCTAAGCTTTATAACTCATGGATGAATCCAGGCAAACCAGTGACATCCACTGCAAGACCAGATCGCTTTGGAAAGAAGACAATGCTCTGTGTTTGGTGGGATCAGAATAGTCTATTATGTGCTGCTAAAACCTGGTGAAGCCATTAACACTGATCACTACCAACAGAAAATGATCAATTTAAATTGAGCATTAAGTGAAAAATGACCTGAATATGGAAAAAGACAACACAAATTCGTATCACTGCATGATAATGCCCCATCACACACACAGAAAAATGGGTCAGGAAAACGATTGAGGCATGCGGCTTATTCTCCAGACTTGGCTCCATCAGAGTATCATCTATTTGTGTCACTGAGACACTCTCTCGCTGAACAACACTTCAGTTCATATGAAAATGTACGAAAATGGCTCACTGACTGATTCGTGTCAAAAAAGAACTGTAGTTCCTTCCCCCCTCCCCCCCCCCCCCTTCTGGGCATTCACAGACTGCCAGAGAGGTGGGAGAGGTATATAAATAGCAATGGAGATTATTTTGAATAAAATATTGTTTATCAGTTTCAGACAACAGATATGTAATTATTGGAACAAAATTATGCTTTCGTGCTTCTACACCTGGTATTTTCAGGGTTATTCTGATATTCTGTCCATTCCTAGCTTGTGCCCTGTTGGCAATGATCTTTCAGTGGTCAGTGATAAGCGTTAAACTTTAATCTTACCTTTTCTCCATCACTGACAGAGTGAAACTGAGTACCTGATTGGGTTTTGAGCCTAGGCCTTTGTCTTCAGTGACTGATACCCTTACCAATAAAGCCATTAGAGTGTGCCTCACAACCTGATTCAAAGCTTCAGTCTTCTGTCTACATCTCTTCTAGTTCCCACACTCAACAAGAACTCTGCTACTGAACAAGCACTCCTAGTTGAAAGGATAATGGCAGAGAAATGGTTGGCAGTCACCTACATGCTTCTTTTGGAATGGGAGTTTAACTGTGTAGCAAAAAGGGTACTCTAATTAAACATATGGACAGATAAAACAAGGTATTCAGTAAGCATGACATAATGCCGCTCCCTTAAAATAAAATAAAAAGTGATGGGATTGCACACATCGGAGTTCATGAGCACATTACAAAAAATAACATTAGTTCTTCTGAAAAAGAGTTGATTTCAGGTTTTTTTTTAATCATGTAAATATTGCACACAGTCTAATGTTGCCCAATAAGACAAACTTCAGACAAATTTATTATGATGACTGCTTATATTTTCTACAACATCTATTGTCCTGTGGTCTTAATCATACAAACGTCTTGACTGTTGTTTGACTTGGCAATGATTTTGTTTCTGTTGATTTCCTTACTTGAAAGCAATTGTTCTAATTTAAATGTAGACACATTCATTGTTTTATAAACAACTGTTAAATTTGTATAATGGGCCTACAGTCATTATAACACACAGCTTTCTACACAATATTGTAAAAAATTTCTCTTTCTGTCATTTAATTTAATACCTAAATAGTTATCTAACTGGAGGAACAGTATCCATGACTTTTTTTCAATTCAAATTTTTAATATTTATGCACAATATGAATCAGGAAATTTCTGCCCCACCATATAGAGGAGGCATTGAATGTCGGACAGAAACATTTGAAGGTTGACTGTTGGATATTTTTTAGCTGCCAGACACTGTCCTTTATCAGAGGAAGAACACACACACACATGTATGGCCATTGTCATCTCTGGACACTGTGGCTCATAGGATCTCAGCAGAGTTTGGTACTGGGTACACAGAAGATATACATTGGGTGGGAAGGAGGGTGGATAGCAGAATAGGGGTCAGGGAATTAATATTATTTAGTCAGGGAGGGAATTAATATTATTTAGTCAGGAAGACAAAACCACAGTAGTTTCAGCCCCCTGCTGCTCTCACTGAAACTAAGTTTATTGTGTGATTTCTCTCCCTGCCATTCTAATAAAGCCAGCCAGTACCCTTGAAGTGTAGTAAGAGACACTGTACTAGGTCTTTGCTAAACACAAACTCTTCAGGAATTAGTGACCCAATTATTTTGTGTCTTTTGGTCTACAGTGTTTCACACTGGAAGATTAAATTTGATGCAGTCTCATCTCCAACACCCCATAGCCTGCACTTGGGAGCTTCCTTCTCTATAACCATCATGTGCAGGTGTTTCCTGAAGTTCGTGTGGCCAGTCATTAGATCTGTCACAAGTTTAATCTACCTCCTGTTCAAAGCCAAGAGTGCAGAACTTAGAACTTCTTTTGGCATCTGTAGCTTGCCATGTTTTTGTTTGTGGACTTTAGTCTAATATTCTATGTCGCCTCCTAATCCAGCTACATAGTTCAAGATTTTACTGTTGCCTTTTCCAGTCCAACAAATGGAGTAATTGCTCTATCCCTCACCAGCCTACCTCTTATTCATTACCACTAATACTGAGTGATCAGTGACCCATAGCAGGTTTCCCTGTTGCTTTCACCTGGCCTCCCAGAGATTGAGAGCTCATTGTGCCATTGTGCTATGATACTTACAAATTTGCTAAGTACTGCTATAACTTAAGTCTTCTTCATATTCTTGGCAAAAGTAACCTCTACCATTAACTTCTTAGTGAGTTCATTCAACACTTGGTTTTACTGTGCTGTATAAAGGCGCACAAAGCAATTTCCTGAAAATGTAGAGCTTTTTCCACCTTCTCAACAAGTTGGTGAAGTCGTGACCAATTCTCTCTGGCTTCAGAATGAAAACAATGTTCATGTCCTCCAGTCATTATGAATGACTCTTGCTGCTAGACTGCGTAGGAGTCTTAAAAGTCCATCTCCAGCTTGTTGCAATAGAACCAGAAAAATTCTGTTTGGACCTGGTGACTCAACAGTTGAAAATTTCTGACCATCCCTGGATTTTCAGTCAACACATTCTCTGTCACATTCCCAGTTCTCCTGATGGCTACCTGTAAATCAGTATCGCCGGCCGGAGTGGCCGTGCGGTTCTAGGCGCTACAGTCTGGAACCGAGCGTCCACTACGGTCGCAGGTTCGAATCCTGCCTTGGGCATGGAGGTGTGTGATGTCCTTAGGTTAGTTAGGTTTAATTAGTTCTAAGTTCTAGGCGACTGATGACCTCAGAAGTTAAGTCGCATAGTACTCAGAGCCATTTGAACCATTTTTGTAAATCAGTATCTCTCTGCTACCAAATCTTGGTCTGTATCATCTGCTGGAGTTCTTTGAGGAAAGTGAATCTTGAGGAGCACATCCAGCATCTCGTGTGCTACCCTTGTATACCCACCAACCACGACTGTCCTTAATGTGCCTCTTGAATTTATTGGTATCCTTGTGACAATTTTGTGAAGTCTGGTCCTGACATCTGCACCTTCCACCTCCTCGCAGAACACCTTACAGAATGATTGTTTGGCTTGCTTAATGGCAAGATTGTTTTTGCAAGAACCTCTTCATATTTTACCCATTGTCCATTCCTTCTTGCAAAGTTGAACAGCCTTCTTACCTGCTTCTTTTGCATTTCAAGACATTGCTGTTCATGCACTTCATGGTGAAGTTTTCCAAATCCAAGGTCATGATGGCAGACATCACTTCATCTGCCATTTCCTTTAATTCTGTTGGCTTTCTTGTCTAAGTTTCATTTCAGATATGTATGAGTCTTTGTATTTCCTATATGAGTCTCAATCTGTTTTTCTCAAATTTCTGTAGGCCATGGTCTGTTCAACACCCATTTCAAGCCCAAACATAACATTTGCATGTTATATTCCTGAAGTTAGTTTATTTACTGCTACTCATTACCTCTAGATTGCTCTCCAGTACCTATGCTGTTAGCATCACTGCTTCCTCACACCAGGACATTGGCATCACAGCCAGCCAGGAGTTGTTCATTCAGCTGAAGCAGGTGTGTGCCTCACTCCTCACTTCCTGGGAAGGAGGAGCACTGTCCACGTAAGGAAAGTAAGCTGATGTCAGAACAAATTTCCTCATCCTTCCTTCCACATGCTGTTTCAACCTGATGGTCACTAAGTCCCTGGAACAGGAGTTCACCATTTCCATGAGTGAAATTCCATTCTTAACAGCCATGCATTTTCTGAGGGGTTTTTAGCTATCTAGTGTAAATCATCTTACTTCCAGTTCCTTTTGATACATCATCTTTATATAAACAGGGTTCCTGAATCAAGCCTGTTTCAGAAACAACTCTCATCAGTTCAACATCCAGTGTTTGAGGCATCATCAAGTCCCCCAGTTTTTAAATTTGTTTCTTTGTTCTCCAGTTTGGTCCCCCATGAATTGGGGATATATCGGGTAACAACAGTAGAGCTCTCCACAGCAGTGTAGGGCTAATTACTCAAGGAGGTCACCCTGTATCCCTGAGGCTCTGTGCACTACACATCTTTCCATGTGCTTTATACTGCTCAGGACAGTTTGTGTTATCCCTTGTGTTGGGGCAAAGAACTATGGGAAAGGTCTGTGAAAAAGAATTTGGGCAGAGATGGAATATTGTGGGACATGCTTTGTCAGATTTGTCTGCTAAGACCTGTCCAGCTTTGGAGATACTCCCAGTAGCAACATTACTGCTTCATGTGAACATCCAAACCTTTCCGCTCACTTGGCCAATACTATGATAAGGCAGTGTCCCCTGGAGATGGGGGAAGTTGAATGTAGTGATGTCTGTATGGAGCAGATGGAGGGTTGCTAGGTGCAGCTTCAAAAATGGAAGAGCAGAGAAAAGGAAAGGATTGTGCAGGTTATTTCTTGGGATAGAAGATATGTGGGAGGCTGTAGGCAGATCAGGGAAAGGAATAGAGTCAGCTGGAGGCAGGACATAGCAAAGGTTGAGGCCAGGTTAGGTTAAGGGAACAAAGGGTATGTTTAAGAAAGAGTTCCCACTTGTGCAGTGCTAAAAAGGTAGTGCTTGTAAGAAGCATCCAGATTACACAAGCTATGAAACAGCCTTTAAGTCAAGAGCAACGAGTTGCATTTAATGCTCAGCAAGATGGCAGTCCAGCTGTCTCTTCACCATAGTTTGGTAGTGGCCATTCATGATGACAGGCCATTTGTTAGATGTTCGTACCCAGCAAGAATGCTGCACATTGATTGTTGCAGCTAAGTTAACAGATTACATGGCTGCTTTCACAAGCAGTCTTGCTTTTGATGGCCTAGGAAATGCATCTGACAGAACTGGACTAGGTGGTAATGGGAAAATGCATGGAACATGTCTTATGTCTGGATCTTCTACGTGACATGAGCTGTGGGGTAAGAGGTTGGTAGCAGGGGTGAAAGAGGAATGGACAAGGATATTGTTTAGATAGTGTAGATGGTGGAATACCACTCTGGGAGGGCTTGTAAGGATATTTATTATTTCAGGACATGATGACAGGTAGTCAGAAACCAGGCATAAAACATGATTCATTTGCTCCAGTCCTGTGTGGTACTCAATCACAACATGACTGTTATAACCTTTAAGCACTAATAATTTGCGTGGATATGCAAAAGTAGAACCACTAGCGGGTTACATACTACTGACTCCGCATCTGTCATTCGACTGCCGTGCCCTGACATGCGGCCGGCGCCGTTCATAGCCAGGTGGCGCTCCCGCGCTCGGCCGAGCTGCGGAGCGCCTCTATCGCCGTGTTCGCGTACTAACGTAGCGGCACTTTTGAATGTCGTGGCACTGTCACAACACTTTTCCCCCCTTGAAAAAAAAACACTCACTTCCTTGGAGACACGGACAGTGCAGAGACATCCATGGCCTCTTGGGAGGCCCCGAGAAGATCCCACGGAGAAACACGAGAGTATGGTCGAAAATGTCCAGGACGGAAGCCTGCGCGTGGAACGTGCCTCCTGGACGAGATGATGGGTGAAATCTCCGGAGCAGCATCCATAGGTGTCGTGGACCTGGGGGTGTGCTCCAGTGAGATGGGTCCCGGAGAAGGCTGCGTCGCGACTGGGGATGGTTCTGGCGTACTCGGAAGCATAACGACGTCGGCTGCAGCAACACACCCGGAAGATCGGCAGCAGCGACCGGATGGGCTTCACGGGCTGGTGGAAACGAAAGAAGGGGCGGTGGCACTGGCGTGGCCACCACTCGTGGGCGCATCTGGTCGTAATGGTGAACAACCATGCCGTCGTCCGTACGTATTGCACAAAGCCGGCGGCCGCGAAGAGCCTGGACCACCCCTGGAATCCATTTAAGGCGAGATCCATACCCCCGTGCCCACACGTCGGCGCCCACCGGGTATTTTCCCGCACTAGGGGACATAGTACAAGGCCTGACAGGGTGAAGCAGGTGCAGTAGAGTGCGCGGTTGGCGGCCATGCAAGAGTTCAGCAGGGCTGCGATCACCCAGAGGCGTGAAGTGATAAGAACTCAGAAATTGCAACAGAGCGTCATCTGTGGAAAAATCACTACGGAATTTTTTCATTTGGCTTTTGAAAGTGCGGACAAGGCGCTCGACCTCCCCTTTCAATTGCGGATGGAAGGGCGGTGCTGTAACATGATGAATCCCTTGTCCAGTACAAAAATCACGGAAGGCCTGCGAAGAGAACTGAGGGCCATTGTCCGTGACAATCGTGGATGGAAGACCTTCTAGCGCAAAGATTTTGGACAAAGCCAGCGTCGTCGCCGCAGTGGTGGGCGACGGACATCGAACAACAAACGGAAACTTCGAGAAGGCGTCAATCAACAGTAGCCAATAAGTGCCGAGGAAGGGGCCGGCAAAGTCAGCGTGCACCCGTTCCCACGGCTGCTCCTGATTAGGCCACGGAGAGGGCATAGTACGAGGTGCAGCCAGTTGTTGAACACACTGATCACACGCAGCGACCATGTGGGCGATGTCCGAATCAATACCGGGCCAATAAACGTGCCTGTGGGCCAGGGACTTAGTCCGAGAAATCCCCCAATGGCCCTCATGCAATAGTTTGAGAACAGCTTTGCGAAGAGAGGCTGGCACCATGACCCGTGGAGATGCGCCATCCGTGGCCAGAAGAACAACACCCTCACGAACAGACAGACGATGGCGCAAGGCATGGTAGTTGCGAAGGGGATCCGATGCCCGGCCCTTGGTCCTGTCTGGCCAACCCCGTTGAACAAAACCGATCACCTGATGCAGGACCGGGTCCCGCGCAGTAGTCGACGCGACCTGCGAACCTGTAAGTGAAAAACCCTCAACCGCACGACGTTCTTCCTCATCAATGTGGAAACAGAGTAGTTCATCTCGATCGAAAACCGGGTCAGGGCCCATCGGCAAACGCGACAACGCGTCAGCGTTGGTGTGCTGGGCCGTGGGGCGATAGTGAATCTCATAGTGAAAACGAGACAAGTATAAGGCCCAATGTTGCAGGCGGTGAGCTTCCTTATCCTCAAGCGACGCCGAGGGGCTGAACAGAGAGACCAGCGTCTTGTGGTCGGTGATGAGGTGAAACTTAGAACCATACAAAAAAACGCTGAACTTTTTTAGAGCATAAATGATAGCGAGCGCCTCCTTTTCGATTTGAGAATAACGCCGTTGAGCATCGTTGAGGGTCTTGGAAGTGTAGGCGATGGGTCGTTCCGACCCATCCTCATACCGATGGGCGAGAACAGCCCCTAGGCCATACTGTGACGCGTCAGTCACCAGAACCAAGTGCTGACCCGGACGGAATGTGGCAAGACAAGGTGCCGACTGCAAATGAGCCTTCAGGCGGAAAAAAGCCTGCTCACACTCGTCAGACCAACAGAAAGGAACGTTTTTGCGTAACAGCTGATGCAGAGGATGAGCCACTGCCGCCGCGGATGGAATGAATTTGTGATAATAAGCAACCTTGCTGAGAAACGCCTGAAGTTCTTTGACCGTAGACGGCCGGGGTAGGGCGGTAATGGCTGCAACGTGCTGTCGTAGAGGACATATACCCTCACAGGACAAGTGGAAACCAAGATACACAATGGAGGGTTGGAAAAACTGTGACTTGTCCAGATTGCACTTCAACCCAGCTGAATGCAGGACCCGAAACAGTGAACGCAAATTGCGAAGGTGCTCCTCAGTGGAGGCCCCCGTGACAACAATGTCATCCAGGTAGTTGATGCAGCCGGGAACGGAAGCCGTGAGCTGTTCCAAAAACCGCTGAAAAATGGCTGGCACGCTAGCGACGCCAAATGGTAACCACTGGTACTGATACAACCCACAAGGAGTGTTGATGACGAGAAATTCTTTGGAAGACGCATCCAATGGCAACTGATGGTACGCCTCCGATAAGTCAAGTTTGGAAAAGAACTGGCCCCCAGCGAGCTTGGTAAATAACTCCTCAGGACAGGGAAGAGGATAAGTGTCAATGAGGCTCTGAGCGTTGACAGTGGCTTTAAAATCACCGCACACTCGCAGACTCCCGTTTGGTTTAGAAACCACCACGATGGGCGATGCCCATTCGCTGGAGGTAACAGGAAGGAGAATCCCTGAAGCTGTTAACCTGTCGATCTCAGCTTTGACAGGCGCGCGCAACGCCATCGGAATAGGGCGTGCCCGGAAAAACTTAGGGCGAGCTGTAGGTTTAAGAGTAATGTGGGCTTCAAAATCCTTGGCCCGACCCAGGCCAGCAGAGAACACGGACGAGAATTCAGAACACAATCCATCCAGTTGTTGATACGGAATATCCTCAGATATGAGGTGCACATCATCATCAATGGAGAACCCGAACAACTGGAAAGCATCATAACCGAACAGGTTTTCCGTTCCCGCATGATCCACTACATAAAACGTGAGGGGCCTAACAACAGACTTGTAGGCAGTGGAAGCATCAAACTGGCCAACGATAGGAATTTTCTGCTTATTATAAGTTCTCAGATTTCGCGTAACTGGAGACAAGGGAGGGGAGCCCAACTCCAAATACGTGCGAGAATTAATGAGAGTTACTGCAGAGCCAGTGTCCACTTGCATGCGAATGTCTTTATCCAGAACACGAACAGTAACAAACAACTTATTTGTTTGAGAAAGCACACAGTTAACGTCCATGTCCGATGCCTCGTCCTCGTCGACAGGCACTTTAGGGGACTGACACACAGAAGCAATGTGGCCTTTTTTCCTACAAGAATTACATGTGGCCCAACGTTTTGGACACGCGGCCCTGTCATGCTGTACGAAACAACGTGGACAAGAAGGAAGTGCGGAACGAACCTGCTTCTGTGGTTGCTGTTTTTGCTGCGAGCGGGGCGGCCCAACGCGACGTTGTTGACGCGAGTGAACCGCCGCCACATCGTCGTTCCCCTGTGAAACAGGCAAATCGTCCGTGTCAAAAGTGGTCTGTACAGCGCCTACATCACACCACGCGTCTATTTGCGCACCAGCAGCGTGAGATACTTCAAAAGATTGAGCGATGCTTAGAACTTCCGACAACGACGGGTTTGACAGTTGTGAGGCACGTTGCCGAACTTCTTTATCAGGAGCAAGCCGTAGAATAGCATCCCTAACCATTGAATCAGCATAAGACTCATGATGAGTGTCCGTGACAAACTGACATTTCCTACTCAGACCGTGTAGTTCCGCTGCCCAAGCCCGGTAAGATTGATGGGGCTGTTTACGACACCGGTAGAACGACACGCGGGCGGCAACGACATGGGTATTTTTGCGGTAATAGTTAGACAATAAGTCACACATTTCTTGGAAGGACAGAGAGGCTGGTTCCCGCAGAGGGGCTAACTGAGATAGCAGCTGATAGATCCGTGGGGAAATCCAAGATAGAAATAACGACTTACACATAGGAGCGTCGACAACGCCGAAAGCCAAGAAGTGTTGCCACAAACGCTTCTCATAATCCTCCCAGTCTTCAGCGGCCTTGTCGTAAGGAGGGAACGGAGGCGGAGAAGAGGAAGACAGACGATGAGTAAGCGACGTCGACAACGCCTGAATAGCAGCCGTCAGCTGTGTTTGTTGTTCAATGAGCGCTTGCATAAGCTGTTCCATGTCTGCCCCGACACGAACACCCAAGTCCACAACGCAGGAAAAAAAATATCCGACCTCGTCGCCAAAATGTTATAACCTTTAAGCACTAATAATTTGCGTGGATATGCAAAAGTAGAAACACTAGCGGGTTACATACTACTGACTCCGCATCTGTCATTCGACTGCCGTGCCCTGACATGCGGCCGGCGCCGTTCATAGCCAGGTGGCGCTCTCGCGCTCGGCCGAGCTGCGGAGCGCCTCTATCGCCGTGTTCGCGTACTAACGTAGCGGCACTTTTGAATGTCATGGCACTGTCACAACAATGACCACTCCTTTTTAGCTATCAGTTGATGTGTGGGGAATGATAAGAGGTAAATGGGGACACAAGGCATGAGACATCAGTTTGTGGGTGGGATAATTTTGGTCTGTGAAGGCCTTAGTGAGACCCTAGAGAAGTTTCAAGAGGGAGTGCTTGACCAGTGATGCAATGACCATGTAAAGCTAGGCTATAGAGAAGAGATTTCTTGGAGTGGAATGGTGGCAGCTGTTGAAATGAAGTTACTGTTGGTGGAAGTTTGATGTGAACGGAGGTACTGGAGGAAAAACTGCCCAAGAAGCCACCTTTCTGTATGGCCCCAGCTCACCTGCATATTCTTGTCCCTTTATTTTGCCTCTCTCCTCTCCCAGTTTTGGTGCTGTACCTAGCAGCCTGCCATCCTGACCATGCCACATCCCTTTGCTCTCGCCCCATAGCTTGTATCACTGTAGAAATCCAGACATAAGACATGTTCCATGCATTCTCCAATCACCACCTATTCCAATCCTGTCAGATGCATTTCTTAGCCCATCAAAGGCAAGACTGTCTGTGAAAGCAGCCATGTACTCAGTTAACTTAGCTGCAACAACCAATGTGCAGCATTCTAGCTGGGTATGAACTCTAACAAATGGTCTGTCATCATTAATGGCCACTACAAAACTGTGGTGAAGAGACAGCTGGACTGCTGTCTTGCTGAGCATGCCATTGCAACTTGTTGCCCTTGACTTTAAGGCTGCTTAATAGCTTGTGGAATGTGGATGCTTCTCACAAGCACTACATTTTTAGCATTGCACGAAGTGGGAACTCTTTCTAAAACATACTCTTTGATCCCTTAACCTACCCTGGCCTCAACCTTTGCTATGTCCTGCCTCCAGCTGACTCTATCCCTTTCCCTGATCTGCCTACAGCCTCCCACATATCTTCTATCCCCAGAACTCACCTCCACAATCCTTTCCTTTTCTCTGCTCTTCCACTTTTGGAGAGGCACCTAGCAACCTTCCATTTGCTCCCCACAGGCATCACTACATTCAACTTCCCCCATCTCCAGGGGACACTGCCTTATCATAGTACTGGCCAAGTGAGCGGAAAGGTTTAGATGTTCACATGAAGCAGTAATGTTGCTACTGGCAGTATTTCCAAAGCCAGACAGGTCTTAGCAGACAAATCTGACAAAGCATGTCCCACAATACCCCATCTCTGCCCAAATTCTTTTCCACAGTTCTTTCCCATAGGCCTTTTCCCCAACACAAGGGGTAACACAATCTGTCCTTGGGGGTGTAGAGCACATGGGAGGATGTGTAGTGCACAGAGCCTCAGGGATACAGGGTGACCTCCTTGAGTAATTAGCCTTACACTGCTGTGGAGCTCTATTGATGTAGCCCAATATATCCCAAATTCATGGGGGACCAAACTGGAGAACAAAGAAACAAATTTAAAAACCAGGGGACTTGAAGATACCTCAAACACCTAAACATTGGATGTTGAACTGATGAGAGCTGTTTCTGAAACAGGGTTGGTAGATAGTCCAATCCAAGAAGGGAAAATGTCACCTAGAAGTTGGCCTAGATCAAGATTGAAACTTTGCCTATTGCACATAGGAGGAAATTTCTAAAACAACAAAGAGAAAAGGAAAGAAATGAATGACTTCCTAAGGAAACATGGAGTGAATTAAAAGGTCCTGAACCTAAGCCCTCCAAGAAATAACTGTCTCAGAATAAAGGGGGTAAACCAACTCCTTCCACTTTCAAGATAGGCAATAAGAGGAAGAGGGAAGAGTCTGTTACTCCCACTTCCCTGGATAACTTGATCTATAAAAAGCCAATACAGGAAACAGAGAAACAGATCTACAGAACTGCTGTCTGGTTTTCACAGTGGGACAGTCACACAGGATTATCCACTCGTTAACATCACCTCCCTGGGGGAGCTACTTCAGATGGCTCTTTTTGCAAATATTGAGAAAGATGAAAATCATGGCCACAAATTCAAGATGGTCAGTCTGGAAGAGATGCTCTAATCATTGTCTTTGAGAGAATGGAAGCAGTAGATTGGCTGAAGAAGATGTTGCCATGTGAGGAGGCGAAGCTGCTACTCTCGACTGCAGAGAAACCCTTAAAGAACACAAAGATATCAATATAGGTATCTAAACTACTAAGGATGTTTCTCCAAAGACCCCTATTGAGAAAGTTCAAGTTCAAAATCAGAAAGTCTCGACAGAGGACATGACGATAACTAACTGGAAAGTTGCATCTGATGGCCAAATCCTTGTGGTCGAAGTTAGGGAGAAATTGCTGAAGGCACTATGAGAGCAGGCCCTAAAACTGTATTTAGGTAACTGTCAGGGTGATTATGGACATATGGACATCAGATGTGACAATGATAGCAAGCAGGTGTCTGGGAATGTTGCAGATAAACCTGCAACACAGTAAGAAGACAATTGCCACCTTGAGTCACCTCCTGGGAGGACAGGAGATAGACAAGGCCATGATTCAGGCAGCACTACAGTGTTTTCTCCCATTGCTCTCCTGCTAGCCCTCACGCCTCACGTCCTACCCCCCCCCCCCTTTCCCCTGCCCCACTACCAATCCTAGCCCTAATCATACTAGTGTGGTGTGTGTGTGTGTGTGTGTGTGTGTGTGTGTGTGTGTGTGTGTGTGTGTGTTTCTCCATATGATGGAGGTTTTTCATAGCCAAAAAATAGTCAACAGTGTACTTTCAAATTTGCCTATCTGATGTTCCACACCTGTTTCAGGTGGTGAGTAGCAATATATCCTAATTCATATTGTTATTCCATCATAGGTTTTCAGTGTTTGAATATTTGTGTACATTTGTGGACCAAAAGCAATTTCTTTGCAGTCATAAATGAAACAGAAACTTGTAACTATGATCCAAATTAAGGCCGATATTAACGTCAGTTTGCATTGAAGAAAATCACAGCCATTTAGCAGCTCTATTATTATCAACAAACCTAGAAATTGGTATGTCTTCTTTAGTGTCTGTCTTTGTATATTGATCTGTAAATCAAATGAGGCAGCACAATCATAGTCAACAATTGGCTCATTACACACACACACACACACACACACACACAAACACACACACACACACGGCTGTCTTAATAATATATACGAATTTATTTATATTGTTCTGAACTTAAATTTTATGTTTCTCTTGTGTCAGAAATTGACATAGTTTGCAAAAATTTTATGAGAGACTAATACAGAGGAAGGAACTGTGTATTGCAAACCTAAGTCAAGTCATTTTAATTGCTATTTTAGTGTATATTTTGGCTTCAGAATGACATTGACCAACTTCTTAAATGTCCAACACTACAGACAAGTAATATCATAGAATTTCTAGACAGCAGGAGACTTGTTCCACAATGAAATATTGTAAAGTAATTGGAAACGAAGCTGTCTTTATTAATTGAATATGAATGCTGATGCTTTCTGACATTGCTGTTTCATACCCACTGTTTTACATTCAGTAGCTTACTGATATTTCCTAATTCATATATCTTGACAATCTGTGTGATTCCTCTTGATTTCCTTGATCGTAATGAAAGTATTTTGCTTTTAGCACGATTTACTCACAGCACATGTTGTTGATAAATAGCTATTTGGTGCCACTTCATTGCCATGATTGTAATTACTTTAACAATTGTATCTTGTCTTTGCACTGATAAGCTTAATGTATCACGTGCTGCCCATAAAGTATTTTAATTTGTCCATATCATTACGTGATTTTGATTATAGAAACACTTGTTTTGATTTTAAATTTCTTTTAGTGTCAAAAATAGTAAAGTAATTCACAAAATAAAGGCAAACTTGAGAAAGGACTGTTTGAGATATCATTTAGCAGCTTATTTCTGTATAAACTGTAATGGAAACTTTGTGTCACCCAACTTTTTAGTGATGTTCACTATCCCGTTTAGGATCAGGGTATGTTACAAAAGCCATTAAGTTTAGTTTGTGAGAATGTTATTAGTATAGAACACAGACATTACGAAAATAGTTTTGAGAAGTGTACAGTAATTCACTAATTGTTCAATAGACAATATTAGAAGTAAGACGTAAATACTACAATCTTTGCTTCTTTGCAACATCTACCTGGAAGATAATCTTTTTTATCATCAATTGGAAAACTTCCACCTTCAAAAGTTAATACTGTTTTTTTATTAGTTCACATTATTTTTGTATTTCTACACCATGTTATCTACCAGCTGAAAAATGCTCCTCTTGGAGCGCAAAAAAGGCAAATATGTTCCTATTTAAAAGACTCTGACGAAAATCAGGGAACCAGCTGCCTCAGTTTCGTTCCACTTCCTTACCAAAAAGTTTGGCATGTGAACATATTTGCAGTCTTTTAACACAGAACATTCCAAATCCTCGCTCTTTGTAGTTAAGCCTTTGTACTCAAGACTCTCACTACCATTGTCTATACAAGCTGTGATAAAAAAAAGGAAAGTTCTGTTTTTCATAATTAATCTTTATTTATTCTTCATCAACATTAACTTTGACCCCTTCTTAGTAATCCCCCTCAGATATCATACCGTTGTGCCAGTGCTTTTTCCTTGCTCTTCTTCAGCCTCAGGGATAGAAAAAAGTTGCAGATGGCCATGCCCAGTGAGTACGGTGACTGAGGCAATGAAACTGTTTTGTTTTTTTGTCAAAAAATCATGAACAAGCATTGAGGTGTAAGTGGGAGCATTATTGTGATGCAATTTCTATGAGCTATCATTTTCTTAAAATTGTTTCATCCAAATGGCCCATAACTTACAGGTAGTATTTCTTATTGACTGTGCAACTATAAGGCAGGAACACATGATGCATTGCATTGCAATCAAAGAAAACAGTGAGAAGAACCTTCACATGTGATCAAAGGTGTCAATTTTTTTTCAGTCTTAGCTCTTCATTTAGTTTCCATTGGGACGATTGGTCTTTATTTCGACACCATACCCATATACCCATGTTTTGTCATCTGGTATAACCTTCTTTAGAAGTTCTGGATCATTGTCAGTTTTGTTCAGCAATTTGTGAGTGATGTCTATGCAACACTGTTTTTGGTCAAAATTCAACATTTTCAGAATGAATTTTGCTACTACACATTTCATGCTGAGCCAAAGGATATGCAAACATCAGCAGCAACATCTCTGTCACTGTCTTCATCTCTTTCTCTCACTCTTCCTTACCAGTTTACATTCCCTGCCACTATCATTGTCTCTCTGACTCACTGCCATTGTCTTTGTCCAGTTATTTTTCTCTCCCATTGCCACTGTCTCATTTTTCTCCCTTAAAGTCTCCTGTTTTTCTCTTCAGCCACTGTTGTCTCCTCTTCACACACATCGTTGGGGATGGTTTCCGCAGGGTTTTGACCCATAGACTGGGAAACTTTAACAATGGAAATAGGGGTTGGGGGAAGTAGGCAAATTTTTTCATGTTGAAGTTCACTGGTCTGGGGATAAGGTGATCCAGACCCATTAAACCTAGATATGATCTCCACTCTATCTCTCTTTTTCATTTCCACTGTCTTATTTTGCTCCCACTGCTACTGCCTTCATCCATCTCTTTTTTTTCTCTCTCTTATCACCACTGTCTCCTACTGACCATCACCTCTTTCTCTCTCCCACCATCAATGTCCCCTCTCTCTTTCTCTCCCACTGTCACTGTCTTCTCTCTCATCCACTGTCACTGTCTCTCTGCTACTCTCTTTCAGCATGAAAAAGTGCAAATATGTTTGAATGCCAAAATTGTTGGTGATGAATGTGGAATGAGAAACTGAAGTTGCTGGTGCCCTGTTTCTTCACCAGTGTGTTTTAAAGAGGAGCATATTTACCTTTTCTGTGCCCTGGCAGAAACAACTTTATGGATTATCCAATGCGCATAAACCTGAGGTTCGATTGAGGCCAATTGTCAGTGCTATAGGCGATCCCACCCACCTTGCCTCACTGCTGCGACCTTATGCTGGTAGAACTGACAGTCATATTAAAAATTCAACTTATTTCATTGACAAGTTAAAGGAAATGAGCGTGGGTCTGGGTGATATCCTCATCAGTTTTGATATTGTGTCATCATTTACCATGATTCCGGTAAACGAAGCTATCTCGTGTATAGCAGATATTTTTCCTACTGATACTGAGGCATTATTCTGACACTGCCTCACCACAACCTACTTTCACTACATAGTGACTTTTATGAACATATTGAAAGGGTGGCTAACTTGTTTATGAAGACGCTTAAACAACGGGCATTGCAGACTGCCAGTAAGAGACCAGCCAGATGGTATCGCTATGTCGATGACACTTCCATAGTATGGACACATGGAGCAGAGGAGTTGGATGCCTTCAAGATACATCTAAACAGCATTAATCCAAAAATCCAATTTACTATGGTGACGGAGAGTAATGGGAAATTGAATTTCCTAGATGTGTCTGTGATTAAACAACAGGACGCAATGTTAGGGCATAAGGTGTATAGAAAGGACACACATACTGATAAATTTTTTTTCATAAAGATTCAAACCACCACCCTAGATGAAAAAGAAGTGTGATAAAAACCTTGGTAGACAGGGTGTACAAAATTTGTGAACCAGTTTATTTAAAAGATGAGATTGAACATCTACGGTTGGCAGAGAATCAGGAACAACAATGAACATCAGCTGCCCGTGGCAAGGTTTTTCTTCCATTCATTAGTAAGGTCACGGATTGCATTGGGAAAGTTTTAAGCACATACAGGGTGGAAACTATTTTCAGACCCACCACGAAAATAAAATATTTAAGATCGGCGAAAGATGCACAACGTTCTTTGGCTATATCAGTAATATATAAAATTCCTTGTAGTTGTGGACAGGTTTATATCGGTACTACAAAGAGAAGTGTGAACACCCGTCTGGTTCAACATAAGAGGAATTGCCACCTGGGTCACATGGATAAATCGGTCGTAGCAGAACATGTTTACCAGGAAGGTAATCATGAAATAAAATTCAGCCAGATGAGCATCATATCTGAAACCTCACATTATTATGAACACTAATTTTAACAGGAAAGAGGAAGGTGTTAAACTGGATAAAATTTGGATGTCAGTGTTTGTATCTGAAACATGACAATCAATTACTTTCAATCGAGAATGTTGGCATTACTAGAGACAGTCTCATAGCCAATGCCACGTGATGGACAGTGGCACCCTCTGCATGTCTATATAATCAGCACTTCCTTGAGTTCTCTTTGCCATTCCCTGCTTTGCCTTGGAAGATGTCTCTCGCAGTTGGAGACAAAATGTCAGGGTCGAGTTTTATACATCGACCACGGCCTATCAGCCCGGAAGTTTTAAGTGAAGACAATACTGGCTGTGAAAACCTACGTTGTATCATCAGCTATTTATTTTCACTGTATATAACAAATACTCTTCTGTTAGGACACATTAGCAACCAGTGCTGTTGACAGCACTGTGCACTGCATGCTGTCTGTAATATG
Source organism: Schistocerca nitens (assembly GCF_023898315.1). Taxonomy (NCBI): domain Eukaryota; kingdom Metazoa; phylum Arthropoda; class Insecta; order Orthoptera; family Acrididae; genus Schistocerca; species Schistocerca nitens. The sequence continues at coordinate 991,943,900 of NC_064614.1, read as the reverse complement.
GAACATTCTATATATCTTTCACGATATTGTTATATGGGTAACACAAATGAAAAGGAAAGATAATATTTGGCCACATTCTGAAGTAGGTACCAGGCAATGGTTCTTTCATCTTGAGAATCAAACCTGATCATGCAGCATATTAGCTGTTATAGCTGTTATATCCGTTACAATCATCTAAACATTGCTAAAAATGATTGGCTGAATCTCTGTGGCTACTTTCCTTTTGCTGATTATAATTTACATCTTTAAAAAATAATAACAAGCTAGTAGGATAATGGATGCCACATATTGAAAACACTAACTTTTTTACTTCCAAGCTTTGTAAAATATTTTATTATTAATGATATGTGATGGTGGTGCTTTATAGGTGTTTCACACATGCCTCATGACAATTTATAGTCCTAAATCTTACTCATAGGGCTCCATGACAAGTCAGTCAGCTACATATCACAGACATTTTGCATTTCTAGTATATTATGTAAAATCAGAGGTGATTTGCCTCTTGTTAAAAACTTTCTTCAGACTACAAATCACAATTGTGTATCTTAATCTTAACTTACGTGCTGACACTCAAATTTTATGTCAACTGTAACCATATAAAAATGCATCATTCCTTCATTAACAATATGGCATCCTGGCATAGATATGCTTGCCATATTTGGTACCCTTCATTATAGAATCTTGCAGTCCTGGGTGCTCTATGAGTGAGCATATGAGGTCTGTTCAAAAAATTCTGATACTTTGTCCACAACATTTTTCTGTGCTTACGTTGTACATATTGCTTATGATCTCCTTTGAAATACTCTCCTCCACAGTCGATGCACTGCTTCCAACACCATTTCCACTTCCGGAAGCAGTTTTGGTACAGACTCTTGCTGGATCGAGTGAAGTTCTGTCTGCAAATTTTCTTTTATCTCGTTTATCATTGCAAATCTTTATCCTTTTAACGTGCTTTTTGAGTTTGGAAATAAAAAAAAAAGTCTGTAGGTATCAGTTCTGGAGAGTACAGAGGATGAGCACCACAGTGATTTTGTTTTCTGTGTAATAGTCACACACCAGCAGGAACAAATGTGTGGGTGCATTATCATGATGCAAGACCCACAAATTGTCTCACCACATTTCAGGCCATTTCATTCTCACATTTTCTCGTAGGCATCGCAGCACGTACCAATAGTACCTCGATTAACAGTTTCTCTCTGTGGCACAAATTCATGATGAACTAATCCTTCAAAGTCAAAGAAAACTATCAGCATGGCTTTGATATTTGACCTGACCTGATGAGTTTTCTCTGGTCTTGGCAAACCTTTCTCAACCCATTGTGAAGACTGAACCTTGATCTCAACATCATAACTATAGACCAATGTCTCATCACCAGTTGTAAGTCTCTTAATGAACATCTTGTTCCCACTTGCATGATCCAAAAGCTCTTCACTGATTGCAAGGTGAAGGTCTTTCTGGTCTTGACCCATGAGCTGTGGGATGAACCTGGAAGAAAAATGGTGCATTCCAAGATGCTATGTCAGGATTTAATGACATGATCCAACTGAAATGTTACATTCTTCTGCAATCTCTCAGACAGTCAGTCTTTAATAGGCTTGCACAATTTCATTAGCACTCCTGACATCAGTGTCATCAGTAGACATCAAAGGGTGTCCTAGGCAAGGGTCATCTTTAACCTCTGTCTGGCCATTTTTAAACTATGGCACCAAATGTGGCTTAAACACTCATCACCATAGTCTTTCTGCATCATTTGGTGTATGTCTGTAAAGATTTTTTTGAGTTTCACACAAAATTTAATGCAGATGATTTGCTCCTCTAACTCTGCCATCTCAAAATTCGTGAACTGTGCAACACAACATTCTACTCAGTACAGCACTGAACAGTAACTAACAGGCCTACAACAATGAAACTTCCGACAGTTACACATTAAACACAGGCATGCGCAATGATGGCAACCGCATTTCACCCACCATTGGTGCGAATTACGAATGTCCTGGAAATTTTTGAACAGACCTCATATATTGCCCCAAGTTTCTCAAGAACTGTAACAACACTGACGTTTTTATGCTACTTACATCTCCCATTTATAACTTATATTGTCATCAAATCAAAGCGAGTCCATTTGGTAAATGATATATTAGGTGCAAGAGTGGTACCTTATACAAGTGAACACTTCTTGTGTGTGTGTCCCTACCTTTTGCCCAAAGGCATGTTTCTACTCCTTCTAAGATTATATGCTGCTACAATTTTATTACACTCTCCCGTATTTTTCAAAATTTAGTCCAAAAGTGGCAACAGTTTTGTGCACCAAAGAGAGGGGGAGAGAGAGAGAACCTAAAGAATCAAAAACTTCAATATTTTTATCCGCAAAAGAAAATTTATGTTACTGAAAGTACATATGTATTAGTTTTGAAATATCCATTTGGTTTCAGAAACTTGGCACATAGTTCTCACAGTTTGAAAATATTACTTCTGCAGAACTTCATTTGAACTGCATAAGAGATGCAGCAAACAGAGTATGTCACTACCACACTGTGACATATTGGTTGGGCTTGTCAAAGGAAAAATACACACATAGAGATGTCCAATGTATATCAGAGTGACATGCATCTGGATCACTTCAGTATATAATCCAACATAGGAAGAATTCTGCAGAAGATTGTGTCAATGCTTTCAGTATTGCAAAAGTCGGAGGGCACTGAGGCATTACTTTTTGCTAAATAATGACAGTGCAGCTAAAAAAAATTAATTCAAATGTAATGTTTACAAAAGCTTCATTCAAATTACCATTTCAACAGATTTCTGTTTTGGGCTTTCTTCCACATTATTAAAGTATGAATATTATCTCCATTAACTTCTGCTTCCTGTTATTCCTTCCTACCAGACTGGGCTATTCCCACCATAATACTGTAGATAGATGCAGCACACAGGCCTACCTGTGCTCTTAGACTCACTGAACACAGTATGTACCTGATCTGCATAGAAACCCCTTCATAGTTGTAGCTTTGCTTTTATTTGGTCTGTTTAAAGCTTGTATCATTACATGAGTGACAGTATAACCAGATCAGATAATGAAAATTAAATGCAATAAATAAGTTATAACCTCCGATTGTGTATGGTAACTGTCTTATGAACCACATGCTAACCTCTTTATTGCTGTTATCAAAACTTTGTCGAAGTTAAATCTATGGTAGTTGGTGTCTTTAGGGAGTAAGCACAAGGATTTATATACCATAGTTGTTTGTTTTTTCCTCTTGTGGGTGTGCCACCTGGGATGAGCACAATTAAGTTGAAGAAGGAAATTTGCTGCCTATGTTTGTTTGTCCAAGTCAGTTCATTTACCTGCTTCTCATATTTTGTTGCTTTCTTACTTTCATCTATGCACTTACCATGAATTTATTTTGAAAATGACAGTAAATATCTCCTGGAAAAACTTCTTTTAAGCTGCATTCATTCCTTGGACAATATGTACCATTTTCTGACAACAACAACAGCAATCCACTTCTTGTTAGTCATATAGTTATAAACTGGTGGCGCAATATGCATTTTGTAATCGACTGGCTGCTGTCACACCTAGCTGTGAATAGCATGTTGATCAAAAGTCTCAGTATGACCTTTGTTTGTCAATATTATGCTGCTTTTGATTAATATTTATCTACTTTAATAGTAATGAAAAGTTTTAGTGGTATTAATAGTTGCTATAACTAAAATTTCTTTCCAATTCAGATTCAGCATATATTTCCATCTGTAAAGGTGTCTTGCTAATCTTGATGAAATTTTCTTTCTTCATTTTAGGTGATCTTCAGCCAGAGCTCAGATCTCATGGAAAGACAGTCCAGCATGGCATCCTCAACTGAAGAAGTTTCGGGTCCAAATAATGATCTGTCTGTGGGCTCACGTAGAGATGAAGGGGCCACTGACCAATTCAAAGTTTTTAAGGATTTTGATTTCCTGGAATATGAAAGTGAAAGTGTTGAAGTAAGTTTCACTATAGGGGGAATGTTTCTTGTGTTACTGTAGATCAGCTGATGCCATTACTGACATTTCTTTATTTTTCAGGGTGAAAGTACAGATAATTTCAACTGGGGTGTCAGAAGAAGACCAGTGATTGATGGTGAAACAGAGAGAGACCATAGTCTTCAGCAGAGTATTAGTGACAGAACACCTGTACCCAGTAAAAAGATGGTATATTGAAAAGATTTCTGCCATATTTGTAATTGCTCTGTTTTATAATTTTAAACCTTAAGAAAAATCTGAATTTATTTCAGAGAGGAGTTGCTGAAGAATCATCAGATGACGAAGTTGGATCTGAATCTCCACTGGATGAAGTTGCTGTGGCACCTGAATTTGGAAATACAGCAGCAAGTGGCAGTGGTGCTTTTCCTCCAGGTTCACTTATTCTGCGCGAGCGCCGTGAACGTCATGATTCTGGAACTCGTTCAGATACTTCGTAAGTACTAAAAGAACAACACATCTAACTTGCCATAGATTATAATATTTTTAGTTTGAAAACTGTTGAAGTTCAGTTTGTATAATGATTAACATTATACAGTACCATTTTATGTGCTAGGTGGCAGGCAAAAAATTTATAGTGTGTCCTTAAAAACTATGAAATGAAAGAAAAAAGTTAAATTTTGTGTTTGGCACAGTAAAGGTTACATTTTTGTCATTAAATGATAAGCTGACACACCAGACATCACATCCAAAGCCACTAATTCATCAATATAGAAGTTCAGTATGGAGCCTTAATAAGGTTAAATCACGTGGTATGTTCCATCATGTATACCACTTGAAACAAGACAATGCAGAGTAACTAAGAGAAAATTCTAAAAAATTTGCCAATTTTTATCTAGATTTGATAATTTTAGAGATAATGTCAGTGGAGTAATTTCAGTGATAAAAAATTCACCCATGTTCTATAGATTCCTTTAAGAAGGAGAACCTTCAAAGATGGAGTACAAGTCAAGCAAGGTATGCATTAAAAAAAAAGACAAGGCAGTTGTAGAAGTTTAACTTGTGCTCTATATTAAAAATATACTGTCAATATACTGTGTAGTGTCAGTCACGCTTATGCCAACTTCCCGAAAAAGCTTCTGCCTCCTCAGTTGTGCTTGATAGCCACTGTTATCAGCTATTCATAGCATCAGATTTACTTGTTTATGATAGTATTTTCCAAAGAAAATAGTTACCTACATCTGTAAATACTGACTCTTCTTTACAGTACTTTACTGTTTGTCATGCAACATTCCAGTGAATATAACTATCGTCTGTAAGCAGTGCTACATAGCTTAAATGTATTTAAAGACAGACTTCACAAACAATGAAAAACTTCTGTAGTGTGTGTTTATTTATTTATTGACAGCTAGTTTTGGTCACATGAGCACTTTCATGTCATGGATCCATCAGGTTAAAGTATGTATGTATTGAATACTAAGGTACTACAACTACATACTAAGGTATTAAATACATACATACTTTAACCTGATGGATCCATGACTTGAAAGTGCTCATGTGACCAAAACTAGCTGTCAATAAATAAAAAAATACACACTACAGAAGTTTTTCATTGTTTTGTGAAGTCTTTCTTTAAATACATTTAAGCTATGCAGCACTGCCGTAAAGGTATATGTGACTTGAAGGTTGACAGACACTGATTGTTGATAGATAAATAAATACAAATTACAGCTGTGGTAGGTTTGTGATTCCATTATTTGAGCATAACTATTTGTGTTGTTCAGTGGTTTCTGGTGCAAAGTAGTTTTTGTGGGCAGCTATATGTTTCTGAAAAACCATTTATTTATGACAAACTTAACTTCCAATACTGGAAACCTAAACTGGAATAGGTATTAGATTGTTCCAGCATCAGAAAACTGAAGTGACTCACTGTAGAACACACAGTTATCATTCATTGTCTTCTTTTTCAGCAACAGCACATCAGCAGCAGCCATTTGACATATGCTGCTGATTAAAGACCACCTCCAGATACTTCCATATATATGGCCTTCAGCTGTATGATTCTATGTTGCTCCTGCATGTTCCTGATGCTGTCTACTTGCCTGCATGTAGATCTTTGAGTATTGGAATCCAGGAGAGAACTTCCTTACTCCATCTACCATCCACTTGCCTGGTGATCTTCCACCTATCTCCATTCTACTTTCATTACACTTATAATTATGCATTCCACTCTTGTCTGTTCCTGATCCATTTGATTATATTTCTGCATTCCTACTAATTCCAAACGAGCATTTCTCAATCTCTCACTGAGCAACCTTCAGTTTTTGACTGGTTTTCATGTTGCGTGTCAGAACTCTTAACACACACTTGTTGTAAGCTTTCCTTTTTTAGACACATTACAAGCTTAGTTTTGAAAAATGAATTTAGTTTACTCTTCTCTTTATTTACTTTACTGTTCATCCTGTTATTGTATTCGATTGCCTTTAATACAAAAAGACATCAGCTCTTTGTTTTTGTAGTTGTAGTTCTTATAAGTATAGTCTTAAGTCAGAATACTGGCTTGATGCACTTTACTGCACACTACATCCATTTGAATCTGCTTACTGTATTCAAGCCTTGGCCTCTCAATGCAGTTTCCCCAGCCCCACCCCTCTCTCCCCCCAATATGTCATTCCTTTACCTTACTGACCGTTCCTTGTTGGCTCAAATTATGCCCCATCATCCGATCCCTTCTTTTACTCAAATTGTGCCACAAATTTCTTTTTGTCCTAATTTGATTCAGCACCTCCTTGTTTGTTATTCAATTCACTAATTTTCACCATTGTTCTCTAGCACTATATTTCAAAAGCTTCTATTCTCTTGTGGTTTGGACTGCTTATTATCCATGTTTCACTTCTGTACATGGCTATTCTCCTTAGAAAGAAATACTTCCTAACTCTTAAATTTATGTTTCAGTGTTAACTCTTTTCTTGTTAGTGTCAGCCTGTATTTCATACGATCTCTGCTTTAACCATCATCAATTGTTTTGCTGCCAAAACAGCAACAATCTTCTACTTCTTTTAGCATCTCATTTCCCATCATAATTCCCTCAGCATTGTGTGCTTTAATTGGACTTCATTCCACCAAGTTTGTTTTACTTGTGTCGAATTTCATCATACAACCTCTGTTCAAACTGTTTCTATTACTTCTTTGTTAATTTGTACTTTTTTCAGTATGTTTGGTGTGTACTATTTTAAAATTGATTTTCAGGTCTACTTTCTCAGTTCAGTTCTTGTGTTTATTATTGAAGTTTGTCTGCACTAGAGGCAAATAGTATCATCAGAAAAATGAAAGTGGTTTGATATATTCCATACAAACAAATTCATTCTTAGTTTTCCCCACTAAAGGATCTGAGAACTCCCTCTAGAGCTGTTAGGAACAGTTATGGCGGTGTGGAATCTCTTTTTTTTATTTGTCTTTCTAACCTGCATTCCTCAAGTCTGTTAGAAGCTGTAGCATTGAAATATATATTTTTCATTATAGTAACATGTTGGATTAATGCTGTGTTTCTTAAGGGTTTTCAGTAGAGATTTTGTTGAAACTGAGCCATGTGTTGTGGTCTTCAGTCCTGAGACTGGTTTGATGCAGCTCTCCATGCTACTCTATCCTGTGCAAGCTTCTTCATCTCCCAGTACCTACTGCAACCTACATCCTTCTGAATCTGCTTAGTGTATTCATCTCTTGGTCTCCCTCTACGATTTTTACCCTCCACACTGCCCTCCAATGCTAAATTTGTGATCCCTTGATGCCTCAAAACATGTCCTACCAACTGATCCCTTCTTCTAGTCAAGTTGTGCCACAAACTTCTCTTCTCCCCAATCCTATTCAATACCTCCTCATTAGTTACGTGATCTACCACCTTATCTTCAGCATTCTTCTGTAGCACCACATTTCGAAAGCTTCTATTCTCTTCTTGTCCATACTAGTTATCGTCCATGTTTCACTTCCATACATGGCTACACTCCATACAAATACTTTCAGAAACGACTTCCTGACACTTAAATCTATACTCGATGTTAACAAATTTCTCTTCTTCAGAAACGATTTCCTTGCCATTGCCAGTCTACATTTTATATCCTCTCTACTTCGACCATCATCAGTTATTTTACTCCCTAAATAGCAAAACTCCTTTACTACTTTAAGTGTCTCATTTCCTAATCTAATTCCCTCAGCATCACCCGATTTAATTTGACTACATTCCATTATCCTCGTTTTGCTTTTGTTGATGTTCATCTTATATCCTCCTTTCAAGACACTGTCCATTCCGTTCAACTGCTCTTCCAAGTCCTTTGCTGTCTCTGACAGAATTACAATGTCATCGGCAAACCTCAAAGTTTTTACTTCTTCTCCATGAATTTTAATACCTACTCCGAATTTTTCTTTTGTTTCCTTTACTGCTTGCTCAATATACAGATTGAATAACATTGGGGAGAGGCTACAACCCTGTCTCACTCCCTTCCCAACCACTGCTTCCCTTTCATGTCCCTCGACTCTTATAACTGCCATCTGGTTTCTGTACAAATTGTAAATAGCCTTTCGCTCCCTGTATTTTACCCCTGCCACCTTTAGAATGTGAAAGAGAGTATTCCAGTCAACACTGTCAAAAGCTTTCTCTAAGTCTACAAATGCTAGAAACGTAGGTTTGCCTTTTCTTAATCTTTCTTCTAAGATAAGTCGTAAGGTTAGTATTGCCTCACGTATTCCAACATTTCCACGGAATCCAAACTGATCTTCCCCGAGGTCCGCTTCTACCAGTATTTCCATTCGTATGTAAAGAATTCGCATTAGTATTTTGCCGCTGTGACTTATTAAACTGACAGTTCGGTAATTTTCACATCTGTCAACACCTGCTTTCTTTGGGATTGGAATTATTATATTCTTCTTGAAGTCTGAGGTTATTTCACCTGTCTCATACATCTTGCTCACCAGATGGTAGAGTTTTGTCAGGACTGGCTCTCCCAAGGCCGTCAGTAGTTCTAATGGAATGTTATCTACGCCCGGGGCCTTGTTTCGACTCAGGTCTTTCAGTGCTCTGTCAAACTCTTCACGCAGTATCGTATCTCCCATTTCATCTTCATCTACATCCTCTTCCATTTCCATAATATTGTCCTAAAGTACATCGCCCCTGTATAAACCCTCTATATACTCCTTCCACCTTTCTGCCTTCCCTTCTTTGCTTAGAACTGGGTTGCCATCTGAGCTCTTGATATTCATACAAGTGTTTTTCTTCTCTCCAAAGGTCTCTTTAATTTTCCTGTAGGCAGTATCTATCTTACCCCTAGTGAGACAAGCCTCTACATCCTTACATTTGTCCTCTAGCCATCCCTGCTTAGCCATTTTGCACTTCCTGTCGATCTCATTTTTGAGACGTTTGTATTCCTTTTTGCCTGCTTCATTTACTGCATTTTTATATTTTCTCCTTTCATCAATTAAATTCAATATTTCTTCTGTTACCCAAGGATTTCTATTAGCCCTCGTCTTTTTACCTACTTTATTGTCTGCTGCTTTCACTACTTCATCCCTCAGAGCTACCCATTCTTCTTCTACTGTATTTCTTTCCCCCATTCCTGTCAATTGTTCCCTTATGCTCTCCCTGAAACTCTGTACAACCTCTGGTTCTTTCAGTTTATCCAGGTCCCATCTCCTTAATTTCCCAGCAGTTTCTTCAGTTTCAATCTGCAGTTCATAACCAAGAGATTGTGGTCAGAATCCATATCTGCCCCTGGAAATGTCTTACAATTTAAAACCTGGTTCCTAAATATCTGTCTTACCATTATATAATCTATCTGATACCTTTTAGTATCTCCAGGATTCTTCCAGGTATACAACCTTCTTTTATGATTCTTGAACCAAGTGTTAGCTATGATTAAGTTATGCTCTGTGCAAAATTCTACAAGGCGGATTCCTCTTTCATTTCTTCCCCCCAATCCATATTCACCTACTATGTTTCCTTCTCTCCCTTTTCCTACTGACGAATTCCAGTCACCCATGACTATTAAATTTTTGTCTCCCTTCACTACCTGAATAATTTCTTTTATCTCGTCATACATTTCATCAATTTCTTCATCATCTGCAGAGCTAGTTGGCATATAAACTTGTACTACTGTAGTAGGCATGGGCTTTGTGTCTATCTTGGCCACAATAATGCGTTCACTATGCTGTTTGTAGTAGCTAACCTGCACTCCTATTTTTTTATTCATTATTAAACCTAGTCCTGCATTACCTCTATTTGATTTTGTATTTATAACCCTGTAATCACCTGACCAAAAGTCTTGTTCCTCCTGCCACCGAACTTCACTAATTCCCACTATATCTAACTTTAACCTCTCCATTTCCCTTTTTAAATTTTCTAACCTACCTGCCCGATTAAGGGATCTGACATTCCACGCTCCGATCCGTAGAACGCCAGTTTTCTTTCTCCTGATAACGACGTCCTCTTGAGTAGTCCCCGCCCAGAGATCCGAATGGGGGACTATTTTACCTCTGGAATATTTTACCCAAGAGGACGCCATCATCATTTAACCATACAGTAAAGCTGCATGTCCTCGGGAAAAATTACAGCTGTAGTTTCCCCTTGCTTTCAGCCATTCGCAGTACCAGCACAGCAAGGCCGTTATGGTTAGTGTTACAAGGCCAGATCAGTCAATCATCCAGACTGTTGGCCCTGCAACTACTGAAAGGCTGCTGCCCCTCTTCAGGAACCACACGTTTGTCTGGCCTCTCAACAGATACCCCTCCGTTGTGGTTGTACCTACGGTACGGCTATCTGTATCGCTGAGGCACACAAGCCTCCCCACCAACGGCATGGTCCATGGTTCATGGGGGGGAACTGAGCCATAAGCTTTCTTAAAAATCTGTGCTCCCCAATACAAAGTTATATGCTTACTGCTGTATTCAAAAATTTGCTCATTGTTCTGTATCCATTTCTAAAGCCAGTTGATTCTTGATATTGATCAAAGTTTAATGTTTTTTTGCTGTGCAGATGGTGATAACTTTAGTGAATATTTTGTATATTTCAGATGGAAGTGTGATGATAAGTCTATAGAGTGCCTCATAATTAATGGCTTACACAACTAGAGTTGAAAGTACATGATACTAAAAGCAGAATTCTAGTAAACAGGGTCTGTAAAATGCTTAACTTAAGAGCTATACTGTGAAACAAATCTGTTCTGCAAGCTCTTTTCTTTCCATATTTTGAGAAGTGATATAGTATGAACCAAAACAACAACAAAATATCCAGTAAACATAGGCTGTAAAATACATGCCTTTAAAGCTATGAAGACTTGTTCATCTTTGCTAATGTAACACACATCTCTTCTACTGAACAAGTGCTCACAGCCCTCAAGGTAACCATTTAACAGCCCTTGTTTACCAGACATTTTCACTTCTAGTATTGTATTGTAGTGCAACTTTATATAAGTGGTTTTTTTAGTGTTTCTAGGATTGGGTACCTTTATTCTTGGCAGGCTTTCATCGTTTAATTAAACAATTGTTCATATACAGCATTTCATTATAACTAAATTACATGTCATTTTAAAAACATACAACTACCAAATATATAATATAACTTTAATTATGTATTAAACCATAAGTTGTTACTGATATTCTCTTTAAATAATTTGCAGTATTTATAACTAGTTCTTGTGTTTACCTAAAGAAGCCATCTGCTTGTAGAGTGTCCTCCATTGTGTATGGTTGCTGTTCCCCTTGGATCTTAGACGTAATGTCTGTTCAGATGCCTATGTACAAGGTGTCCATAATGAAAGTTCAAGTTGCAAAATGCTGTAGAAATAAAACCACTGTTAAGAATTATGTTAAATTTAAACAGCTTATTATTAACATAGAGTGAAATGTTATGGAGCTAGAAAAAAAATTAAGGACAATTTTACCAATAGGTGGAGTTGTAAGCATCTAAACGTAAATGGGGTCAGCTACAAATGGCAGATGAATCACAATACAATGGCTGCAGGACAAGTTCCACATTACACCATCCTTACTGTTCAACGTGCATGACCGTGCAAGTTCAGTAGTCAACAGTAGTGGCACTGTTAGTTAGGTAACCCCATCCAACATGGAAAGGTTATACCACATTGGAGGGGAAAAAATACTTTTGAATTGTCCTGAGGCCAAAAACTGCATAAAAAGCAAAATGGGTGCTTTTGTATGGATAGCAATGCAGAATGTTTTGTAGTATTTTATGCACTACTCTTGCAGGCATGCCCATCGTTTGGACAATTCCCTGTGTACTGCATGTTTGCGCACCAGCACTCAGTCCCTCCTGACATGTTGTGCAACATCTTTGACAGATGTCAGATCAATTGCTTTCCTCCCTCTGCCACACTGCACTTTGAAAGAACCTTTTCTTTTTTTTTTTTTAATTTTGCAGTCATTTTCTCCAATTCCTTAGCAGACATCATCAGACAAATATCTTTTTTCATATACTTTAGTGTCTAGAATGTCTGCAGGGCTACTGGCTCACAGTCATCATTCTTATAAAAGAGCATTTCCAGCAGCATGCAATTCTTCATGGAGACAGTCATGCTGGGCATTTTGGACCCAGACAGAGGAACGACCATGTGCCACACATCTGTCTGATGCTTGCAGTGCCACTTGTTGGTCTCCCCCCCCCCCCCCAATTATGTTTCCCCCTGCATCAATAATATGTTGTTCAAATTTGTTGTCATTCTCAGCATTGGTTCTCTTTCTACTGCATTTTGAAACTGGAACTTCAATTGTGGACACTGCATATCAGGCATGTAGCTCGTGCCAACTTTGAACATATGAACAAAAAAATTGCTATTGCAATCACATCCCATCGTGGTGATTACAAAAACACTTTTTATAAGAGTTTGATTGTGATCTCCTTACAATAATAATAATAATAATAATAATAATTTCTAAAATGTTACCCGATAGGGAATTTCCTTCAAAATCTCATGTACATATTTACTGTCTTTGTCATCTTTGGTGCCTCAAGTTTAATTTCCTTTCCACAATACATGTACCACTGAGTTACTTCATCTAGATATTTGAATAATTATGTAAATAATTCAGGAGCGAAGGAGACCACTCACCAAATAGCAGAATCTTTGAGTCATTAACAGGTACACACAAAAAGAGAAGAGAAACTTGCTAGCTTTTGAAACAAATCCTTCGACGAGCTAGAGTACAAATACTCCCAAAGCTGCACATTGGAATTGATATAACATAGAAGGAACCAGGAAAGTCAGAAACTATAAAAAACAGAGGAGTGAGTGATACGCCACTGACATGATCTGAAGTTGTACCTGTCAATAACTCAACACTTCTATTATATTTGGTACATGGTCTCATGTGTTCCTAAATTATTTACATTCTGCCACAACATTTCTTACTATATTTAAGTTGTTGTTGTTGTTTGTTGTTGTAGTGGTCTTCAGTCCAGAGACTGGTTTGATGCAGTTCTCCATGCTATTCTATGCTATGCAAGCTTCTTCATCTCCAAGTAACTACTGCAACCTACATCCTTCTGAATCTGCTTAGTGTATTCATCGCTTGGTCTCCCTCTATGATTTTTACTCTCCACACTGTTCTCCAATGCTAAATTTGTGATCCCTTGATGCCTCAGAACATGTCCTACCAAACAACCCCTTCTTCTAGTCAAGTTGTGTCACAAATTCCTCTTCTCCACAATTCTGTTCGGTATCTCCTCATTAGTTACGTGATCTATGCATCTAATCTTCAGCATTCTTCTGTAGCACCACATTTCGCAAGCTTCTATTCTCTTCTTGTCTAAACTATTTATCATCTGTGTTTCACTTCCATACATGGCTGCACTCCATACAAATACTTTCAGAAAAGACTTCCTGACACTTAAATCTATACTTGATGTTAACAAATTTCTCCTCTTCAGAAACGCTTTCCTTGCTATAGCCAGTCTACATCTTATATCCTCTCTATTTTGACCATCATCAGTTATTTTGCTCCCAAATAGCAAAACTCATTTGCTACTTTAAGTGACTCGTTTCCTGATCTACTTCCCTCAGCATCACGTGGTTTAATTCGACTACATTCCATTATCCTCTTTTTACATTTGTTGATGTTCACTTTATGTCCTCATTTCAAGACATTGTCCGTTTCGTTCAACTGCTCTTCCAAGTCGTTTGCTTTCTCTGACAGAATTACAATGTCCGTTTAAGTTATTAACTTTTTAATTTTTATGAAACTGTAATCCCAAAATTTGAAGCATATTATTATTATTATTATTATTATTATTATTATTATTATTATTATTTTAAGCTGTATTTACATCCACATACATACTCTGCAAGAACAGTAAAGTACACAGAAGAGGGTACTCTGTATCATTGCTGGTCATTCCCTTTTCCTGTATTACTTGAAAATGGAGCAAGGCAAAAAGATTACCTGTTGAGCCATAATCACAGTTATTTTGTCCTTACTCAAGATGAACAGTGAAGACAGTAGCATTGTTATGTAGTTTGTTGCAAATTGTTTTCCAAATCATATTTTTGTTTCTATGAAATATGGCTGGAGGTCTTTTATCTTCTGCAGCTCTTGTCATTTTGAGGACACCCCCCCCCACCCCCCCACCCCCACCCCCCACTACCACCTCCTCCTTTCATTTCTTGGAGCAAATACTAAATATTACTGCAAGACATGGACAGAATCCTCGCAGTCAACATATAAATTCTTGTATTTATTAGCTAATCAACAATTCCAAGTTTTCAATTCTTCCTCTCATTCCTTAATCACTTTTTTTGAGTCTATATTTGAATAAAATGTAAGATAGGCTTTCCCTCTGTCAGTAAATACCCATCCAAATTTCAAAAGTAGGAGAAATTTCTGATAAATAAGTAAAAAAAAATATTATCATTTTTGTTTAATTATAGACACCAAACTATCATAACATCTGAAATAGTGTGTTTCATTAAGGTATAGCTGGTGTTGGAAACATGGACCATTGACTAATTATGTCATCTTTAATAAAGAAGTGAGCAGTCATATCATGTATGTGAAAGTCCTTGAAGGGGAAAGTTTTGACATGGTTCACGGGCTACTTACTACCACTCTGAGAATCATCCCAACAGAAAAGTTGGAAACAAGGTGCATACTCTAGGTAAAAGTTTGGAAATTAGAAAAACCAGAAAAATGGGAAGACTAATTAAGTATCTGTTATCAGTCACCCAAAAACAAAGGAATGGACGAAATTCAAGTATGTACTTGATGGCACTGCAGCAAAAACTGTGAGAAAAACTAGTCAGTACAGCAGAGAAAGAGGAGGAGATCCCTGGTGGTATTATTCTGATTGATCTGAAAATAACATGGCTATCTTTAGACACCAAGCTCAAGAAAGTAGAGAGAGGCCTGAAACCAAGAGCAAAGAGAGTAATTAAGTCAGAAGAAGAATAGTGTTGGGCGGTTTTTTCTGAGTAACTTGAGAAGACTGTATTAAGAACAAGAAACTGGTGTAAATAAATCTGAAAAATATAAGGAATATATTTGCCCCAATAAAAGCTCTGGAGAAGCAAGACGGTTCCATCACGTGGTGTAATGAGAGCATATGATACGAGATGAGGGAATATTTTGTACAAATCAACGTTTTAATGGATATAACAGAGAAAGAAGCACGAAAGTCAGAAACTATGAAAAAGAGAAAGTAAGTGACATGCCACTGACTTTGTCTGAAATTGAAAAAGCCGGCCACGGTGGCCGAGCGGTTCTAGGCGCTTCAGTCCGGAACCGCGTGACTGCTACAGTCGCAGGTTCGAATCCTGCCTCGGGCATGGGTGTGTGTGATGTCCTTAGGTTAGTGAGGTTTAATTAGTTCTAAGTTCTAGGAGACTGATGACCTCAGATGTTAAGTCCCATAGTGCTCAGAGCCATTTGAACCATTTGAAATTGAAAATGCTTTGAAGAGAATTAGCAAAGGCAAATCATGATGCATACATGGAGTAAATGCAGATGATCAAAGCTGCTAGAATTCAAGGGCTCAGCTGGCTGTACAAAGTAATAAACACCATTTGTAAAGAAGAAAAAGGCCTGTTGATCAACTGGACAACTACCCATCTTCAAAAAAAGGAATCGGGCAGAACTGTGGCAACTATAGAGGATTCACATTTCTGCCCCACTGACATAAGTTTATGGAAGCAAATTTAATGCCATTTAAGAACCACAGCTCAAAGAGGAACAGTATGGGTTTAGAGATAACAGAACATCACATCTCAAGTTTTCTGTTCGAATGGTAAAGTGAAAGTACTGAGAGAAAGTAAGGGATACCTTTGCCTTTCTAGATTTCCAGAGCCAAATCTACATGACAATTGGTTATTCTGTCTGGTTTACAACAAGCAAAGGAGTATGATGGAGAAACACATTGTCATTGCTCCTGCTCATCAACCTGAAGAGATGAGACAAAATGCTCATAAAGAATTCATTGCATTAACCTTTGCAGATGATTTGGTGTTGTGTGAAAGCATAGAAGAAGATGTGCAACATAAATTACACACATGTACCCACCAATTGAAGCACCTTGTCCTAAAAATAAGACACACAGAAATGGTTGAGATGCCAGTCAGCAGATGAGGATCACATGGGAACAGAGAGAAACTAGAAAACTTCGACCACTTTCAGTATTGTAACTTGAGACACAAAAGCTTCCTCAGAAATCATTAACAGAATTCAAATAGCAGCTCACTTTTACCAGCAAGTTAGGGATTTTCTGGTGGTGCAATCAGATCCCTTTAAAAGCCAAGAAAACTGTTTATCAGGCATATTTTTTGCTATAAGTATACCACCCCTACAGAACAGATAATGGTAGACTCCAGAGTGCAGAAACATAGTTCCTGCAGTCGTCCATCCAAAAAACAAGAAAGGTTAAATCCAGAATTAAAAGATCAATTAAGAAAAACAAGTAGAACAGCCACTATGCAAAAGCATGAGAAACTCAAGACTGAAATTGTTTGGACATGTAAAAAATGTGGCTCAAAGTAGAACAGGGAGAAAAAGGCTTGAAAAGGTACTTGATGGCAAGAGGCTGGCCCAGGAAATGGTGGATACCTCAAGTTAAACAGGATCTGGAAGGAAGAGGACTGGAATGACAGAAAGTCAAGAGAGAAGTAGTGTACCAGGACAGACAAAGATGAAAAGCACTCTTCTACCACAACAGGCCACCTGGATAAAGTTAATGGTGGTGGTGGCGGCGGCAGCAGTGGCATCATCATCATCATCATCATCATCATCATCATCATCATCATCCAACAATGGAATCATGAGTTTTCCTGACCTTCATAGCTTTTAAAGTGCCGCTTCCAGGGTGGAGAGGTACACTGGTTCCAGAGCAAATCCACCCAGCAGATTGACAACGAGTGTCGGTGTGCCAGCCAGCCTCGATGTGGGTTTTAAGTGATTTCCCTCATTCCACTGGATGAGCACCAGGGTTATACCAAAGTGTCTCCTCAGTTATACGATTCTCAAGCATTTAGAAAACTTTCATCACTTTCACCTGAATAACAGGGACAGAGGCACAAGGAAAAGAAGAAAGGAATCGTTAGTTTTGAAGTCCACAAACTTGGCAGTATAGATCATGCTACTAGCTGCTCTGTTTTGAATCATTAAGAGTGTATTTGATTTTGATATGAATGTTCCATTAAAGATTCTCCTTAGTATATTTTGACATGGTTCTAAATTCATGCTGTAGCAATGGAGAAGTGCGCTGATACATGATTAGTTAAAATCTCTCCAAAATGAATCTTTCACTTTGCAGCAGTGTATGCACTGTTTTGAAACTTCCTGGCAGATTAAAATCTTGTGACACACTTGTAACTGAACCTGTCTGTCACAGACAATGCCCTTACCAACTGAGCTATCCAATCACGTCTCATGATCTGCCCTCACAGCTTCAGTTCTGGTAGTACCTCACTCCCTCCTTTTCCAATTTCTCAGAAGCTGTGAGGGCTAGCCATGAGTCACACCCAGATAGCCCACTTGGTGAGAGCATTGCCTGCAAAAGACAAAGTTTTAAGTTTGAATTCCAGTCCAGCACATAGTCTTAATCTGTCAGGAAGTTTCATAACAGTTGACACTCCACTGCAGAGTGAAAGATTCATTTGGAATCAAACGCATAGTCTGTGGCTAAACTATTTCTTTCCGATACCCTTTCTTGTACTAGTGATAGGCCCCTCAAGGTATTGAGAAAGGCTTCTGTAAAGTCTTGTGAGTAGGAGATGAGGTGCTGGCAGAATTGAAGATGTGTGGACAGGTGGTGGGCGAGGCTGTCATTATCCACTGCTTGTCAGCAGACTATATATGCCAAATTTTATAAAATTCTTCAAAAATGTAGTCCAGTGTCTAAATTATTGAAAGTAAAATGTGGTACCTATTATAAGAAAATACAAAAACTAGTTAAAGTCCATCACAACACTTCCATTCAGTTTCCAAATAGAATAGGTATTCAGTGTTAAATATATAAATTACACCTACTCTGCCACTTTGTTGTGATGCTAATGATAAGTAATATTTCACCTTATGATTGATTCTAGTGGTTCAAGTGCTGGTGACCTAGGGGATGTGACACCATGTAATGCATCACCAAACTTGTCAGCAATGACATTTCGCAATATAATTAGGGATGACTCGGAAGAAACATGGAGACTGCAAATTCAGAGTTTGCTAAATCAGTTTCCTGTGCCACCTCTTGAATTGTTTCAGCTTCTTCAGAGACTCATTAAGGTAACTACAGACACCAATATACATTATCACAGCATGTTTATTTCATTTTCTAAAGTCTATGGTAGCTGCTATACTGTTCTTACTGTACACAGAATCTTGTAACACGTTTTGATTCTTCAGTTTCACCAATAATTTCTTGTACCTGCTAATACACAGAACTGTATGCACAACTTCTTTGAGTGGTGCTTATTGTAAATGTACAGCTTGCAGGTTATAAGTAATATAATTGAGAAAGAGTGGTCTCTATTATCATGAAAAGGTGGAATGTACAGAATAAGATGAATCATTAGCACTGGCAGAGATGAAAGTTAAATAGGGAAATCTCATCCTCTCATAACAGTGTATTCTTTCTTCCATAGACATAAGTTGATGTGATGTGAGACATAGTTCAAAGGTGATAGTGAGATAATAGTCACTCAGAACCCAAACTTAGAAGAGACATGACTGATATCTGCATAAACAATGCCATGCAACGAGTGATAACTTTTCTTCCACCACACCAGTTTCATACATTTGTATTGCCTTATACCAAAAGTTTTGCCTATTGTGTTTTCTTCATTTGATTTTGTTATCTCTTTCTACCATAATATCAGTGTGTTTCATTATCCTGCATGATTAAATTTTGAACTAGCACTTTTCTCCTTGTTACTGCTTCTCCACCTTCTGTCTTGTTGCTACTACCACCATAAATCACTGTATTATGTCTTTCAAACTTGCATGTCTTTTTAACTAGACACACCTTTCCATATCCCCTGCTTTATAATAAGTTGTAAGCCTTTGCTATGTATTATGTCGCTATATTGAGATATTTTATGTCATACCACTGTTTTATCTCAAGCACCACTTCAGTGGTTCTTTTTTTACCATAGCAGAATCTTACAAAAGACTTATCACAAATTGAAAGAAATTTTATCATTTGTAAAGGCTGTCATTAGCACCAAATTAGTTTTCAGGCTCTCATGAATGACACATGACACAGGAACTGAAACAGAGGGTAGCAAAGCAAGAGCAGATATGCTGAACTCCATTTGCAAATGTTCTTTTACAAAGAAAAATCCAGGAGAACTGTCCCACTTTGATACTCAAATGACTGCAAACACCGACACTCTTAGTGTCAGAGGCATTAAGACATAACTAAAATTGCTAAAACTTAACAAAGCTGCAGTCCCTGTGGAATTTCTGTTGGATTCTATACAGAATTTGTAGCTGAGTTATCCTCCTTTTTAAGCATATTATATCAAAGATCCCCTGAACAAAAAACTGTTCCCAGTAGTTGGAATAAAGTGCAAGGCACCCCGTCTCCAAAACTATTACAGAAGTGTTCTGCAAAACTACCGTTTTATAGCTTTAACATCCATCTGTTGTAGAATCTTAGAACATATTCCAAGCTCAAACACAACGAGCTATCTTAAACAGAATAACCTCCTCCATGCCAGCCAGAGTGGATTGCAAAAACATTAGTCATGTGAAGTCAAACTTCAACTTTTCTCATATGACATCCTGAGAGCCGTGAGTCAAGGTAATCAGATGGATGCCATATTTCTTTACTTTTGTAAAGCATTTGAAGTAGTACTGCACCAACATTTATTAACAAAAGCATTGGGTACCAAATTTTGTGACTGGATTAAGAATTTCACAATAGAGAGGACATCGCATGTTGTCATGGCTGGAGAGTCATTGGCAGATCTAGAGCTAAGTTTAGGTGTGCCTCAGGGAAGTGTGTTGAGACCTTTACTGTTCACATTCTATATAATGACTGGGCAGTCAGTATTAATAGCAACCTCAGATTTTTTGCAAGAGATGCAGTTATTTATAATCAAGTCAGTCTGAAAAAAGCTACATAAATATCATTAATATTTTAAAGTGATGGAAAGATTAGCAACTTGCTTTAAATCTTCAGAAATGTGAAACTGTGCACTTTACAAAATGCAAAAATGGAGTATCCTGTGACTACAGTATCAGAGAGTCTTCGCTGATATCAGTCATATCGTACAATTACCGGGTATAAAAGTATGAGGGGATGTGAAATAGAAAGGTTGCATAGCCTCAGTCATAGGTAAACCAGGCAGCAGATGTCGGTTCATTGGCAGGGTACTGGGCAAATGCAATGAGTCAATAAAGGAGACTGTATATGAAATACCTAGAATACTTCTCACATTAGAATATTGCTCAAGTGCTTGGGACCCATACCAAACAGGACTAACGGGGCATATTGGATATATACAAAGAAGGACAGCACCAATGGTCATTGGTTTGTTTAATCAGTGGGATAGCATCACAAGTATACTGAAAAACCTGAACTGACAGACACTTGAAGATAGATGCCAGCTATTTGCAAGAGCCTATTTTCAGTATTTCAAAAACCAGTATCAATGAGGAATATAGGAATATACTACAACCCCAAATGTATCACTCCCATAGGCACTTCGAACTCAAGCTTAGACTAATTATAGTCTTCACAGAGGTATTTAAGCAATTGCTTGTCTGTAATGCATATGTGACTAGAATGAGAAAAAACTAGAATGTGGTGCAATGGTAAGTACCCTTTGCCATGCAATTCACAGTTATTTTTTAGTGTGTAGATATAGAGGAACTAAATTTGCAATATTAGTCTCTTTCATTCTAAGAAATAGTGCTTTGTTACAGGATGTGAGCAACAGAGCGGTTTCTATGACACAAGAAGCATGTCGTTACTTATCCTCAGAAGGTGCTATTGGCCCATGTGCTGTTCTGGGTATGCGGCTGCAAGCTCTATCTGATTTTCTAGCAGCACACGTAGAACTGCCTCATGTATGGATTGGTCCAGCTGCATTTAGCACCACTAGAACCAGTGAAACCTTACGATTTGGGATGCTTGAAATCCAAGAACACTGGGAAACATTCCTTGACAGAAAAGATCATGCTACTGAGGTAAGTAATTATTTCACTAAAATGAAATAAGAGGTGTGAGCAGGGAGGGTGGGACTACTTTTGGGAGGGAGGGGGTGAAAAAAGGGAGCGAAAAATATTTGCATTAAATATATTCCTCAGAAAATGTTTTGATAAAGCAGGTGATTCAGAATCTATTATTGCAAAAGTAAATGCAGCATGTACAAGTTGAATAAATTTTGCAAGTTAACAGGCAGTACCAGGCAGTGCCTCTAATTGTCAAGAAAAGTCATTTTATCTCAAATTATGAGAAGGAAAGGCCTAATATGAAAACTGTCTTTTTTCAGTTGTGTTTTGTATGCTTTTATTATGACTTGTGATCTCTTCTTGGATGTGAAAAGTTGAAAAATTTCTGAGCACTGACGGAGAAACATGGTCTGTATCTGAATGCTTCTGGTAAGAAGCTACTTGCACTGCTAATTTCCAGAAGCATCCAGTCTGACCAAAGAACTGTCCATTGTATACCAATATTAATATACACTTCTGTAAAAAACAGTACACCCTTTTAGAGGTTTCCAATTAATTCAAGATGTATTGTTGCAACAGTGCATAAGGAGTACATGAATGCATTACATTTAGAGATCAATAGAATAAGTGGTTCTGAGATACCAGATATTGAGCCATGCTGAAAACTAATATTAGTACATGGCATAGCCTCCACAGGTGGAAATGCAGGTGCTGACTTTGGCATCCAGTCATTTGTACAGATGGCAAACGCTTCCTGGGATATTTTGTGGCCATACCTTCTTGACCTGTTCACGTAGTTCTGTAAGAGTTGTTGGTTGACTAGTTGCACAAGTCACTTCTCGTCACAGTAATTTCTATATGTGCTCAATTGGAGAAAAGTCCAGAGATCGTGCTGGTAATGGAAGCTGCTGTATGTCTTGAGCCTCAGATGTGCCCAGTGTCTTTTGGGTTAATGCAGTCTATGGGATAGTACTCTCCAGATGTATGTCGTACTTGCAAATAACTATCACTTGCATGCAGGCAAACTCTGCCTTGATTCATTGCTGAAGACTATTGCATGCATTTTTATCTCCCTAGTGGTCCTCTGATAGCATCAGTTTGAGCCGTGCACATCGATGCTGTGGCATGAGTAGAAGATGGGCTAGTGGTGTGTGAGCCCATAGTCCCACTGCTAATTATCAGTTTGCGACAGTTCGTTTTAACACTTGTGGGCTTACAAGCCCTCTTATCTTTGTTGTGGTAGCTGTATGGTCTATCACGGGTGTCCTTACAATACAACAATCCTGGTGGGTGTCTGTGTTATGTGTATGTCCGAACCTTGTCTTTGGATGTGAGAATGTTCACGTGACCACCGATATCAGTGTCATTGCACAAGTGACAAAGCATGTTCAACTTGTGTGACAATTGTCAGAAAGAACCATCCCATCACTCAGAAGACCACTGTTTTACCCCTTTCAAGTGCATGAGTGCATCTGTGTGGCATGGTTGCCTGCTTGCCTCACACATTCGTACTACACTGAGCCTTTTGGGTGTGAGCATTCCCTGGAAGGGTAGACACAAATGGCACTTTGGTAGCTATGCCACTATGCTATCTGCTGGCAGAAAACATTGAAACCTTTATCAGTACATCTACTACCGCAAGGCGGCATATACCATCATCGGATCAAAATTGATGTTGTCTTTCCAGGTGTACTAATTTTTTCTCTGGCAATGTAGTTACAGTCGAAACACCTAATAGTAAAACATAATGCCGCAGCTTGGATATTGCCATGGATATTAAAGAAAATACATTTACATTCATCAGCTTGAAAAGAATGAACTTTCCATATCCATAACGGATAATGAAAAGGTTGGTGGAATTGAGCAGGTGGATACAAACTAATATCGCACTATTGTAGAACCAATAGGAAGAAATGAAGAGTGACTATACATGCAATAAATAAATAAAAAAAATAAATTCCAGGCCTTGTAGATTAATTACTGTTGTACTGAACAGCTTTTTGAATGCTGTTCTGCAATAGTGGATCTGGAAACATACAAGCTTACAGTGCTAACACTTTCAAGACCACAAACAGAAAGTGTCTTAAACTTCATAAAGTAGCATGAAATAGTTTTAATAAGATTATGCAAGCTTAACTGGAGAATTATTGTTTTTGAAGACATTAATGTTGAGTTTATGTCAAATAGTACTGATCTGCGGTACCTAGCATTATTGTTGTCAGGTATTGGATTCTTTTTTGCAGTTAAATCCCCTAAAATTTGTTATAGTAAAACTTTTATTGTAATAATTATTAATATAGCAGCTTTTGTCAGATATAAGATGTCTTGTCTCAATAAACCATGCAGAGCCATGGAAAGATCTCTTCTATCAATCTTGGTGATAAAATTGTTGATTGGCTATTGACACTTTGGAATAAAAACTGTAAATTATTATAAAGGTCATAATACAATTAAAGTCATGATCCTCGTAAGTTGTGCATATGCTGTGTTCAGTTAGTGACAACTTACAGTATCTACTATGTTTATTAGGTGTGATAAAATATAATACAAACATGTGATGTAAAATTGCAGTTTCTTTGTTAAAGAGATAATATGGCTACAATAATGATTGTTTTCAGTGTATTGATGCAGTTAAGACTACATTCAAGTTGCATATGCTTGGTGAGAGCCAGACAGACCTGTCAAATGAAGATATAATGATCCTTGATATGGGCCGTGCTCTGTATAAACTTCATTTCCAGCTGAGACTTTTGATTGAAGCTTCCCATAAGATGGTTACTGTTCTGACCACAGCTGCAAAAAGCAATCAGGTATTTGACGTACAACTATTGTTATTATTATTATTTCTTTACTTTCTCAGACGTTAAGTCTGGTTAAAAATTGAAAGTGACGCGGACCTTGATCAAGCGTCACTTCCTTTTAACTCTACGGTATATGTTATATTGCATTTAGGAACTTTCGGGTAATTGAACATGTATCAATAATTACAGATTTCTGTAGTTGTATATATAAGTTTGGATGTAGCTGTATTGCATTGATGTACTGGTAGATATTGTGTGGTATGACTCCTGTAGTTGATAGTATAATTGGTATAATGTCAACTTTATCCTGATGCCACATGTCCTTGATTTCCTCAGCCTAGTTGGATGTATTTTTCAATTTTTTCTCCTGTTTTCTTTTGTATATTTGTTGTATTGGGTATGGATATTTCGATTAGTTGTGTTAATTTCTTCTTTTTATTGGTGAGTATGATGTCAGGTTTGTTATGTGGTGTTGTTTTATCTGTTATAATGGTTCTGTTCCAGTATAATTTGTATTCATCGTTCTCCAGGACATGTTGCGGTGCATACTTGTATGTGGGAACATGTTGTTTTATAAGTTTATGTTGTAAGGCAAGCTGTTGATGTATTATTTTTGCTACATTGTCATGTCTTTTGGGGTATTCTGTATTTGCTAGTATTGTACATCCACTTGTGATGTGATCTACTGTTTCTATTTGTTGTTTGCAAAGTCTGCATTTATCTGTTGTGGTATTGGGATCTTTAATAATATGCTTGCTGTAATATCTGGTGTTTATTGTTTGATCCTGTATATATTGCCTGTTCTTAGCCATGTGTTGGATGCGTCTTGATCGATGTGTGGCTGTGTTAGATGATACGGGTGCTTGCCATGTAGTGTTTTCTTTTTCCAATTTACTTTCTTCGTATCTGTTGATGTTATGTGATCTAAAGGGTTGTAGAAGTGGTTATGAAATTGCAGTGGTGTAGCCGATGTGTTTATATGAGTGATTGCTTTGTGTACTTTGCTAGTTTCTGCTCGTTCTAGAAAGAATTTTCTTAAATTGTCTACCTGTCCATAATGTAGGTTTTTTATGTCGATAAATCCCCTTCCTCCTTCCTTTCTGCTTAATGTGAATCTTTCTGTTGCTGAATGTATGTGATGTATTCTATATTTGTGGCATTGTGATCGTGTAAGTGTATTGAGTGCTTCTAGGTCTGTGTTACTCCATTTCACTACTCCAAATGAGTAGGTCAATATTGGTATAGCATAAGTATTTATAGCTTTTGTCTTGTTTCTTGCTGTCAATTCTGTTTTCAGTATTTTTGTTAGTCTTTGTCTATATTTTTCTTTTAGTTCTTCTTTAATATTGGTATTATCTATTCCTATTTTTTGTCTGTATCCTAGATATTTATAGGCATCTGTTTTTTCCATCACTTCTATGCAGTCGCTGTGGTTATCCAATATGTAATCTTCTTGTTTAGTGTGTTTTCCCTTGACTATGCTATTTTTCTTACATTTGTCTGTTCCAAAAGCCATATTTATATCATTGCTGAATACTTCTGTTATCTTTAGTAATTGGTTGAGTTGTTGATTTGTTGCTGCCAGTAGTTTTAGATCATCAATGTATAGCAAATGTGTGATTTTGTGGGGCTATGTTCCAGTAATATTGTATCCATAATTTGTATTATTTAGCATGTTGGATAGTGGGTTCTGAGCAAGGCAAAACCAGAAAGAACTTAATGAGTCTCCTTGATATATTCCACGCTTAATCTGTATTGGCTGTGATGTGATATTATTTGAATTTGTTTGGATATTAAGTGTGGTTTTCCAATTTTTCATTACTATGTTTAGGAACTGTATCAATTTAGGATCTACTTTGTATATTTCCAATATTTGTAGTAACTATGAGTGGGGTACACTATCAAAAGCTTTTTGGTAATCAATGTATGCGTAGTGTAGCGTCCTTTGTTTAGTTTTAGCTTGATATGTCACCTCTGCATCTATTATCAGTTGCTCTTTACATCCTCGTGCTCCTTTGCAACAGCCTTTTTGCTCTTCATTTATAATTTTGTTCTGTGTTGTATGTGTCATTAATTTCTGTGTAATGACTGAAGTTAATATTTTGTATATTGTTGGTAGGCATGTTATGGGGCGATATTTAGCTGGGTTTGCTGTGTCTGCTTGATCTTTAGGTTTCAGATAAGTTATTCCATGTGTAAGTGTATCAGGTAATGTGTATGGGTCTGCAATGTAACTGTTAAATAATTTAGTTAGATGTGAATGTGTTGAGGTGAATTTCTTTAGCCAGAAATTCGCTATTTTATCTTTTCCAGGGGCTTTCCAATTGTGAGTAGAATTAATTGCTTGGGTGACTTCATGTTGCAAAATTATCACTTCAGGCATTTGTGGTATCATCTTGTACGTATCTGTTTCTGCTTGTATCCACCGTGCATGCCTGTTATGTTGTACCGGGTTTGACCATATGTTGCTCCGGAAGTGTTCCAAGACTTCTATGTTTGGTGGATTGTCTATTTTAATGTGTGTGTTATCTATTGTCTGGTAAAATTTCTTTTGGTTTGTGTTTAATGTTTGGTTTTGTTTCCTTCTATTTTCACTTTTTTGTATCTTCTAAGTCGTTTGGCCAATGCTTGCAATTTCTGCTTCTTTTCATCCAATTGCTCTATCACTTCTTGTTGTGAGATTTTACCTAACCTTTTTTTTTCTGACATTTCATTTCTTATAAATTGTGTTAGCTGTCCGATGTCTTTTCTCAGTCTTTCTATTCTGATCTGTAGCCTGTGTTGCCATGCTGGTTTTGTGGGTTTCTTCTGTGTGTTGGTTGGTTCTGATCTCTGCCTAGTGTGTATATTTAGTGTAGTGAGTGCTCCTATATAAACCAGTAGTTGTAACTCTTCCATAGTTGTGTTTTCATTTATTTTGTTGTGTATGATTGTGTTGATAGTTTTTATTGTTGTTTCGACTTGTGGGTTATTTGGCGGTCTATGCAAGAATGGTCTAATGTCTGTATTTGTGTCTTTGTATTCTATATATGTCAGCTGAAATTTTTCTTCTATATCTAACATGTGTGTCACTTTGTGTTCTATTTGTGCTTGTTCTGGTGGCTGTCTTAAGATTTCGTTTTCCTCTGACTGTTTAATTGATGCGTGTTGTTCTTTGTTTGTTTGCTCTGGGATGTTTGAGCCCATTACTGTATTTTCTTCTTCTTCTGATTGCACATTATTTTGTTCCAGTATTTGTTGTACTTGTTGTTTGATGTTTTCTAATTCTGACTGGGGTATCCTGTTATTTTTTATTATTACACGGATCTGATCAGCTAGTCGTTGTTCTGTTAAAAATTTTAATTCTGGGTATCTGGTAATAAATGTTGTGTATACTTGTGATCTGTATCCAGTTGTGTTGGTTCCTAGGTTTGTTGCTTGGTAATAACAGAACATGAGGTGTCAATTAACTTCATCTGACCATCTCATCCTCTGTCTTTGTTTTCCTTCTAGGGTGGTTGCAGGAAGCATATCCTGCAAAACACCTCTATTTGGATTTGAATCATTTTCCAGTTGGCTGGCAGTGTCGTTACCATTGTGGGCGGGCATAGGGTTCAAGCGTCGTCCCCGACCATGACGGTGCTTGTCCGAGGCTTCTTTAGTTCTGTCCTGAACCAACTAATCACACTAAAAGGGGGGTTAGCCCTATTAGTGGTTTGTTCGTTACGTCGCCTTTTACGACTGGCAGAACATACCGGAGGCCTATTATTATTATTATTATTATTATTATTATTACTACTACTACTACTACTACTACTACTACTAAATGAAGAATATGAACAGATACACATCTCTGATATAATATTTGTGACACCTTCCCCATCGTCTTTGTCTACCCTCATCCTCACTACAGGTGGATTGCTCTCGTCATATAGACATAGTGGCACCAAGGTTAGTGTCCAGTCCCTAGCGAATGGGACAGGAACTGAAATTGAGGATAGCAATGCTAAAGCTGAAATGCTTAACTCAATTTTCAAATATTTTGTTACAAAGGAAAACCCAGGAGAATTGCCCCAATTATGGATTAAACATGCATTAATGTCAGTGATGTTGAGAAATAGCTGAAATCATTAAAATTGAACAAAGCTCCAGGCCCTGATTGAGTCCCTTTCAGATTCTATACAGAATTTGCATCTGAGTTAGTCCATCCTCTAACTGTAATTTGTTGTAGATCCCTCAAACAAAAAACTGTGCGCAGTTCTGGGAAACAGGTCACACCTGTTTACAAGAAGGGCAGTAGAAGTGATCCACAGAACTACCATCCAAAATCCTTAACATCAATTTATTGTAGAATTTTAGAACTTATTCTGAGCTCAAACATAATGAACTGTCTTGAATAGAATGACGACCTCAATAGCAACCAGCATGGATTGTAAAAACATTGATCATGTGAAACCCATCTCACACTTTTCTCACGTGATATACTGAAACCTTTGGATCAAGACATTCTGGTAGATGTTGATTACTGAAAAGCTTTTGAATCGGTACCACACTACATTCATAGTCAAAAGTACAATCATATGAGATCATCATCTTCATCGTGGACACTTTCCAGCCTCTGGCTGGATGTGTATGGAACATAGGCCCCTCCATCATCTTCCGTCTTGTCACCATCTCTCTGTCTTCGCCTTGTTCCAGTCTTCTCCTTTCTTCTGGATGCATTCCACTACTCCTTTCAGCCATCTGTCTCTTGGTCTTCCTCTTGGTCTCTTTCCTTCCAGTTTCATCTCATGTATTCTCCTGGGTATCCTTTTCTCCTCCATTCTCTTAACATGTCCATACCATCTCAGCCTTGATTTCTCTGTCTCCCCCTGTAATTGTTCCACCTTCATTAACTCTCTGATCCTCTCATTTCTCAACCTGTCTATCTTTGTCATCCCAATACTGTTTCTCAAGAATCTCCTCTCACTAGCTTGTACTTTGCTTTTCTCTCTTCCTTTCATAACTCAGGTTTCTGATGCATATGTCAGGATTGAGACATAGTGCATATAACCTTTTTACTGATTGTGAGTACATCCTTGCTCCATATCAGGCTTCTGACACTCTTCCAAAATGCTTCTGCTTTTCTCCCCCACTTGTTCATTTCTCTGTCGTTTTTTCCATCTTCCTGTATCAGGCTTCCTAGGCACTTGAAACTCTCCACTCTCCTCAATCATTCCCCACCAATTGTTATTCCAGTTGTTCCCCTGTCCTTCTTTCTTGTTGTGATAATCATCTCACTCTTACTTATACTAAATTTCATCCCATATTCTTGTACTGTTATCCCCCAAATCATCAGATAATCTGCAAACACCATAGCTTTCATCTTTCTTTCACCAATTACTTGTGCTACTGTACTCATTATATAATCCATCACTACAATAAAGAGTAATGGTGAAAGTGCACTTCCCTGCTTCAAGCCACTCTTCTGTTCAATCCAAGCTGATCTCTCTTCTCCCACTTTCACACAGCTCACACTTCCATGGTACATTTCCCTTGAAGTATCAAGAGAAATTTGTGACTGGATTGAGGACATTTTGATAGAGAGGAGACAGCATGCTATCGTGGATGGAAATTCGTCTTCAGATGAAGTAGCTTTGGGTGTGTCCCAGAGAAGTGTGTTGGGTCCCTTGCTGTTCATGCTGTATATTAATGACCTTGCAGACAATATTAACAGTAAAATCAGGTGTTTTGTAGATGATGCAATTATCTATAATGAAGTACTATCTGAAAGAAGCTGCATAAATATTCAGTCAGAACTTGACAAGATTTCAAAGTGATGTAGAGATTGGAAACTTCCTCTGTGTATTGAGAAATGTAAAATTTTGCTCTTTACAAAACGAAAAAAAAAAAATAAAAAGCATAGTATCCTATGACTATAATATCAGTGAGTCACTGTTGTAATCAGTCAACTCAATCAAATGCCTGGGTGTAACACTTTGTTGGGATATGAAATGGGATGATCATGTAGGTTCAGTCGTGAGTAAAGCAGGTGGTACACTTCAGCTTACTGATAGAACACTGGGGAAGTGCAATCAGTCTACAAAGGAGATTGCTTAGAAATCACTCTTGCAACCACTTCTAGAATATTTCTGAAGTTTTTGGGACCCGTACCAGATAGAACTAACGGGGGATATTGAATCTATATGGAGAAGGGCAACACGAATGAACACAGATTTGTTTGATCCTTGGGAGAGTGTCACGGAGATACTGAAGGAACTGAACCGGAATATTCTTGAAGATAGATGTAAGCTATCCTGAGAAAGTCTATTAACAAAGTTTCAGGAACTCTAATACCTTCAGACAACCTCTCTCCCTTAGGTTGACTTACTTGGTATGCACAGCCGATCTTCTTCTCTGGATAGCTGGCTACGTCGATCTCCAAAAAATTCTTCTCAGAAGAATAATGCTGATTAAGGGAATTTATCAGACTCACTTTCTCTTTGTGAAATAATGAGGTACTCACAGAATACTTTTCAACAACTGTTGGTGTATTTGAATTTCCACAAAGAACAAAATTCACACTTCACATAAACAATTGACCTCTTGTAAATCACCCATGTCGTCTAACATTAGAAACAATTAAGTTACATTTACAGCAGAGTTGCTTGACACTGTTATACAGTAATCATACACTTGTCTTGCCTCTAGGAAATTCAAGTTAAAAGTTACTTAAACGTCTAATCTCATTTCTTCATTTGCCTTTAACAACCATCACAGTCACTAAACCAGCAAAGAATAGCACGGGCTCTTCTCTACACATACAATGAAACTCTATGGATCGTACAGCAGGTACCTGTAGGCCGCTGTTCGGCTGCCACGTCCACATTTTACTGTGACTGTTTTTAGATCTGCACACACAAATATGCAATGTGCAGTAGGTCAGATTCGTCTCTCTCACACTCCTATTTAAAATATCATGGGTTCGAGACAGAGGGAGTCCAAGTGGTTCTAGAATTTACACGTAAATTTTTGAAGCACTACAGAACTGGCTTTAAATGATGCCTCTTGGAATATACTACAACCCCCTATGTGTTGCTCACGTAAGGATCGTGAGGATAAGGTTAGAATAATTACAATACACACAGAGGCATTCAAACAATCATTCATGCTCCATACGTCAAGAGCTTGGATGGGAAACAAGTTCTAAGCGAAGAAGGGAAAGCAGAATGGTGGAAGGAGTATATAGAGGGTCTATACAAGGGCGATGTTCTAGAGGGCAATATTATGGAAATGGAAGAGGACGTAGATGAAGATGAAATGGGAGATATGATACTGTATGAAGAATTTGACAGAGCACTAAAAGACCTAAGTCGAAACAAGGCCCCGGGAGTAGGCAATATTCCATTAGAACTACTGATAGCCTTGCGAGAGACCGCCATGACAAAACTCTTCCATCTGGTGAGAAAGATGTATGAGGCAGGCAAAATACTCTCAGACTTCAAGAAGAATATGATAATTCCAATCCCAAAGAAAGCAAGTGTTGACATGTGTGAAAATTACCGAACTATCAGTTTAATAAGCCATGACTGCAAAATACTAACCGAATTCTGTACAAACAAATGGAAGAACTGGTAGAAGCCCACCTTGGGGAAGATCAGTTTGGATTCCGTAGAAATGTTGGAACATGTGAGGCAATAGTGACCCTACAACTTATCTTAGAAGCTAGCTTAAGGAAAGACAAACCTAAGTTTCTAGCATTTGTAGACATAGAGATAGCTTTTGACAATGTTTACTGGGATAATCTCTTTCAAATTTTTAAGATGGCAAGGGTCAAATGCAGGGCTAGAAAGGCTATTTACAATTTGTACAGAAACCAGGTGGCAGTTACAAGAGTCGAGAGGCATGAAAGGGAAGCAGTGGTTGGGAAGGGAGTGAGACAGGCTTGTAGCCTATCCCCGATGTTATTCAATCTGTATAGTGAGCAAGCAGTAAAGGAAACAAAATAAAAACTTGGAGTAGGAATTAAAATCCATGGAGAAGAAATAAAAGCTTTGAGGTTTCTTGATTACATTGTAATTCTGTCAGAGACAGCAAAGGACCTGGAAGAGCAGTTGAACGGAATGGATAATGTCTTGAAAGGAGGGTATAAGATGAACATCAACAAAAGTAAAACGAGGATAATGGAATGTAGTCGAATTAAATCAGATGATGCTGAGGGAATTAGATTATGAAATAAGACACTTAAAGCAGTAGATGAGTTTTGCTGTTTGGGGAGCAAAATAACTGATGATGATGGAAGGAGAGTGGATATAAAATATTGACTGGCAATGGCGAGCAAAGTGTTTCTGAAGGAGAAATTTGTTAACATCGAGTATAGATCTAAATGTCAAGAAGTCTTTTCTGAAAGTATTTGTATGGAAGTGAAACATGGACAATAAATAGTTTAGACAAGAAGAGAATAGAAGCATTCGAAATGTGGTGCTACAGAAGAATGATGAAGATTAGATGGGTAGATCACATAACTAATGAGGAGGTACTGAATAGAATTGGTGAGCAGAGGAATTCATGGCACAAATTGACTAGAAGAAGAGATCGGTTGGTGGGAGGTGTTCTGAGGCATCAAGGGATCATGAATTTAGTATTGGAGGGCAGTGTGGGGGGTAAAAATCATAGAGGGAGGCCAAGAGATGAATACACTAAGCAAACTTAGAAGGATGTAGGTTGCAATAGTTACTTGTAGATAAAGAAGCCTGCACAGGATAGAGTTGCATGGAGAGCTGCGTCAAACCAGTCTCTGGACTGAAGACCACAACAACAACAACATGAATGGAACAACAAGAAACCCTAATAACTGGTACAATGGGAAGTACCCTCTGCTATACAACCCTCATGGTGGTTAGTGAAATATACATGTAGATGTAGATCTTGGGATCTGACAGTGACATTCTGTATAACCTTCTTCAGTCTTCTTCTCACCTTCCGGAGAAAGGAACTATTAGTTCTGAAAGCTAGGAAGTGCATTGCTTTTACTTTTATATGTGTCTTTCACCAGTACTACACATTTTGCCTCCTAAATGTAAGCACTGATCAGATATTGTCTCCCATAATTTTATATAGGAATATTAGGATACCTTTATAGAAAAGAGAAGAGTTGAAATGGCAAGCCTGTACTGAGTGAAAAAGGGAAAGTTGGAAGGAATATTCAGAGAGTCCCAGGAGAAATAATCAATATTCAGAGATAAGACAGGATCGCTCATTTTAAGCAAAAAAGTCTTAGTAATTGTGGCTACAAAAAGTATAACTTAAGAGGTGAGAGCACTTGACCAATAGAAGAGATGTCTTTCACAGTAGTTAAGATGAACAAAAGGACTTTGAAACCATTTTTACTGGACTTTTTTTCTTGTTTTGATCCATACTGCCACCTGTCGAGATATGGAAAGCAAAGAGCTTGCAGTAGACAATATTTGCTTTGCATTACCAAAGACAAAGAAGTGCTCATAGCTCTTAATTTTAGAGCCCATGTTTGCTAGATGTTTTTGCTTCAAATGATTGTTCCTGTTATATTCGTGAATATTGACCATTCCTCCTAGGACACCCTTTATAAAAACCCTGAACAAGAAAAATGAACTCCAGGACTATGTTATACAAAGGGAAAAGAAAGTAAATGTAGGTGATGTGGGAAAGATCATACTGCAAGAAAAGTTTGACAGCTAGTGTTGATAGAACTAAGTTGAAACCGGGCCTCTGAAGTAGCTGACATTCTCTCATAATGATTGAAATACTTGGGAGAGCCAGTCTTAACAAAACTATTACACATGGTGTGCAAAATATGAGACAAGTGCAATGCCTTCAGATTTAAAGAAGACTGTAATTATTATAATATAAAAAAATGGCAGGTACTGACAGCTGTGAGCATTACTGAACTATGAGTGTAATAAGCCATTGTTGCAAGTATTGGCAAGAATTATTTACATAAGAATGGAAACCTGGTGGAGGCTGATCTCAGGAATAGATCAGTTTGGTTCCCAAGAAAATGTAGGAAAGCCTCAGGCAAATGTGACCCTACAGTGTATCTTACATGATAGGTTGAAGAAGGGCAAACCTGGATTTATAGCATCATTTGTAGATTTAGAGAAAGCTTTTGCTAATGTTGGAGAAAGCTTTTGCTAATGTTGGCTCAACAACATTGTTTGAAATTCTGAAGTTAACTCAGATAAAATACAGGGGGCAAAAGATTATCCACAACTTTTACAAAAATTGGACTGCAGTTATCAGAGACAAAGGATGCAATCTACAGCAGTTGAGAAGGAATTGATGCAGGGTTGTAGTACATCCTCGATGTTATCCCAACCATGCATTGAACAATCTGTGTAGAAAACCAAGGAGAAATATGGAAGGAGAATTAAAGTTCAGCAAGAAGAAATAAAAACTTTGAGGCTTGCTGATAACATTGTAGTTCTGTCAGAGGTGCCAAAGGAGTTGAATGAGTACCTGAACAGAATGTATATCATCTTGAAAAAAAATTCTAATATGAACATCAGCAAAAGTGAACCAGTGGTAATCAAATTAAGTCAAAGTAATTAAATCAGCCAATTATGACATGAGACATTAAAAGTAGCTGACGAGTTTTGTGTTTGGGCAGAAAAATAACATGAGTGCCGATGTAGAGAGGATATAAAATGCAGACTGCCAATAGCAAGAAAAGCATTGCAGAAAACAAGAAGTCTGTTAATGGATTCATAATTGAGCAGCATTAGTCTCTTCACTCATTTCAGACTAAGGAGAGAAACTAACAAGCAACTTAAAACAAAAGCAAAGTGGAATACACAAAGCATTCAGTGACAGCTACAGTGCAATTGTTTGCTGTGGTTCGCATTGTCATAAGTGAGGTAACAATAATGAGGTGGTTGTTGTTGATGATGTTGTCTTAAGTCTGAAGACTGATTTGAGGGAGCTTTCCTTGCTATTCTATCCTGTGCATGCCTCTTCATCTCTGTGTAACTACTGTAATCTACATCTGTTTGAACTTACATACTGCATTCAAGCATTGGTCTCCCTTCACCCTTCTTTCCATTACCAAGCTGAATATTTATTGATGCTTCAGATAAGTCATATCAGCTGATTCCTTCCTTTAGTCAAGTCATGCTATAAATTTATTTTCCCCCGTTCAGTACCTCCACTTTCACTATTTGATCTACCCACCTAATTTTCAGCATTCTTCAGTAGAACCACATTTCAGAAGCTTCTATTACCTTCTTGCCTAACTGAATCGAATTGAGACAAAAAAGAAATTTATGGTACAACCTGATTAAAAGAAGTGATCGATTGGTATCATACATTCTTAGTCATCACGGAATTGCCAGCAGAGGGAAGTGCAGGGGGTAAAAACTGTAGAGGGAGACCAAGGTTCAAATACAGTAAGCAGTTTAAAATGGATGTAGATTGCGGTAGTGATTTGGAGATGAAGAGGGTTGCATAGGACAGAATAGCATGAAGAACTGGATCAAACTAACCTTCAGACTAGAGACCACAACAACAGCACCTGTGTTCAGAAGAATAATGAGAAAAAGGTTTCTGATTAGAAAAAGATTAATGCAAAAGGGGGTGCTTTTTTGTTGTTGTCTGTTTGAATGATAAAGTTTCTTTGCTTTTTAAATGCTGTGCATACAGGAACAGCAAGTGGAAGTCAGTAAAGAAATATCTTACATTTCAGGAAACGATACAGCTCTAAATTTGTAGATAACAATAACATACCTAGCATTTCATAGAAATTTGTAACCTAATTTATGAAATTATGTGTGACTAGTTTTTACTTTTCACTCACACCTTATACTGTTTGTACACTAATTTTCATACTGAACTACAAAATACAGATAATTTTATGTACTGCAATGCATAGTAGTCCAACAGAGTGGAATTGTTGCATTTTACTTTGATTGCTCTGTTGTATTGTGTATGTTTCATTATGTTAAGTTGAAAACAATTTTGTTTCCATTAATGAGACTCTGTACAGCTTTTCAGTATTCTTGCTGTCCTTGCCCATCATAGAATGCAATGCACAACATTCAGGTGTTCCCTTGCCAGCATTACAGCTATTCCTAACTGAAGTTTCCTGTTTCACATCTAAATAGTAATCATTTCTATTGTAGCTAAAAAAAATTTATGAAGCATGATCATAAAATGATGTTTTTCTGGTATGCAGAGCTGAATTTGCTCCTCAGGGTCATCATTGGTAAGGACTGTCTGCAAATTGCACAACTCATCCTGGACATTCTGATGACTTTTAAAAGTTGGCTTTTGATATCTGCACTATACACAACTGAAAATGAATTTTTGGTGTTACAGTGATCAGTGCATTTAAAAACTTAATAAAAGATCTAACTTGTTAGTTGGTGGGAAAATTAATCAGAGCCACTATCTTAAAGCCCTACCACATTGTTTTTGTTAGAAATCAGAAAGTGCCAACAGTTGCATACAATATCCATACCCTCAGTCTCATACATAAGTGCACTCATCTTTTAGACTGTATGACCTAACATCTTTGTCAGTGTGAGAAAAGTTAATTTCTGGGTTACTCTTTTAAAATGAGCATTGGTGACACAGTATGACTATGTAATAGACAGGTTCTCAGGACTGCTTTTCTGAGAAGTACTCCATAATCAGCTCTCCATTCTGAATCTGATGGGCCATTCAGTACTGGCTGACTGCTGTATCATCCTCTACGATTATTGTCATTCAGACATGGTATGGAGGGGCATGGGGTCAGCACACTGCTCTTCCAACAATTGTCAGTTTCCCAATCCTTCAAGCTGCTACTTCCCAGTGCAAGAATGACTGCATCCCTTTTCAGTCCTTTCATCAAGGGAAAATATCTGACTGGAATTTGGAAAATTGCAGTGGTCTGTTAACTACATTCAGATAATTTATCTGGTATAACACAGTCTGTAAGTGTCATACAACCCCATATTCAAGTCCTTCTATAGCACTAAATACTGATCTGATGTAGAAGTTGGGCACTTTCAGTCATAACACAATTTTATTGTAGTTAGTTGTGTTAAATAATGAAATGAAATGTAATGTACATTTTAAGACCTATACCCGCATTAAAATAAGCTCATTTGTTTATTGCTAACACCTATACAATTACATATAACAGTATAAGTCATATTCATTCCAATATTGTCTTATTATTACTGGTAAAATAACAGCCTTGCATAAAAATTAAATGAACTTTTGTTTGTAGTTGCAGGATGTATCAACTGAAGTTTTAGCTATTCGAGCAGGGCTCTTACATGTCCTGGAGGAGGGCGGTGAGTCAGATCATGGTACACCAACACCAACACCATCTCCTGTACTTGGTTCCAGTAGTGAAGATGCAGAAGCTACACTGCTGGAGCTATTACGCTTAGAGAAGTGGGGTGCTGCTCTTTGCCATGCAAGGCAGTACAGGTAATAACTGACAGTAGTCATATGTTAAATGACTTCCTTTTTAAATTGTATTTGCAGGTGGTTTTACTTTATAAAATATATGATCCACTTTTGTATTGATAGGAAATGATAGTGCTGTTTCACTATTTCCATTCTGAATGTAAATGACTAAGATACAATCCGCTATTTTCAAGAAACAAGCTCACAGTCAGTCCATGAACATGAAAAATAAGCTCTGAATCCCAGGCTCTCAGGAAGAAGAGTTCTTTCTACAAGAGAGAAATGGGAAAGAAAATAATACACCTTGGAAGTTGCAAAATATACATTTATATGTATTTTATTCTTGTTCCTTTACATTTATAATGGCAAAGTCACCGCTAAGAGATAACAATGCCTAATAACAAAAAAGACAACATGTAGGAGAAAATGTACAGCATTTATGTACAGTGCACTCACAAACAAAAGAATTTCCTTCTGTGTACATTAATACTGGATTCAAACATTCATTGATTTATACATCATGTAGGAGAATCTCCAGGGATGTAGAATGAGTCAATTTGTACACTAATAGATAGAAGCAGTCACCGTAGACTACTCCTGTAAACAACAGTAACACAAAATTATGACTAGAGCTCATGTTCTCACTAGGATTTAATGGGAATTGCTTCTAAATTACTTTATATATATTTATTTGTATCAAAGTAAAATTTATTTGAGAAAAATAATGAATTCTGAAAATGAACTGCTGGCCACTAATTGTCTTCAGGAAGCAAAATGTGTAGTACTGCCGATAGAGTAATATAAAAGTAGAGGAGAGACACTTCCTGATATTCTGTCCTGCTCAGCATGGGTAAAAACTGCCACTTGCTCCTGTGGGTACACCAAATCACTAGAATATGAACACATGTTCCTATAAGTCCATAACAGACTGGTTTCACGATGTGCACTAAAAATTTCAGAACATAGCAAAGTTGACGTAGCAACACAACAGTTCCGAATTAGTAACCACTCAAGACCGGAAAGAAACTAAGTCAACTTGGCTGTGCAGTGGCATGATACAAACAGTTATCAGGTACATCAAGGAATGAGTTGCACCATGAGCCCAGGGCACAGGCTCAGGGGGAGTCACCACTAGGTGGTGCCAAGTGACACACATATCTTGGCGATGGCTCCCATTATGACAGTGGGCCATAACCACCACTCACAGCCTTAGTACCTCTGACAAGTCCACATTCATGATAGGTGAATTATCTGAATCACAGTCGGATACAAAACCCCTCCCCCCTTTAATGGCCATTTAGGGCTGAAAATGGCCTTACCTAAGCCAACTACATTGAGGATGAGGAAAGGGGGAAACCAGAATCCCTGCCAATGACTCGAGTGGCATGTCCTCCACAGCCACAGTGGGAGATGGCACCATCTGCAAGGATTGAGGCCCAGTAACGACCTCTGGGGCACAAGTGAGGAAGTGGCCTTTGCATGTGGCAGGGATGGGACCTACGGGTTGTCCTCCATTGGCATCTCATCCCAAGAACATGCAAGGTCTTGTGATCATTTAGAGTGGGTGGAACCAGTGGTAGGAACAGGAAACATGCATAGGGAGGTTACCCACTTACATTCGCTCCCATTGCTTGTCAGTATCTACTTCTCATCGACACCTCGCTCTGGGTTGGTGATGAAGGAGCAGGCACAGAGACTGGTATGGTTTTGCAATTAGTCCACTGGTGTTACTCCATTTATGTCTGAGAAGGTTTAGGGGTGACAAGTCATACTGTGGGCAAAGTTGGTTGTTGTGACAGGTCATACTGCTTGCGAAGTGAGAGCTGGGATGATAATGTGGCTGGATGCAGAGGCACAGAGCCCACACCACCAAATGCAGGTCAAACAGGGTACTTGGTCAATGCCTATGCAAAATCCTGGCCATGTCCATTGACAGGTGTGGACTTGTACATGGCCAGGAAGCTGATTGGTGCATCCCTTGAGTTTGCCAATGTCAAGATTTTTTTCATCTGCAATTTGAAAGTCGTGACCAACTGCTCAGTTTTCAGATTGGAAGAGCGTTGATAACATTATGTCTACAAAAGTCTCAAAACACCGAAGCCGTAAATTATGGGTCATTGTTGGAGACCAATATAGCTGGGGCACCTTTTCTATAGCAAAGATAGTAGGTAAGGCCCAGACTGTGGTCTCAGAGGATGTTGTAGACATCCACAGTACAAGCGGGAAATTCAAAAGGGCATTAACAGACAACAATCGCACTGCTCCCTAGAAGGGGCTGGTGAAAATATACATGTACTCTTTGTTGTGGATGGTCAGGGTGTGGCCACGAGTTAAAACATTGTACTTGGCCAACTGATTACGTTCAATGGTGGCATCTATGCTTGGCCAGTACACGTGACATCATGCCATTGCTTTCACTGGGCACATTCTCCAGTGTGGAGGTATTGAAATATGCAGAGATGGCACGCTGGATGGAAAACCTTTCAGCATTCTGTGTCATCCGTGGCTTACAAAATGATTCCTTCTGTAACATTAACTCTGTGCCTGAGGGAAAAATAAGTGTGCCATTGTGTGTCCACATCTTTAGACAAATGTTCAGGTCAGCTGCACCGCAGACAACACCCTGTAAAGGAAGGGGCTCTGGTTTGTCTTTGCCAATATTTCGCCTGCTGTAAAGGGAAATTCATCAAGGGCGTGCCACTGGTCCGTGTCCAAGGCAAAACACAGTGTTTCATGTCTGCAAAATCAACATCAGGGCCACACAGTAAATGAGACAGGGCATTGGCATTAGAGTGCTGTGTGGTAGTTCGGTGTCATAAGTGTAGTTACTACGAAACAGTGCCCACCACTGCAGCCATTGTGCCGTTTTATCCAGAAGTTTTGTGTGAGTGCCAGACAATGGCAGAGGAGCTTGTGATCCATAATCAGATGAAACTTGATACTATAGTGGTAGACATTGAACTTCTGGACACGATAAATTTGCCCAACATCACTTTTTTGATCTATGAATAATTCTACTGTGCTGAGTTGCTAGATGTAAACACATCGGCAAATTTTTGTGACAGGACAGCATCTGTGGCCAGTGTCAACCATTTACCCAGCTGGAACATTGTCAAACAAGGGTCCAAGCTAAGGCACTTTTTAAGTTGTACGAACATCCATTGACATGCCTCTGACTATGACCACACAAACAGAACACTCTTTTTATGTAATTGGGTAAGCAAATGAGAAATGTGAAGAGGATTTGGAATGAACGTGTCATAATAATTGACTTTTTTCAGAAAAGACTCCAATTCTTTAAGATTCTTAGGCGCCGGTAAATTAATAATGGCAGTCACATGGTCTTGCATGGGTGTAAGCCATCTTTGCTTGATATGTGGCTCAAATACTTGACTCTCAGCTGAGAGGAATTACACATGGCGAGATGACAATGTAGGCCATTGGCTTACAGCTGCTCATACAACAGTTTTAAATTGCAATTGATGCTTCCACATGGCCCCCTTACTAACAAATCATCCAAATAATTGACACAATTAGGGATGTCCTGGATGAGCTGTTCTAGATACCTCTGAAAAATTACAGGGGCACTAGCGACCCCCAAATGGCAGTCTGTTGTAAGTGTACATGCCAATCACTAATAACTGTTTTGTAGGCTCATCAAAAGGTAACTGAAAATATGCATCAGTGAGATCAACTTTTGAAAAATAGTGACCTTCCACCAATTTAGCTAACAGTTCCTCTTGCATTGGGATTGGTTTCAAATTAACATTTGCTTGGGCATTAATGGTAGATTTAAAATCACCACAGATCCGAAGTGACCCATTAGGCTTTTGTACAATAACCATAGGCATTGCTCACTGACTAGACAAGACTGATAACACCTGATTTTGCAAATTGTCTATTTCTGACTTAACTTGTATGTGCATAGTGAACGATATTAGATGGGCTCTACAGAACTTAGGCACTACTTTATGCTTCAAAGAGATGTGTGCCTGTAAATTCACAGCACAACCTAAGGTAGGTGCAAACAACTGTTTGAAATTTTCACACAATGCACCCAGTTGATTTACCTGATCCTGAATTTGGAACCCAAAAAGTGCAAAAGGGTTGATACCAAAAATGTTAGTCATCTAAGAATTAAACCACAAGCAAGATTCTACATCTACATCCATACTCCGCAAGCCACCTAATGGTGTGTGGCAAGGTTAGTTGCCAAGCTACATTTTTGTACTTTGCTTGCTACAGCAGGATCAACTGGCCATTCTACATCATCACTCGGAGACATTGTGCAAGCAGCAGTGGGAAGCCAATGTGCCACTAAGTATCCCCATTAATTAGGGGCGCAGCCACACCAGTATCCAGCGGGAATTCCGCTGTCTCCCTGTCAACATCCAGTTGCAGCATGACACACTGTGATAGGCTATTTACAATTTGTACAGAAACAAGATGGCAGTTATAAGAGTTGGGGGGCATGAAAGGGAAGCAGCAGTTGGGAAGGGAGTGAGACAGGGTTGTAGCCTCTCCCCGATGTTATTCAATCTGTATATTGAGCAAGCAGTAAAGGAAACAAAAAAAATTCAGAGTAGGTATTAAAATCCATGGAGAAGAAATAAAAACTTTGAGGTTTGCCGATGACATTGTAATTCTGTCAGAGATAGCAGAGGACTTGGAAGAGCAGTTGAACTGAACGGACAGTGTCTTGAAAAGAGGATATAAGATGAACATCAACAAAAGCAAAACAA
Organism: Schistocerca nitens; assembly: GCF_023898315.1. Taxonomy (NCBI): domain Eukaryota; kingdom Metazoa; phylum Arthropoda; class Insecta; order Orthoptera; family Acrididae; genus Schistocerca; species Schistocerca nitens. The sequence goes on along the minus strand of NC_064614.1, from coordinate 991,901,356 downwards.
GGATAATGGAACGTAGTCGAATTAAGTCGGGTGATGCTGAGCGAATTAGATTAGGAAATGAGACACTTAAAGTAGTAAAGGAGTTTTGCTATTTGTGGAGCAAAATAACTGATGATGGTCAAAGTAGAGAAGATATAAAATGTAGACTGGCAATGGCAAGGAAAGCGTTTCTGAAGAAGATAAATTTGTTAACATCGAGTATAGATTTAAGTGTCAGGAAGTCGTTTCTGAAAGTATTTGTATGGAGTGTAGCCATGTATGGAAGTGAAACGGACAATATATAGTTTGGACAAGAAGAGAATAGAAGCTTTTGAAATGTGGTACTACAGAAGAAAGCTGAAGGTTAGATGGGTAGATCACATAACTAATGACGAGGTATTGAATAGAATTGGGGAGAAGAGGAGTTTGTGGCACAACTTGACAAGAAGAAGGGACTGGTTGGTAGGAGATGTTCTGAGGCATCAAGGGATCACAAATTTAGCATTGGAGAGCAGTGTGGAGAGTAAAAATCATAGAGGGAGACCAAGGGATGAATACACTAAGCAGTCAGAAGGATGTAGGTTGCAGCAAGTACTGGGAGGTGAAGAAGCTTGCACAGGATAGAGTAGCATGGAGAACTGCATCAAACCAGCCTCAGGACTGAATACCACAACAACCACCTTGAAATTTAATTAGTACATTTTAAGGTTACTTGCTGTTAACTGCTGGTCAAGAATTTCCAAATTTTGACACTTACAAAAGCCATGATATCATAATTGATCAGCAAATGTAAGTGTTAATAAATAGGTCTCTGTAAAATTAAAAATAACATAAGAAAATTTTCACATTTACTTTAATCAGCATTATATTTTTTCTTTAATGTTTATGATCACAGGAAGTAAGGGAAAACTTGCTAATTATCATCAACAACAAAGTCTTCCTTTACATAATTTTGTTGTTACATCACATCAGTAAATATGCTGACAACATTTAATACTCAAAAGCTAATTTTACTTCAGGTTTACTTCCATTAAAAATAAAGACAAATAGCCACATGTGAAACAACCAAATTATGAAAAATACATCAAATCTTATTGTGATTCTCCATAAACCTTTCATTCCAGTTCCAACAAGCCACACACACACACACACACACACACACACACACACAAATTATCCTCTCCTCTCTCAATAGTCCACCCCCTATTGACCTCTCAGTAGGCCCCAGCCAATCACTTTAGTTCATCATCCATTGCTGCCCTCCAGTGAGACAAACTGGACTCATCCGTGTAACATGCGTACACATTATGGCATTTCATGTTCCATCCTTGGACATGAGAGATGGGTAGATTGGAAGAGGTTAAAAAGAAGGACCAGGTCACTCAGACCCCATGATGAGAGCGATCCACCTGTATTTCAGATGCAACAGTGAGTCCAGAATGGGATATAAATGTTACGGAAAGGATAGATTACTACCCACGACATAGAGAGGTGTCAAGTTGCAGGCAGGCACAATGAAAAGACTACCAAACATTTAAACTTTTGAACAAAAAGTCCTTCTTCAGAAATAGAAAATGGAAGGTGACAGCAGAACACAGGAAAGAGGAGAAAGGGAAGGACAGATAGTGAGTAAAGTAATGTGTTAGTGAACAGTAATCAGGAAAGCAGCACTGGTTTGTGAGACGGAAGGAAAGCTGGTAGGCAAAATCAAACTGTGGAAAGTTCAGAATGGAATGACAGTAATATCATGAAAAGGATAGTTTGTGGCTCTCTGTCATTCAGTGTCTTCTCTGTGTGGTAAGTAGCAATATGTTCGTGTCATGATATTGTTTTAGTCAAGATGAAGGTAGACAAAAATGAAGGGACAGGGATCAGAGAGAGTAGGTCAGACACGGGGCATTTGTAAGCTCTGTGCCAGCTTCAGTCCACAGTTGATAGAAGAATAGAGTGAATATTAGAGACAGATTGGGGAAGAGAGGTGAATAGTGCAATTACAAATTATGGAAAAAAAAGAGTCATTATACAAGATGTTTATTTTGACTGAAGACATTGAAATATCTCAAAAGATACATATCAGATCAAAAAAAGTTATAATTCCATTTTGTTTGTCTCAGAAGGGGATAACCAATGATACCACACTTGACCCACCATCCCAGCCCGTGTGTGGGTGGCAGGGGGAAACCTTAAAATCTTCAATGAGAACCCCTGCATTTTATTGCAGATTAAGATCCTAAGGCGAAATCTACATATGTTTTGTGTGAAGAATTTTCTTCATTTCACCACATATGGTGTTGTAATGTGAGTAATATAAACGGGTACACAATTGTAATTTACAACATGCTACTCAATGACCCTTGAATACCCAGTGGCACATGGGACCCAACCTCCATTCTGTGATCGTAGGACAGGCCAATATCTCATAACTTCTAACTGGAAACTCTATTTGCAACATATATTTCTCTGGCATATTGAACAGGGAACTACTCGATTCGCCACTGTGGCCATGGCTTGAGGTGACCGCTACTCTTGATTTTCCAATTAGAGTAAGTGTTCAAATGTAGTACCACCCTCTTCAATACACTTAGTGATTCACTTTTCAAATGACCGTACACAGAATAGAAGCATACCTGCAGGAATGTCAGCACAGGCATTTCTGATGCAATCAATCTTCACGGCCTGTTGGTACTTGCTGGTATATCTTACCTTTTAAATATCACCACAGAAATAAATCCAGCAATATTAAATCTGGTGACCTAGTGGACAAATTAATAGGATCAGCTCTGCTGATCCACCCACCAGTGTAAACAGGGATTAATATTTCCCATGCATTAGTTGCGTAATGCGCTGGGCAACCATCATACTGAAACCACATGTCTTGTCGAACATCCAGGGCAACATCCTGTTCCAGAAATGTTTAATATTTGCATCGCTTCAATACGGTGTCAGTAATGTATGTACCAATGGGTGTGTTACCCATAATACCACACCATACGTTAACTGACCAAGGACATTGATGGACAACTTGCAATAACCAATGGATTTTGCCTTTAATCCAGTAAGCTTGTTATGCCAGTTAATGCTACCGTGGTTTGTGAGTGTAGACCAATCAGAAAATAAGACCTTGACAAAAAACGTAGGAGTCGCTTGCATTTGTTGATGTGCCTATTCACAGAACAATACCTGATTATGGAAATCGGCATCATGAAGTTCTTTATGTAGTGACACGTGGTATGGATGATATGATGATGCAGTATTGTGACAATACTACCTACAGACATACTAGGATAGTGGTGTAATTGCTGGATGTGTATCCATGGGTTGTGGTGCACTGCCACTAGTACAGCTATTTCATTACCTTCACCTGTAAACCATTGGCTTCATTTCTTTTTGCCAGTCTGTATGCTTCCATCAGACATCAAGTGTTCACAACCTAGTAAGAGAATAAACAAGAGTAAGCTTTCTCTGGAAAATGCTTGGCATTCAAGGCAACATCAGCCACAACATTTCTCCTACATTCTCTGTAAATCTTCTTCTGTCGTTGCAACGTTCATCATCCACTAGCACATCTGTTCTCCAAATGCTAGGTAGGTGTGCAGGCAATAAACAGTGTGCAAGTATTGTAATGTTCAGAGCCACTATCTGTTCTACATCTGCACAGTACATGAGCTCCAGTTGCAGTGCACTGCCTGTTATGATACGTTGTAGTTCACTAAAAGGCCATGGTGGCACGTCGAGTAGTCCATTGTTTGATATGTCAGATGAATACAACATTGTGAATGGGGTTTCCAATTAGAAGTTATGAAATACTGGCCTGTCCTACCCTTGCAGCCTGGAGGTGGGGTTCCACGTGCCGTCAGATATTCTAGTACCATTGAGTAGCATGTCATAAATTACAATTGTGTACCCATTTATATTCCTCCGATCACAGTGCCATCTGTGCTGAAATGAAGACAATGCTTTAGACTGAATGTTTGTAGATTTTTGTTGTTGAATAATAACCTGTAATAAAAATTGGGGGTTCCCATTGAAGTTTTCAAAGTTGCCACCCAGGCACTGGGTGTGGTGGCAGGTTGACTGTGGTATCATTGGATGGTCCGCTGTGAGACAAACAAATTGGAATTATAACTTTTTTGATGTATAGTTTTTGAGATATTTCAATGTCTCCAGTTAATTGGGCACTATATACATAAAATTCTAAGGAAAAAAGAGAGCTGGTGTGTGTTACTAGAGATTAAATCCAGGAGTGTGTCAGGATGCAATGACTTGTTGGAGGACAAGTTCCCACCTCCAGAGTTCAAGGAAACTAGTATCAGGTGGGTGAATTCAAATAGCCTATGTGACATAGTAAGCACACTTTAACTATTCAACTACATGTTTTATGTAATACTTCAAATAAATCATTTATGCTTCTTTACTCATAACACTGTTGGCTGTCTATATACTGGCAGTTTAACACTGTTGGCTGTCTATATACTGGCAAAGTCAAGATCTGTTTAATATAATCATTACTGTTAAGCAGAATCTATATCCCTGATCCCTAGCCAAAGATTCTGATATACTGTAGAACAAGGAGCTCATGAGAGATCTTTTTTTAATATCTGGGGATTTTCCTATCTGATGTCTGATGATGACAACTTGCTACGGGATTTTGCACCAGAGTGTAAAACTCTATTCTGGACCATAGCAAGAAATGCATACTATATATGGAAATGATTTTTACCTTTGGAAGTGTGGTTGTGAATTTCAGAGTTCATCCTAAATTAGGTCTTGTCATTAGCCAGAATACCATTGTTTTGGCGTGGCAGTGTAAGAATCCTTAGACCCATGAAGAGCTTTCTGGAAAATGTCCAGTTAACTTTACACAATATTCTTACTCCACAGCTTTTTAGAACATCTATCTTTTGGCCTTAGTCGCATTGCCCTAGAGGGTTACACTGTAGAACAATATTGAGTAAAAGTATGTACTGTATGCTAGCACTCCCATATGCAGCTCAACCCAGTGAGAGGTATTTCTTGGTCCAAAGCAGGCAGAACTGAGCTTTTTTGTTAATTTGCTCATGTGCTGGTTGCCACTCAGTTTACTCATATTATCCATCCAGATATCTAAAAACACCACACATGGAGTCTCATTCATTGTGTGCTTTTTGGCCTCTATTTCTTTTTCTTTATTTGGAGCTGGATGACATGAGTCTTTGAAAGATTATTGTTTGAAAGATTATTGTTGAAACTATACTTGTGCCATCAGCAAACATCAAAGTATTTGAAGAGTCCTCCAATGTCCCAGGTAAATTATTTACGTTGACCAAGAACAGGTGAAGCCAAGCATGAAACCTTGCAGCACACCATATTTAGTGTTTCCCCACTCTGAGTTTTGGCTTATTTGTGATGTCATTTATTAATGGGACTCTCTTTTTTCTGTTGTTAAGATAGAGGTCATTCATGTGAAGGAAATGTTTCTTGACAGTATTGTATTTGCACAAACATGGCGTAAAGACAATTTTCAAACCGACAAGGAAGATCAAAGAATGTCGTAGATCGGCAAAGGAGAAAAAGGACCCACTTGCAATGTTAGGAATATACCGTATACCAAGCACATGCGGAAAAGTTTATGTCAGAATGACTGGACAATCAGTCAACACCAGGATCAAAGAACATAAGTGACATTGCAGATTGGGGCAGGTGGAGAAATCGGCCGTGGCAGAGCATGCACTGAGTAAGACCAACCACATAATAAAATTCGCTGACATGGAAGTTCTGGCTGTAGAGAAGCACTATCACACGCGCTTGTTCAGAGAAGCTGTAGAAATACAAAAACACATGAACAGTTTCAACAAGAAAGAGGAAAGCCTTAAGGTAAATCGATCCTGGCTTCCCGCACTGCAGCGAATGACCATTACAGGTAGCAAAAGGAGAACCGCACCAGAAATGACTGCGGAGAAGCCCACGGACGTTGGTGCACCAGGTACATATAGTCTGCAGCCGCGAGCTCAGCTCCAGTTCACCGCCAGCAATGGTGGCTGAAGATTTGACAGTGCCAGCCACTCGTGCTGGCGAAACATCAGTAAAATCATTAGATGAACATCGGCCGAGGACCCCCAGGCAGAAGCCAATAGGCAGTTTGTCAACAAGTGGCCACGAAAGCCTTAACAATTTTGTATGTCTCCTTTAGTTCCCTTAATAGAATTTTATGGTGTACACAGTTAAAGACCTTGGACAAGATCACAGACAATGACAACAAAGTAATTTTTCTTGTTTAGTTCTACCATAACTGAGTTCATGAGATTACGTATTGCTTTCTCAGTAGAAAAGTTTTTAGGGAAGCCAAATTGAGTTGATATTAAAATGCCCGTTGTCAGAGAGGTGGTTTGGTATTATATTGCAAGATGCCTACACAAGAATTTTGTGGAGATGGAAGGAGGGAAATGAATCTATAATTAGAGGTCACTTCCTTATCTCCATCTTAATAAGTACTTCTGTCTAAGTACTTCCGTCTTTCAGGACTAGGTCACTGACTGCTTATGAAGATAACTCAAGGAGGACATCACTAATTTATCATAAGATTTTAATACTTGATTGAAATTGCATTAAAACCAGAAGAGTTACTGAAACTTCGGTAGCTCAGTTGGTGGAGCACTTGCCCGCGAAAGGCAAAGGTCCCGAGTTCGAGTCTCGGTCGGGCACACAGTTTTAATCTGCCAGGAAGTTTCATATCAGCGCACACTCCGCTGCAGAGTGAAAATCTCATTCTGGAAACATCCCCCAGGCTGTGGCTAAGCCATGTCTCCGCAATATCCTTTCTTTCAGGAATGCTAGTTCTGCAAGGTTCGCAGGAGATCTTCTGTAAAGTTTGGAAGGTAGGAGACGAGGTACTGGCAGAAGTAAAGCTGTGAGTACCAGGCGTGAGTCGTGCTTCGGTAGCTCAGTTGGTGGAGCACTTGCCCGCGAAAGGCAAAGGTCCAGAGTTTGAGTCTCGGTTGGGCACACAGTTTTAATCTGCCAGGAAGTTTCATATCAGCGCACACTCCGCTGCAGAGTGAAAATCTCATTCTAGAAGAGTTACTGCTTCTCAGTGACACCCCAATTTTCATGATATCTTTTAACAGAGGATTTGGTAAAACAAGTGTTTGATGATGGCTGTCTGTCTCAGTATGTCTAAGGTATCTGCTTTTGATGGTCCATTTTTGTCCTTATGTTTTCAGCTACTATTAGGGAGAATTCATTGACCAATTAATTGAATTAAATGTCATCTGTTTCTCTTGCTACTGTTGTCAGAGTGTTGAATGAATCATTTACTTTACCAAATTTGTTTCATATCTAATAGTGGTCCAAACTGTCTTTTCTTTGTTGTGGGCATTGTAAAGAATTTTTGATATTGCTTGGAGTGCCCCTTTAATTCTTGATTAGACATAGTCTTCTGCATTAAATAAAGCTCTCTTATTTCTGGCACAAGATACACTTATTCCAGACATTCCCCACACTTTCCCTAGGTTTCCACTGAACTGATTCCTGACCCATTGTAAGGGAAAACCAGTTTCATAATGTTGATAAAATATTTTTAGAAAATAAATAAATTTATTGTCTGTGGATTCAACAGTCGCAATTTTGTGAAATTATATACTTCCCTTCTTAGTTAGAACTGATTAATGGTAATGCTTTATTGCTGCTGTTGGACTGCCATAATCAGGAGAATTATTTCTTATGGGACACACATGTATTTCAGGAAAAGCAGTTTAATTTAGAAGTAAATTATCAGTTATTGAATGCTGTGAAAATTGGCAGTTGACCTTCAGTAACGAAAAGTGTGAGGTCATCCACGTGAGTGCTAAAAGGATTCCATTAAACTTCAGTTACATGATAAAAAAGTCAAATCTAAAGACCATAAATTCAACTAAATACCTAGGAATTACAATTACGAACAACTTTAATTGGAAGGAACACATAGAAAATGTTGCGGGGAAGGCTAACCAAAGACTGTTTTATTGGCAGGACACTTAGAAAATGTAACTGATGTACTAAGGAGACTGCCTACACTACACTTGTCCGACCTCTGCTAGACTACTGCTGCACAGTGTGGGATCCTTACCAGATAGCACTGACGGAGTACATCGAAAAATTTCAAAGAAGGGCAGCACATTTTGTATTATTGTGAAATATGGGAGAGAGTGTCACTGAAATGATACAGGATTTGTGCTGGACATCATTAAAAGAGGGCGTTTTTCATTGCAACAGAATCTTCTCACGAAATTCCAATCACCAACTTTCTCCTCCTAATGTGAAAATATTTTGTTGACACAAACCTACAAAGGGAGAAATGATCACCACGATAAAATAAGGGAAATCAGGGCTCATACGGAAAGATATACGTGTTCGTTCTTTCTGCACGCTACATGAGATTGGAATAATAGAGAAATATGAAGGTGGTTCGATGAACCCTCTGCCAGGCACTTAAATGTGATTTGCAGAGTATCGATGTAGATGTAGCCTCTACCCAGGGAGCTCTATATAACAATATGGGCATTGCCATCCCTTGACTACTCCCTAGGAGGATGATCTTTGGGTCTTTTAAGCCTCTGTCTACTACTAGGCCTTAACTTGCACTTTCCCCCTGTCTTGTCATGGTGTTCCTCAACTCCTTCAGGTGGCTGCACATACTTGTCATCATGCTACATTGAAGCTGTTGGATATTTCTAGACCAAAGCTAGCCTCCCTGAAATTTCTCTTAAGCCTCTTGCCTGATTTGGCAAGTTTGATCATACTCCACTTGTCTAGCCTATTGATTTTACTGCTGCCAGCTGCAGCTCTCTTTTGCCCTAAGTATGTCTGTGTTAGTACCGGATCAGCTTTGAGTTTTAAGTTCAGCTGTTCCTTGTCCTTGTTCTACTTACATAGGAATAATTAACACAGTTGGGATTGTTGTGATTTATTGCTTTTCAATTAGTGATTGACAGTTTTGGTATTGGAACATGTATTTTCATGAATACTAACATACTTAAAATGTCTTAAATTCATCCAATAAAGTGTCTCACATAATAGGAAAATTTTGTGTATCTGTTGCAGTTATCTTGCTCGGACTGAACTGATTCTCTAATGTACTGTCTAGCAAATGAAGTAATAAATCTGAGGAATCAAAACTGTGAACTTTTATGGTGTGTTGTGCATATGGTGTAAGGGAGTTTATGTAAATCAGTTTATTTCCTTGACAAATATACTTTACTTTACCTGTTCGTGATGAGTTACTTGTGTTGAACAAAATATATATTTCTCTGTCATGTCATTCTAATCTCCCCCTCTCTCATTTCCCTCATACATACACATGCAAATGTCTTCAAATCTTCCTTGTTGCATCTTTCCCTTTCTTTATTCGGTACATATCAATTGAAATAGAGCAATTTCTCTAACCAGTAAACCACTCATTTATGGACATGCAAACTGTTTAACATGGAGTCTGAACCATCATTGGATTTGACATTATACAAATACAAATTTTGCCATATTAAGTGCTTAAGGAGAACTCAGGGCACAATCAAGAAACGAATACAAAAGTGCTAATTTATGCGTCAAAAACTTACTCTAATCAGTGTAAGATCTTCCATCAATTTCAGTGTGTCTAGTATGGTACATGACTTCTTCTAACATTCTGATATCTGCCTGTCACATGAGTTCCCTGTTGCAGTGCACATTTTTTTTTTTTCGGCCAATTTTGTTTGAAAGAATGGAGGATTTGTTGTGGGACATTGTGGAATATTTCTACTTCAGCCCCTATAGTTTTACGAAGTTCTGGTATGTGGCAGTGCTATACGTATCCCTCAAAATGACGTCCATAATGTTCATTCCAAACAGAGAGCTGTCATTGAGTTTCTTTTGGCAGGGAACCTTACCATCACAGACATCATAGACACTTGCAGAATGTTTAGAGAGTCCTGGCAGTGAAAAAAAGCATGGTGAGTCATTGAGCGAGGCATCTGTCACCATTGTAACAATGTCAAGCAAACCTGTCTGATCTACCACGTGCTTGCCAGTCACACACAGCTGTGAGTCCTGCAATGTTGGAACGTGCACACACTCTCATTCGAGGTGATCAATGGATCACAATCACAGAAGACTAAAAAGAGCAATGAAGGACCATCTATTTGGAATGGCTTGCTTCTCATGAGACAGATCGTGACAATTTCTTCTCAGACGTCATCACCTGTGATGGCTTGTCTCTTCGGACTGGAAAAAAATAGAATGGCACCACCACCACTACTTCTTGTCCGAAGAAAAAGTTCAAAGCTGCATCCTCAGCTGGTAAGGTCATGGCAGTGGTCATCTGGGATTCTGAAGGGGTTATTGTGTTTAATGTTCTCCCTCACGGTGCAGCAGACAACTCTGAAGTGTATTGTACTACTATCAGGCAACTGACAAAATGACTTCAGCATGTTTACCACCATGACTATCCAAATGAACTTCTCCTTCTTCATGAAAACACAAGTCCTCACACAAGTCTATACACCCAAGAGGAGCTCACAAAACTTTATTTGACTGTTCTTCTTTATGCATCCTACAGCCCAAATCTTGCAACTTCCAGCTTCCAATTGTATGACCTAATGAAGGATGCTCTCCACGGGAAGCAGTACATGGGTGACTGGGAGATTATTGATGCAACAAGACAGTGGCTCTGATGTCAACTAGGAGAGTGGTACCATGTGGGCATACAGGCCACTGCATTGAACAGATGATTTTGAAAAAGGGTTTTGTACCCAGGAGAGTGGGCAATAATATGGTGCATTGGAATCCTGAATCCTGAATAAAACCAACCTGCTTTCACAACAACAACAAAAATTGTGTTACAATACTTATTGAATATCCCTTGTATTTTATGTACCATTAAGTGTCTATTAGTTGTCATGGAATATTGTGAAGGGCATTATTGGTGGCAGCTCTGCTGCAGCCTTTCAGGGATTCTCACACAATATTTATGGAATTATATATTTTTGCGAATAAATCAGTATAACTAAATCAGAGATACCATTCAGGACAATAGGCTTCACTGCAATAAGAAATGATTCCATGTTGATGGGCTATAATACACATCATGTATAGACCCTCATACTTCCTTGTCATGTTACAGCTGAAGCCTCAGATTTTTTATATGTACTGTCCATAAAGTATACAATAGTTTCCTTGAAACAATTTTTCTCAAAACACACACACAGCGACAGTCAGTAACAAAAATCATATCGGATATCACTCAATGATGATTCATGACAATGTGCTGTAGTAACTATGGGTCAACTAACTTGCAGATTCTTAAGGATGCACCCAACCTTATAACTATGTAGGAATGTGTGCCTAGTGATCCATTTAATTTCTCTGCCCTGTAAGAGACAGACAGATCAAAATTTACTGTTGCATAAAAAAGTAAATTAAAAAAAGAACAAGCCCAACAGTTCATCAGTACATGAATTTAAGGAAAAGCTACTGTATGTGCAGGGAGTGAGGCGTTGGTAGGGACAGTCGGAGGGCGGGCGGGGGGGAGGTCGTGCTTGTATGGTATGGGTGTGCACACACATATTGCATGAATGTGAGCAAACATGCACATGCCTATGCTCGCTTGGATGTGGGCATGCGTATGTCTGCATGAGAATGTGATCAGTCTCCATTTTCTGTATGTTGTTAACTCCTGCATTGTAAAATTTACTACTGTCAGATTGAAACTGATTCTTGCATTCTTTCTTTGCAGAGGAGCATGGTCAGGTGACATTTTTTCTTCCATGCAAGACGATGATGACATGTCAATAATTTTGAATGTGTACTTCAAACATCTTTCCCATGAGAAACCAGGTCAGTATATGTTGTGTAGTTATTATTACAGAAAATGTTCCTGACATTTTTTACTGAAAAAAGACTGTACTTAAAGAACTGGATAAGGCAAGGTATATTCACATAGTGCAGGTATCTCATCCAAGCAGTGCACTTCTAACAAAAACTGCTACATAGCGAGAAAAATAAGCTAAAATCAAAGTATCAAAATCTCTTCAACTGACCTTATAACAATTGTAAAGTCTTGTCTGTTCTGTTTTGGAGTATTGCTATGCAGTAATTCTTACCAACTAGGTCAGTGGAGGAGATCAAGAAAGTTGACAGAACAGCAGCTTGTTTTGTATTATCAAAAAACAAGGGCAGACAGTGTCATGGATATAATATGCAATACAGGGTGGCAACTGTAAGATCAAGGCATCTTTCATTGCAGTGAAATCTTACTATGAAATTTAAATCACTTACTTTTTCTCCGATATGCCAAAAATCTTTTTTATTTTAATTTTATTTTATTTTCATGGCAATGTAAAACCCTGGATGACAACATGATTTTTTAAGGAAACGAAGAATGAGGGGGAGAGTGAAAGATGGGCACTTGCCCAGATTTAGCAGTTTGTAAAAGTTGTATTTAATTATCAGAAAATGGTCACAAACTGTGTGAAGCCAGTTTTTGTCATTGCTGGGATGGGAAAACGGGTGTGCATTTCTCTCAGAAGTCATACATTCAGTGTCTTATTTTTGCAATCTGAATAGTCTCCACTTTCATTGTTGTGTTTAATATAAGATGTTCAGCATTATAATTGTTGTTTCGTGTGAACTCTGACTGAGTTTAAATAAAGTGTGTGTGTGTTTTTTTTTTTTTTTTTTAGATGCATTTGTAGTGACAAGGAGTGAACAAGATATGAATGATGCATTTAGTCGTCTAATGGAAAGCTTATACCTGGTGCTGAAGGCTGTTAATGGCCTAGAGAATCAGCTGAAGGATCACAGTGATGTAACACTTCGCAAGACTGAATGTTGATGCAAGACTGTTTTGGCAATACATCTCTTAATGCAAATTATTTATTATGTCTTAACTTATTCATCTTATTTGTGTGACATTTGCTGTAATTAAGTTTTAGCTTAAGTCCTAGTTCCAGTTCTTATTTATTATTTTTTGCAAATTGTTTTACACCAAAGAAATTGATATTGTCTAACACTGAAGTCACAAACGCTTTCTAATAATCGTAGTAGCAACTGAGTCGTATAGAGATTTGTCTAGGTTTCAACTGAAAGTAAAGATGTTGCAACAGTGCACGTGTTCTTGTTTCATTTTGCTTATATTCTTTCATGTATCCCTATGTGTCATAGTCATGATTTATCCCTTTATGTTGAGTATGTTCAGACAAAATAAGAAATAACTGATAGGTTTTAGAAGTCATCAGTCTGTTGGTTTGACCACTAACAACTATATTTTCTGTGTTAAAGAGAAATGTGAATTGCTTAACCTCTCAGAAGAGCCTTTGGTCATTCTGATTTGACATAACTGCAGCCAAGTGATGGAATATTATAAAAATTAAATTATGCAACACCTTGACCATTGTTCACAAAGCAACGGGAGGGGAGAGGGGGGCAGTCTAAATCAAATCAGTACATTAGACTGAATATTAGAGACACAGAGAGACTATGTTTTCATACCAATGTGTAAGGCCTACAGTGATTTATCCATGTTCAGAATGTGTACCTCTGAAAAAAATTAAAATATCGCCAGGAAGGACAATACATGGGATGTCATTCTTCATTTTCTCTCAGTATATGTGTTGATCAAACAGTCCACAGGTGTACTGCTGGTTCATAGTGCCCAACAGGCATAATATTTCAGCGATCAGGCATGCCATCATTGTCATGTGCACTGATGAATTTGGCTCCTCAGGCATGCAGCCGACTTAGATCCCCTCCCCCATGAACTGTTCCCTATGCAGTCTGAGCCCAAGGGTGTGAGTCAACGTCTGTGGTTGTGTAGGTACAGTTAATCTGTCCACTCTGGCCACAAGATCATTGTGTTTCTTGTATGTCGTCTTATATAGACACAGTGCTGTTTCCCAAGTCTTTCTGAGATTATAGCCACAATTCCAGTTGATGAGTTTGTCCCAGGAGCAAATTTCACTGTCCTTTATAACAAAGTTGTCCCAGTGCTTTTAAGTATGTGCTAAAATACTGGTACATTCATAGTCCATCACATGATTCTCATACAAAATGCACTCAGTGATCACCGGCTTGTTGGAGTACATCTGTTGAGTGTGCTGCTGGTGTTCTCAGCATCGATTTTCACTGGTGCACACTGGTTGTCCAATACATGTCTGGCCACATTGGCATGGAATCTGATATAACTAGGCCTTCTGCAAATTGAGGTCATTTTTGTCACCCTCTAATAATGCCTGTATTTTATTGGGTGGGCAAAGGGCAGTTTTCACTTGGTGCTTTTTCAGTGTTCATCAGATTTCTCCCAATAATACATCAGTGTATAGTACAAAGACAGTGGCTCTCTCTTCCTCTGTCCACAGGGCAGACACACTACATCTGAGGTGGTGCATGCCCTGTGTACTAGCGGTTTAATACTCCATTCCTCTGCACAGGGTGGTGGCAGTTCTCTATTTGCAAATACATGTCACTGCTCATTTTTTACTATAAACAAATGTAATAGACAGCCCACTCTTACTGATGTTCATGAATTTGTATATGGTGCACTTAGAGATAAAAGCCCTGACAACATCCAAATGGAAAATCTCTTGCTTTTTCCATTATGTGGATGACACTTTCATCATCTGGCCCCATTGTAGGGGAAAATCCTTGAATTCCTTGCATATCTGAGTTCCGTATGTCCCAACATCAAATTCACTATGGAGACAGAAGTAGAAAGAAGTCCACCATTCCTGGATATCATGTTCAAGATAAGCCATGCTGTGTACCAGAAGACACACTGACCTGCATTTGCTGCCACCACCTTGTACAGAGGGATGGGGGAACTAAAAAAAACATATTACACAGGGCACGCACCATCTCATCAGACATATTGTCTGTCCCAGGAACTGGAATGCCTCAGAACTGTGTTGCGAAGGAACAACTTCTCAGAATCCCAGATTAGGTGTGCTCTCTGTTTAACCACTACAAAGCAACCTGTGGAGACAAAGAAGTCAGGGAGAAAGAGGTGGCCACTGGCTGCATATCACACACTAGTGCCCTACTTGGACAAATCACACAAATACTGAAAAAGCACTGAGTGAAAACTGTCTTCTGTGTGCCCAATAAAACAGGGGCATTATTAGGGAGTGTCGAAGATGACTTAGGTTTGCAGAAGACTGAGTTATATCAGATTTATTGTTAATGTGGCAAGACATGTATTGAACAGTGTGCACCCTCAAAGATCGGTGCTGAGAACACCAGTGGCATACTCAACTACTGCATCTCAACAAGTCGGTTGTTGCAGAAGACAAATTTCCCAAGAATCTTACAATGGAATATGAATGTACCAAGATTTTATCACATACTTCAAAATACTGGGACAGCAACATTAGAGAGGACATCAAAAAATTCGCACCGAGGACAATCTCATCAACTGGGAGTGCAACTATGGTCTCAGCAAAGTTCTGTGAACCAGCACTGGGTCTAATTAAGAAGACACTCAGTAAGTGCAGCCATCTGGCAGCCGGGGTGGACAGAGTAACTACACCTCTGTTTACTTGATCTGTGACTTTCATGTATTGCGCCTTCCTTGAAATATATTTGTTCAACTTGAAGTTATAACAATTGCTGACAGGGATGGGATTTTTCTTTTCCATCATTGACCCACATGTTACCATGGCTACTTTAGAGCAACTATTGCAAGGTCTCATCGAACAGCAAATGCTTCTCACAAATGTGATTCGTAATTTCGTCGCGGCATCAAATGCGGGGCATCCCTCGTCGTTGTCTCTACGTCCTTTTCCACCTTACGACAAGACGGCGGCAGACTGGTCTGATTACGAAAAACGTCTGTGACAGCACTTCTTGGCATTTCATGTCGCGGATGAACAAACATGTAAGTCTCTGTTCCTTTCATGGATTGCACCTCAAATGTATCGGTTGTTGTCACAATTGGCTCCTTTGAAAGATCCTGCGTCTTTGTCCTTTGCTGAAATGTGCTCACTTCTGTTCATCTATTTTCAAAAGCAAACGCATGTGGTAGCCTCTCGTGTTGCCTTTTATCATTGTCAAAAACAACCGAATCAATCCTATTGCGCTTGGGCTGCTGAACTTCACGGCCTCAGTAGAAATTTGTTACTGAAGTTCTCAAAGAATCCTACGCTGATTCCATGGTACGGGATGCTATTATCCGATCAGCACCGGCAAAGAAGTTAGGCAATGTGCCCTTCAGTTGGCAAATCCGACTCTAGATGAAGTCCTATCCATTGCTCAGTCTTTTGAAATTTCTCTCACTGCCGGAGCGCAAATAGAGGCATGGGGCGACATCGGGGAAATACAACCTCTGTGCGATGTTGACGAGGTGTGTGGTGTGTCCCCGCCAGCCGACATGGCCGCAGTACGCTCCCAAACAAACCTCTAAGAAACTGCAGCAAAACCCACAGCAACTTCCTTCATGTCCGCGGTGTTTTAAAAAACATTCACGAGAAGATTGTCCACAACATTGGGCCGTGTGTCACAAATGCAAAAAAAAAGGGTCATGTGTCATCTGTTTGCAAGTCTGACCGCATACATGATGTTCATGAACATGACACTGATTCTGATTCTGTGTTGTCTGTCAATTGTACTTCTTCCCTTTCAGGGAATTTATTCCTCACTGTCCAAATACTTGGTCGAGACATTCGCATGCAGGTGGATACGGGTTCTGCTGCCGCTATCATCAATTCTCAGATGTATCTTCAGTTGGGTTCTCCAATCCTGTCACCTGTCACTAAGCAATTACAGACTTACAATAAACAGCAGATTTCTCTCTTGGGACAATTTGATGCTGAGGTATCTTACAAATCTGTCATTCACACTGTTCCTATATTTGTAGTCGACCATAGTAATGCGGAAAATCTTTTTGGTTTCGATGCCTTTCGCGTTTTTGGGTTCTCCATAGATGACTCTGTCAATATCGTCTCTGATGCTATTCATTATGCTCAATTGGATTCCTTGTCGACAACATTTTCGTCCCTTTTTTCTCCTGGGTTAGGCCGTGCAAATGACTTTGAAGCTCATATCACGCTCAAACCCACTGGTCGCCCTAAATTTTTTCCGGCTCGGCCCATTCCTGTGGCCCATCGTGATCAGGTCAAACGGGAGCTGGATCGTCTCACTGCTTCAGGGGTCTTGCTTCCTGTCACTTCCAGTGAGTGGTCCTCTCCTGTCGCTGTCGTTGCTAAGCCAAATGGTGATATTCGTCTCTGTGGCGATTTCAAAGCCACTGTAAATGCTCAATGCCTTATCAACACTTACCCTATGCCTCGACCTGAAGAATTGTTCACTAAACTTGCTGGAGGCCACTATTTTCCTAAATTTGAACTGTCAGAAGCTTTGGCCATTATTTATGCTCTTCATAAGTTTGGTGTTTTTCTCTATGGATCCAAATTTCATCTTGTTACGGATCACAAACCACTTGTTTCCTTGTTTCATCCACCAACGTCACTTCCTCACAAGGCTGCACACTGCCTCCAGCATTGGGTTCTTTACTTGTCTCATTTCAATTATGAGATTCATTTCCGGCTGACGGCTCAACATGCGAATGCTGATGCACTGTCTCGGCTTCCCATGGGTCCTGATCTGGCATTCAATAGGGACGAACTTTTGTGTTTCCACCTGGATGTTACCGAGCAGCAGGTTGTGGATGGGTTCCCCATCACCGGAGACCAGCTGGCAGCTGCTACGGGTTCTGAACCTACCCTCTCCTGGGTTTTATGCTGTATTCAGAAGGGTTGGCCGGACTGTCCATCCGCTAAGACTTCTGATCCATTGCGGAACTACTACGCATTGCGTTACCGCCTCACGGCTAGGGATGGTGTTATCCTCCTTCCCACCGAAAATGCTTCGCCGCGTGTTGTGGTACCTGCGTCTTTGCGTGCTTCGGTCTTGCACCTCCTTCACCACGGGCACTGGGGTGTCTCTCGCACAAAATCTCTGGCGCGCCGTTGTGTGTACTAGCCCGGCATCAACTCAGAAATCACACACATGGTTGCTGCCTGTGGCCCTTGTGCGTCACAGGCTGCTGCCTCGAAGTCATCTTTGTCACTGTGGCCTTCGCCTGAGAGACCCTGGGAGCATATTCATGCTGACTTCGCGGGACCTTTTTAGCTACTTATTGCCTTCTCATTATTGACGACTACTCTAACTTTCCTTTCATTGTCCGTTGCACGTCGCCTACCACCGCAGCAACCACCAATGCTATAGCTCGCATTTTCTCTTTGGAAGGCCTTCCGTCTACTCTTGTTACTGATAATGGTCTGCAATTTACCTCTTCCGATTTTGCGGATTTTTGTGCCCGTCACAGCGTCATGCATGTCACGGCCCCTCCATTCCATGCACAGTCAAACGGTGAGGCAGAACGACTGGTCTGCACATTTAAGGCTCAGATGAGGAAACTCCTGACTTCTTCTGCTGCTGATGATGCGCTTCTCCAATTTCTGGCTTCTTACCATTTCACCCCCATGGGCGACCACAGCCCGGCTGAGCTCTTGCATGGCCAACAGCCCCGCACGCTACTTCATATTCTGCGACCTTCCACCTCACGGCCATGGGTGCCTTCGCTTGGCCGGTTCACTGCCGATGACCTTGTATGGGTACGGGGGTATGGCACGCGGCCAAAATGGAGTCCTGGCCACATCTTCTGACACCGTGGCCAATGCCTGTATGAAATCCAGACAGACACGGGTGTTGCAGTGCGTCATTCAGACCAGCTACGGCCTCGTGTGCCGGCAACGCCTGTTCCAGATGCCACTCCACCACCTTCGGCTCTACCTGACGCTTTGGATACTGGAATCTCTCATTACTCATAATGCAATCCTCTCACCATCATATCGGTGCCAGCACAAGAACTGATGTCACCAGGAGACGTGCCCATGCAGGAACCAGATGACCATCATCTGTCAGAGCAACTCTACTCGCCTCATTCTCCTATGGACACGGACACATCGCCTATGTCTCCTGTTATAACAACCAGACTTGCCACAACGGGATGATTGGTGCACGGGGCCCCTGCAGATTTGACCCCCCCGTCTCCTGTCATCTCCTGTCACATCGATTCAGTGGCTGCTAGGACAATCAAGAAGTATGCCAATTTTGCCTTAGCATGTGAGAGGGTACACTTGACCCACCAAAGCCTTTAGTACAAATGTCAGTAACTATTATTTACACTATATTTACAACTGGCCAATCATTTTAACTTCTGGACCTGAGATTGGATTGATGGCATCACCTGGCTGGAGCTGAGTTCACACATAGGAAGCAGATAGGATCTCAAACATCAATATTTTTATGTCTGTTTGACAAACCATCATTGGAGGCTCCATGAAAGACTGCCATCAATCTGCCTAACATGCAGCTGGCTTGCGATGCGGTTTCATTTCTGGAGAGGTGACTTAACTTTTCTCCTACCCCTAAGTTCACACAAGTCATGGACATTGTCAATGCAATTGTACAGGCTGTGCCGCGAGTACCACTTGAAGCAGCTGAATATATATGTCCTGAAACTTGTTGTGCTCTGACGAGAACCAAGCTTACAAAGTTAAACTTTACCAGAAGAGATGGGGGCAGCCGTTTGGGACTTGAGAGAGTGCTGTGAGATTATTGTCTTACCTGCTGATGAAGGCAACACTACTGTTGTTCTCTCCCACAAGGACTACACTGAGAAGGTGCAGAGTCTGCTAGGTGATGATGCATACAGAAGATCAATACTGGTCCCACCAAGAAGGTGAAGATCAGGACCAGAACACTTCTCAAGATCCTCAGATTTACTGAAGAGGGTCATCAAGAAATTTTTACTACAAGAAATTGTACTCACAAGACTTTATGGACCCCCTAACATCCACAAAGATGGGCTGCCCTTACGCTCAGTTCTCAGCTACAGCAAGGCTCCCACATATTTCCTGGCAAGATACTTAATAGAAAAAGTAAGCCCTTATGTGGGTAAATATCCACATCACATCCACAACTCTGTGGATTTTCCGAATTGCCTCAACAACTTCAGGCTGAAGGACTCAGATACCCTGGTGAGTTTTGACATCATTTATTATTCACCAAGGTGTCTCTATGAGAGTCAATAGAACTCATTGGTAAGAAATTTGACGGGAAGACCACCAGCCTTTTAAGGCAAGCCCTGACCTCCACATATTTTATGTTTAATGGAGAATACTGTCAATAAATGTAGCGAGTGACAATGGGCAGCTCATTCTTGCATGTGGTTGCGAGTTTTTATATGGAGCACTACAAGGAAGATGCCCTGTCATCATCCAATGAAAACTCAACTTCTTTTTTCATTATGTAGATGACATGTTCGTCATCTGGCCCCAAGAAAGGGACAAACTCCTTGAAGTTAGTTAGTTACATGTTCTGGAGATCATTTGAACAATTCTTTTATCAAAATGTTGTGGAACGAGTCAGTTTACATGATATATATTCATGATTAATTTTTACATTAATTATCAAATCATTATTTTTAATCCTACTCGTGCAACTACACCAATATTTTTTTTATTTGCTACCGCTTTTTAAGTTGAAATTCATCAGTGGGATAGCAGTAGTTGTCTAGGAGAAATTATTTTAAATTAGGTTTAAAACATGCTTCACTACCTGTCAAATATTTTGGGCATATGATCAAAATTTTGTGTTGCTGCATATTGAACTCTCTTCTGAGCCATTGACAGCTTAAAAAATGGATGATAATGCCCTTTTTTCCCCTGTAGCATTGTAGACATGACATCACTGTACTTCTCAAATTGTGATGGATTATGTATGGGAAATTTCAGTAGTGAATATATGTATGGTGATGACACAGTTCAGTGCCTAGCTCCAAGAAGAGATACCTGCATGCTGTCCATGGGTGAACACCACATATTATTCTTGTGCACTCAATACTTTCTTTCTAAGTCGTGAGTTACCTAAAAAAATTATTCCATAAGATGATGTTGAGTGGAAATATCTAAAATGTGTCAGGAGTTTGATACGTTTGTTTCCAAGAATAGTATATCCTTGTACATCTGAAATCCTTGCATCACGGCATGAAACTCACCATGCTGATCAAAGCAGAAGGAAGACTACCGTCCCTGGACATCAAGGTCAAGAGAAGAGCCAACGGCACCCTGGACCAAAGTGTGTGCTTTCCATATTTTGGTGGGGAGCAGTATGGACCAAAACAAGAAAAAGTTAGCTAGTAAACATGTATTTTAAAATGCATACCTTAAGAGCTATGGGCACTTATTCAGTAGAAGAGATACATCGCACTGTTGTGGCCATGAACAAGTGCTCATATCTCTTATGGTACACATTTTGGAGTCGATATTTACTAGATTTTTCAAATGATCATTCCCCTGTCATATCCCTGAGTGAGTGTTGACCATTCCATGTGGGGCACCATGAATGTACTTCATGATAAGGTTTTCAAGACGCAGAAGTACTCTTTTTTTTTCATTAGTGTGAGTAGAATGATAATACTTAAAAATTTTTCCTTGTTGCAGAACTTAATTTTTGTAAGTATCACATGCAGTAGTGTGTCTACACATTGGGCGTCTTGCAACCAATTGATATTATCACAGTAAAGAGATTCTTAGAGTTTGTATTGTGATGCAGCAACACCAGGAAAATATTATTGCTTTGAAACTGTGTAATACAGCTGACAGAATGGTGGAACAATGGGGAAGTAATGGTTTTCTCTCAATCATTAAGAAGTAGTTTTGCTCTTGAATATATTTATGTGTATGTCATAAGTATAGATTACTTGTGGTAGGAAGATACTCCTTGTCTGAGTTTCAATGCATTGATAAGTTTAAATATATATATTTTGTACATATTTTGATACTGAACCAAACAGCTGTAAGCTGACTACAGGTAGGAAATCCTTTGTTAACTGAGCAAAAACACAATACAATAAAAAAACTGAAAACATTCCTATTGGATTACATTATCCAAGTGCAAGATGAAAGGAGCTGACGGGGCTGTCAACAGTAAACAGAAAGTAAGTCTAAAATAGAGTCCAAAGGTAAAATCTATAAACATGTCACAGGTGGGTAGCAACTTTAGGTGGAAGACAGAAAACAATGGGCAACATGCAGTGAACTACAACACTGGTGTCAGCATAGCAGTGTTTGCCAGATATGGATGGTAGCTGGCTCGTTGATACTACTATGATTGGCTGCAAAGGGTAAATGACTCTGCAGGTGGATCTGCACTTAGGGCCACTATGCTCATCAATAAAAATCTTCCGAGTTGATTCTAATAGATACAAAACCCCTTCCCCCACCGAAGTATGGGCATTAGCACCTGGCATTATGCTGGCTTTTATGAGGAGGAGATAAAGGCTCAGAGAGGGCTCTGGTGTCAGTAAGTGCTTTTTATCTTTGAATGTGCAGTGTAGAGCCAGTGATTCAGACATATGGGTTCCCAGATGGCTTCTGGTGACACAGTGTTTGTAGCAGCTCTTTGGTTTAGCAAAAGTAACTGGTGACATGTGTCACAACCATTAACAAAGCTGGGTAGACAATAGCAGAAGGTACTGCGAAGGCAGTGGCGCCAGATTGCTGTGACAGCAACAGCTAATTTTATGTGGCATCATGATAGTCTGCCCTCGACCTCTACAGAACCTGGGTAGTACGCAGGTGCACTGCAGTGAGACCCGAAAGATGTAGCAGGGTTCTGGACTACCTGCTGTGCAGTAGTTCTGCATGAGTATTTTGAGCTAATGGAATTGACCTGCAAATACTGAGGAAAATAGCCAAGCATTCCATCCTTAGGTGAATGACAAATTGCTTTCTGTATATGCTCCTGTAAGCCATTCTCTCAGTCTCTCCATTTAATTGTTGATGGAGTGATGGGGTGAGTATATGATCACTAAATTGTTCAAACACTTGAGGTGTGAACAGTAGTGGTCTCATATTATTGCGGTGGTAACCCATATTACTAACAATTTTGACAATTCTGAAGTTGTAGCTTTGTCTTTCGATACAAAACTGAAAAACAAAGGGGGATTTGAAAAATGCACCAACTATAATGATCTGCCTACTATTTCTAAACTGGCCTGCAAACTTCAGATAAAGCTGTTTCCATTGTCCCTCTGGATTTTAGTATGGCTAAAAGATTTAGCCTGTGGCTGCTCGCTACTGTGCTCACATACCACATGAACCAACGAGTCTCTCAGTGTTGTTTATAATCCCAAGTCAGTATGCCTGGTGGTGAATGAAAGCCTCCATTCTCAGTACTTTCCCACCATGTCTTTGATGCCAGAGTTTTAAAACTTACAAGCAGAATGGTGGTGATACCAATACCTGAAACTCATTTCAGTGTATAGGCTATACCAAGACACCCTAAATGACAGATTTGTTATGAACTGCTTCTCAGAAAAAAGCTAGTTAGCAATGATAAATGGATTTATTACTAATAAGATCATCACAAGTACAACAGAAGCTTACAGTGTACTGATTCACCATGAGGTCATGGAACCATTGGTTGTAACACTGGCTGGATGGCAATACTGAATCAAGTCCAACTCCATAGCAATCATTGTGGTCCAGAATTTGCTGGTAATACGGTTTTGAAGGAGATGGTGGTAAACAGAAGTACCTGCTGGAGATCTGTAGGACTAGCAGATTATTGCTAGATGATGTGTGCATTGATTAGTCCACATCTCTCTCTCTATTCGTTTAGTCGGTTCCGACTCTTCGTGACCCCATGAACCAAATCACGCCACTTTTTCCTGTCTTGCACTTTCTTCCGTAGACCTTCCAGGTTGGAACACATTGCTTCTGTGATGCCATCGATCCATCTCATCCTCTGACGTCCTCTTCTTCTAGTTCCTTCAATCTTCCCCAGCATTAATGTTTTTTCCAGCGAGGCATGCCTTCGCATTGTGTGTCCAAAGTAGGTCAGCTTTTGTTTTAAGATTAGACCTTCCAGGGAGAAATCTGGTTTAATTTGCTCCAATATTGATCTGTTGGTTCTCTTTGCAGTCCATGGAACTCTAAGAAGTTTCCTCCAACACCACAATTCGAAGGAGTCAATTCTTCGCCGTTCAGCCTTTCTAATGGTCCTGGTCTCACATCCATACATCACAACTGGAAAGACCATAGCCCTCACAATACGGATCTTTGTTGCTAGTGTTATATCTCTGGACCTTATAACCTTGTCAAGGTTTGACATCGCCTGTCTACCGAGCAACAGGCGTCTCCGGATTTCATGGCTGCAGTCACCGTCAGCAGAGATCTGGGAACCGAGATAACTGAATGTGGTCACTACCTCCATGGTTTCTCCTGCTATATCCCACGAATTGGTAGGTGTAGTTTCCATAATTTTCGTTTTCTTCACATTCAGCATAAGACCAGCCTTTTCACTTTCGTCTTTCACCTTCAGTAAGAGTGTTCTCAATTCTTCTTCACTTTCTGCCAACAGGATCGTATCATCCGCGTACCTGAGGTTGTTTACATTTATTCCAGCTATTTTAATTCCTGTTTCTCCTTCATCTAGCCTCGCATTCCTCATGACATGTTCTGCATACAGATTGAATAAGTACGGTGACAGTATGCAGCCTTGCTGGACCCCTTTCTGAATCTTTATCCATTTCGTTGTTCCATACGTAGTTCTCACCGTGGCTTCTTGGTCAAGGTATAAACTCCGTATCAGATGAATGAGGTGATCTGGTACACCCATGTTTTTCAGTACGTTCCATAATTTGTTGTGATCGACGCAGTCAAAGGCTTTGGCGTAGTCAATAAAGCAGAGGTACACATCTTTCTGGAATTCTCTCGCTTTTTCCATAATCCACCGAATGTTAGCAATTTGATCTCTAGTTCCTCTTCCTTTCCTAAATCCAGCTTGTTCTTCTGGCAGCTCTCGATCTAGATATTGGTGAAGTCTATTTTGTAAGATTTTCAACATAACTTTGCTAGCATGTGAAATAAGTGCGATTGTTCGGTAATCTGAGCATTCTTTAGAACTTTTCTTCTTTGGAATGGGGATGAATACTGATCTTTTCCAGTCTTCTGGCCACTGCTGCGTGATCCATATTTTTTGACATATTGAGTGCAGCACTTTCACTGCATCCTTTCCAGTGACTTTAAACAATTCTGCTGGTATTTCATCATGTCCACTAGTTTTGTTATCAGCCATATTTTCAAGGGCCCACTGGATTTCGCTCTCCAAAATATCTGGCTCTAGTTCTAAATTAACATTAACATCAGCAGTAGGAGCCCTGTCATGATGCAGTTCTTTCTTGTATAGGTCTTCTACATATTCTGCCCATCTTTCCTTAACATCCTCTGCTTCACTCAGATCTTTCCCGTTTCTATCTTTTATCATTCCAATTTTTGCCTGGGATTTTCCTTTAATTTCTCTAATTTTCTTATAAAGGTCTCTTGTCTTCCCCATTATGTTACTACCTTCAACTTCCTTGCACTGTTCATTAAAGAATATATTTTTATCTCTTCTAGCTAATTTCTGAAAATCTTTATTTAATTCAAACATAGCTGATCTATCTCCCTTGATTTTTGCTTTCCTTCGTTCTTCTGCAACTTGCAGTGCCTCAACTGATAGCCATCTAGCCTTCTTACTGTTCCTTTTCTTGGGAATGTGTTTTTCTGCGGCCTCCTTGACAGTATTAGCTACTTCTGTCCACATCTCTTGCGAGCTTTTGTCCTCCAGCTGTAATACATTAAATCTGTTTTGTACCTCTGCAGCATAGTCGGAGGGTATAGAGTTAAGGTCGTATCTGCAAGTTGGGATACTTTTTGCTACATTCTGAAGTTTCAGCCGAAATTTTGCAATCAGGAGCTCATGATCTGATCCGCAGTCAGCCCCAGGTCTTGTTGTAGCTGACTGAACCACGCTCTTCCACCTCTGATTACAAAGTATGTAATCAATTTGGTTCCGGTGTTGGCCATCTGGCGAAGTCCAGGTATATACCGTAGGCGTCGTTTTGGTAGTTGAAACAGTGTATTAGTAATTATCAATGAATTTTCTTGGCAGAATTCTAGGAGTCTCTGTCCAGCTTCATTTGTTGTACCAAGACCATATTTCCCTGTTATACCTTCTACAGCTTCATTTCCCAATTTTGCATTCCAATCTCCAACTATGAAGACGATATCCTTTTTTGGTGTTGACAGTAGTAATTCTTGTAAATCTCCATAGAACTGGTCAATAATTTCCTTTTCAGCATCGGTTGTTGGTGCATAAACTTGAATTACTGTGATGTTGAGGGGCTGACCTTGAAGTCTGATGGACATCATTCTATCATTTTTATATTTGCATCCCATCACAGCTTTTCTCATTTTATCACTAACTATGAAGGCTACTCCATTACTTCTGTTGTTATCGTGCCCAGAATAATACACCATATGGCCATCCGAAGCAAATTCTCCCATGCCAGTCCACCTCATTTCACTTATTCCCAATATGTCGATGTTAATTTTCTCCATTTCTCTTTTCACTATGTCTAGTTTTCCTTGATACATGGATCTTACATTCCATGTTCCTATGCAGTGCTTCTCTTTGCACCATCTTACTCTTCGTGAAGCTCCTCTCAACCTGGTTCCCCCCCGGAGATCCGATCGCTGAGCGAAGCCATGGGGTTTTCTTGGGATAGTTCAGTGGTGGTTTCCTGTTGCCTTCCACTGTCCTCCAACTCCTATCTGCTCACCGACTCAGTTTCCCGCTGGGGTTGGTTACCCAACCTTCCGCTGAGTTGCTCGGCTTAACAGGGGCACCACGTGTAGGTAGGAAGTTGGAGAATTGAGGTGACAGAGGCTGTGAGAACTCTCTTGCTGAGTTCTTGTAATCGCGTATCACCCCCATTTTATGCCAGAGTCTCATGATGTCTGCAGAGACCCCCCCAGGTCATTTCCTGGGCCCATTAGTCCACTGTGATACTAGGGGAGGATTATGTTATTATTAGTCCACATAATCCTCCCCTAGTATCACAGTGTTTGCTGCAAGCACCTCTGGTGGTAGGGCCATAGATGCTTATGCTGACCATTTGGATCACTTCTCTGGCTACAGAGTAAAACAGCTCATAATCTGGTGGGTGTTATTTTTAGCATAATATTACTATAAACTTTTGGACTGGCTTATGAGCAAACATGCAAATGCATTATTTTGGATTCTAATGGGACCAAACCCAGAGTTTGAAATATCATGTTTCCTGATAGGTGTGCTGATTTATTTTGTCCAGTTGTTTGCAGTGACTGCTGCCCAGCTAGTTACCTTCTCCACAGACAACCAAGTCTTATTCAAGGATTCTCCTTTCTTAAAACAAAGTCTGCCAGCCCCATGTTGCCTACTTATTTCATTGTACACCACTGCTTATTTTGTAATATCTGGCACTACAGATATAGCTGTGGTGATGGAGAATGAGACCAGTGAGAATATCCTCACAGAACTTGGTGGTTAGCTCAAGGAGCTACTATATGACCGGCAGTGTTAGCAGCAACTGCTGTGATCCTAACAGAGGATCACATGGACAAATCAATGCATAGCCATCCAGTACAATCTGCTGGTGCCACAGAATTCCATCAGACACCTGTATTTACTGAAATGTGCTTTTAAGCTATGCTAACAAGCAGATTCTGAACTATGAGGACTGTCACAAATTTAGACTTCGTCCAGTATTCTATGACAACTTAGCAAATCTGTACTGCATAAGCTTTTTGTTATGCTTGTGTCTGACTTACTAGTAATAAATCCATCAATTGGTACTAACTACCTTCCTTTCTGAGGAGAAACAGTACATAACGGATGTGCTTTGAATTTTATGTGTGAAATAAGTAGCAACATGAACCTTGAAGTGGCAAAGATTTTGAAACATCAATAGGAATGGTTAGCTGCAGCTAAAGAATATCATCAAAAGTAAATGGAAGCACTACAACTACAAAAGAATGCAGTACAAGCTATGTTGAACCAACAGAAAAGGACTCTGCACCAGCTGGTGGGGTGTTCTCTTCCTTTAATGATGATTTGGATGTGTTATACCTGCAGTGACTCCATCAGTACTTAAAAGCTTTCAGGACCCCAATAAGCCAACAATTTGACATTCTGTAACAGCTAGGTTAGAATTAAACCAACATAAAAAAGACACAATCTATCATGCCAAGAGCTGATTACAAATTTTCTAGGCCAAAGTCATCATTGCAATCATATGCAGAGTCCCCAGTTTGCAATTTTATGATAAGATTATTATTTTCAAAACAAGAGGTTGGATTACCAGTGCTGAAGCATCAGGCTCTATCATAATCATTTTTGTTGTGGACATCTCATAGTTTTGAAACTGCAGACTCCATGGAAAAGCATCTATCAGGCAAACAGGAATAGCCTGTATTGTACATAATGTCTCACTAGGCTGATAAACAGGCTTGGCTCTGTGGGCAACAAGTTAGCTTTGATCACAGAACTTGTGTGACAACTAGCAAGCAAACACAGAATTTATGGTCCAGCATTGTTCAGAAAAAAAACAAATTAATTTGGTTCTTTCTCCTCCGTATTGCGTACTACGCCAAGGAAAGTGGGAAGATGCCACATATCCACAGAGTTATGCCCAAGATCCTTGCTCACAGTGCAGTTTTACAGGTGCAGTTTGTTTTTTATGTTGCATATATGGGGACTTAAAAATTGTTTGCTGGGTGAAGAGGGGTTGGCATGTACATAGGATCCCAACTTGGAGGAATGTAGTCACAGAGAATTCCACACATTATGTGTTGATCCCTTCCATTCTCCAGAAGAAAATGCTTGCATCAATATACAGTATTCTTGGGGGAATCTCCTGAATTAAAGCAGTGGTGTAACACCATGCGTATTTGCTGCAATACACAGAGGCACAAAGTGCCTTGTAAAAGTGCAGCAAACAGCTCCATATAAATTCTTTCACTATAATGGTAAACAATTGTACCTTGGCATTATTTGCATCTATACTTTGCAGGCTTTGGTGGATTAATTTTCAAAGTTTTCTTACACTAAGTCAATCATCAAGGCACAATTTTGCAATAGAAGATCCCCCCCCACAAAAAAAAACAATAGTTGCAAAAAATGACCCTCAATTTGTTTCCTCCATGTTTACGGATGGCAGCATGTATTCTGTTCTCCATTTCATTTTTCATTGAGCAATTAGTTGATAATATACTTCTTAGATAGAGGAAGTGATCATCTTGTTCCAAAGATGTACTGAAATCTGGAAAGACAGCTCCAGGAGCTAGCTGTGTGTTACCTATGTTTTTAGGAGAATTCCACACAGGTCAAATCATTTATATGCACTACTGAAACAATTTACAGACACAGGGTGTACGACATGGCGAAGGACTGTCATCTGCATATTGCAGTTCAGTTATCTCTGTGGAACTAGTGAACATTTTAGAATGGGATGTAGACAGATTACATAGTCCTCCGTCAAATTTGTATTTAAGTTCTACACCAGCATTGTTTACAGATGATAACGTCATAAAGTATGGCTGCAAGATGCAGGGCAGGAATGTCAGTTTAAGGACCCTTGGTTTTGAGCCCCTTAGTAATTGGGAAGTTATCTGATGTTTCATTCAGGTTTAGCACATGGCTAGACATGTCATCATGAAGAGCTTGAATCATTGCAGTGGATGTCTAGAGCAGTCAAAATATTTTAAGAGCTTCCACCTAGCTAATGTGGGCATGAATGAAAGACTGTTCCTGGGGACTAGAACACCAATAGTAAAGGCTTATGTTATTCACTGCACTCCTGCAGTTATGCACATATCATATCAATAGTGCCTCTGAAGGGGCAAAATCTGCATTGATATTCAAGAAATAGTCTCAGAAAATGTTCAAAGGTGATTCAACAAAAATCTTACAGAAATTTTATCAGGCACAATGAATAAGGATATGTCTTGTTAATTAACACAGTTGCTTCAGTCCAATTTTTTAAAGATGGTGACAGTTGTGGAATTTTTCATATCGGTTGGTATCTTACAGGTTTCCATTAGAAGATACAATGAGAAGAATCTCATTTTTATAGGCAAGCACCACTTTCAGTTAACTCCAGGGGGGGGGGGGGGGGATGTTGTCAGATTGTGAGGTACCTCTTGTTTTAGGCCCGATTTATTTTCCATTTTTCACACTGTATCTGAATATTAATTGTAAGCTGAATAAATTGCTATCATGAGCAACTACATTGAGCACTACATCAACTTACAGGGAGGCGATTCCTATGTTTGAGAAGCAGCCAGTAAGTATGGCCATGTCCAGCTTATGATGTCCGACATCTGTAACGAGGGGTGGCCACCCAATCCCAAGATATTTGGACGTGGTTTCACCTTGGTTCCATCACAATCAGTTAAACTCAGTAGCAGTCATTCCTTGCCAAGTGACACTGCTGTTGCCTGGATGGGTCAATAGTAGGTTTGTGGTCATTATGTTCTGGTTGATCATAACTTAGTCATTTGATACGACAACACAGGAGCTAGTTTCATCACATTGTGTTCCTCATTATGAGTTATCCTGTGTATTGCTCTCTTTGAATTTCATTGTAAGTATGTTGCTCGTATTCTGCTTGACTGTTGCTAGCATTCTTTATATCGGGTCAAGTAAGTGATTCCATATTTGTTATTGCTTTAATAAAACAGAAGCTGGTTTCAGTTCATGGTGTTCTGTGAAATTGTATTGTGCTTACAAATCCATGTGTGAACTATTTGGTTTAAATGCACTGTACTATATAAGGAGCAGTCAAGCGAAAATAAGACAGAGGGCAGAAATGTAAGTACACTGTTTATTATTTCAAAAATAGCCGCCATAACTGTTAATACACTTATTTCACTGTTGTGCCTCCATATAAAAATGTTTCCATTTGCCTACAGAACCATGACTGTACCTAGGTGTGCATCTATTTGTTAGATGGCCTTGAATGTCTTTCTTCTGGGCTCCAAAAATGTGGAAATAGCGTGGGCAGAAATCGGGACTGTATGGAGGATGTGTAAAACCAGGTTTTCACATGCAGCAAAAATGACTTAACTTGGCTGACATCATATTTTAGCCATGCTACAAAAGTTAAAAACGCTTAAACTTTGTGTCTGCCCTTTCCTTCTGCCACCACCGATTAGTGACTGAAGGGGACACCATAATTGGCTGTCATATTTATATTGTGTGTTTTGAAACTATGTAGTTTCAATCATAAACTGCAGGAATGATCTCTCCAATACACTTTGTTTGGAGTGTGGTTTATAACGCTACAGTGGCAGGATGAAAAACTTTTGCCATTGCGGTTATGAGCACGTAATGGACAATTTACATGGGTATAGTATTGATGCTTCTATTGTAAGATGCATGGATAAAATTTATATGTGAGCAAACAAGTATTATTTAATTAATGAAAAGTGATTTGTGTTATCATAGCAGCTCTCTTTATTCTAAAAATGGCGAAAATTAATGCAATATTGTCAGTAAATCGCAAAATAAGACTCTAACACCGGATACTTCAATGTTCTTTAAACAGTTGCCCAGTGGATTTGACAAAAGGAAGTTACATGGTTTCTAGTGGTGCCCAGTGTTATTTCATATTGAGTGTAGCTTTGAATAAAGGAAATCAGCTTTTTAATGACTCTGTGGGGTATCATAAACAGCATCCAATATGTCACACAAAACTTTGAAAGTGTACTTTTGAGAACATGGAACAGGCCTAAGTGTTGGAAAGATGTGATCACCAGATATCGGATACCAGTCACTTCTAGTTTTAGTTGAGCCAGGGCTGCATCTTCAATGTGAGTATTGATTTTTTAATAGAGTTTGATTGGCAGCTCTACGTGTACTTGAAATCAGCTTTCATTATATGAAACAGTTTCACATGTGGGTCTCATGTATGACCGCTTTGTCTATTACTTTATTTGGTGCCACTGCATTATTTGTGCATGAAGTCGACTGCCACATCCAACATTTGCACTTTCTCTTCTGCTTATTCGACTCTTGGTCCAGTTCTAATGCCATAACCTGAATGACAACAGCAAAGACTGTAAGAATAATATCAGCTGACGACGTACTGAAAACAGTGCCATGGCAATTTTGACAGGAGTGTATGAAAATGGCAGCACACAGTACCACTGCCACACCAGCTGTAATGTCACTTGCTGTGGCGTCATTTTGTTGCTTGTGAAACCCAAGTTATGTGCTAAAAGTGACGCCGCTGCAAGTGGCATGACTTCCTACATGGCAGTGGTGCCCTATGCTACTGTTTCCACACGCTCCTGTCAAAATTCTCTGTCACAGGTTTTCAGTATGGCATCAGCTGGAATTATTTGCATGGGCATTGGTGATGTCATTGAGGTTATGGCATTAGAACTGAACCAAGGATCCAATAAGAAGAAGAGTAAAACAAATGTTGGATTTGGAAGTAAATTGTACACAGAAATAACACAGTGGCATCAAACAAACTGATAAAGGATGAAGTACTCATAAACAAAGTCACATTCATGAATTACTTCGAAGTAACAAAAGCCAAATTCGAGTACTTGCACAGCTGTGATTTAAGTCTATTAAAAAATTTCACACTCACATTACAGATACAATCCCAGCTCAAGTGTAACTAGTCATGGTGGTTTGATATTTGACATCTGGTGATTGATTACCTCTCATCCTTTAAGTATGTGTGTCATGTTCCCAAACAGAATTTCAGACCATCATTTCTCATCCAGGTCTCAATTTCAGCAAGAGCCTGCTGAAGACGAGTAATTAAATTTTCACTTTTCTTACAACATACTATCACTGTCAAGTCATCTGTGTAAAGAATCATGTCTGAATTTACATTAGTCGCCATGTCATTTATATAACACAAGAACTGTATTGGCCCAAGGACAGACCCCTGTGGCACATCTTGTTCTGTCTTTTTCCAAATAGAGAAGAATTTCTTATCATTGTTTCCTGTTTAATATGTACAACATCCCACTCACCTTACAAAATAGTAGTTTGTGGTCTACTGTGTCAAAGGCTTTAGTTAGATGCTCAATACATTCATTTTAATATCTAAACTACTACTAATTTTTGTAATAAGTTCATTGATGGCTTGCACAGAGCAATGTCTTCTTTGGAAACCATGCTGATTGTTCTGGATGATAATATTATGCAGATTATTATCTGGTAACATGCTACTCTTTCAAATATCTTGGAAAATATTGATAACAATGAGATTGGTTGATAAGTACCCACTTCATCATGTCTGCCTTTTTTTAAAATGGGTCATACTTCAGCATTCTTCAGTCTACTGAGAAAACATCCTTCCTCAAAAATTGAGTGATTATAAGGGACAGAGGATATCCAATACTATGGGTGAGTGCCTTTATTATTGTTGTAGGGATTTCATCTCAGCCTACAGAATTTAAAATCTTCAAGTAGTTTATATCAGCTACTTCAGAATAGGATGTATGGGTGAGTTTGAATTCAGTGGAGTTACATAAAGTGGAAAAAGGATATACATTTGGAGGTGCAAGTTGGTCAGTTTTACATGTATTTGTGAAGTGGCTGTTAAAAGCTTCACAGATCTGCATATTATCCAAAACAGTCCCACCGACAACTACTAGTTCAAGTTTTGGTTGCTTGCCATTTTCGATACCTATTCCATTCTTTACAATGGACCATATTGCATTAGACTTATTTTTAACATTTGTAATGCAATAATTATTTGCCAATTTATGGCTTGTCTGACTGCTTTATCAATGAATGTTTTATATTGCCTTACATGATTTAAGAATTCTGGGTCTGGATTGACTTTTGCCCCCATATCGAGTTCTCTCTTCCTCATGTTGGAAATCTGAATACCCCTTGTTATCCATGATCCCTTCTTAGGCGTGGCAGTTTTTATAGTTATAAAAGGAAAGCATTCACTGTAAACCATCAATTCACCGTAAAACATCAAGAATGCCTCCAGAAATTTACTGAAATTTTCATTTACTGAGGTTGATTTTACTGACAAACATTTTTAATATTTTCTTGTCTAAAATTTCTGACCTTCCTATTTGTGTGCTTTGGGCTAACACAAGGTAATGGCACTAATAGAATGCTATGGTCTGAGAGCCCTAAGTTTAATATAATTTTTCTGTTACTCTGTAATTTAAGCTGCTAGCAATGTTATCTATGCATTTACCTATATCATTTCCACAAAATTTAGAATAAAACCATGAGTGGACATCAGCTCCTTCATCTTGAAAGCAAATATGTCATTTTTCTCACATCTTTATTAAAATCAACACAAGTAACAATTACTTTACATAACTTTTCAGTTCTGAGTTGGTGGAGTAAATTTTCAAGTTTGACCTGAAGACTGAAGGAGATTGAGTAACCTGGGCTACGTTATATGCTGAATTTCTGCATGTTATAATCCTTAAAGGTGCATTCACATGATGCGTTTTTTGTGTTCTACTTAGCACATGTGCATAAATGTACAACAGCGCAACTACACAAGCGCATGCGTAATTTCATGGAAGTGGCGACCGTGCATAACGCGCATTGCTCTCTGCCTTCAGAGGAAATCTTTGCGCTTTTAAGCAGACAACAGGTCGGTGAGGCCCATGTGTGTATGATTATGTAATGTGCTGATATTATGTTGTGAAACGAATTATCCACAATAACGTCTATTTACTCTGTCGGGTACAGCTAAACTGGTGGCTGTCCGACTTTTGCTTGACGTGATTCGGAAGAATGAAGACCTTCAGTTGAGTAATAATAACTTTATTGCTGCGCGTATCTGACGACGCCCGGCATGTGTGGACAGTTCGGGGCTATAAAATTTTGCTTCCGATCTATACAGAGGATCCTCAATCCTCAGGAACTTCTGTAGTTAGGAGAGAAAATAGTATCCGTCCACACAAGTCAGGAGACAAGGAACTACTATCTAACTCTAAAAAACAAGGAATAATAATCATAAGAAACAGAACGTATATAAAAGTTATAAAACACAGCGCCTCTAGAGGCTGGGCGCGGAACTACACAGCGTCGCTACATCACTGTACTGACACACGCGCACAGCACACACACACACACACTGGCGAGCTTGAATTAGCGCGCGGCAGCGTCGCTACATCAGCCCCCCGGGCGGAAGCGGAGCGTCGGCGTCGAGATACCGCGCCGGAAAGTGCACCCGACGTCCAGAACGGGTCGTCCTCGTCGGAGGAGGAGGAACGACGTCAGGAGGCGGATGTTGTGCTGCGTTGGGCGGCGACGGAGATGTGGCGTCAGTGTCTGGAACAGCGGTAGGTGGACGCCTACGACGAGGTGCCGCTAGTAGGGTGTCAGGAAAAACATATGCAGGTTTAACCCGATTCAACGCGACAGTCGTCGTTTTGCCGTTCACTAGGATATCCATGGTGTGGGCACTGCGCCGTAGCACTTCATATGGACCAGAATAAGGAGCTTGTAGAGGCGGTTTAACGCCCTCAGTGCGGAGCATGACGTGACGACATTGTTCCAGGTCCTGGTGCACGAAAGTGGGCGGCTTGCCATGACGTGTGGCTTTCGGAGGGCGAATCTTTGATACACGGTCCCTCAATCGTCGCAAGAAATCCGGCTGGCCAGTAGCAACTGTCTCCGTGGCATCAGCGTCTACAAAGTCACCAGGAAGGCGCAGTGTTTCTCCGTAAACCAGTTCTGCCGCTGACGACCCCAGGTCTGGTTTGAAAGTCGTCCGTAAGCCTAACAAGACCACTGGTAGTGCGGTTGTCCAGGTTTCTTCGTGGCACATCAGCGCGGCCTTCAAACAACGGTGCCAGCGTTCGATCATGCCGTTGCTTGCTGGGTGATAACTTGTGGTCTTATGGTGGGTGTAACCACAAAACTTGGCCAGCTGTGAGAACAGGTCTGATTCAAATTGCCGTCCGCGGTCAGTGGTAATATGTAGTGGGCATCCAAATCTTGCCAACCACGTCATTGCAAAAGCGGAAGCTAATGTGTCTGCTGCGATATTATCCACCGGCACTGCCTCCGGCCAACGCGTAAAACGGTCGATCATTGTAAACAGATATCTTTGCCCGTTCGAAGGTGGAAGTGGTCCGACTACATCCAAATGAACGTGGGCAAAGCGGGCGGTGGTATCCGGAAAATCGCCGATCGGTGCGTGTACATGGCGGTTAATCTTGCAGCGTTGGCACTGAAGACAAGATTGGACCCACTCGCGGCAGTCTTTTTGCATGCCTGGCCACACGAAACGTTGCGCTACTAGGCGGAATGTCGGGCGTACCCCTGGATGGGACAATCCATGTACCGTATCAAAGGCTTGCCTTCTAAAAGCCGGCGTCAGAAAGGGACGAGGTCGGCCGCGAGAAACGTCGCAGTATAGCTGTGTGTCCTCCCCCGGAACATCAACAAGTTTCAGTTGCAATGCTGAAGCCGTGTCTTTAACATAGGCAAGGAGTTCTTCGTCGTCTCTCTGTGCCTGTGCCAGTGCAGGAAAGTCTATGTTACTGGAAACACTGCTGATCCGTGAAAGGCAATCCGCAACAATGTTGTCGATCCCAGAAATATGTCTAATGTCGGTAGTAAACTGGGCCACGAACTCAAGGTGATGAAATTGACGGGGAGAGCAGTTGACACTATTCCGACGGAAGGCGAAAGTGAGTGGTTTGTGGTCTGTATATACCGTGAAAGTTCGCGCTTCCACTTGAGGGCGAAAATATTTCACTGCTTGGTATACTGCCAGGAGTTCACGGTCGTATGTGCTCCATTTTCTCTGTGCAGGCGAAAGCTTGTGGGAATAATACGCCAGTGGCTGCCATGCGTTGTCGGACCATTGTTGTAACGCGGCACCGATCGCCGTCTGGCTCGCATCTACGACAATTGCTAATGGCGCGTCGAGTCGTGGGTGTGCGAGAAGCGCCGCGTCGGCCATACTCCTCTTTGTTGCCTCGAACGCAGAACACATGTCCTCTGTCCACTGTATCAGAGACTTGCTATTTACTTTAGGGCCTGATAATGCCGCCGTCAAAGGTTCCTGCAGCTCCGCAGCGTGAGGAAGGTGTCGTCGATAAAAATTGAGCATCCCCAAAAAACGACGTAATTCTTTGATTGTAGTTGGTCGGGGTAGCTGCAAGATAGCGTCCACCTTCTCGGACAGAGGAAGAGAGCCTTCAGCAGAAATCTTATGGCCAAGAAATGTCACCTCTGACTGCCCAAAAACACACTTGTCCACGTTCAAGACGACACCGTAACGCTCCAATCGCTCGAAAATCTCTCGCAGATGTTGTCGGTGTTGATCGTGGTCAGCAGAGAACACTAACACATCGTCCAGGTAGGCGAAACAGAACGGCAGCCCCTGGAGAACCGAGTCTATAAACCTTTGCCAGGTCTGAGCGGCATTGCGTAAACCGAAAGTCATAAATTTACTTTCAAATAAACCGAAAGGCGTTATTATTGCAGTCTTTGGAATGTCGTCATTGGCCACCGGAATCTGTGTATACGCTTTAGCGCAGTCCAGGACTGTGAACACCGTGGCACCATGTAAAGCGTGATTATAATCCCTCAGTAACGGAACGGGATATCTGTCCGGCACCGTTCGCGCGTTAAGCGCACGGTAGTCACCGCATGGGCGCCAAGCTCCACCCTTCTTCGGAACAAGATGTAATGCGGAGGACCACGGGCTCTTAGATGGCCGCATTATGCCCTCGCGAATCATGGCGTCGAATTCTGCCTTCGCTATCTTCAATCTGTCCGGAGCGAGACGCCTAGGTCGGCATGCTACTGGGGGACCATCAGTCGTTTGAATGTGATGCACCGTGTCATGTGGTATGAACCTGGGAGCGCCGGGCGGCCTGGTCAAGTTCGGATAGTTAAGCAGTAATTCAGTGTACTCACCCTCCGTAGCATGGACCAACTTGGCACTGTGCGTTGCGGTGTTGCGACGGAAACCCGTGACAGCTAAGCCAGTGACGCTGTCTACCAAGCGTGCGTTCGCGACGTCCGGCAGCAGGTGATAGTGCGCGAGGAGATCAGCCCCGACGATCGCCTCCGTGACGTCAGCAACTGTAAAATTCCACTCGTACGCGCGACGTAGGCCGAGATTAAGCTCCATCCTCTGTGTGCCATATGTTGCGATGGAAGAATTGTTGGCAGCCGTCAGGCGGAAGGCAGTTGGCGGCCGGCAACGATGTATGGCTGTTCGTGGTATGATACTCAGGTCCGACCCAGTGTCAATTAAAAACTTAACGCCGGAACTCCTATCGGTAACGAACAGGCGCTTAGAGGATAACTGGCAGTCGGTTGCGCCTATTGTCGACCGCCGGTGGCGTTTGGGTGCGAGCATGGCGATGTGCACTTCCTTGCCTGATCGCCGAATCGTCGGTGGTACCAGCACAACGGTACCTCGCCTTGCGGAGTGGTAGTACTGCCTGAAGATCTGCTTCTCGAACGCCGCCGTCTGTATAGACTTCTTCTATTATTGTCGTCGTCCCGTGCTAGCAGCGCACTGACCTGGGCGCACAAAAGCTCAACCTTGGCAGCGAGAGAATCATGGTCGGCTCGTGCCACGGACGCGGTACTGTTTGCACTGTTGTCCAACGCCGCGACTGCGCTGACCGGAGCCGGTGTGATCGCGTCCTGAATCCGGTCTGCTAGCTGCGCCACGTCATCCAGCGGCATGTCCGTTTGTGAGGCGATTATGGCTTTTATTTGCGGCGGCAACCTACTGCTCCACAGCGTTCTGAGCAGACTGTCTGGCACAGTAACGGTGTCAACCTTGCTGCGTAGATGTCGCAGATATTGGGAAGGCTTCCTGTCGCCAATTTCTTCCTGTGTCAGAACCTGACGTATCCGGTCCTCTTGTGACGCGGCAACCCGTCGAATCAACTCTGATTTTAGCCTGGCATAAGCTCCAGCCTCGGGCGGTGCTGTGATTATGTCCTGCACCTCGGCTGCATAACGTTGGTCGAGTTGGCTCACAATCAGCGCAAATTTAGTTGCTTCGACCGTTATTCCAGCGCAGCTAAAACTTGCCTCTGCCTGCGCGAACCAGAGTACTGGGTTGTCGGGCCAGAACGGCGGCAAACGGACTGCAATCCTGGAGACGGCCTGCTGTTCGGTCATTATGTGCTCGTTACTTGCGTAGCTCACGACTGCTTCTTCTTAATCACGTCGGTCTCTGCTTGGATCACGTCGGGGTCACCACTTGTCGGGTACAGCTAAACTGGTGGCTGTCCGACTTTTGCTTGACGTGATTCGTAAGAATGAAGACCTTCAGTTGAGTAATAATAACTTTATTGCTGCGCGTATCTGACGACGCCCGGCATGTGTGGACAGTTCGGGGCTATAAAATTTTGCTTCCGATCTATACAGAGGATCCTCAATCCTCGGGAACTTCTGTAGTTAGGAGAGAAAATAGTATCCGTCCACACAAGTCAGGAGACAAGGAACTACTATCTAACTCTAAAAAACAAGGAATAATAATCATAAGAAACAGAACGTATATAAAAGTTATAAAACACAGCGCCTCTAGAGGCTGGGCGCGGAACTACACAGCGTCGCTACATCACTGTACTGACACACGCGCACAGCACACACACACACACTGGCGAGCTTGAATTAGCGCGCGGCAGCGTCGCTACAACTCCAAATGAAGCACACTTACGTTTATAGATGATTACAGACAAAGAGGAAAGTAATATGGGGCGCCCCTTCTGAAGATTATTTGAATAAATTCGAAATTTCTTGCCCTGGGTGTCCATTTATTTAAAGGTCTCCGATCATATATTTGTAAAGAATATGATACCATAAGTTTAGAAGTAGAAAAACTAATTAGAATAAGTAGTACAGTGATAATGCAGAAAATGGAGATGTTAATCTACGTATTATCTTTCATGATTAGGGTTGTGTAATACACGAGTAACATAGAAATGATGCATTGCAAGTTAATTAACCTTCGCATAATGACTAAGAAACTCCCTTGAGTATTTCTCAGTTTCAGGTATAATCACAGAAATGCTTTGTTTTCAATGAGGAATAACACATTCAAACTGGTGTATAAGTCGCCATTTACTAGGTGGCGGAATTTTATTGCCAGCCTTATCGTTGTAGTTTTCCAAGCAGAAAGTCTAAAATCTCAGTGACCTACTTTGAAATTTGCAGACAAAACGTTCTCATCACTTTGTATTTCTCGTACTTCTATTATTCAGATACTTCTTTACCTACAGTCGCTTTTGTTTTTTTTTTTCTGTTGTATTTCCATCTCAATAAAACGCAACAAAAGCTCTTCAGCAAAGAAGGGTACTCATAGCAGACTGCTTGCACAATGATGGAACATGTTGACATGCGAACGTTCGTGCGTACATGAGTTCTTTCCATAAATTTTTATGCATGACCTTTTATTCCCGTGCGTCTGCGATTGCTAATGATGAAAAATGCATCG
Organism: Schistocerca nitens; assembly: GCF_023898315.1. Classification (NCBI taxonomy): domain Eukaryota; kingdom Metazoa; phylum Arthropoda; class Insecta; order Orthoptera; family Acrididae; genus Schistocerca; species Schistocerca nitens. The sequence continues at coordinate 991,861,041 of NC_064614.1, read as the reverse complement.
TGTGAACATACCTTAAGTTCTAGGCAGAAACTCTGAAATGTGTGTTCTTCATTTAAATTGTTGAAATTTTGCCTAATTTGGTATTGTACTGATGAATGAACCAGAATACATGAACCACCATACCCAATGTCTCTACAGAATCTTTAAGATCGTTCAATAAATTTATATTTTTATCTCTAAGTCAATGTTAATAAAAATAAAATTTACAGACACACGCAATAATGCCACTCAGGGGGTGAAGGGAGGGATAAGTGACTTTTGTTACATGTGGAAATCCGGCTTAATGGCTTCCTTGCTAAACTTTTACTACAAAGTACTCAAAACAACCTTCGCAAAATGTGAACGCCGATGACGTGATGCCAGCGACTTAAAGCAGCACGCTCGACAAGCAGATTGCACAAGTACACTTGCCCAAGTATACTTGAGCAAATGTGGTGTAAATATGCACAGGTCTGTACAAGCAGCTTGACGCTTTATCAAATTTCGGTTATGCTTGTGCAAGCATTCATCAGTTGGTTGGTCTGCATAACGTAGGTATCGTATAATGTTTTCGTTTCATTTTGTATTTGTTAACACCAAATCTGGGATCAGAATCATAAACAGTGAATTGTTGGAGGAATTTATTCGGCTTTATGAAAGACATTCATGTTTATGGAAAGTAAAATGAAGGGATCGAATGATAAAACAGAGAGGCGATGCTTACGAGACACTTCTTGCCAAATACAAAGAATTAGATCTATCAGCAGCAAAAGAAACTGCTGAAGAAAATTAGTTCCAGTTCTTTAAGAACAAATTACAGAGGGGAGAAGAAGAGACGAGAAAGCAATTCAGGGACTGGTGCTAGTGATATTTACAAAACAGTTTTGTGGTATTTTGAGTTGTTCTACTTCTGAAATGGGCAGGAGATTCCTAGATGCCATTCACGTAATTTAGAAGTGGCACAGGTAAGTAAGGTAGGTTGTGAGTAATATTTAGTAACAGTACCACAGTTAGAGTTAAAATATCTGCCTCTTTATTTGTTTACTTCAATAAATATTATTTTCTTTTATATATTTTTCATTTTCTTAATGTACAAAGTTTTGTTGCCAAGTAACTTATCTTTTATTTATAAAGTAATTCATAAATTCCTCTCTCATCTTTTTAGCATCAAGTAGAATATTGCCTGTAGTAGGCCTTTGTAATGGTAGAACTGTAATCCTCTGATGTTGAGCCATAGGGGAATATGCCATGTCGTATGTCCTCACAATCGAGATAATCGCGTGAGGGACAGGTTTGATCTACAGTAGTCATAAAACAATCATGTAAATTAACTGTTATTTTTACCACCTTACAAATATAGGTGACTTCTAAATTGATATTGGTGTGAAAAATGCTAAAGCGTGCTGTCAAGGTTCTAATAATTTTCTGTATAATGTGCTGAGCTCTGCTTAGTCAGTAGTTGTAGACTTAGTTTTCATGAACTGTTCGCTACTTTTGTTTCTTTTGCAATGTTCAGTGAGTTACTATGTGATCTCCTAAAAAAAATCGGTATTCTGAACACCACCTCCATCCAATGTCACTTTTGCTGAAATCGAAGAAAATAAAACTGTAATTCGCATCAGCTATGGCAAGTAGGACCATACTGTGTGTTTGTTTACAACTAAAATAGTCATCCACTTCCAGCTGGAGGCACTGTCTCCACATGTTTTTTTTTTCTTTTCTATCAATGCATCCAAGACAGTGTGAAAAATTCCACCTCTTTTAAAAATTGTTTGTAAACTGGACGATTCAAGTTCTTTTTTAGAAACCTGAAAAATGAATGGTCCTAATGTTAAGCAAGTACCTAAAAATTACATAAGAACATGATTATGAAAAGTATGGAACATTATTGTTACATCTATTACACACAGTGTCTGTCCTAAAGAGGTGTGAGGCGCATTTTCGCTGGTATTTCAGCAGATATTTACGGTTTCGTTTTTCCATTGTGCAGTCGGGGTCAGCTCAAATAAATGGTGCTCATCACATCTTTCATGCAACGCCAACGCCAAGTTTCGATGGAAAGCAATGATTTGTTTCCCATATAGAACAATACGATTTTTAAAGTGAAATTCTATGTGTGCATTCGATAGAGTAGTCCCACATTAGTGTAGTGCAAAATTCGTGTTTTCAATATGTATTAACAGTGACAGTAAAATTCACAATAAACAGCAATACAGCAGCAACAGCATTGCACCGGCCCGCACTGACTGCTACTGCCAAGCATGCAGCGCTATTGAGTTGCTGCTGGACTGCTGTTCACTCTTCTCGTTTTACTGTCCTGTTAATACATATCAATAAAACGAATATTGGAGTAAACTAATTCGGGAATGCTCTATCGCCGGCTGGTGTTGCCAAGCGCTTCTAGGTGCTTCAGTCTGGAACTGCGCGACCGCTACGGTCGCAGGTTCGAATCCTGCCTCGGCCATGGATGTGTGTGATGTCCTTAGGGTAGTTAGGTTTAAGTAGTCTAAGTTCTAGGGGACTGATGACCTCAGCTGTTAAGTCCCATAGTGCTCAGAGCCATTTGAACCATTTTGAATGCTCTATCAAAAGTGCTCATAGAATTCTGATTCAAAAAGAATTTAGTTTATTATGGGAAACAAACACACTCTCTGTTGACTTTGGGTGTCAAATGAAAAATGTGAAGAGCAGTAATTCTTTGGGCTGAACCTAGCTAAATAATGCATAAATTAAATTTCAGATATCTGTCAGAATACCAGAGAAAATGCGTCTGGCGACTCTTAGGAGAGACACCTGGTAGATGTGAGAACATGAGCCCTTAGTCCAAGTGTCTCGAAAGGTACAGTACAGCTTCAGTTTGATTGTGTTAGATCATCCAAACTAATTAAGATATTCACACCATGTTTGTCTTATATGACACACTATCTAACGAAGTTTTTATGACATTCAAATACTTTCGACATGTGCGCCTTTGGTCACATGTTCAACATCCATTCTGTCTCCAAATCCATCAACACTCAGTGCAACATACCCATGTCAACTTTGGCAATGGCAGCAACAATTTAGCTCTTCAAACAGTTGGCGTGGTTAACAGGCGTTTAATAGACTCTGTCTTTGACATATTCACATAGAAAGAAGTCCATTGGTGTATTGCCAGGCGAGCTAGGAGGACAGGAGACTGGACCACCCCTGACAATCCCTGGATCTGAAAACACTTGGCCTACAACATCGCACACAGTCTGAGCCCAATTTGGTGATGTATCATCTTGTTGGAAAACGACTGTGTCTTTGTAGTCAGCCAGGTGTGTTAACGCAAGCAGCTCCAGCATATTGAGGTAATTATTAGAATTAACTGTTTTTCCTGACACAGAATGGTCCCACAATGTGATTAGCCATCAAAAAACGCCACACATTCAGTTTCAAGCTGTCATGTACCTCTTCCCTCTCAGTGGTCGGATGAGGTGTACCCAGGTGTGAATGTTCTGTTTGTTTACCTTTCCACACACGCGGAATTCAGCTTCATTAGAAAATGATAGGTTGGTTAGAAATTTCCATCTTCCTCTAAGCATTGAAAGATGTCCACAGTGAATTGCACCCGTTGTGGCTTGTCATCTGATTTCAATGTGTGAAACAGTTGCAGTCGGTATGGATACATCTGTAAACATTTCCAAAGGATCAGGTGCATGGTCGCTCTATGGATTTGCAGCTCCTGCAACACCCTCCAAATAGACTTATACAATGAACATTGAAGAGCCAACGATATCTGTTCTGTGTTAGCTTCACTTACTCCAGGTGGTCCAATATGATGATTCATATCAACACTTCCTGTCTGCATAAAATTCCTGTACTACCAGTGCATCAACGTTCGCGAGAGTGGGTGTTTCCTGTATCATGTTTTGAAGCTGCTTTCAAGCTGCATGTCCGATTTGGTCTGAATAAATCATTCCACACACTGAGCCTTTTTGAACCATTGCCATTATGCTTCACTCACGACTACCTGGAACACACACACACACACAAAACTTTGTAAGCTTGTCTCTCCCATAAGCCAAACATGGTGCGAATATCTTAATTAGTCTGGATGCTATAACACAATGAAGTTATAGTGTAACTATTTGAGACATGGTCTACATTGTCCAGAGAACTTTATCTTAACGTTTTGCAAATCAGGAAAATATGTGTGTTTATTTTTTTACATGGCACAAATATGTGCTCTCTTCATGATTATCTAAAATATTTCCTAAATATATAGAGCTGCGTACTTCTTTTACTGCCTTTATATGTTTTCATACATATCTACAACACTGTAACACTGTATACATTTTTGTCTGTTTTGTAAAAAGATTATTTCGTATTGCGTACTAGCTTGCATTTTCAGTTTTCAAGATTGTCTAATCTTGTTTTCAGAACGAAATTGCCTAATTACTGGTACCCATTACACTGCCTTTGGGAAAGAATTGAAGGTGGCCATTCTGCTTGATTTACAATCACAGGCATGTGAGATTTCCAGTTTACCAAGTATAAGGAGAGGAGAGCGTCCAGAAGTAATAGTAACGAAAACAAAGGAAAGATAACCCACTACAAAAAGAGATGCTATGTCAATAGACTCTGTGCTAGGAGTTATCAGTAAGTATTTAAAAAACAAAACAGTGTCATGGCAGAAATGGGTCAGTAAAGCCCATACATACAATATGTGATGTAAGTGCAGCATCTTATGTGCTGTACAGTGATTACTGTCAAACTGTTGAAACTCTGGGCAGTGGTAATTCACATGAGTAACCTGCATCTTCTGTAATCAACTTAGTGAATTTTAATATTTATTTTATTTTGTGATTAATTACATTTACATAAATGAAAATGTAAATGTCCATTTGTTGAGAATTGTGTATTGTCGAAAGTTCTTCGCTGATTGCTTTGAATGTTTGACACAGCAGATTGCATTCGAATACGACTGTGTTTCTACATACGTAATTAAGTTAAAATATTGTTAGTAGAAACCTCGTGTTCGCTTGTGCAGAATCTTAAATCTCTGAAAGTTCTTCACCAATTCTTTTGGAATTTTGACACAAACTGAATTTGAATATAGGACTGTTGGAGTACCATACATAAAAAATTTAATATATATAATATATAGATTTATATACAGTATAGCGCTCCCACGTATCTATAAAATCGTGCATGTATTTGAATGCAATGTTGAGTCAAAATTTCAAAGGAATTGATGAAGAACTTTTTGAGATTCAAGCCTTTGAACAAACAATGGACCCTTTAAGTATTAATACATATCTATATGCCATATGGAACTCCAGTAGGTATGGTATACAAATAGAAATGTAAATGTTCGTTTGTTCAAAATCTGAAGTATTCAAAAGTTCTTCGCCAGTTACTTCTAAATTTGTGCACAATGTTGCATTCAAATATGCAGTTGTTTTTAAATACATGTTTTAATATACATAATATACATAAATAAATACGTAATATATAAATGAGAAATTTCATTACAAAAAATTTCGAAAAGTCCTGAACTGATTTACTTCAAATTTTTAGCAATACTCTGATGAACATTTGGACAGATATGTAAAGGGGAAACATTGTTGGCAAAAATCTCGAAGTACTCGTCCAATTTACTCAAAATTTTTACAGATGATTGTTTTAGATGTATGGACGCACAAAGGCTTCATATTTGTAATATATAAATATATGTATGTAAAATATATAATAGTGAAACAGGAAAGTTGTATTTATAACTTATTTGCCTATGGTTAGAACTACTACAGAATCTGAAATTGCAATCACAATATACAAGACTCAAGGTCAGAGAGGGAGAATAGGAGATGGACAGAGTTGTGGGAAGAAATGGACATAGAAAACGATAAGGAGGAGATTGATAAAGAGAGGAGGGAGCAGGTGATGAACAGAAAGAGAAGGAAGGAAGAGGAGATAGATAGAGACAGGAGAGAGGAGATAAGGATGTATATCCTAATCCCATTCATGTTAGAAATGTCTGGTCTGTCTTTTCCATTTAACCAGACTGAACCACAGCAACTCATAGCTGGGAACAGTCAGTTTATAATAAAAGAGCATTGTTTATTCATTAAATATAAATTCATTTGTGTACAAGACTGTTTTTCTCTTTCAACCATGTGTCTACTACCATTTTAAATTCATTTTCATGCAATGTTCATGCATCATGTGGTACAGTCAATGGGGTTGCAGATTGTAGGTTTCAGATTGTATTTTATTGGCCCTGCTATCTACAAAAGCAGCTTATGCAAAAGACATTGTACAAGTCAATTTATAACTGTATGGATGAAAGTGATTTCTATTCGTATTTATTTAAGATTATAACAATACACTTCATAAATTTAAATATTCTTCAGTGAGGTATTCTGTGAATATGATTTTAAAGTTATCCAAAGGTTTTGACCTCAGTAATTGCTTTTATATTTTTGGGAAGTATGTTATAAATTTTAACTTCTATGTGGAAAGTGCTGATTTGGCACAGTGATGTGTTGATTTGGCTTATACATAAATTTTTGTTACGTCAGGTAGAGTCATAATGAATATGACAGATTTTTGCAATCTGCAGTCCTTATGTATTAAATTTATTTTAAGTAATATAGAGATTTTCATAATACACATACATGATAAAGCAGGAATACCTGAAATCTTAAATAGGAATTTTACACGAATCTCTAGGTTTGCATCCAAACATGACTCTAGCAGCCCTTTTTTGTTGTTTGAAAGTGCTGGTGGCTGCTTTAGAGTTTTCACAGAAAGTGACCCTATATTTAAAGTGAGAATGAAAGTAGGCACGATATGCATTCATTGCTCTTTTCTCGCTGCAACAGGTTTTTAGTGAGCAAAGATGATACCATGTATTGCTCACTTTGGTGTTGTTGTATTCACTGTGTTTAATTCCATTTTAGATTTCTAAGTCTGTTCCACATATTTTCATTTTTTCAAAATACTGGACACAAAATAAATTTCACGTTACAGCACACATTATACTGGTGGGGCGATGCAAACAGGAGGGCAAATAGTGTGGTAGAATATCTCTGGAGGTAGATAACAGACGAAAAAGAAAATCTCTGTTGTTGTTGTTGCTGTTGTTGTTTTGGAACCCAGTAATTTTATGTAATTTCCTTGAAGTATAATGTGTGTTTGTTTCTTGAAGATATCGACATCGTAAAAGTGGTTAAAATAAAGTAAAGAAAATTATGAAATCGTTAAATCGACTGTGACGTGTAGTGCCCATAAGTTGTATCGCTGACTATGGCAGAAGATACATCAATTAACAGTGAAATCAGTTAGCCTAATGGGGTGGACTCCATACTCATGTAATGCATATCAGGAGCGAAGGAAGAAACTGAGACTGTTCGCCAACCAAGGTTAATGTCTGAGCAAGTCATGGACATTTCGCCAAAGGGCTGGTATGCGTGTTCTGTGTCACATAGTAAATTCCTTACGCCAGAATATGGGCCACAACAACCTCTCAAGATCTCTTTCAAAGCCTAGGGAACCATGGACAATACCACGCAATTCGTCATCACCGTGGGTACACTGGCATGCAAACATTATTGTTACTAGCAGACATTGTGCACAATATGCCCCTGGAAAGGAAATACCGGGTGATCAAAAAGTCAGTATAAATTTGGAAACTTAATAAACAACGGAATAATGTAGATAGAGAGGTTAAAATTGACACACATGCTTGGAATGACATGGTGTTTTATTAGAACAAAAAAAAAACGAAGTTCACAAAATGTCCGATAGATGGCGCTGGAAAGCAAAACTGCTACCGTGACGGGTGAGATGTATGCCGATATGTTACCGAATCGCATCATCTCCAGCCTGGCTGATGAACACCTGCTGGAACGTACGATGTTTATGCAGGATGGCGCTCCACCTCATATTGCTAGACGTGTGAAAGATCTCTTGCGCACGTCGTTTGGTGATGATTGTGTGCTCAGCCGCCACTTTCGTCATGCTTGGCCTCCCAGGTCCCCAGACCTCAGTCCGTGCGATTATTGGCTTTGGGATTACCTGAAGTCGCAAGTGGATCGTGATGGACCAACATCTCAAGGGATGCTGAAAGATAACATCCGACGCCAATGCCTCACCATAACTCCGGACATGCTTTACAGTGCTGTTCACAAGATGATTCGTCGACTACAGCTATTGTTGAGGAATGATGGTGGACATATTGAGCATTTCCTGTAAAGAACATCATCTTTGCTTTGTCTTACTTTGTTATGCTAATTATTGCTATTCTGATCAGATGAAGTGCCATCTGTCGGACATTTTTTGAACTTTCGTATATTTTTGGTTCTAATAAAACCCCATGTCATTCCAAGTATGTGTGTCAATTTGTACCTCTCTATCTACATTATTCCATGATTTATTCAGTTTTCAAATTTATACTGACTTTTTGATCACCCGGTATATACACATCAAATTCAATGTACCCCAACAAGCGTGCAAGCTGTCGTACATTTGCAGTCATCAAGTGCTGCAAAGAGAAACAATGAGAGACAAGATTGCTTCGGTCTATTGACGCTACACTTCGGCAAGTTTGAATGGACTGGTTACTTTTTGCAGTCAAGAGTGTAGTGATTTCTGGCACCTCCTATTCGTTCAACCCACAGCTACTAGTCACAGACAGACCAGCTATATCACGCGTAAGCACTCTCAAATTCAAGAGGGGTTTCACAATTGGACTGCACATCATAGGAAGTATAGACACAGATGTTGAGATGAAGATCAACAATTCCCACTAGAGCAACAGGTGAGTGCGCTATGACGCAACTTCGACCTCTCTGGTGGCAAATGTATGCGGTTCCAAACACGTCCGCTGGCAAGCAACGTGAAAGACGACATAGAACAAGAGTTGACATAGGCAACAGAGGCAACTTTGCTGGTACCATATATGCTTTTGGCAGCTGTCACGCAAATGTACTCATTTATGTGCTTACCCAAACGAGTAAAGCGGCCAGACTTAGGCATGGCCAGTCGATGCAGTGGACAGTGGCTAGGTAACATGACATGTGATAATAGCACTCCATTAAGTCATAAGTACGTGGACTCTAGAATTGGCGATGTATCTGTCTCGACGTGGACTAGCAAACGTTTTCGACTACACCGTATCTCTACATCACAGTGAGTTTACACAGTGAGTTTACATCAAAGACAGGTACAAAGAATTCATGGTTTTAGTTGACACAGGCTAAGATGACAGTGTCTTTCTGACAATGACAATTAATACAATCATGGCTAACGGCAGCAAATGAATATTCCTCCATATGGCAATGAAGAGGCAACTGTGAGTGTGGGTTTGTCACGAAAATTAAGATGGACTTCCCTGATTGCTGACGCCACTGAACCCAATTTACTGGGACAGTGAGATATTATACAGACTCCAGAGATAGCTGCAATTCACAAAGTTAAATCATCCTTGTGAGAAACGATACTTCTAGCCCTTTCTATACCTTCAGCACCATTAACAATAGTCATCGACTCAAGTCAGACTGCTATAGGGGCAGTGCTACAGCAGAAGATAAACGGATCATAGCAGCTGCTCGATATTTTCTTTTGGAAGTTGTCTGAGGCACAGACGAGATGGAGTGCCTATTACCGAGAATGTCTGCCAGTCTATGAAACAGTCAACCATTCTGAACGTAAGTTGAGGAATGCCATTTCACTATTTGGATAGTTCATAAACCTGTTTTGTTGGCGTTTAACTGTCACTCCTACTTTTCTCCTCGACAATTTCGCCATCTAGAGTTCGTGGCACAATTCACACCTAACATTCGTCACCTGAGAGGTGTGGACAACATGGTCATGGATTATTTCTCCAGAGTAAATGCACTCTCAGAAAATGTGGATCTAACACAGCTGGTTGTAGCACAGGAAACAGATAGAGAACAACAGAGGGTCTGGACGGTAAAAACGATGGGGATGCAGTTGAAACTACTACCGTTGGGCAACTTTCTCATTTGGTGTGACGTGTCTCAAAACTGACCTCATACCTTCATGCCTGCAAGCTATAGAAGACAGGTGTTTCAGGCAATTCGTGGGCTAGCACTTTCAGGGGCCAAGGAAACCATTGGCATGGTGATGGACAGATATTTTTGCTTGAGGGAACGACCAGATCGCTGCTTATGGATTAAAATATGCTTAATTTGTCAACCAGCCAAAGTAGGATGTCATGTCCCTTAACCGCTTGGTTCATTTCAAAAGGCAACAGGTCGTTTTTCACATATGGACATAAACCTTGTATGGCCACTACCACTGGTGCAAGGACTCAGGTATATTCTCATGGCTATCAAGTCAACTGATGGGTCAAGGCTGCTTCTATCATGGACATCACAGTTGCAACAGCGTTCTTGACCATGTGGATATCAATGTTTGGATGCCTGACGGATGTGACAACAGATCAGGGCCTTCACTTTGAGTCAGCACTGTTCTACAAGACAGCCACACTATGCGGGTTCATTTATCATCATTCCACCAGCTACCAGCTGGTCAGCAACAGCATGGTGGAATGCTGGGAAAGGACACTTAAGTCAATGTTAATGTGCCTCAGGCCTTCCTGGTTGACTGATTTAGTATGTTACTGGGATTGTGCATAGCATTGAAATCTGACTTCGGCTCATGAAGTGCAGAAATGCTATATCGTTCGACCTTAAGAGCGCCTTCAAAATCTTTTGTCCATGAAATATGGATGCCATACAGAGGATCCTAGCTCCTTAGTGCTACAGAATAGAAAAGCATCTTGATCTTCCAGCCTTTAACAGTGTCCCACGACGAGCAACTGCCAATTTTTGTGCATAAAGACCTGGCTCACTGCACCCACATCATGCTCCTCTCGGATGGTGCCAGAGCACCCCTGCAATCACCTTACACAGTTCTCTGTCCTGTTTTACAAGGAGATGCGCACACAATGGTGCTCTTGATCAATGCCAAACCAAACAAGGTGTCCATCGAATAGCTTAAACTGGCTTACCTACTGCTGTCAGAAGAAGTGGTACACTGACAATCACTCTGTCAGCCAATGACTGCAGCAGGCTGTCTCTGGCTACATTAACCTCTATGCCAGTGGCCTCAACTATCACGTCACCAACAGTGTTGATGGAGTCAACTGCCACAGACATACACACACTTGTTGGGTCTCCTACATACAATGAAGGCCAGTGTGCAATGGTACTGGAACCACCCTGCATGTAGGCTGGCTGAACAATTCGACATCACTATCTCTATATAACTGCATTTTACACGAGGGGTGCTGTGTAGCGATGTGAACAGGGGAGCAAGTAGTGTGGTGGCATATTTCAGGGCCTAGATAATGGACAATAAAGGGAATGTTTTTGTTGTTGTTGTTTTGTAAGCTAATAATGTTCTTGAATTTTAATGTGTATCCGTTCCTTTAAGTTACCGAGATTTCAGAAGTGATTAGAATAAATTTACAGAATCTTTAAATCAATTGTAGAGCGTGGTGCTGCCCATACCAGTAACATTTCACATTTACAGTTATCCAGTCCTTGGGAAAATGAAAATGCATACTAATTATGCCCTATTATAGTAAAATTTTAACTTCAATGCTGTTACATGGTCATTCAGGTTTACTTTATACCAGTCTTTAAAAACTTTATATTTTTATTATATCTAATCACCTTTGTAACTTTAGGCCACGCCAAAATGAAATCAGGTTTTATTAAGAAGTGAACTCAAACATTGTCATTTCAGTTTTGGATGCTAGATTTAATACATCAAGAATATTTTTATCGACCTGACATTGTTCAATTGAAATCACTTCTTCACAACCAATGTATTCAAAGAATAATCAGTAGCTTAAGAGCTTGTAAGAAGGTGAAAAGACAAATGAAATGTGAACTAGAAATCATGTAGGTAATTAAACTCTTACTTTTAGGACAAAAATGCAGTTAAGTAGACACCCAGCTACACAACAAAAACAGTAAGTGATACAAAGATACTCTGATTCATAAAATGTTACCCTGATTGTATTCTACTGGAAAACATTTTTCTAACATGTAAAAAATTGTTTTCTGCTTCATTGATCTAGCAGAAGAGATGTGCAGTAAGTTATTGTTTCTATGAGTGCACATCCTATCTACTTTCACACATGTGGACATTCTGATTTACAGACATACGTACTTGAGAATGTATAGGGAAGTGACTGTAGGTATTTTGTGCCAATGAAGTACTGCCTCCAAGGACTTAACTTACTTAAATCAAAAATACATCTAATGGCTTTCTTTTGCCACAGGAAAACTTCATAATGTGAAAAAACTTGACTTACCTTTAAAAAATGAGTTTTGAGCACCTCATGGTAGGTTTCAGGCGCTATGACATATAGTGCCTGCGGCTAAAATATACACTCCTGGAAATTGAAATAAGAACACCGTGAATTCATTGTCCCAGGAAGGGGAAACTTTATTGACACATTCCTGGGGTCAGATACATCACATGATCACACTGACAGAACCACAGGCACATAGACACAGGCAACAGAGCATGCACAATGTCGGCACTAGTACAGTGTATATCCACCTTTCGCAGCAATGCAGGCTGCTGTTCTCCCATGGAGACGATCGTAGAGATGCTGGATGTAGTCCTGTGGAACGGCTTGCCATGCCATTTCCACCTGGCGCCTCAGTTGGACCAGCGTTCGTGCTGGACGTGCAGACCGCGTGAGACGACGCTTCATCCAGTCCCAAATATGCTCAATGAGGGACAGATCCGGAGATCTTGCTGGCCAGGGTAGTTGACTTACACCTTCTAGAGCACGTTGGGTGGCACGGGATACATGCGGACGTGCATTGTCCTGTTGGAACAGCAAGTTCCCTTGCCGGTCTAGGAATGGTAGAACGATGGGTTCGATGACGGTTTGGATGTACCGTGCACTATTCAGTGTCCCCTCGACGATCACCAGTGGTGTACGGCCGGTGTAGGAGATCGCTCCCCACACCATGATGCCGGGTGTTGGCCCTGTGTGCCTCGGTCGTATGCAGTCCTGATTGTGGCGCTCACCTGCACGGCGCCAAACACGCATACGACCATCATTGGCACCAAGGCAGAAGCGACTCTCATCGCTGAAGACGACACTTCTCCATTCGTCCCTCCATTCACGCCTGTCGCGACACCACTGGAGGCGGGCTGCACGATGTTGGGACGTGAGCGGAAGACGGCCTAACGGTGTGCGGGACCGTAGCCCAGCTTCATGGAGACGGTTGCGAATGGTCCTCGCCGATACCCCAGGAGCAACAGTGTCCCTAATTTGCTGGGAAGTGGCGGTGCGGTCCCCTACGGCACTGCGTAGGATCCTACGGTCTTGGCGTGCATCCGTGCGTCGCTGCGGTCCGGTCCCAGGTCGACGGGCACGTGCACCTTCCGCCGACCACTGGCGACAACATCGATGTACTGTGGAGACCTCACGCCCCACGTGTTGAGCAATTCGGCGGTACGTCCACCCGGCCTCCCGCATGCCCACTATACGCCCTCGCTCAAAGTCCGTCAACTGCACATACGGTTCACGTCCACGCTGTCGCGGCATGCTACCAGTGTTAAAGACTGCGATGGAGCTCCGTATGCCACGGCAAACTGGCTGACACTGACGGCGGCGGTGCCCAAATGCTGCGCAGCTAGCGCCATTCGACGGCCAACACCGCGGTTCCTGGTGTGTCCGCTGTTCCGTGCGTGTGATCATTGCTTGTACAGCCCTCTCGCAGTGTCCGGAGCAAGTATGGTGGGTCTGACACACTGGTGTCAATGTGTTCTTTTTTCCATTTCCAGGAGTGTAGTTTAGTATTTGAGGTCTTCATAACTCCTTCCTGTCGCAAGAAATCGCGATGTTTCTGTTAGTCTTTCGTGTGGTGTTTTAGCCTCTCTCATGGCTGAACTTGCTCCCAACCAAACTCGTAACGAGTGACAGAAGATTCAAATACGTTTCTTCATTCATCCTGATATGAGTATCCCAATCACAAGGATGTATCTTCACTTCACTGAGTATTTGTGTATGCTTACACGTGTTCTTGTCAAGCATGCAGCTAAGCATGTGGCCACCTTTATGCACTCTGTCATATGTCTGCAACCAAAACATTGTGAGTACTGTGTGTGCATTGTAGAATTATTCATTGAAATACAAACAAAAAATGTGTAAGAATGGATATCAGTACTTGTGTACTTTGCAGATGCATAAACAGAACCAGAAAATCTGCTGTTACTTTCTTCAGGTAAACAGTTTAGCTAAAATAGTACTTTTAAATATGGGCTACTCGTTTCGATGTCTTCTGTCACTGACTTTTATGTTTACGATATGTGCAAGGGAGAGCTTGTGCATCAAGGCTTTGCGATGAAATACAGTAACCAGTCAAACGTGGCACAGTATATTCAGAGTGCTTCCATAGAATAGTTTGATCGAACTTCAGTGTCATGTGTTCGCATGGGAGCCTTGCGTTTATTTCATCATTTCTCTCATACAAGGGGCCGGACATAGGTTGAAACAAACTTTTCATAAACAATTTTAATGATTTAGTGTGTGAAACCTATTTATTTGACAGAATTTGAAGTTAAACTTGTCCTTTATGTTGGCAGCCGATGTCATTGCAGCTGTCTGTTCATTGTATCATCATCATCATCATCATTTAAGACTGATTATGCCTTTCAGCGTTCAGTCTGGAGCATAGCTCCCTTATAAAATTCCTCCATGATCCCCTATTCAGTGCTAACATTGGTGCCTCTTCTGATGTTAAACCTATTACTTCAAAATCATTCTTAACCGAATCCAGGTACCTTCTCCTTGGTCTGCCCCGACTCCTCCTACCCTCTACTGGTGGTGTTATGGGCGCTCAACAGTGTAGTCTTTAGCGCTACCCTCTACTGCTGAACCCATGAGTCTCTTGGGTAACACCTTGCTTCTCCTATGCATGTAACATGACCCCACCATCTAAGCCTGTTCGCCCTGACTACTACATCTATAGAGTCCATTCCCAGTTTTTCTTTGATTTCCTCATTGTGGACACCCTCCTGCCATTGTTCCCATCTACTAGCACCTGCAATCATCCTAGCTACTTTCATATCCGTAACCTCAACCTTGTTGATAAGGTAACCTGAATCCACCCAGCTTTCGCTCCCATACAACAAAGTTGGTCGAAAGATTGAACGGTGCACAGATAACTTAGTCTTGGTACTGACTTCCTTCTTGCAGAAGAGAGTAGATCGTAGCTGAGCGCTCACTGCATTAGCTTTGCTACGCCTCGCTTCCAGTTCTTTCACTATATTACCATCCTGTGAGAATATGCATCCTAAGTACTTCAAACCGTCCACCTGTTCTAACTTTGTTCCTCCTATTTGGCACTCAATCCGTTTATATTTCTTTCCCACTGACATTACTTTCGTTTTGGAGATGCTAATCTTCATACCATAGTCCTTACATTTCTGATCTAGCTCTGAAATATTACTTTGCAAACTTTCAATCGAATCTGCCATCACTACTAAGTCATCCGCATATGCAAGACTGTTTATTTTGTGTTCACATATCTTAATATCACCCAGACAGTCTATTGTTTTCAACATATGATCCATAAATAATATGAACAACAGTGGAGACAGGCTGCAGCCTTGTCTTACCTCTGAAACTACTCTGAACCATGAACTCAATTTACCGTCAACTCTAACTGCTGCCTGACTATCCATGTAAAGACCTTTAATTGCTTGCAAAAGTTTGCCTCCTATTCCATAATCTCGTAGAACAGACAATAACTTCCTCCTAGGAACCCGGTTATATGCCTTTTCTAGATCTATAAAGCATAGATACAATTCCCTGTTCCACTCATAACATTTCTCCATTATTTGCCGTATGTTAAAGATATGGTCCTGACAACCTCTAAGAGGCCTAAATCGACACTGATTTTCATCCAATTGGTCCTCAACTAATACTCGCACTTTCCTTTCAACAATACCTGAGAAGATTTTACCAACAACGCTGTTTAAAGAGATACCTCTGTAGTTGTTACAATCTTTTCTGTTTCCATGTTTAAAGATTGGTGTGATTACTGCTTTTGTCCAGTCTGATGGAACCTGTCCCGACTCCCAGGCCATTTCAATTATCCTGTGTAGCCATTTAAGACCTGACATTCCACTGTATTTGATGAGTTCCGACTTAATTTCATCCACCCCAGCTGCTTATTTGCACTGCAATCTATTGACCATTTTCTCCACTTCCTCAAATGTGATCCTGTTTCCATCATCATTCCTATCCCATTCTACCTCGAAATCTGAAACATTACTGAACGTATTTTCACCTACATTGAGCAACTCTTCAAAATATTCCCTCCATCTGCCCAAGGCATTGTATATTACACTTAAATGTTTATGGTTGAGATGATCCAGTAAGTGAATGTAATGACTAAGCAACAAATTATTCATCTAAAATTTTTAACATTTTAATTCTTTCTTGTGCTTATATGATTATTCTGCTATGTGCAAATTACTTGCA
Source organism: Schistocerca nitens (assembly GCF_023898315.1). Lineage (NCBI taxonomy): Eukaryota > Metazoa > Arthropoda > Insecta > Orthoptera > Acrididae > Schistocerca > Schistocerca nitens. Next base: position 991,844,546 of record NC_064614.1, on the reverse strand, counting down.
AGAGTTTATTTTTGCAACTTCTACTCCAGAGTGTAATAATAATTTGCATGCATCGCAAACTTTGACATGTAAAGCCATGTTTACACTGAGTTCAAAATACGTTTCTACATTGGCAGAAAAAAATCGAAACCAAGAAAGAGTTGTGCGACATAAACGGAAGTTGGTAGGCACGTTTCTACGTCTGAAAGATGATGTCCATTCAAATTTCGCAACAGATGCATAAGAGTGGCACTAATAGCGCCGCTATAGGATGCAAATCAGGTTTGCTTTAAATACACGCTCTAACTGTCGCGAATTTTAGTTACCTTTGAGATTGAACATGATGATTTGTTGTTAATCAAGAATGTCTTTAAGGCAGCCAAGACGTCATTATCACCACCTCACTGAGTCTGAATGAGGTCGTCAAACAGGACATTGAGAAGCTCAATGTTCCTTCTGCGGTACTGCAAAAAGACTTGGCTCGAAAGAAGCCACTGTACGTGATTGCTGGCAGCGGTGGTCACGAGAATGTACGGGCACATTTATTTATTATTTATTGATTTATTTATTTCGTGTTCCATAGATCCATATGGGAACATATCCCTGGATATAGAAAGAGTCAAGGTTTTTACAGATTATTGTTTTGTGCACAGATACATTGATCTTATCATTAGATTAAAGAAACTGTGAAGTTTAGCATATACCCTTACATATTAGTTAAGGTACAAGACATCTGAAAGAATATACAGTCATACATAAATTTGGGTATTGTTCTTAAGTTATAAAGGCGTCATATACAGAATTACATAATAATTCTGATATTGTATTAAGTTACACTGTTCTTACAGAATATGATTAATCAATTGTAGAGGTCAGACAGTAAGGTTTAAGCAAAAATAAGAGATTCTATGCATTTTTGCTAAGAAATTCATCAATACTGTAACAAGATTCATCTAAAAGGAACTGCTTCAGATTTTCTTTAAACTTTGGCATGTTTCCAACCAGTTCTTTAATGTGCAGTGGGAGGGCATTAAAAATCTTGGTGCCGCTATATAAAACCCACTTCTGGACCATGCTTTTCGTTTTTAGCTCATAATGGATATCCAGTTTCCTTCTGGTGTTATAACTGTGGTATGAGCTATTGATTTTGAATAAGTTGCTATTTTTTGAAACAAAGCGCATCAGGGGAAAAATATATTGGGCAGGTGTTGTAAGGATTTGCAGAGCTCTAAACAGATCCCTGCACGAGTGCCTAGGATGTACTCCACACATAATTCTTAAAGAAGACCAGGCTCCGAAAGGCCATGTGGCATTACCGAGAGTGAAGACCATAGTGTTTGATGTATGGCTGTATCGCATTGCATTGCATCTGCAGCAACAAATTGAGCAACAGTTCACACCACAGTGACACAATGAATAGTTAAGAATCGACTACTTCAAGGACAGCTCCCATCCAGATGCCCTCCAGCGTGCATTCCACTGACCCCAAACCATGGCCATTTGCGACGTTATTGGTGTCAAGCTATAACGTCTCTTCTTGTTGAGGATTTGGTTTGATTTGTACTTGGCCTCGGCTAAAACTCGGCGACAGTCGGTAGGTTGTTGAGTTCGTTATCAAGTTACGAAGACGACGTTACACAAATAACAGTGCTGAACCGAAATGTCGACGTACGTGAGATATTTACTTCTCCAAGAATAGTAATTAATCGTTCGTAATCGATGTTTAACTGATTAATGATGAAACCAATACAGTCACATCCACAACAAATTCCCTATAAGCTGGTGTAATTTCAAGTATCTAAGAAATCGTAACAGTGGGCTAGTTATTTGAGTCAAAGATTCTACACAAGCGCCGAGCGCTACAGTCAAATATTATCGCTGCGCCTAATTATTACTCGGGAGTTTTATGTCAATAATTTGATAGAATTTTAAATCACAAATGCACGAGGGTGTTTTATTGCACAATATCAGTCACTTCTTAACCGAGCCTTGAGAAGAAAACTTTCCCAGGTGATGGGAGGATTTAAATTATATATTTCGACCTATGCCGTAATATTTGAAGTCAGAAGATCGTATTGCTCGAGTATCATGTCGTTTTTGGAAACCCAGAATCTACTCTGTAGGAATCAACACGGATTCCGGAAACAGCGATCGTGTGAGACCCAACTCGCTTTATTTGTTCATGAGACCCAGAAAATATTAGATACAGGCTCCCAGATAGATGCTATATTCCTTGACTTCCGGAAGACGTTCGATACAGTTCCGCACTGTCACCTGATAAACAAAGTAAGAGCCTACGGAATATCAGACCAGCTGTGTGGCTGGATTGAACAGTTTTTAGCAAACAGAACACAGCATGTTGTTATCAATGGAGAGACGTCTACAGACGTTAAAGTAACCTCTGGCGTGCCACAGGGGAGTGTTATGGGACCATTGCTTTTCACAATATATATAAATGACCTAGTAGATAGTGTCGGAAGTTCCATGCGACTTTTCGCAGATGATGCTGTAGTATACAGAGAAGTTGCAGCATTAGAAAATTGTAGCGAAATGCAGGAAGATCTGCAGCGGATAGGTACTTGGTGCAGGGAGTGGCAACTGACCCTTAACATAGACAAATGTAATGTATTGCGAATACATAGAAAGAAGGATCCTTTATTGTATGATTATATGATAGCAGAACAAACACTGGTAGCAGTTACTAATGTAAAATATCTGGGAGTATGTGTGCAGAACGATTTGAAGTGTAATGACCATATAAAATTAATTGTTGGTAAGGTGGGTACCAGGTTGAGATTCATTGGGAGAGTCCTTAGAAAATGTAGCCCATCAACAAAGGAGGTGGCTTACAAAACACTCGTTCGACCTATACTTGAGTATTGCTTAGCAGTGTGTGATCTGTACCAGATCGGTTTGACGGAGGAGATAGAGAAGATCCAAAGAAGAGCGGCGCGTTTCGTCAGAGGGTTATTTGGTAACCGTGATAGCGTTACGGAGATGTTTAGCAAACTCAAGTGGCAGACTCTGCAAGAGAGGTGCTCTGCATCGCGGTGTAGCTTGCTCGCCAGGTTTCGAGAGGGTGCGTTTCTGGATGAGGTATCGAATTTATTGCTTCCCCCTACTTATACCTCCCGAGGAGATCACGAATGTAAAATTAGAGAGATTCGAGCGCGCACGGAGGCTTTCACACAGTCGTTCTTCCCGCGAAGCATACGCGACTGGAACAGAAAAGGGAGGTAATGACAGTGGCACGTAAAGTGCCCTCCGCCACACACCGATGGGTGGCTTGCGGAGTATAAATGTAGATGTAGATGTAGATCACTGAATTTCCATAAACCACTGGCTATTATGAATGAAAATTGTCTATCAGTGGTCGTTGCCTAATCACTGTCTAAGTAATGTTTAGTTCAATTATGTAGTTAAAAGTTCACTTTATTCTAGTCGGTAAAAGTGCTCCGTTCGAATTCTAATGCCGTAATATTTGAAGTCAGAAGATCATATTACTGCATCATAATAGATCGCAATTATTCAATCTCAAAAACAATCTAAGCGCGCCTCCATGTATGAGCATTCAAATATATGACCTGCTTCGACTAACTCTCGTAACGTAGTGAAAATGCATTGAATTATACTTAGTCATTACTCACGATTCCCAAAGAGTACTCACACGGAATATTCTTTGGGATCGTTGGTTGTGCTTTGCGAATGTTAATTTATGCTAATTTCGAGATTTATTATGATTTTGATTTTAATTTTACTGAAATTTAATTTTTATTTCGTAGATTGCTAAATTTTCAAGTCTTAGATTCCTGATTTAATTACTTGTTGTTGTCCTAATAATACTGATTAATGGAACTCCGTTCGCTTATTCACTTTTCTGTGAATTTGGGACTTGGGGGGAAATCTTTGGGGTATTGGGAGCTAATTTTTGATTTCTATTTCTCGTCCAAGGAAGTGTCATTACAAAGCGAGAGCATATTTGGGGATAGGTTGGAGGTCGGTTGTATGTTCTGATGAAAGCTGGTTCTGCCTCAGTGCCAGTCATGCTGTATGTTGGGTACGAGGAGGCCAGTTGAGGGTCTGCAACCAACTTGTCTGTATGCTGGACACACTAGAACTACACCTGTATTTATAGTCTGGAGTGTGATTTTGTATGACAACAGGAGACACTCTCGTGGTTATCTCAAGCTTCCTGACGCAAAACTGTGTGACAGTCTGGTGATTCGACCTGCTGTGCTAACATTCATGAACAGCATTCCAGGGGTGTATTCCAACAGGATAATGCTCGTCCATATCGCGCAGTTGTAACCCAACATGCTCTATAGAGTGTCAACATGTTCCCTTGGCCTTCTTGATCACCAGATTTGTCTTCACTCAAGCACGTATGGGACATCATTGGACGACAGCTCCAGCATCATCCACGAACAGCTTTAACCCGACCTGTATTTACAGACCAAGTGCAACAGCCATGGAGTACGTCCCACAAACTTATAACCAGCAACTGTACGACACAATGCATGTACGTTAGCATGCTTGAATTCAACTTTCTGTCGGTTACACTGGTTATTTATGTACCAGCAGTTCACATTTGCAATGGCTTAGCTCGCACTTACATTAACTTGTGAACTTGAAGTATGAGTCACTTAAATATGTTATGAAGACAAATGTATTCCCGAAATTGCATTACTCTACATTAATTATTATTTGGTACTGCGATTTTTTCCATCAGTACATTCACAACAGTGTATGCAGTTTGTGACACGATGTTGGCAACATTGTTTGTTGGCTACATCCCTTTCTACAGTAGAGGCAAACGTTTCCATGTTTATATTCAAATCGTCTGCAACACTGAACTAGCAGCAAACATTTCACATTGCGTATTTACATCAAGAGCTATAGGCTACTATGGAAGTGAAGAGGAAGAATTAATGACATGTTGTGCTGCGTTAATAATACTAAACGAAATAAGGAGACGAGGGAAAGGGAAGTCGTCTTTTTTGGTGAACAAAAACATACTATAGAACACGTGTTGAGAGTGACATACTGTTTGATCTGAATCTGAAAGATCGTTCTGGTTTTCATAACTTCGCTAGGATATCGCTGTCAGATTTTGAAATTAAAATGAATATTATAGAGCCAGTTGTTTGAAAAAAGACACAAATTTCAGAAAAGCAAATCCTGTGAAGCAAATACTTGCTGTTACACTTCCTTTTTTGGTGACAGGAGACTCCTGTCAAAGGCCTGCATGTCTATTGCAGATTTCAAAGCAGGCCATGTCTCAAATGTTGCCTGAAGGATTGCAGTATTATAAAAGGTAACTCAGTTATGTTATTAGCACTAAAACATATATTTAATTGGTCAAATAACGTATTTAAATTTCTTTGCATATTAAATGTAATACAATATTTCTCTTCAATAAAGAAAACTTCTTCAGCCTCAGTGTTACATTACCAATGAATTTAACAGGGGACTTTGCAGTTGATGATTCCCCTGCCATATCCAAATTTACTACTGATTGCTGTTATCTCACATATATTCATTTCTGCCACATGGAGATAATCGTAAGTTTTCTTTCTTTTTATTGTCACTGCCCTTTCGTAGGGTGGCAGCTCATATAACTTGCTGACAACAAATTTCCAAGGTCAGATAACGAATCTTGTTGTCATTGTTGCTGTTGCTGCAGCATATTCTGCAACATGTCTGTTACCCTGTTCAAAGGTTTGCATCTCCCAACCCTTCTCTTTTTGTGGAAGAGGCGTTCTTCACAATTCATCTGTGGTGCTACATCGATCCTTGGACAACAGTGTACAGTATCAATATGTTTCAAAAAGGCAAGCGTGAAAGTTCGATTTTTCAGGGTGTCATATCTCAGGTTCTATTGATTGAAGAGATAAAGGATCAAGTGTTTTGGACAGGCCTTCGCCTAGCGTCCATTTGTCTACATATCGAAAGAACGGCCATACTGTAGCTATTCTACAATATAGGGTCAAAATTTAAACATTACACACTTCCTCCAGCCCAAGAAAATTGAGTAAAGTGGTTGGTTCTTTTACATTAGGTGTGGTTTAGGGTAGACCTTAGGTGGCTTATAAAGGCATTATTTATTCATGGCCGTTTCCTGAGAGAACCTGAAAAACCATAATTTCTGGGTACTGAAGGTAACAGTTGTGGGGATGGCCTCTTCTATAACTTCTGTGAACGGTAGATCGACGAAATTTTTTACCATATGTTCTTAAGATGATGTTCTTGGGGAACCTTGAACCTTTTTTCGATATTACTATTTGTTGCCAACATCCAGAAGTTCAATGTTACCATAATTCTGCAAGTAAAATACGTATGTAATATCCATCCGAGACGTAGTGCAGTTTGGTGTCAGTTGGCGTTGTAGGCAACGTACAAACATTATTTTGTCACACGAAATTTCTTATGCTGGGTATACTGTGAGGGGGTGTGCATTTATACGTAAAATAGTATACAGTGTGCTTGTGTTGGATGGGAGTTCCGTGCTCACTTTAAACTTGAGGAAGCATCTAATTTTTGGTGTGGTCACTTTAAACTGTACAGTTCTAGTATCACTTTAAAAACTTCTGTTTTTATTCCTCATTCGACAGTTTTAATTTTTTTTTTTTGTTTAATGTAAGACGCATATTTTTGTATTTGGACGAAATGAATGGCGATTCCCATTTGGATGAAAAGAACGCCTATTCTGTGTTCTGTGTTAACCCTCTATTATGCGTGCTTACTTGTTGTTTATATGTGTCAAAGTATATACGTGTGTCGAGGTATATAGTTGTCAAAACATTACTGGTCTATCAGAACTCGTTTCATATAAACAGCAGAAGGGAACCTGTGGAAAATGCTCCTGTTGGACCAAAAAGTTGAATATGTTCCTCTTTAAAAGACTCTGATATAAAAGTGTCTCAATCCTCATTCCAACTGCCTCACCAAAAATTTTGGTGTGCAAACATATTCGCGCTTTTTTGTGCTGAAAGAGAGTGGCAGAGAGACACGGACAATGGAAGATAGGGGATACAGTGCGTTGGAAGAGAAAGAGAAAGGAACCAGTGTAGATGGAAGAGGAAAGGGCAGTGAAAGAGAAGGAGAGAAAGAAGACAACAGTAGTGGAATCTGAGAAGAGAGGAGGTAGCGATGTGCCAGTGAGAGACAATGGCAGTAAAAAAGAATACCACATCTTAACGTTTCCCTGTCTAAGGGTCGAAATCCAGAGCAAATCCTCCCCAAGGGCGTGTGTAGAGAGGAGACAACGGAGGCTGATGAGGAAGGTAACAGACTGGAAGCGAGAAAGAAAGAGGCAGTAGCGATGGGAGAGAAAAAGAGTGGGAAGAAGACAGTGTCAGTGGGACAAAGAGGCAGTGAAAGTGGCAGAGAAGGAGACAGTGGTAAGGCAGAGCGAGAGACAGGGACGAAGACAGTGATAGACAGACAGAAGAAAGTGCCAATGGGAGAAAAGGAGACAGTGGTAGAGAGACATGTATAGACAGTGGCAGTGAGTGGGAGATGCTGAGTATGAAGGCCATACTGCAAGGAGAGACTGAGTAAAACGATTTAGAATGTTTCATTAAAAAATGAATAAGTTCACATGCCAAACTTTTTGGTGAGGGAGGGAGATTGAGGATTGAAGCAGCTGCTTCCCCACTTTCCTATCAGTCTTTTAAAGGGGAACAGCTGGTTAATATTACTTGACAAAACAAGCTGATGAACAAAAAGACATACGTAGTCTTCGTTGGTGGACAAAAACATACTATTGAATATATCCCAGAGAAAACTAACAATGTGACCTACATTTGGAAAATGGTTCTGTTTTTCGTAACTTTGCTAGGAAGTAGGATGTCGCCACCCGATTTTTAAATTCTAATGAATATTATATGCAAACTCATTTTAAACAAAGGCACAAACTTCAGCTTATTCCATTTCTTCTGTAGAGACCTGTATCTCTTATCGAACCTGAAGTCAAATTTACTTCTTTCAGATGCCAACAACTAAAGGTGAATGGCGTTCAAGAGAAAGTATATTTACGTAGGTACTTCACTTCCTCCGATGTGTGTGAACAATTGATGGGGAACGTATTATTCTATAGTGCCCTGTCGCTAGCAGGAGTGAATTTTGCCATTACAAAGCATTGTGTTGGTTGCTTTTGTTGACACCAATTACAGCTATTTAGACGCTGATGTCGACTGCTAAGGAAAGATTTCAGATGGTCGTGTCTCTAAGAATGCTTCTATAAGTTAAATTACTCACAAAAGAACTAAACTTGCTACCTCACGAATGTCTACCTGCTGGGACCAAACCGCTATCATATGTATTCATGGCAGAAGATGTTGTCTCATTACGGGAAAACATCATGAAGCCATAGCCGGGAAGGCACAACAAAGCCTCGAAAGAAAGAATGTTTTACTACCAGTTGTCAGTGACACGGATGACTGTGGATAATACATTCGGTTTCATGTCTTCCAAAAACCGTTGCTGTTACAGCGAGGGAGTATATGACAGCAGTCTGTCTTCACAATTCTTTAAGCTGAAATGTCGAGTCAAGCAGCTATTATAGCCCACAAGGAAGCTTCTATTATTATTGCGTGCAGGCAGGTAAAGTGATCCCAGACCACGAAATGCTGCTGCATAATCTATTACTCCACTCTCAAAAATACCACTGAGAACTTCAAACACACAAAAAGAAATTCGTGACGAATTTACAAGTCATTTTGTAAGTCCACAAGGAGCTGCATCATGGGAAAATTATTACGGCTTAATATTGATGTGTAGTACAGAATACAAATAAACATAAGCAAGCCAATCTTGTTTACCTCTTTAACCATTGTACGCCTTATTTCGTTTGTTTCCTGAATATCATCTGCGAAACAATTAAAATCAGACCAATTGGGTTCATACGCAAAATCGGCACCATTCCCACATTTATTGCTCTCTTCAGCTTCACGTTCCTCACGTTGGTAGTTAGAAATGAGAGCCTTAATTTTTATCTATGTCACAGCCACTGGTGCCCGCAACGCAGCAATTTTATGTAGGGAGTCACGCCTTCTGCTTGATATTTTTGTGACTTCAAACATTCCAGAGGCACTCCGCTGCCTCATGCAATGTAACAAGTTGAAACATTTTGCTTCTTGTCCAATCAATTTCATAAAGGAACACTACAGAGATAGCATAAACAAACAGTGAGGCTGGGTAGCAGCAGTTAGTGGCAGTATGCCAGGAATAATGTTCATTTGATTATACATACTGACACGGCGGTGGAGCATTGTTTTTGTGTTATCAACATGTTGCGGACATTGGTAGTCCAGTACTAGAAGTGTATAATGTAGCAGATCTTATTTGGAACTCAATATAATTGCGCCTTAATGATAATCTTACACATTAATTTGTTTTCTAGTGTTGCCAAAAAACGTTCCCCTCAATCATGAGGCATCACCCCATGAAAATGTTGTTCATTTCAGGAAGTAAATATACAAGAAAGAAAGAAAATCAAGCTTCTTCAGAATCCGAACTGTCTCCTCAAGCCGTGAAAAAGTAATTTAAATCATGTAATACAGGCATTGCGGAAGAAGAACTACAGAGATGAAGAGTATTTCTTTACTTGACGATGTGTCCAGTGTACATGAAGACTTCTCACGTCAGTTCACCAAGGCAACATGTTCTGTCGTTCTTACAAGATGTTATTCAGCTCTGACGTTACTTGCATCAATCCTTAAATTTTATTTTACAAGAATATATGGTTATGCCAGGATTACATTTGATACTTGCTTGCTACATACCAGAACAATAAGTGGGAGCAAAGCATGGCTAGGGTACCTGGTTTTACAAGTGGTGCAGTATCTTTGTCCACGGAATTCCGCTGATTTAATGGTTAGTGAAGTCATGAGTAAGTGATTAAACAAGACTTTGTTCCTGATCTTGAATGCTCACATCACAGAACACCTAATTATAAGATGTACGAGGCCCATGTTACGATACCGAAACAGAGGACGACAGCAGCACTCCTAGTGGCTTGGTAGTGAAATTCAAATAGAGGAAAATATAGAACGAAGATTCATTTCTCTTGCTTTGTGAAATACGAGTATTAGATAATATTTTCCATTTATAGTTTATGAGTGGGCCTCGTAGTCTAGTGGTAAAGTGTGTACTTGGAAACGTTTTTGTAATATTTCAAAGTAATATATTCGAGAACTCTCAATCAAGTGGTTGTGGAACACAACCATGTAAACTTCTGTAAATGACATCATGGTCACCTATTGACTTTAAAATTATTTTTTTGTAACACCCAATATAGCAATTCCGACCATGTGGCCGTTATCAAGTGAAAATAATTGCGCTGTTCCACTTGTCAAAATCTAAAATTCAACTGCCCTGAGACAACATAGAAGTTGGTTTCATTGCATTCTGTTCCTGACTATGACCTTGTGTTATTGCACTCTTTGAAAAGCATTGTAAATACAGAGTGGACATTAGTAAAATCGACAAACAGCAGTGGTGGATTCCTGACTGGAAATGGAGGAAAAAACATCCTACGAACATGTGTTTGGGAATGTATCATTACCGTGGTAGATGGCGTTGACGAATGAAAGTTCCTCTCACCATATGTCATGTGTTACTTGTGTGTTCCAGGCTGTGTGTCTCATTCAGCGTATTTTAATCAGCAAAATGATCCGATATTCATGTCAGAAACAAGCCTAGACTGTGTTTGTATCTGGCCATGCAGATGGAAATAGCTGAAAGGTAGCACAGTTATACCAAAACAAGTACCCTCACAGGCACCAACCATATCGCACATTTCAGCCCTTTTTGGACGTATGGATGGTTAGGGGCACTTTGTGACAAACGAATGTACAGGGAGGTACATCAGATCTGGTGCATTGGGTTCTACAGATTATTGAAATGAACTGTAGCATGAGCTCTAGGTAAGTGGCTGGCCAACATTGTGTAACCCAAAGTACGATTATGTGTATCCCACATAAGAACCACTACTATCTCTATCACTGCAGCGAATACAAGGATTATCAGCAGCGGATTTCCCTCCATGGGAAAGATTTTGTCGATGGTTCTTGCACCAGACCATCACCATTATGGAATTTCTGTTATCAGTCCTGTTTACCTACGAAGTAACCTTTACCAGAACTGGCATCATCAAGTTGAATAATCGTCATCTGTGGATTATAGACATGGCACCTACTGTGGCAACGATGCATTTTCAGACACATATTGATAGGACCTCTTTTCCTCCATTTCCAGTAAGGAATCTGTCCTTGCAGTTTGTTGGTTTTATTAATGTTCATCCTGTATCTTGCTTGTATTCTGATAATTTTTGCTTGCATCTGTAATATAGTAGTAGGTGGGGTACGAGAGTCCATATTTGTTTTTCTTGCATATAAAACAGAATCTAGCTTCATCACATGGTATTCTGTGCACTTATATCTACATGTTACTGCTTACACATCCACATGTGAACTGCTTTATTTAAATGCATTGTAAGTGTATTGCACGTGTTCTACAGTACTCTGGTCACTAAGGTTAAAGCACACCCATCTACATCCATACTGCACAAATCACTGTAAAATGGATGGCACTAAGTGGCAAGAGGCAACACCATTCAAAGCAGAATTACCTATTGAGTCCATGATGGGATGGGATGGGATGAAGCTGAATACCAGTTCTGTCAGGAGGTGCTAACATGAAGTTCTTCATTAAATGTGAGAAAGTACAAAAAATGGATGCAAACAAAATCAAACCAGAATAAAAGCAATATACTTACAATGCATTTAAATTGAACAGCTTACACACAGATTCATAAGCAGTAATAAATATGCATAAATCGACAAAACACCATATGATGAACAAAACAAATATGGAACCATTTAATCTGCCCAGTATTATAAATGCAAACAGAATACAAGTAACATATTTAGGATGCAGTTACTTGTGTAATACGTACGAGAAGCTGTAATTATAAACCCAATGCAAAGAAACAAGCTTATGTTTACTATGAAACAAAAAGAAATATGGATGGCTTTAAAACACCAAATAAGAAAACGAGTTGATGAATGACTGATTAGAGAGCCTATATATTAGAATATTACTAATCTCATCAAAATGTGAGTGTTCCTAGTAACAGAAATTTCGTCTCCGACAATCAATTACTATGAAATTGCTTTACTATGCTGTCATTCATTAGCACTTCTAAACATCATTAATGAAGTATGTTTCCACGATTCCCACAATATAGGACATAGTTACTAGATCCACAATGATCTAATAAACAATATATTGACTGGGAAGGAAAAAATCTGTATCAAGCTTAGAGGCTACTAATTTAAACAACGAACATTCAAGCAGGAAAGTTTGAGAGCGCTTCAGGGTGTCTGAAATAGTACAAATGAAACTCATTTTTTCCTGGTTTATTCCCATTTTTCTGGAACATTGTAATAATTAACTAATACACTGTGTGATGCCAGACTTTTATTTCCTCCACATAAAATATATAGTAGCTATACTGTATACTAAATAATGAGGTTGAGTTTGTGCTATGATGTGAGTCTCAAATCCATGTCTTGTAATAGTCAACAACTGACAGTATTTTCTACACGAATTCTGGCAAGAAATGGCGGCCGCCTATGCATATAATCTATGATCTCAGAAGCAATGGCCACTCACTCTCTCAATATGTAGTCTCAATGGGATTGATAAACTTTCAGTGTTCCAAATGGCCTGGCAGCGAACCCAAGTCGTGTTTCTGGAAGTCCCTATATGAGTTTCACTCTCATAGATCATATGACACATTAGTACTCACTTGATAATCGTTGGTAATCACTTGGTATTGGAATTTAGTATGGTTTATGCAGTAATAATGCATTAAGTTTTTTCTCACAGTAACAAAATTAATGCAAATACTATCACCTAATTATCTTCAATGGATAGTGGCTATATTTGTGACAAAGTAAACGGGTTAGTAAGTTACAAGTTTGCTTCACTTATGAAAGTGGACTACAGTTCTAATTTCAGAAAGCACTATAGTGTTGTTTTGTGGCATATAAAAACTATCATTTAAGTGTATAGCCCATTTGTTGTTGAATCTCCTTTTTATGTACGTCATAACTGCATATATATGTACTGCTTATTGTTACAGAAAATTAAAATCATGAATGAAATATGTATTCCTCAGCATGCAAAATTGCCAAAATAAATTGACAGTGTGTAGAATGACCTAAATAATCTTAGAAGGGGAAAAATGTGTGAGAGAGACAAAGATAGGCTTTACTTGACTTTAAGTACAAGCTTTTGAGTTTTGTGGTAATGCTTAATTGCACCTAAGCTGAACCAAAAAAATTCTATGCCCAATGCTAATCATACATCTTGGTAGTAAAATGATCAGAAGGGTCTTATGCCATTTTAATGTTAACTATTACAGTCAATAGTCTGGCTTAATCAAAAACGACTGGCTGTTTTGCAGTGCTATAATCAATTCTTAATAATTAGTTTTTGTATCACTACACTTAAATTCTCAACTCTCTGATTATGAGTATTCCTCCATAAAAGTATGTGGTATCTAAGAGAGGCCAAGTTTCACTGTTTCCACAGGCGTGAATTTCTTACATGTAAATCCCCTCACCACTATGCTTACATGAACATTGGCGATTCGACACGTCGAAGCTGGAAATGCTACCTACATGACTTTCAAGATGGTGACAAGTGAAATTATTTATACGGGAATTAAGTAGCTTTTGGCCAAAGAGCTTATAGTGAGTTCTTGAACAAAAATCGGACACACACATGTTGAGTAAGTGAGTGTGAAAATGAACATATTATAGGAGTCATTTGGGAACATCCAAAACACTAGTAATTGAGTTATCTGCAGAGTATGATGCCTTGTTCAAAAATCAGTTTAAAACAGTTAAAATCAATTTTGAAATCTTTTTCAGCCATACTTCTGTCTCTGTACGAAAATCTAATATGCATATGTGAGATGCCATTCCAGCTCACATTAAATTATGGGTAACATGAAAATATCTGGCTGCTGGATTCACTGCAATATATGCACTGCATTCCAAAGAGCATTGTTTTTAAATTTTTATGTTACCGGTACCTATAATACACTGAAGATACATCAGAACAAAAGGTTTTTCGCTCAATAATTCGGTTTTGTTTTTATTTTCAGGCTTAGTCAAGGTTCTGATAGGTTATTGGTGCTATAAATATACGTATGTATTCCTGATGCAGCATTTAATTTTGTAACCAAACTTTGTACTATTGTGCATTACTCAATGATAGAGTCAATACAAACACTGTTATATTTGTAAAATATTTTAATGAGGGTCGAGAGTAGTTCTAAATTTCTGAAGCCGGAAACAAATTTCCATTTTACTGTGATATTTACACCCCAAGACTAAAGCAAAAAATTGTCATCGTTTTACTGAAATAAAAAGTACCTTAATAGTGTTGACCGTTCTGCAGTAACATGAAGCTCAGCCAGGTCACACTCTGAGTTACAAAGCTTTTTAATCCATTTCGACACTTCAAACAATGCTCTGTTACTCTATTGCAAATAAATGATTATAAAGAGTTTCCCAGTGTTAAGATGTTGTTCCTGTTGCATTGTTTAAGAAGAGTTTGCCACTTTAGAAAGTATTTATGTACTTAGTTAAAGCCTTAGCGTATTATTTTTGGTGTGATGATGAACTCACGATTTTAGATCTGTGCTGTCCAATGAACCAGAGTAGAATGAGATCCATCTATGGGCGGTTGCTGAAGCTCGTGGTGGGGGAAGCGACATCGTGCAAGAATGAAAAACCCCTTTCAACTTTCGTAACTTATGCGTAAGTTCTCATGACACTGTGGAAGTTCGGTGTTTCCACATGGACGTTGACTTACAGGAGTGTTGGTGGGGCTATGCACATGTAAGAAATTCATACTTGAGGAAATCTGGCCTTAGTGACAGAAATGTTCCAACCAGAAGTGCCACTGACTGTGACTTGCGAATTATCTATCTCTTCGTTATCTTTTCATATACTAGGAAGCATCCAAATGTTTGTTAGGAGGAATAATATGAATATTATTGTTCCAAGGTACACTCACAGCAATTTAACCCTAGATTAGTGAGTCCTTGTAAACTTTACAATTGCAGTTGTTATCTTGTAGTGGTTTCTGGTAATATGGATAGTGAGTACATGCCTTTGAGTACCTTCATAAAAAACATTATTAGTAACAATGCCTGAATTATCTTTTGTCGACTCCTTTGTTTTGCTGACACTTGTGCTCTTGTCATAAATATTACGAATGTTTAATATTGGTGCACCTGTTTTCTAATAGTACATTTGTTTTATTGCTTAGACTTTATCTTAGTGTGGCATCTTACGTGAAGAATCAAGCAGTCACTGACAGAAGTGTGATACTTTATGTCACACTGGTCCTCATCGGTACTGATCTCACCTTTGCTTTTTAAATTAGAACAATGTGGATGATGCTGAGCTTGAGTTTGATTTTGCTTGAAGAAGCTGATAAAATCACAACCATGGAGAATTTAGTGAAGAGAAAAATTTTCTTCCTAGTGTTGTGTGTACAGATGACACTGATGTAGACCCAGACTTTCAAGCAGAAAATGAGGAATCAGAGGAAGAATCCGTGGGTGACTGGAAGAAATTCAGGCTATATCTTGCTTAGATTGTAATAATAATGTCTAAAGCAGAAGACTATCTACTCCTTCTGTGCATAAAATACTCTTGGTGCTATAAAAATTATAATAATTTGTTATTAGTGCAAAACATGAATAATGACTTCTTTTCCGATAACATTTCTAACAAAAATTTGTCATTATAGGGTAAAACAGTATATTTTGTACTTATTTTGTATGTAATGTATCATTGGAGATCTAGTAATTGTAATTAACTAATGCATAACCCATAAATTACTACTTCTTTTGAATAAAATCTGAAGTAGTAAAATTTGAATGGTTTAGAAGCAGTGTAACATTTTGCCCCCTTTACTGTTCTAGGGTAAGCTGTCCTGTTATATTCCTGCTTAACCACGCTTAGAAATCGCCACACATTCGGAAATAAAAAGCCAAATATTTGTGACAAGGGAGAACACGAAATTTATTGCTCCCTGTTCTATTCGTAGCAGTTTTAATGTCTACTTAGGTTCCTGCCTAACCACACACTCGGAAATCGCCACATATTCTGATATAAACAGCGAAATATTGCAGAATATACTTGTATTACATTCATTAAAAAAGTCGCGGAATGTGTTAACAGCACTAACAGGAAAAAAATTGCATACAGTGGAGCATAAACTAAAATTCTTCACTCGAGTATACCACAGTGCTAGCCATTATGTGAGGCTTGAGTGATGACAGTTTTGTCTCCAGTCTCGGTTTTCATATTATCTCTTTAAGGCTTATATCATTTATACTTAGTAACTGACATTTAATGATGAGGCTGACGTGTTTGTGATAAATTTTCAATCACTGTTGCTTTGAAATAGGATACTGTTAAGTTATAATACAAAACAGCTAAATATGCCAAAATGTATACTGACACCTGCCGCATCGTTCCAAAGGCGATACCAGTATGGGGTATTAGTTTATGGCTCTAGACGGAAGTGGTATAATTCTGCCATTAATGCACACTATTTCACAAGGGGTTTTAAGGGGGAAACGTTAAGCTGGTACTATACGTGCTGCCTAGGACGAAAACCGAGGACCGAGTAAGGAGCAGCTGAGCGACAGAGCTGCTCATCAGGGCAGTCACTGAATATTCACAAAACAGCGACTGTGTTCTACCACATATGTGCTCTTTGTTTAACACTGAGCACACTGGCAACACGAATGTTTGCCAAGCAGCAGCTGCTCTTTGCAGATATGGATACTGATTCTGAACTTGTACTTACTAGTGCAGCTGCTTTCATGTTAATGGCTTGGGGGATTGTGTTGATTAAGAAGAAGAAACCCAAAAGACAATGGTGGTGGATGGTGTCACTGAACCAAAGCAGAGAAATGTAAGAGTCATATTTTTGTAACATAAATATTTGCGTTAACTACTGTTGTGTTGCAGTTTTAGTTAATATGACCGAGCGAGGTGGCGCAGTGGTTAGCACACTGGACTCGCATTCGGGAGGACGACAGTTCAATCCCTTCTCCAGCCATCCTGATTTAGGTTTTCCGTGATTTCCCTAAATCGTTTCAGGCAAATGCCAGGATGGTTCCTTTGAAAGGGCATGGCCGATTTCCTTCCCAATCCTTCCCTACCCCGAGCTTGCGCTCCGTCTCTAATGACCTCGTTGTCGACGGGACGTTAAACACTAACCACCACCACCACCACCAGTTAATATGATTAGTATAAGTCAGGTGAAGTTCAGTGGCCGGCCACAGTTGCTGAGTGGTTCTAGGCACATCAGTCCGGAACCGCACTCCCTCTACAGTCGCAGGTCCGAATCCTGCCTCGGGCATGGATGTGTTTGATGTCCTTACGTTAGTTAGGTTTAAGTAGTTCTAAGTTCTAGGGAACTGATGACCTCATATGTTAAGTCCCACAGTGCTCAGAGCCATTTTGAAGTTCAGTAATAGCTTTTATTATAAGCATCAGACTATAACCATGAAGTAATTTTCCTTTTTTATTACCCTAATGTGAAGTAAATATTTACCTTATAGTTTTACTTTGGCTCGAGATCTTCAAAACAAAAATAATAGTAAGTAGCAAATAGTTACTTATTGAGTAAAGTGTAAAATTCATACATTCCAGATCCTCTTTTCAGATGAGCCTTTACTTTTTGCAAACAGCTTATAAAGGACACAATCAAAGATACTTTTTTCTTCAATTTTGAACAGAAAACTTCATGTTCATGTTGATTTCAATCTTTTCCCAGGCACCATGTCCCATATCTCAGCTCTGTGGTGACAACGAATTCCACATCACAGGTCGTTTTTATAGCATTCCAGAAACTCCAAAACAGTTTCATTCGACCATTTATAGCTATAAAAGAAATAAAATATACATGATAAGCAACATTTTTAATAACAAACTAATTCAAATAACTGAATTGATTATTTATACATATAAAACTTCAATCACTCATGGCGCCAAAGTCCATTACATCTGTTCACAAATGCTGATACCGCACTAAGGCGACGAAATAACAATGAATAACTGTCCAACACATATGAGATAAGGCACAATGTCTAGTCACAACTGTTTACCTGCTTATGTGCTTTATTTTCGATGATAAAATAATTCAAGTTACTAACTACAGAATTTATTATTTCTTACATATAACCTAACCCCAAATTGAACTGCACCTGTTTACAAATGCTATTGCCCTCGATCACTTCCATATCCCAATAGCACGAATATCTGGTTGCAGAACCAATGCACTGGTTGGTGTAAGTTCGATACCTTGTATGTGTGTCGAAGACGGAAACGCAGCGAATACAGGGAGCACTGCTCGACTGGCGCTCAGCAAGCAGCAGATGATCGTACCACGTCACCTAGCACTGAGTGGGCAGTTGCTCGGTACTCACCAAATGTTGCAAGTGTGGTGCTGCCTTTAGATTCACGCAGTGATACTTCTCCATTACGTCAGTATGACATGTACATGCCATATGCGACTGTTGGAATGTCTATCGACTTTCATGGTCGCATTGAGTTCTGAGAAGTGGGAGAAGCCATACTGAATTTAATTATTTAGTTGAAACACGTATTTTATGTCTTTTAAATTACAATGTACGGCCTATGAATATATTATACTGCTTCAAATATTGAGGATCTCTCGAAAATGCGATGTAATTGGTGAGATTTGTTTTAATTAAATGTGAGATAAAGATATTTCTGCAGATAAATTCTTCAGGAGATGCCAGTGAAACACAAAAGTCACAAATCGAATGTTTTCATGATGGCATTTGGGCCAGAATGACAGGATATGAAGTAGTATAGACGTGGTTTGCTGATTCACGTCCTACTTCATCCGATTTTGTTTTACCTTCGTCTTTCTGAAAACTGCTTGTTAATTGAATATAAGTATGTCCTGTAACATTCGATATTATATACTACTCATCCACGATATTATTGCTCTTGATTTTTATTGGAAACATGCAGTAGCATTACAGTAAACAAGTACCATAGTAACTAAGGAAACTGTATCACACTGTCAATCCTTTCACGTCAGTTGTGCATGCACTGAGGCGACAAAAGTCATGGGATACCTCCTGATATCGAGTTTGATTTCCTTTTGCCTGTTTTAATGCAGCATCTCGACGTGGCGTGAACTAAACAAGTCACTGGAAGCGCCCTGCACAAATATTGATCCATGCTGCCTCTATAGCCATCAATAATTGGGCAAGTGTTGCCAGTGCAGGATTTTGTGCATTAAATGACTTCTCCATCACATCACATAAATGTCGATGGGACACATGTCGAGCGATCTGGGTGGTCGAATCATTCTCTCCAATTGTCCAGAACGTTATTCAGACCAACCATGAACATTTGTGGCCCAGTGACAGGGCGCATTGTCATCCATAAAAATTGCACCGTTGTTTGGGAACATGAAGTGCATGAATGGCCGCAAATTGTCTCCAAGTAGCTAAACATAGCGACTTTCAGTCAATGATCGGTTCAGTTGCACCAGAGGATTCACTCCATTCCATGTAAATAAGGCCCATGCTTTTATGAAGCCACCACCAGCTTGCACAGTGCATGTTGACAACTTGGGTCCATGGCTTCATGGGATTTGCACCACATCCTACCATCACCACTTAAAAACTGAAATTGGGACTCATCTGACGAAGGCACGGTTTTCCAATCGTCTAGGGTCCAAACAATATGGTCACGAGTCCAGAAGAGATGCTGCAGGTTATGTCATGCTGTTAGCAAAGGCACTTGTATCAGTCATTTCCTGCGACAGCCCATTAACAGAAAATGTCGCCACACTGTCCTAATACACACAATCGTCGTATGTCGGACAATGATTATGGCAGTTTTTCATGCAGTGTTGCTTGTCTATTAGCACTAACAGCATTAAGCAAATGCTGCTGCTTTTGATCATTAAGTGAAGGCCATCGCCTTTGCGTTGCCCATGGTGAGAGGTAATGCCGGAAATTTGGTATTCTCAGCACATTCTTGAAACTGTGGATCTTGGAATGTTGAATACCCTAACGATTTCCGATATGCAATGGTGCCTCACGTCTAGTCTGTGTTCAGGGACTGTTAACACCTGTCGTTTGCCATAATCACATCGGAAATATTTTCACATGAAACAACTGAGTAAAAATGACAGCTCCGTTAGTGCACTGCCCTTTCATACTCTTTTCTTTTCGTTTTTTTTTTTTTTTGAGTCATCAGTCTCTGAGTGATTTGATGCGGCCCACCACGAGTTCCTCTTCATAAAAAAATGGCTCCAAGCACTATGGGACTTAACATCTGCAGTCATCAGACCCCTAGACTTAGAACTACTTAAACCTAACTAACCTAAGGACATCACATACATCCATGCATGAGGCAGGATTCGACCCTCCGGCCGTAGCAGCAGCGCGGTTCCAGACTGAAACGCCTAGAACCGCTCGCCCACAGCGGCTGGCGTCCTTTTTATCACAGAGTAGCACTTGCAACCTGTGTCCTCAGTTATTTGCTGGATGTATTCCACACTCTGTCTTCCTCAGCTACCATAAAAGTTATCCCATGATGTCTTAAATGATGTTGCACCAACCTGCCCCTTCTTCTTGTTAGAGTTTCCCATATATTCCTTTCCTCTTCGATTCTGCAGAGAACCCCCTCATTCGTTACCTATTCAGTCCACGTAGTTTTCAACAGTCTTCTGTAGCACCACATCTCAGATGCTTCAAATCTCTTCTTTTCCTGTTTCCCCACAGACCACATTTCACTACCATACAATGCTGTGCTCCAAACATACCATCTCAGATACTTCTTCCTCAAATTAAGGTCTGTGTTTGGTACCAGTAGACTTCTCTTAACCAGGAATGTTCTTTTTGCCAGTCCTAGTCTGTTTTATATGTCCTTGTTCCTTCCATCATGGGTTATTTTGCAGCATAGGTAGCAGAATTCCTTAACTTCATCTACTTTATAACCAGCAATCCTGATGTTAAGTTTCTCTCTGTTCTCATTTCTGCTACTTCTCATCACTTTCGTCTTTCTCCGATTTACTCTCAATCCATTTGATTAGATTAGATTCAGCAGATCATGTAATTCTTCTTCACTTTCACTCAAGATAGCAATGTCATCGGCGAATCTTATCTCTGATATCTTTTCACCTTTAATTTTAGTTCGACCTTGAACCTTTCTTTTATTTCATTGCTTCTTCGATGTAAATATTTAATAGTAGGGGCGAAAGATTACAGCCCTGTCTTACACCTTTTTTTAATCTGAGCACTTCATACTTGGTCTTCCACTCTTATTATTCCCTCTTGGTTCTTGTACATACTGTATATTACCCCTAGTTTTCTCAGAATTTCGAACATCTTGCACCATTTTACATTGTCAAACACTTTTTCGTGGCCAACAAATCTCATAACGTGTCTTAACATATCTTTAGTATTTTCTTCATTATCGATCACTACGTCACAATTGCCCCTCTGGTGCCTTTACCTTTCCTAAAGCTAAACTGATCTTCACCTAACACACCCTCTTTTCCATTCTTCTGTACATTATTCTTGTCAGCAACTTGGATGCATGAGCTGCTAAGCTGATTGTTCGATAATTCTCGCACTTGTCGGTTCTTGGAATCTTAAAAATTGTGTGAATCATATTTCTCCAAAAGTCACATGGTATATCGCCAGACTGAAGCATTCTACACAACAACGTGAATAATCGTTTTGTTGCCCAATGATTCTAGAAATTCTGTCGGAATGTAATGCATCCCTTCTGCCTCATTTAATTTTAAGTCTTCTAATACTGAACCCCCTATCTGTTCTATATCGACTCTGTTTTTCCTTCTGTCACATCGTCAGATAGGTCCTCCCCCTCATCAAGGCCTTCAATGTATTCTTTCAACCTATCCACTCTCAACTCTGCATTCAACAGTGGAATTCCCATTGCACTCTGAATGTTACCGCACTTGCTTTTAGTTTCAGCGAAGGTTGTTTTGACTTTCCTTATATGCTTAGTTATTAATTCCAACAACCATTTCGTTTTCCATTTCTGCGCCTTTTTCATGCAGCCATTTCACATTAAATTCCCTGAACTTCCTATTTATTTCATTCCTAAGTGACTGTTATTTCTGTATTCCTGAATTTCCTTTTGTACTTCCTTCTTTCATCGATCTACTGATCTATTTCTTCTGTTATCTCTGATTCCTTCACAGTTAGCTTCTTTGTACAGCTGATTTTATTTTCAACTGCTGTGGCTCCCCTTTTTAGAGATACCACTCCTCTTCGACTGAACTGCCTACTGAGCTAATATCTATAGCCTCAGACACCTTCAAACATATCTCTTCGTTCCTCACTACTTCCTTATCCTACTTCTTTGCGCATTGATCCTTGCTAACAAATTTCTTAAACTTCAGCATACTCTTCATCATTACTACATTGTGATCTGAATCTATCCTGGGCACGCCTTACAGTGCAGTATCTGATTTCGGATTCTGTGTCTAATCATGATGTAATCTAACTGAAACCTTCCCATATCCCCCAGCCTTTTCCATGTATACCTCCTCCTTTAGTGATTCTTGAACAGAATGGTTGCTATTGATAACTCTTCTCCTTCCCCTACAACTGCATTCCAGTCCTCCATGATTATAAAATTTTCATCTTCCTTTACATACTCTATTACCCTTTCAGTAGCATCATATACTTTCTCTATCTCTTCATCTTGATCTCACGATGTCTGCATATACACCTTAACTATCATTGTCAGTGTTTGTTTGCTGTTGATTCTGATAAGAACGACCTTATCAGTAAACTAAATGGTTCAAATGGCTCCAAGCACTATGGGACTTAACTTCTGAGGTCATCAGTCCCCTAGAACTTAGAACTACTTAAACCTAACTAACCTAAGGCCATCACACACATCCATGCCCGAGGCAGGATTCGAACCGGCGACTGTAGCGGTCGGGCGGTTCCAGACTGTAGCGCCTACAACCGCTCGGCCATCCCAGCCGGCATCAGTGAACTGTTCACAGTAACACACTCTGCCTTACCCTCCTGTTCATAAGGAATTCTACTTCCATTATCCCATTTTCTGCTGCTGTTCATATTACCCAATACTCATCTCAGCAGACATCCTTGTCTTCTTTCCATTTCTCTTCACTGACCCCTGCCCCCCTCTCCTATATTTAGATTGAGCCTTAGCATTTCCATTTTCAGATTTTCTAGATTCCCTATGTAACCTCCCAACAGTTTAAAAAGTAAGTATAACATTCACATTCAGTGTAACGTCCCAACAGTTTATTATTCCGTAACCTCGCAATAATAACGTGAGTAACCTCCCAATAAAAAATGTGACTCATATATAACATTTCAATAATTAACTGACTGTGAATCTAAACTGGTAAATTTGGACGTCAGCAGTGCTGCGTCTTGGCCCTGAAAGATCATTCTGAATAAATTGAAAAATTCTTACCTCAATGAAGTCGCCGGATAACATGTATATATCTGCTTCTATAAGAAATTTTTCTGGCACAGCCCAGTGCAATGCTCGCCGCTAGATTTGTTATGTATAAAAAGATACAACTGATTTTTCCTTACATTAATCGGGATGACCATGGATTGCAGAAAATAGTAAATGCTTTAAATTCAGATGAATGATTGAAACTTCCTGGTAGATTAAAACTGTGTGCTGGACCGAGACTCGAACTCGGGACCTTTGCCTTTCGCAGGCAAGTGCTCTACCAACTGAGCTACCCAAGCACGACTCACGCCCCATCCTCACAGCTTTACTTTTGCCAGTACCTCGTCTCCTACCTTCCAAACTTTACAGAAGCTCTCCTGCGAACCTTGCAGAACTAGCACTCCTGAAAGAAAGGATATTGCAGATATGATGAGCTGACTGGAGTACCCTTACTCCCAGGTGTTCAAATAATAAATATAAGTGTGCTCTCCCTTGAGAGTGAGTTGCCATTGTCAATAATTTACAAGTTAATCATGAAACATGCAAATACCAGTAAATATTGAAAACATGTTGATCGTGTCGTATAACAAACTAGGTACTGCTCAGAATGAAAAACATAGAAAAAGCTTTTTGCTTTTGTATGGAGGCACAGGCATATAAAACTTTCTGAAAGAGGCATCCGCCATTTTGAGTGTACAACAGGTTTAACTTCACAATCTAGATTTCGGCCTTAGCCCATTATCAAGTGTTACAACTGCAACACAGTAAAGCACAATAAAAGTACAAGTATCAGGCAAAGTATCAGAAAAATACGACGACAAACAGTTAAATCAATGTATGGGCATGATTCGTTATCTTACTTATGTACTGCAAATCATTAAAAGTTTGTAGAACCCAAGTAATCGTCAAAACACATACGAGGGTTGGAACTTTAATATTGGCAACTATTTGTTTACAGCTCGTACAAAATAGATACGTGTTCCAAAATTTGACTGACCTTCAAAGCAGTCACCAGCATTGTGTATAACCTGTTGCCAGCAATGTAGAAGTCGTAGGATACTCTTAGCAGTGCCAGTTGTGATGACAGATCGAGTGGTGCGGTCAATTGCCTGGCGAATTTGTAGCAGTTCTGAAGCGAATGCTGCGAAGTATTTCCTTCAGTTTAGAAATCGAGTTGTGTAGTATGCTAATTTAGTGACAGTTAGCATGACTCAATTGATGTGTGTAGTGGGAAAACAGGTGACCAAATCATTGGTTTTAAACAGATGTAAACATCAGTGAAATGATTGCTGAAGATCATCATAATGGCATGCCAGTTTGCACCATACAGTCTATGGTATGTCATGGGAAGAGGTAGTGGGACTCTTTATTACGCAGAATGGTTACATTACCTTTGAAGTGGGCAGAGGATGCCAGTGTTCACGTAATATAACGTGAAGAGCCATCTTTTCAGTGTGCTTGTAGAAACGCGACTTATACCATCGTAATTACAGATACATAAAAGTACAGTATTGCAACAGTGAAGTATTTGATACATGGTGAACTGTAAAAGTAACAGTTATACATTCTTATGAATTACAACTATGAGTAAAAACTGGTCATTTATATAAAATAAATGGCCATAAACATAGTTGGAATTTATAACTCTTTACATAAAAGTATCAATGATTGTTATTGTCTGATACTTGTTCTTTTATTGTTCTTTAATATGTTGCAGTTGTAACACTTGATAACAGCCTAAGGTAGAAATCTAGATTGTGAAATAAAACGTGTTGTACAGTCAAAATGGCTGTCATATCTTTCTGAAAATAGAAAAAACTGATGCATTTGAGAACGAATTAAAAGGTAATGTAGTCTCAGCTGTCTATAAAATATAAAAGAAAATTTACAAGATATTTATATTAGGAGACTTCTTTTCCAAACAAGAACTTCAATAATGATGAAGCTGAAGCAATGAATTAAAGTTTGTGCCCAGTGTCAGGACTTGAACCCGGGTCTCCTGCTTACTAAATAGAGGCAGTATATGTTGCACTACACTGGCTACCAAAGCTACGCAGACTACTCTAGTCCATCTTTATCCTTGATACAAATCCCAGTAGACATCTCAGCCCATTTTTGTTCCCTTTCTAAACTTGCACATCTGCCTGGTACCTGGCAGAGGTACGAATTTAAATTCATAACTCCAGCCTACATCATTATTGTAGATAAAGGTGAGACTGAATATGTCTTAGGAATATCAGCTGTATATGATTAAGAACATCTTCAATTAACTTAGGCTAAATATTCAGACAAAATGTATTCTGGAACTGGTACAGAGAACTTTTTTCTCATTGTTTCAGTTACTTTCAAGTCAAAGGTAAAAGTTAATTTTTATTGCAGTGAACAAGTTAGAACATACTTCACGCATCCAGTGTACTTTTACCATTAAGTGAGCTTATTGTGATGTACCTTTCATAATACAAGTATGAAATTGTCAGGTTCTCACTTTTGAAGAAAGAAAAGGCAGCAGTAGTTTTCAAAACTTCAGTGAATGTACCAAATGAAGATGTGGGTTGATGATTTAATTTGTGAGTCACAAAGATAAATCTGTATTTACAAACCTTTTATGAATTCAGGAGACTGTTATATCCCAGTGCGCAAAGCAGACATAATTTTGTGTACATAACTATATGACATTATGTTACATGTTTGGTCTTCATATGATTGAAGAGATCAATTAAAACGAAGTTATTAAATAGGTCAAATCGAAGAAGATGATGTAAGATACACCATGTCCACTAGTGTGCAACCTACAAATGTGTTTCCATTTATTAATACTAAACAATGCACAAACAATAATAGTACATTATCAGTTCAGAAATGAACTATATTAGAAGCTGTGTAGTATATAGCATCTCTGAAATGAACATACTTGATTAGCCACTCATTACTTAATGCTTGGAATGAATTAGGTGTTGCAAACAGCAGTCAGGCACGTTATTTTGAGAATATGTTAAATTTAGATATAGTGGGAATTAGTGAAGTTTGGTGGCAGAAGCAAAAGGACTTCTGGTCAGGTGAATACAGGGTTATAAACACAAAATAAAATAAGGGTAATGCAGGTATAGGTTTAACAATGAATAAGGAAATAGGACTGTGGGTAAAACTTCTATCAACAGCATAGTGAATGCACTATTGTAGCCAAGATAGACACAAAGCCCACACCCACCACAGTAGTACAAGTTTATATGCCAACTATCTCCGCAGATGACGAAGAGATTGAGGAAATGTATGATGAGATAAAAGAAATTATTCAGGTAGTTAAGGGAAACGAAAATTTAATTGTGATTGGGGACAGGAAATAGTAGCAAAAATAAGAGAAGGAAAAATAGTAAGTGAATATGGACTGGGGCAAAGGAATGAAGGAGGAAGCCATCTGCTAGAAATTCTGCACAGAGCATAATTTAATCATCGCTAATAGTTGGTTTAACAATAATGAAAGAAGACTATACATGGAAGATGCAAGACACCTGGAGAACCCAGACGGTTTCAGTTTGATTATGCAATGGTGAGACAGAGATTTTGGAACAAGATTTGAAATTTTAAGACATTTTCAGGGACAGATGTGGACTCTGACCACAATTTATTGGTTGTGAACGTTAGATTAAAAATGAAGAAATAGCAAAACGGTAGGAAATTATGGAGGTGGGACCTGGATAAACTGAAAGAACCAGAGGTTATAGAGAGTTTCAGAGGGAGCATTAGGGTATGATTGACTAGAACAGGGGAAAGGAATGTAGTAGAAGACAAATGAGTAGGTTTAAGAGATGAAATAGTGAAGGCAGCACGGGATCAAATAGGTAAAAAGAGAAAGCCTAGTAGAAATCCTTCGATAACACAAGATGTATTGCGTTTGACTGATGAAAGGACAAAATATAAAAAATGAAGCAAGTGGAAGGGGATACAAACGCTTAAAAAATGAGATGGACAGGAAGTGCAAAATGGCTGAGCAGGAATGGCTAGAGGTCAAATGTAAGGATTTAGAAACATATTGCTCTAGGGGAAAGATAGATACTGCCCACAGGAAAATTAAGGAGGCCTTTGGGGACAAGAGAAGTGGCTGTATGAATATCAACAGCTCAGATGGAAAACCAGTCCTAAGCACAGAAGAGAAAACTGAAATGTAGAAAGAGTATATAGAGCGTATGTACAATGGAGATAACCTTGAAGGCAATATTATAGAGAGGGAAATGGATGCAGACGAAAATGAGATGTTATATATGGTACTGTGAGAAGAATTTGAGAGAGCAATGAAAGACATAAGTCAAAATAAGGGCCTCAGAACAGAAGACATTCCATTAATACTACTGATAGCCTTGAGAGAACCAGCCATGACAGAACTGTTCCATCTGGTGAGCAAGATCTATAAAACAGGCGACATACCCTCAGGCTTCAAAAAGAATATAATAATTCCAATTTCAAAGAAAGCTAGTGCTGACAGTTGTGAACATCACCGAAATATTAGTTTAAAATACTAACTAGTTTCAAAATACTAACACAATTTCTTCACAGAAGAATGGAAAAATTGGTAGAAGCCACCCTTTGGGAAGATCAGATTGGATTCTGAAGAAACGTAGGAATATGCTAGGCAATTCTGTTTGTCGACTGAGAGAAAACGTTTGGCAATATTGATTGGAATATGCTCTTTGCAATTCTGAGTGTAGCAAGGATAAAATACAGGGAGCAAAAGGCTATTTACAACTTGTACAGAAACCAGACTGCAGTTATAAGATACGAGGGGCAAGAAAGCAGTGGTTGAGATGGGAGTGAGACAGGTTTGTAACCTATCCCCTATGTTATTCAATTCGTTCATTGTGCAAGGAGTAAAGGAAACAATAGCAAAAACTGGAGCACGAATTAAAGTCCGGGAAGAAGAGAGGAAAGCTTTGAGGTTTGCCGCTGACACTGTAATTCTGTCAGAGACAGCAAAGGACTGGAAGAGCAGATGAACAGAAAGGACAGGGACTTGAGAAGATGATATGAGGTGAGCATCAATGGAATGTAGTCAAATTAAATCAGATGAAACTAATAAAATTAAATTAAGAAACGAGACAAAGTAATAGGTAAGTTTTCTTATTTGGGCAGCAAAATAACTGACAATGGCCGAAGTAGAGATGATATAAAATGCAGACTGTCAATAATAAGAAAAGCATTTCCAAAGAAGAGAGATTTGTTGTCGTAGAGAGAGACCAAGAGATTTATGCAGTAACCAGATTCAGAGGGATGTATGTTTCAGTAATTACTCAGAGACGAATAGTCTTGTTCAGGCTAGAGTAGCTTGGACAGCTGCATTATATCAATCTTTGGACTGAAGCCCACAACAACAACAACAACAACAAAAACAACAGCAACAAATGTTGTTCAGCTAAGAAGACAGGGTACATGCTATATGATTGAAAACAGAGAAGAAATATGGCACATTCGATGTAATGAAATAATTGAATATGTATCTCAAACGTTTCCAGACGTTTGGCAGAATGTCTCAAAAGTGTTTCCATATTGCGTTAAACAAAGTGAAGGACATTATTCACAGAAACGCAACGAAACTGGAATAATTTGCTCCAAATTCCCATTTTTCATGAGATTTTCATTTGAATGTAAGACTAATAATTGTGATTTTGTGAGAAATGTTCAAAATAATATGATGCTTTTCTCAAATCTGATCATCTGTAAATATTTCATTGCTGTAGACCAGAAATTCCTCGTTACAGGGTATAGTGATAGAGATTTTGCCCTTATAGAGAGGAACAAAATATTTTTTCACCAAGAAAACTCAATTCCAGTCATGAGCAACTGCAAGGACAACAGATTCCTTTTGTGCAAGATGGAACCAAAGGATTTCAGGCATCTTAGCACACTAGACCACAGGTTGCACAAAGGGTCGTTTCTGGCGAAACATTTCGTCTGATAACACTGCTTACACTAAGGGGATGGAAAAGGCATTTACACAGCAACCATGGATTCGTCAAAGCATTAAAAAGAAGCTGAGAGGTGCTGGGAAATGAAATCTGCCGCTAGATAAACTTACAGTTTTCCCTATCATCTGCAATTAAATTTTGCCAGTAAAAAGTGCCAACAAGAACGCCTTACTTGATACACGACAGTATACTACAGCTGAATAACGGAATTCCTGTGAGCAATTACCAAGTGAATAGTATGATTGCACGTCTGTCTGTCAAAACCCCCTTG
Source organism: Schistocerca nitens (assembly GCF_023898315.1). Classification (NCBI taxonomy): domain Eukaryota; kingdom Metazoa; phylum Arthropoda; class Insecta; order Orthoptera; family Acrididae; genus Schistocerca; species Schistocerca nitens. The sequence continues at coordinate 991,814,772 of NC_064614.1, read as the reverse complement.
ATTAAAGACAGAAAATATAATGCTGACTGTATATGTTTAGTGTGATTGCAATAGGAACAGTGTTAAATTTTTCTGTGTCTTCTGTTGCTGTTTGTGCACATTTGTATTGCAGTAAACGTTGTGGATTTTGCCGTCTGCTGTTGTATTTTCTCAGAATAAGTTTTGTATTTCTGTAATAAGTAACACAGAAAAACCAAAGTGTTTCAGCAGCATGACGTTGTAACTGCTCGGATCCAAAGTTGCTAATGCAGGAAAAGAAATGATCATGTGACATTGTTGGCCAGGAGGCCCCTTTTGGGGATGTTCAGCTGCCGGGTTGCAAGTGTTATCGCAAGAGGCGCCACACTGGGTGACTTGCGTGTAGGTGGAGATGAGATTATGATGAGTACAACACAAGCGGAGAAAATCTCCAATCCGGCCGGGAATCGAACCTAGGCTCGCTGCATGGTAGGCAGAGACGTTACCACCTTTTTTTTTTCTTTTTACTTCTGTTCATTTTGTTTGGTATTGTTCGTTGCATGTGGCCTGGGCGGACGTTACATGACATCCTTTCAAGCTGATCGTTGATTTCTTCGCTAATTATTTTTATTTCTGAGGGCCACCAGCTCTTTGACCGAACATGCTGAAATACAGTGCTCGCACTTGGCTATGCAGGCAGACATTAATGCAGGAAAATAAAAAACACAGTGCTATTTTTTGAAAGATAACGTAAGTAATAACTGTTACCAAAATACGCAAAACAGCGTTTCACCTCATATACACTGCCTGAATCAAGAAAGCCGAAGTATGTAAGCATAAAACAGTTAAGCAAATATGTATGCAGAAAACATACACACACAGAAAGCTTTAGTTATATCAATAGCAAAATTCTATTTCCTCATGCATTGCTCGCTGGGTCATACGCTATTTTTTCGACAGTAGCTGAGCGGAAATAGTTATTGACGGTTTCGTGAGTGAAATTGTTAGTGTAGATAAGAAAAATTTACATATGCAGTATACAACTAACTCTCTCACTGGGTCTGCGATTGTTTACCTCTAGTTTTAAAATGAAAATAACTCTTAATACAATATTAACTTCGAATGTGACTTCATAAACCACATACAAAAAAGAAACATGAGCCACTAATCCACATAGTTTGCAGCCATAACGTTGAGTATTTCGCGTCGTAGTTCGTCATGGCCAGACGTCAAAATATCATTTATTTACTCGGTACTGGAAAGATAAATACAATTTCGATATGTCACAGTAGCTATATTTCGTACACAGCAAACAAAAGACACAAAACATAAACTGGCCAGGGACTACATTCTTAACTGTAAACTTTTCAAACTACACCTGGTAGTTTATTTATTTCGCAAGTATCTTGATAACTGTAGGCAATAACGAAAAGAAAACCAGGTCATTACCAAACTGTGATGTGTGATTATAAGGTTAGAGAAAATCTTTTTTTGCCAAATCTTTTCTTAAGAATAGAATGAGAAATTCTACATAGCGAAGAGCACCTACAAATGCCAAAACAGAGGTTTTTAATTTTTTACTTGAAAAGTAAAAGTTTTACTGAGAAACTGTTTACAGAGTTGGATGTAACTTCACTTCAGCTATATAAAACAACATTTGTAGGCACATCGGTTGACTTCAAATTAATAAAAACAGCAGTGTGCCACTTGGACATATCCACAAAGCGTCCCTTCATTGAACTTCTAGTGACGACAGATGGATGTGGATCAGACCACAAAGCATGACTGCCTCGCCACGCCATCGCCAATGTAAGGATGTAGAATCATGTATCACTAGCGGTAAGATAGATACTGCCTGCAAAGATTTGCTTAAGATGAGGTTTCCATCTGAGCGCTTGATATTCATACAGGCGGTTCTCTTTTCTCGAAAGGTCTCTTTAATTTTCCTGTAGGCAGTTACTATCTTACCGCTAGTGATACATGATTCTACATCCTTACATTGGCGATGGCGCGGCGAGGCAGTCTTGCTTTGTGGTCTGATCCACATCCATTTGTCGTCACTAGAAGTGCACTGAAGGGACGCTTGGTGGATATATCCAAGTTGAACACTGCTGTTTTTACTAATTTGAACTCAACCGATGTGCCTACAAATATTGTTTTGTATAGCTGAAGCGAAGTTACATCCAAAGGGAAAGCAGAAAGGGAAGGAGTATACAGGGAGTCTAGACAAGGACAATGTACTTGAGAGCCATATTATAGAAATGGAAGAGGCCATAGATGAAGACTTCAAGAAGAATACAATAATTCCAACCCCAAAGAACGCAGGTGCTCACAGGTGTGAAAATTACCCAGCTATCAGGTTAATAAGTCACTGTTGCAAAATACTAACACGAATTCTTTACAGACGGATGAAAAATTGGTAGAAGCCGACATCGGGGAAGATCAGTTTGGATTCTGTAGAAATGTTGCACGCAAAGCAGTACTGACCCTACGACTCATCTTACAAGATAGGTTATGGAAAGGCAAACCTACGTTTCTAGCATTTGTAGACTTAGAGAAAGCTTTTGACAATGTTGTCTGGAATACTCTCTTTCAAATTCTGATTGTGGCAGGGGTAAAATACAGGGAGCGAAAGGCTATTTGTAGTTTGTACAGAAAGTGGATGGCAGTTATAAGAGTTTAGGGGCACGAAAGGCAGGGTTGTAGCCTATCTCTGATGTTATTCAATATGTACATTGAGCAAGCAGTAAAGGAAACAGAAGAAAATTTTTGAGTAGGAATTAAAATCCATGGAGAAGTAATAAAAACTTTGAGGTTTGCCGACGACATTGTAATTCTGTCACAGACAGCAAAAGACCTGGAAAAGCAGTTAAACGGAATTTACAGTGTCGTGAAAGGAGGATATAAGATGAATATCAACAAAAGCAAAATAAGGATAATGGAATGTAGTCAAATTAAATCAGGTGGTGCTGAGAGAATTAGATTATGAAACGATACACTTAAAGTAATAACTGAGTTTTGCTAATTGGGAAGCAAAATAAACTGATGAGTGTCGAAGTAGGAGGGAAATAAAATATAGACTCGCTGTGGCTAGGAAAGCTTTTCTGAAGAAGAAAATTTTGTTAAGATCGAGTAAAGATTTAAAGGTCAGGAAGACATTTTGAAAAAAGTTTTTGTATGGGGTAGAGACATGTACGGAAGTGAACTGGTTTAGACAAGAAGAATACTGTAGGTGGCAGGGGAACGTACAGGGAGCGAAAAGCTATTTACAATTTGTACAGAGACCAGATGGCAGTTATAAGAGCCTAGAAGAATGTTAAAGATAACGTGAATAGATCACGTAACTAATGAGGGGCCGCCGAATAGAATTTGGAAAAGGTAGAATTTGTGGCACAACTTGACTAGAAGTAGGGATCGGTTGGTAGGACAAGTTCTGAGGCATTAAGGGATCACCGATTTAGTGTTAGAGGGAAGCGTAGGGGTAAAAATCTTAGAGGGACACCAAGAGATAAACACACTAAGCAGATTCAGAAGGATGTAGGTTGCAGTAGTTATTCGGAGATGAAGACGCTTGCACAGGATAGTGTGACACGGAGAGTTGCATCAAACCAGACTCTGGACTGATGGCCAAAACAACAACAATATCTCTGATTGTTTTGTAAACAACGCAATGGTGTAGCCCATTTGAATTGTATGGCGTTTGTGTACAAATAATTAGTGAAGGAACAATTTAATCATGTCTGTAGTCAACACTTAAGTGATAAAGCAAGAAGTAACTTTGGTAAAATGACCGCCTCTAAATTGCCAGGAACGGGCTTGGAAGATGTTGGTGTTCCAGGCCAGAGTTTCTTGCGCGACGCTCTTACCAGTTGCACCGACCCATTAAAAGCAATAGAGGAATTCCAGGTAAGCCTCTGTATAGCGAAGTATTGTTTGGTATTATCATATGCTGGAGGGAACCATTAAACACATGCATTGATCTGTGGCAATTAATGGAATTGGGATTACATTGTTATGCGCCTCTCTGGTACCACTTTTTGACCAACGTTCTTCGGTGGTACGCCACCGTAGTCATTTGGGAATTCAAGAAACGCACTCGCGTTGCCTGTATGAATAGACAGCGTGGCATTGGTGCCAAAATGATGGATTTTTGTGATTACGAAAAGAGTGAACCCATATACCATCAGTAATGTTATTGACAGTAGTAATCGTTTCTAGTACTGCAGGTAGCACTTAATTCGCTCATTAATGTGCCTTGATATTTATCTGTAAAGTACATATAAGGAAACTAAATGTTTATAATTTGTTGCTTCACGCTGTAATGCTTCGTTTTGAGTCTGTATGTAGTTACACTAAGATGGGCGTAAGTTATCCTTATCATATTCGGACATGTTTGTATAATTGTATAAACTGAACCGGTTAGATCTACAACAAGAAAAGTGCAAATATTCACATACTTACAGATCAGTAAAGCAGTATGGGTCCCAAAATTCGGTTTAGAAGAAAAGTTTTTCCTTTTTTGTTTATTCTGACATATAGTTTTCAGTTAATGCAGAACACCAGTTATACAAGATACTCAAAGATTGGAAAGTTTATTTGTTTATAAATATCGTGAAGTAACTGTTGAAAGATTGGACATGTCATGACAATTTTACTTCAAACATTCATATTCTGTTTCCATGATATGTGGTAGTATTATTATTAGGCTGAAATGCTGTGGAGGATGTCATGAGAGAGATAAATACTGATTTTTAACAGTCTTATATATTGGTTTCTTTCGTTGTGTACTTTACATCACATATTTTATGTTTTTCAGCTGGAAAATGGAATTTTGCTACCATCGCTACGTCCAATATTACCCTTATTGGATTTGCATGGCATGAGGAGATTGGATTTTCATCAGTCTGTTTTAGAGGTATGTTATTCAAAGACAGAGAAGTGACATATGGTTAGATGTGATTCCACCTGTCTGTTTTAACGTCTGACATTATCACGGTAGTAGTCACCCCTATTTCAAGCATATACAGTATGGGATCACGACATCACTCATTACACCCATGAATAAACATTTAACTCACGAAATATTTAACTCCAGCAGTAAAATTAAGCTAACAGGATAACCGTGGAAAGCAGAGGCTTTTTGGATGGAGTCAGACTAAATATACGACAATAAAAATAAAGACACTCTCCAAAAACAAATATTACCCCACAAATTAAACACAGAAAATTCTCGACATTCAACACAACCAAAACATGCAAAAATGAAAACCAATTGCATCATAAATTTCGCTCAAGTGAAGCTGTCAATACAAGTAACCCACATACAATTTAAAAACCTGGTACTTCAAATTTCACATTACCTATGTAGTTCATACAGTGTCATTGATTGTATAAACCCACACACAGCTCCAGAAACTGATATCACAAATTTGACTTGATCTATATGGCAGGTAAAACAAAGCCGGAGTACCAAAAAACACCACACGCAAATCATCAAATCTGTTGTCCACATCTTCGCTTGTGCTATCTATCTACTATGAAATCTACATTACAACAAACCAAAAGTCACTCACATATCAAAAATGTATCTTAACTGACGATGGTAAACCAATATCCATGATACCTACCACCTACAATCCAACACGATTACCAAACACTGACATGAAAAAACCAGAAATTTGTGAAAAGTCAAGTTGCAGACAGACACGACTAAAAGACACTCACATATAGCTTTTGGTGACAGCCTTTGTTAGCGCGCGCGCGCACACACACACACACACACACACACACACACACACACACAAAAAGCAAGTACACCTCACATGCTCACACTCTCTTTACTGACAAAGGCCGAAAGCTAAATGTGAGTGTCTTATATTCTTACCTGATGTTTCCGTTGTTTTATTAAATCCACATAAAAATAATAACCAACAACAGCCACTGACATGCAAATTGCGGCTGTGCAACACCCCCCCCCCCCCACCACCGCTTTTTCCTCTCCCCTCTCCTTCTCTCTCTCTCTCTCTCTCTCTCTCTCTGAAAGACAAAAAAAGTCGTTTGTAATCAGCCCAAGTTAACTCTAGGAACTTGATCACAGGCAGCATATATTTGTCCATTGCAACAAGCAAAGACCTGCTTGTAAATTTTGCTTTCCTATTAAGTACCAACAAAAACGAAAATCACTAGCAAACTATGATGTACTCTTCCAATGACAACCTTAAACACTCAGCTAACAATGTCAACTGTCTCGTTAAGGTACCTAACAAACAACTTTGAAACATAAACATCCAACACGGGAGAGTGCCACAAAATACTACATCACACCATCTGCAAACACAACCCGCATTATCATGAAGACACACGACACAGTTATGTCACAGGTTAAGCAGATGGGTGGAATCAAAACTTTTGGTTGACCCCAAAAATGTTGACTAAGTAGTGATATTATAAGCAGTGATACAGTTTTTATTCAAATGTCACTTTTCTAATTTTTTCAAACAATTGGAAGTCCAGGATGCAATGACAACAATTATGAAAATGATACATTGCTGTTCACCACGTAAAGGAGATGTTGATTCACAGACAGGCACAATGAAAAGACTGCCACACATTTAAGGTTTTCACCACAAGGCCTTCTTCCAATGTAGCGGAAGGGGGGGGGGGGACATTCTCATAAGCACAAGTCACAAATATATGACCATTGTCTCTGGCCACTCTGATTGGAGTTTGCCACAGTGGCCAGAGACAATAGTCACTTGTGTGAGTTGGGAGTTTGATAATGTGTGTGTGTGTGTTTTCTGCATTGGAAGAAGCCCTTTTGTCTGAAAGCTTAAATTTATAGCAGTCTTTTCATTGTGCCTGTCTACAACTCAATGTCTTCCCCAATTCTTTCTGCTATAATGCTCTTTTTTCTGTAAATTGTAATCAGTTTGGACCTCGCAAACCATGGATTTATTGTATATCTTCATTTGTACTCCTCCAGCTTTTGTATAGTGTGCGGCAGAAGGTAGATGCGTGGGTAGTGTATTGGGATCATGTCTCCCTCCCCCTTCCTGTTCTGTTTACATTTATAGCAGAGGAAGAAAAATTGTCAGTGCTGATGTACAGTATTCAGAAATTGGTCATGAATGAGGCTTTAACAAGTGATTTCCTTCATGGATGAGTTATACTTCCTTATAATTCATCTGATAATTCTCAACTTGTCATCCGCCTTCACCATAGCCAGATTTATATGGTGATTCCAACTAAGAACAATGATATTGTAGTCAAACAATAGTAAATTTTTTTGTCCATTTTCATATGTTTCCTTATATTTAATCACACTGAAGTTCAGCTGCCAGTCTTTGCAACAAATGTTGATCAGCTTCAAGTCTCCCTGAATTTCTTAATGTTTCCGACAATGCAAACCTCCCAATATATAACTCCACTATCTGTAAATAGGCTTAGAGTGCTGAAAACAATGTATGCTAGGTTGTTTGTATATATTATGAACAGTAGTGGTCTATCACACTTCTTTGAGCTGTAAAAGATACCACCACTTTTGCTTTTGGTAATGTGACCACTTCAAGAACAATGTTAAATGGGTTCTGGTACTTGGTAAGTCTTCAGCTGACCCACATACCTGTTCTAACATTCGATAATAACTTATTTTGTTTACTGGGAACTGTGCTGAATTCTTCCAAAAACTTTACAGAAGCCAAAGAAACATGGTATCAGCCATGGCCCTGGTGTCTGAAACCTTCTGAAGCTTGTGAATGAGTAGATCAGTTGAAAAGTCAAACAATTGATGCTTGCAGAATCACTCTTATTTAAATACATACATACATGTATTAACCCTTGTTCCATAGATCATGAATACATTTCGTAATGATGTGGAACGTGTCACTTTAAAATAAGTTTTCTTTACACAAAATAATTAATTTTTTTACAGTTACTACTTCATATCTAATAATTCATCTATTGAGTAGAAGGAGTTGTAATTTAGAAATTTTTTGAAATTTGGTTTTAAATGTTGGTTGGCTATCTGTCAGACTTTTAATACTATTTGGCAAATGAGCAAAAATTTTTGTGGCAGCATAATTCACCCCTTTCTGTACCAAACTGAGATTTAATCCAGAATAGTGAAGATCATCCTTTCTTGTGTTGTACCTAAGCACTTCACTGTTATTTTTGAATTGAGATGGGTTATTAATGACAAATTTCATAAGTGAATATATGTATTGCGTAGGTACTGTGAATATCCTGAATTCCTTAAATAAATGTCTGCAAGGTGATCTTGTGTGGGCTCCAGCTATTATTCTGATTACATGCTTTTGTGCAATGAATACTTTCTCCCTAATGACAAATTGCCTGAAAATATGATGCCATATGAAAGCAGTGAATGAAAATAGGCATAGTGGGCTAGTTTACTGATATGTTTAGCACCAAAATTTGCAATAACCCTAATAGCATAAGTAGCTGAACCTAACCGTTTCAGCAGATCATCAACGTGTTTCTTCCAATTCAATTTCTCATCAATGCACACACCCAAAAATTTTGAGTATTCTGCCTTAGCAACAGACTTCTGTTCGTAGTTTATATTTATCTATCGTGTTATGCCACTTACTGTACAGAATTGTATAAACTGTGTTTTCTCAGAATTTAGTGAGAGTCTATTTGCAGAGAACCACTTAATAATTTTCTGAAAGACATTATTTGCAATTTCCTCAGCTGATTCTTACTTGTTGGGTGTGATTACTACACTTGTATCATTGGCAAAAAGAAGTAGCTTTGCATCTTCATGAATATAGAGTGGCAAGTCGTTAATGTATGTATAGAATAATAAGTGTCCCAAGACTGAATCCTGTGGGACATCATTCTTGATACCTCCCCAGTTAGAGGACTCTGCTGTTTTTCCACACAATCAAAAGCCTTTGTTTTACAAATATGTGATGCTATTCTTGAATACAATACTTTTTCAAGAATTTTGGATAAAGCTGTCAGAAGTGAGACTGGACAGTAGTTGTTAGCATCAGATCTATCTCCTTTTTTATGCAATGGTTTAACAATGGTGTATTTCAGTCTATATGGAAAAATGACCTGTTTCAGTGAGCTACTACGTATGTGGCTGAGAATGCTACTTATTAGTTGGGAACAAGCTTTTAGTACTCTGTTGGAAGTGCCATCAATTCCATGTGAGCTTTTAATTTTGACTGAATTTATTATTTTCCTAATTTCAGTGGGAGAGGTGGGCTGAATTTCAGTTTTATCAAATTGCATAGGTACTGCCTCGTCCATATGCTACCTTACATTTTGTAATGAATAGCTGGATCCTATTTTCTCTACGACAGTTAAGAAATTATTATTAAAAGTGTTTTCTATTTCTGACTTCTTGTTAACCAAATTTTCATTGCGTTTGATAGAAATACAGTCTTCCTGTGCTCTTGGTTTCCCTGTTTCCCTTTTAACAATATTTCGAATTGCACATACATCTGAACTTTTTAATAACTTTTCTTAATACAGTGCAGTAGTTTTTATAATGTTTCACTGTTATGGGATCATTACTCCTCCCAGCTATAAGATACATTTCCCTTTTCTGTTTACAAGATATTTTTATCCCTTTAGTAAGCCATGGCTTTTTACGTGGTTTCTTACAGTTATATTTGAATATTTTTTTAGGGAAACTGTTTTCAAATATACTCACAAAGGTATCATGAAATAGGTTAAATATTAAATTAGCGTCATGTTCCCTGTACACCTCATCCCAGTCTAACTGTTGCAAGCTTTCCCTAAAATTTTGAATTGTTAAATCGTTAATTGAACGCACTATTTTGGAGGATTGTTTTGTATTACTGTATGGAGCTGTATCATATACTGTAACTAGCTGTGCGTCATGGTCAGACAGACCATTCATAACAGGAAAAATTTTTATTTGATTGAATTTATCTATCAATGTGCTGCTTTCCTGTACCACCCGAGTAGGAAAATCGATAACTGATGTCAGATTGAAAGAACCAAGTAAAACTTCAAGGTCAAGCTTTCTATCGGACTTTTTCAGAAAATCTACATTGAAATCTTCACAAACAATAATTTGCTTTCCTCTGTCTGACAGACAGCACAGCAAAGAATCCAAGTTTTTTCAAAAATAGAACTTGAAAATTCCCCAATGGGGACCTATACATAGCTACAATTATAAAAGTGCCATTATTTAGTTTAAACTCACATGCACACACTTCTATATGTTGCTCTATGCAAAATTTTTTAGTTTCCAAATTTTTCACACTGACTCCTGGAAATGGAAAGAACAACACATTGACACCGGTGTGTCAGACCCACCATACTTGCTCCGGACACTGCGAGAGGGCTGTACAAGCAATGATCACACGCACGGCACAGCGGACACACCAAGAACCACGGTGTTGGCCGTCGAATGGCGCTAGCTGCGCAGCATTTGTGCACCGCCGCCGTCAGTGTCAGCCAGTTTGCCGTGGCATACGGAGCTCCATCGCAGTCTTTAACACTGGTAGCATGCCGCGACAGCGTGGACGTGAACCGTATGTGCAGTTGACGGACTTTGAGCGAGGGCGTATAGTGGGCATGCGGGAGGCCGGGTGGACGTACCGCCGAATTGCTCAACACGTGGGGCGTGAGGTCTCCACAGTACATCGATGTTGTCGCCAGTGGTCGGCGGAAGGTGCACGTGCCCGTCGACCTGGGACCGGACCACAGCGACGCACGGATGCACGCCAAGACCGTAGGATCCTACGCAGTGCCGTAGGGGACCGCACCGCCACTTCCCAGCAAATTAGGGACACTGTTGCTCCTGGGGTATCGGCGAGGACCATTCGCAACCGTCTCCATGAAGCTGGGCTACGGTCCCGCACACCGTTAGGCCGTCTTCCGCTCACGCCCCAACATCGTGCAGCCCGCCTCCAGTGGTGTTGCGACAGGCGTGAATGGAGGGACGAATGGAGACGTGACGTCTTCAGCGATGAGAGTCGCTTCTGCCTTGGTGCCAATGATGGTCGTATGCGTGTTTGGCGCCATGCAGGTGAGCGCCACAATCAGGACTGCATACGACCGAGGCACACAGGGCCAACACCCGGCATCATGGTGTGGGGAGCGATCTCCTACACTGGCCGTACACCACTGGTGATCGTCGAGGGGACACTGAATAGTGCACGGTACATCCAAACCGTCATCGAACCCATCGTTCTACCATTCCTAGACTGGCAAGGGAACTTGCTGTTCCAACAGGACAATGCACGTCCGCATGTATCCCGTGCCACCCAACGTGCTCTAGAAGGTGTAAGTCAACTACTCTGGCCAGCAAGATCTCCGGATCTGTCCCCCATTGAGCATGTTTGGGACTGGATGAAGCGTCGTCTCACGCGGTCTGCACGTCCAGCACGAACGCTGGTCCAACTGAGGCACCAGGTGGAAATGGCATGGCAAGCCGTTCCACAGGACTACATCCAGCATCTCTACGATCGTCTCCATGGGAGAATAGCAGCCTGCATTGCTGCGAAAGGTGGATATACACTGTACTAGTGCCGACATTGTGCATGCTCTGTTGCCTGTGTCTATGTGCCTGTGGTTCTGTCAGTGTGATCATGTGATGTATCTGACCCCAGGATTGTGTCAATAAAGTTTCCCCTTCCTGGGACAATGAATTCACGGTGTTCTTATTTCAATTTCCAGGAGTGTATATTAACATATATGGCAACTTCTCCTCTCCCCATAGTGTCTCTACTTACATGTGCTGAAAGCATATATCCATCCACATTTACCATTTCCATACCTGTGACTACATGATGTTCAAACAGGCTTTCCAGAGGGGATTGTTTTGACACCAAAACATATGTTTGTACTAGAACATAAGACATGAAGGCAGAATGTATTTATTCCATCTTCATTTTATTGTATTCCATTTTGGTGTCACTATGATCAGTGGGCATACGAATAAATGACTAATTTTACATTGTACCAAAAAGTTTTCAAATTTTCGACAAGTCAGTTGGTGAGGTCATTGAACTTTCTTGCAACCACCCTGCTTAGCCTTGTTTTGCTTTTGTTAGGCAGTATTCAGTTACATTTGAATCTGCTGTGCAGGTCTCTTTGCTTTCAAATATGGATACTAAACCAAGGAAGGTCATTCTAGAGGAGTATACTCACTTTGTCCATAACATATTATAAGTTCTGTGTATATCCGGGGTGCAGTTAAATGGTGGTCAGTCCTTAGTGAGTGCTCAGCCCTGCCAAACCCAGGGTCCCAAAGCTGAAAACTAGTTTACATTGCTAGTCATCTTATAACTATAATTTCTGGGAATGCTCCAACAGACATCAAATGACAAGATAGTTGAATTTTACATATCACTGAGAATGAAGATCTTCAGTTAAATGTTTAGACTGCAGTGATCATAGTAGCCCAAGGTGTGCCAATGGCTGTTAAGGGGAAACAGTTATTAACGAGCAACCCTTTGGGGGCAGCTGCTGCAGCGTATGCTATCTGATCAAGAGAGTACAGACATGTATTAGTACACCCCTTTCCTTTATGGCAACTTGATCTCTGCTGGGGACACTTTCAGTGGGGTATGTAAATTTCTACATCGCAGCCACGAAATGTTCCTCATGAATTTGTTACTCATCCAATGGCTAGTCCATGTTTGAAGTATCTGAGCTCTCCTGACACCCATTCTGCAGTTATTGCTTCTCTATTGACAGCACAATACTCACTGCGTCCTTCTAAAATGATGGGTCAGCCTCTTGTGATGTCTAGTGCTGAATTCTGCACTACACAGAGGTGCCTGGATACTTTTGATCAGATAGTGTAGTTGTATTAGGCTTGTTATAACTGGGGAGGCTCTGTCCTGACAGACTCACATTTCCCATTTTCGTAACTGCTCATGGGAACAAGATAGCATCCACTTGAAACTTTTTGAGGGTGGGGAGGAGGGGGTCTCTAATAGTATTTTTGATGGATTATTTTCAGCAATAAAATCACACATTGAGCAAAGAGAATGGGGTGAGTAGCCTTTCAGGTCATGGACCACACAAATTGGAAGCTACTTACTGTAACATGACACCTCCAGCATATCAAAATATATTAAAAATCATCAAACACAAAGAATGAACTTTCGAGCAGGTTTTAGCCTTCCACTTACCAAAAACACTTAACAGGGTCACTGAAATCAGTTAAGAGACTGCGCAACAGATCATCACTGGTTGAAACAGTGACACGTCAGAATGAGCTATTGACATCATGAAATACTGTATGTGCAACTGGAGGAATACATTATTGTGGACCTGAACTTCACTCCTCATTACAGCAAATGAGTCTTAATGTGTATTGTAATTAAGCAGACACAGTAGAGATTTAGTAAGAATAAGTAGACAAAGTACTCTTTGGAGCATGTGAGGTAAGATGGCAGGTGAATGATACTTTTAGGAAATAAAAATAGTGCCAAATATTTTAATGTTAGACTTGCCAGTTTTGCCACAGTATATAAAACCTGGTTGTATTGGACTCAAAGTAAAACCATGCACTTCAAATTCAATGAGATTTTAATGTAACAAATTTGGCCACACCATCTTATAACAGTCAAGAAGCTTATGAGGAAATCCAGAATGGTCATTCACACTGAAGGAACCAAATGCTCTGATTCTGACTTCTGTTTGAACTGCTTGGTTAAACAAATACTGTGATGAAGGCAATACCCTATCGTACAGTTGTAAGAGAAGAGTCACGAGCTGAAGGTGACTAAATGCATACCAAATGCTGAGACCCGTACATTTGCAATGTATTCTCTGGTAAAAAAGTGGAAACAAATGCTTATGGAAATACAGCTAGTGAAGCGAAGTAAGTTATTGACCAGTCAGCATTTAAAGTTGCAACACAGTCAAAGAAAAGTATACCTTAGCCAAAGGAAGAACTGTCAAAAAGGGGGGAGGGGGGGGGGGGGCAGAAAATTTATAACAAATAATATGACAGGAAAACGATCAAAACAAGCAGGTCAAAGTTACCTGCTTCATCAGATAATGATGAATCAATAATGCATATTGAAATCTGTCTGAGTGAACCTTCAAGTCCTCTCACTCCTTCCCTTTCTTATTTAGATTCTTCAACTCGAGTAGGGGAAAAGGGAGGCAAAAATCTAAGTAGTAAATGGCCCTTATGCTACAGTGGAATGAGAATAGATCCAGAACACATACAGAGGAATTGAAACTATTGGTACAGGGAAGACTTAAGCAATGTACCTGTGTCTACAGGAGGCAAGTTTTAAAACAACTGCCACCCCTGTGCTCAGGGGGTATAGGCGCAACCAAAGGGATGACCTCAGTGGTTACAGGACTAAAGATGGAGTGGTCATCTATGTGAATGGCACGTACCACCCCTTCCCTGTTCTTCTGATTATGGCTGTTTTAACAGTTACAGCAAAAATCCACTTTCCATGTAACATTTCTTTGTGTAACTTTTTTTAACTTTCCACTATAGCTCAGCATAGAGAAGTCCCCTCTGACTTTCTCACACAACTCCTTCAAACATTCCACCTTGTAGGAGATCTGAATGCACGTAATGTGCTATAGGTATCTGAAGTGACCTGTTCGAGAGGCTGTGTTGCTGAGAACAAGATCATGTCAGAAGTGCTGTGGCTTCTAAGCACAGGTGGTAATATGCAACTCAGCATTCAGGACCATTCAGAGCCGTTTACTTTGCAGTATGCTCTGCTGCGCTTGCATTTGCTGCCCAGTGCGAGTGGCTGATGACTTCTTCTCAAGTGACCACATCCTTCCCCTTGTAAATTCATCTCATTGCTAATGTAGTTCCCATAAGAAAGCTACCACAACTGATGGTTATGAGAGCAAACTGGACACTGGCTGTCTTTGAACTCCATGACAATGTCCATAACCGACTGGATACATTACATGTGTGATTCCACTATGCCACTGATCTTCAGAATTCCTGAGGACGACTTCAGTGTCACTCTGTAATTGAGGACAAGCATGCAACTATGTGATGGTCACCTGCTGAGAACCTCACAGCCATTAGGGTTGCGAGACCAAAGACCTAAGGAAGAATGAAAGAGAGTGAGATGAAATGATGAAAATGTTTCTGAACTCAATTAATTGTTCAAGTGGATTTACAAATGTATGGAAAACTGAAAGGAGGGGGTCTGTAAAGTGTTAGATCAACAGTAACTGGTTTGCTGTAGCAGAAATGTCTCCAAACTGTGCCTGGAAGTCACAATATGACAATCTTTCCTATGAAACTTACTGCCAGATCAAGGCTCGGGATCTTTGCCTTTTGCAGGCAAGTGCTCTACCGACTGAAGCATGATTCACACCCTGTCCACATGGCTTTACTTCTGCCAGTACCTCATCTCCTACCTACCAAACCAAAGCTCAGTCGGTAGAACACTTGCACGCAAAAGGCAAAGGTCCCAAGTTCTAGTTTTGGTCTGGCACCAGATTTAATCTGCCAGTAAGTTTCATATCAGTGCACACACTGCTGCAAAGTGAACATTTTATTCTGGAATATTTCTGTATAGATAATATTTTATAGGGAAATTTTTAGGTAAGAAGAAGGCATAAAGTCTTTTAACAAATCCATATATGAGATACCTGGGGACATCAGTCTTTTTGTAGATATCAAGTCAGTTATTCTCTGCCAGGGAGATTCAAATAAGAGAGAGGTATCCTTCAGGGATCAGTGACCATATTTGCTAAGCCACCATTAGTACTACATCTCAGTTATGAATCCTGAGTTACGTTCATTGTTGGGACAACTTTGCTATATTCTGCTCATGCATCATGCTATATTCTGCTCATGCATCAGCAATAATTGCTTGTCAGCTATAATTGATGGGTAAATGATTAGAGAAGGTCATTTTAATTTTCTGTTGAAGAAATGTGTAGCTGTCAATTTTAGTTGTTCTGTTGCATTTTTAACTCAGCTGTACTCAAAATGAAGTTCACAGATCTAACTATTAAAACTTGTTGATGTTTTTTGGTCTCACTTCGGACTAAAGGCGTACGTGGTTGCTGCATCTGAGTGATGTAAAGTTCTAAAAGTCTATTGTAGTGTCTCAAACTTAGGCCATGGGGAACAGATTGAACAGTGGTGTTCCCTTTCTACAAGCCTCTCTTCTGCTTATGGCTCAGGTATAGATGCACAGAAGGGCAATTATGTTTAAAAATCATTGACTCTGTACACTGTGAGGGGATTAAACAGGCAGCAGGGTTATTTCAAACAAGCCAGATTACTTGGCAAAATGTCACAGTGATAAGGCACACTGAGGTCTCATTTGGGAGGACAGCAAGTGAAATCCTTGTCTAAAAATGTACTTTTAGGTTTTTCTTCTCCAAATTGCATTAGACAAATTCAGGGATGGTTCGTGTTGAAAGGACATGGCTGATTTCCTTCTCCACCCATCCACTCTGTGAGCTTGACACTATTTCTAATGGCTTCGTAGTCAATAGAATGTTAAACCCTAATCTTTTGTCCTTCTCCCTACACATGCCACATTTCCGGCGTATGTCTTGAGTCTGGCCAGCTGCCATTTACTATCCTGTACAGCTGCTCATAATGCGTTCCCCCTACAGCCCACTATCAACGCTAGAGTCACTGGCATTCCATGATCTTGCTCATATTCCAGACTAACTGAGCATTGAGGCCATTTGGGATTTGTGATAAGCAGGACCTAATGGCACTTAGTGTAGACTGTATTTTTGTATGTAACTGAGGGTGAAGTTAGGAAGTTAGTCAGCATCCTGATTCCTCAGAAAGGCCCAAAATTAATTTTTGTGTAGTGGTATACAGTAAGAGTAAATTGTACCCATGGTCTAGAGTTAGCATCTTTGATTAATAATCAAAATGTACTTGGTCCCGGATTCGGAACACACCACTGCTTAAATTTTGGTTAATAATAAGCTTTGGCAGCCGAAGACTTCGGGCATAAGAAGTCACCCTCATTCTGCCAACGGCATTGTCAATGAAGGCAGAGGAGCAGACAGAGATTCAGGACACTCTCTTGTCTATGGGTGGAAAACGGCCCCTAAAGGTGGAAGAATCAGCAATGATCATCGACATGAGGTTGCAGAAGGCAATGGAAACCACTGCACAAAAGACACGTAACGTGTCTCCACAGGACATGTGGCCTGTAATTGAAACAGTGTCATGATGATATCTCGATCAGCAAAAGATTCTGGAATAGTCCCCCTTTTGGATCTCTGGGAGGGGACTGCCGAGGGGGAGGTGACCATGACAAAAAGATTGAATAATCAATGAAAGGATAATGTTGTATGAGTCAGGGCATGGAATTTCAGAAGCTTGAACATGATAGGGAAGCTAAAAAATCTGAAAAGGGAAACACAAAGGCTCAATCTAGATATAGTAGGGGTCAATGAAGTGAAATGGAAAGAAGACAAGGGATTCTGGTCAGATGGGTATATGGTAATATCGACAACAGCAGAAACTGGTATAATGGGAATAGGATTTGTTATGAATAGTAAGGTAGGGCAAAGAGTGTTTTACTGTGAACAGTTCACTGATAGGGTTGTTCTTGTCAGAATCCACAGCAAACCAACACTGACAATTCTAGTTAAGGTGTACATGCAGACATTGCAAGTTGAACATGAAGAGATAAAGAAAGTATATGAGGCTATTGAAAGGGTAATACAGTATGTAAAGGGAGATGAAAATTTTATTGTCATGTGGGACTGGAAAGCAGTTGTAGGGGAAGGAGTAGCAGAAAAGGTTACAGGAGAATATTGCTTTGGGACAAGTAATGAGAGAGGAGGAAGACTAATGTGTTCTGTAATAAATTTCAGCAAGCAATAGTGACCACTCTGTTCAAGAACACAAAAGCAGGAGGTATACTTGGAAAAAGGCTGGAGGATACGGGACGGTTTGAGTTAGATTACATCATGGTTAGACATAGATTCTGAAATCAGATACTGGATTGTAAGCCATACACAGGATAGATTCAGACCACAATGTAGTAGTAATGAAGAGTGGGCTGAATTTTAAGAGATTAGTCACTAAGAATCAATCTTCAAAAAAGTGGGATATGGGAGTACTAAGGGATGATGAAATACACTTGAAGTTCTCTGAAGCTATAGATACACCAATAAGGAATAGCTCAGTAGGCAGTACAGTTGAAGAGGAATGGAAATATCTAAATAGAGCCATCACACAAATTTGAAAGGTGGAAAGAAAAACATAGGCACAAAGAAGGCAACTGCGAAGAAACCATGGGTAACAGAAGAAATACTTCAGATGATCGATGAAAGTAGGAAGTACAAAAATATTCAGAGGTATTCAGGAATACAAGATGCTGAGGAGTGAAATAAATAGGAAGTGCAGGGAAGCCTAGATGAAATGGCTGCATGAAAAGTATGAAGAAATTGAAAAAGAAATGATTGTCAGAAGGAGTGACTCAGCATACAGGGAAGTCAAAACAACATTCAGTGACCTTAAAAGTAATACTGGTTGATGAATCACATACCATTTCTATTTAAGTGTGGTACATCGTTAAATTGTATTTTATTTTTCAATACTTCTTAAACATTTTAAATGGTTTAAAAATCTTTTGGAGACTTTTATGTACAGCTACAATTGAAAGAAAAATTTCTTTTTCTTCCTTAAATCTCAAGATGGTTATTGGTCAACCAAAATTGATTGTCTAGGTGCTGTTGGATTGTACAGGGGGGGGGGGGGGGGGCAAAAACCTATTAAAATTGTCGTAACATGTCACATAGTATTCTATTGCATTACCTAGTGTTCTATTGCATTCAGTGGGAGCAAATCACACATCTAGCAGGGATAGTTATAGATTCGTTACATTTTAGTGCATGATGTGTGCCAACGGCCATGTTTAAACACTAGAGACTGCGATTAAGAAAGTGAGGCTCTTTTTGGAATAATCAAACACTTTTGCTCCATGCTATGAGAATTCTGTGACGAAGTAATGATTTAGACCTTCCTTGTTCTAGACTAGTTTGCTGATTGTCAATCTGTAATTCTTTGCCTAGGCTAATCGTCATCGTAATCTAGAAAATATATTCTATTAATTTCAGGGCATATTTTCCAAGAAGTTCATATACAAGATGTTCAAAAATTCAGTGCCCAAGCTAGTAGGGATGATAACGGAGACAAAAACAAGTGTATTTTGTGAAGTAACCATGTGTCAGAAACACACATTGTTGGAGTACTGACAAGGGGAGGCTACTGTGTTGGGATCACGGATTTACTTCAAATTTGATACATCTTTAGTAGGCCATTAAAACAACATAGTGTGCACATAGTAAGGTGCACTACTCTGACAATTCTGAGTTAACCGCAAGAGAAGTTTTACATGTCGATTATATAACTGATGTGCCTGTGCATAGGTGCTAAACATTAGAATTCATGGTGGTCAAGTGCTTAGTGTCTGAGCTTTGTAAGACGAACATGTATGAGGCGATGGCTCAACTCCTAATCAGACCTTCATTTTTGTAGTGCAAGGGTGAATTCTGTGATATTAAAAATGTTTTCACCTACACTATTCATTCTTATTACATACGCAACATCTCACCACTACGCAGGTTACCTGCCAAATGGGACCTGCTTCTGTGGCTACAGCTTGAAGTGTCGAGGTACAAAGTAGTTCCGGATACATTACCAGATTGTATTTATAAGGTATTTTGCAAATCATGACAGGCATACATTTTTAGGAAAACTCTATGTGTTTCTGCATTTACTTGTCAGTAGTTATAAATATGTTTTTTCTAATAATTAAATTTAATTAAAAATAGTATCTAGTCAAATAACATTAAATTCACTAAAACTTCGTTCAAATACACTTTTTTTAAAAAAGTTATATTACTTCTCAAATGTCATATAAATCAAACAATATGATCAGTTATGAAATAAAATACAAATTAAAATTTAATTCTGAGCGGGAGTCGCACCACCACCTCATACAAGTTTGTCTTCTGGAGCTTGAACACAACCACCTGACCACCATGAATGCTTGTCCAGTACCTATGGACAGATACATTACATATATAATAGGCACGTAAAACTTCTCCTGCAACTTTTTCGGAATTGTCTGAGTAGGGCACCTTACTACTTGCACTTTATGTTGTTTTAATGACTTGTATAAAGTTTCAAGTAAACCCTTGATCCCAATGTCATGGCCTCCCCTTGTGAGTATGCATTGTTTATTGGGTGAAATTGAGAATAAAATGGTGTTGTATGTTTTCATTGCTTTATTGTTCTGATCACAATTAGTTTGCAATAAATGTTCAAAAGAAGCACCATTAACCTCAGTCCAGAGCCAGTCTTGACGTAGCAGGGAGTCTCGTGTTCACTGGAAAATGCATGGTGTGTTCTGTATTTGTATGGATGCTGCAAGAATCTTGCAACCAATTCCACCTCCAACTGAACAGTGGTGGAAAACACCTCAGCTTTCATGTACTCTCAGAGATAGAAGTCTAATGGGGTGAGGTCCAGTTATCTTGCAGACCAATATACAAGTGCTCTCCGGCCAATCGACCACTTGTCAAAATTACTGGTAATGCAGGCATTAGTGCTACCTGTTGTTTACTGACTCGGCATCAAAGAGCATGACATCACAACATGCTATATATCTCAAACTAACATGGGTGTAACAATACTAGACACAACAACTTTTATCTGCTCCACTCGTGTATTACCTATGCATACCCAGAAATGCACAGTTTGGGTGCTGGAGAATGTTGAAGCCTGAAATGGGTGTGTCTTCCACATTAAGTCAATAAACAGGACATGAACAGCACATCACGCTGACTACATTACAAACAAGCTTCGAGCTGCATACTACTTGTCAATGCAGAGCCTACATCAGTGGTGCTGAGCCTCATACACATGAGCCAATACTTCTGGTTGCCTCTGAAGCATTTTGATCCCTATGTGGACTTCAGCAATAAATTTCTCTGCTGTCATTACAGGTGTACCATAAACAGTATTCTTCATACTACCCCACAGAAAATAGTCAAGAGGTGTCAGACCTGGTGACTATGGTGGCCGTGGAACTGGTCCATCTCTACCAATACATGGATTGGGATATGTGATGTTGAAGTGATTCACATTGACATCAAAGTGTGCTGGAGCTCCGTCGTGTTGCAGCCACATGTCGATCTGAACATTTATTGTCACTACATCCAATAGGATAGGCAAAACATTTCTAATAAATGTGAGGTAAATCGGTCCTGTTGGTCTGTTTGGCAGTAGATATGGCCTAATGGTGTGGTCACCAGTTATCCCGTTTCAGATGTTAATACCTACCCTGTGTTGGTGATTTTGAATCATAGATTTTTGTCCACCCAAACAAGCATTTTGTGCATTTTTAATGTGTCCTCGGTAGTAAACATGCATTCATCTGTTAATAGCACTAACCTTAGGAATTGTAGCTGGATTGTGCATTATGGTAAATACCATTGCACAAACTTTACCCATCGTGGGCTGTCCTCCTGTAAACCCTGGACTTTCTGCAGATGAGATAGATGTAGCTGGTGTTCATCAACAACATGCCACATGGCACTTTTATTCATGTGCAGTACTTAAGCTACTTGCTGAGTTTGGTGGCTGGGTCGTTTTCAAACACAGTCTCCTCCAAATGTAATGTTTGAGCCAAGTGTGGATGATCCACATCATGTTTTGGCACTTATTAAAGAACAAACAGTAGACAGGGGATAGTATTCACAAGTACCAAGCACAAAGTGCTGCTACTGTGCTGTACAAGTGGGACCTCAGGCAGAAAAAAAGTGCAACTTTCCAGCTTCTCTGAGGCATCTCTTGATGACTGCAACCATGGAATGATGCTGGGTATGTCTGTTTGGAAAATGTTCTGCATACAATCTTGCAGCATTTCTCCCATTGCAGTCCTCTTTGCTGTATGCGAGCACAATGTCTGTCACTTGCGCAGTTGTGTACTGTACATGTTATACTGCTGTCAACAATGTTACTCCATTGGCAGACCACACAAGGTCCTCAGTAGGATGTGCACATGAGCTGTGTTGAGGAATGTAGTGCGTCCACAGGAATGTTATTAGGCTCAGGCCATCTAACCCCAGTACACAGATGGCTAAAGGGTTGCATACCTTCCGTATTCAGGCACCAAAACGAATGAGAACAAACTGTCATAATGGTTCTTTTTCAGACTTCGACACTCTTAGCACCCAAGCTGCACGTTTCTGGATATGGGTTCTGTCATGAAAACAGATAAGTTTGCCCTCCCACACAACTTATTAAGTGATGTCAGTGCTCTTTTTTTACATGTTGTATATAGTCAAGTCAGTTTGGATTGTAAGGATCAGCCTAGGTTGGATATTGTAGACAGAACATGCAATCTTGTAAAAACCATTTGGGGGAGCAATCCTTTTGTCAGAATTTTTATGTGTTATACAATATGAAGACAGTACAGTCTACGCTCCACTGAGAGAGCAACTCTCGTAGCCATTCTTTCTGTGCATGAATGTGTAAAGAAGTGGAATTAACAAAGCTGCATGGTCAGAAAATTAATATTTTTATATTCAAGCCATTTCAGCAGTATCACTGACACCAAAGTCAGACTTTATAAGACATTCAGTTAATCAATTAACCAGTCTTCAAATCCATGATAAAACAGTAATCAGAATTAAAAGCTTTTGCAAATATTTTACAGAAGAATTAGTCTCATTATTCATGTGCATAATAATTTTCAAAAGTATATCCTAAAGGCTATCTCCTAAATAATCAACTTAAATAGTTTGAGAGGAGTCTTAGTTAGCTTCACAAGAATTAATCAATTACAGAGCACCAACAAGAATGAAGTCACAACTGGAATGGAATGGGGGTTGTCCATGCATCAGACTTTTAAGGGTACAGGTTTTATAGTACCTGTACCCTTTTACTTCATCAACACACTGAAAATCACCTTGCAGTGTGTGGTGGAGGGTACCTCTGTTGCCACTATCATTTTGTCCCTTTCTTATTCACTCCAGAATGTTGTGTTTGAAGAGTGATTGTCTGTTAGCTTCGTATGAGCTGTAATTACTCTTATTTTCTTGTTGTGTTCATTTTGTGAGAGCAAGTAATATATCGCCAGATTCCTTTTGGAATTTACGCTATCGAAATCGTAACAATAAACATCTTCATGATGGACAATGCCTTTCTTGTGGTCTGTCACTGGAGTTTTTTCTAAGCATCTCCGTTAACATTCTCACATGTACTAAATGAATCTGGTATGAAATGTGCTGCTCTGTGTTTGATCTTATCACTCTCTTCTATTAATCCCACCTGCTAAGGGTCCCAGGCTGTCAACCAAAATTCAAGAATTTTTGAACCATTTGTTTCGTGTATGAGTTATGTTTCCTCCAGATTCTTCCAGTTAATTTCAGTCTGACATCTGCTTTTGCGAGAACTAGTTTTAAGTAATCGTTTTACTTTAGGCTGCTCTTAGGGATTTTACAGTTATTACCGTTTCCAGTGATTTATCACCAATTTCATAACTGAATAGTAATTGATCTCCTTGCCTATTTTAGTGCAGTGTGTTACATTTGTTCACACTCTGTAGCCGACAGCTTCATCCATGAACAGCATCACAAAACTGCAGACGGTGTCCACTAGGTCGTTTACATACATCTTAAGCAGTAATGGCCCTTCAACAACCGCTTGGGGTACATGTGGAGTTACTTTTACATCTGACAGTTTTTCCCAAATAGGTCTGTTATTAAATAGCCATCTCTCAGACAACCCTTTCTTTAAAATGGGAATTTCCTGGCTTTTTTCCAGTCGCTAGGAACCTTTCATTGTTTCAGAGACCTACAATAAACTGCTGCTTGAAAGAAAGCAAGTTATTTCACATAATCTTTCAGCTACCTCATCAGGTCCAAATGCCTTCCACTATTGGGCGGTTTGTTGATTTTCCATTTTGCAATTACGTACATCTACATCTTGCATTTATATGTTCTTGCAGTGACTAAGGGCGGGTACTGTATTACAATATTCCTCAGTGAAACAATTCTGGAAGATCAAATTTTGGCATGAGTGTTCAGTATTTCATTGGTGCTTTCGCAGCTGAAATGGGAAATCATTGTAAAGAAAATCCCGTTAATGGCTATAACTCTTCTTTATTAAACTGACAGTTTCAGCCCACAGGGCCATTTTAAAGTGTCTTCACTTGAGTGCTCAAGCAAAAAAGGATAATATTTAGTAGTATCTAATCCATTCACAAACTGGAAAAGAAGAAAGTCTGATTGTTTGAGATGTGATGCCATTGGAGGATGTTGAAAATTAGGCGGACTTATAAGATAAGAAATGAGGACATTCTCCACAGAATTGGGGAGGAGAAGAGTATGTGGAAAACATTGACAAAAAGAAGGAACAGGATGATAGGACATGTGTGAAGACATCAAGGAATAACTTTCATGGCACTAGAGGGAGCTGTGGAGGGCAAAAACTTAAGGGGGAGACAGAGATTGAGATATATTCAACAAATAATTGAGGGCATTGGGTGCAACTGCTACTGTGAGATGAAGAGATTGGCGCAGGACAGTAATTTGTGGCAGACCACATCAGACAAGAAGCAAGCAAGGTTGATGACCCCAGAAAAAGGCCATCCATATGTGGTGCCATTGTCATCACAGTCTAAAGGTATATATCACGACATAGTGGAAATGTGTTTTTGTAGTGTGTCTGGAGCAACTTAAGTGATAAAACTTCTTTGTCCTTAAAACCTCAGTTCAGACCTAAGTGATGGCACACACCTCTGGATTGAGGTGACTTTGACAGTGATGATACTGCATGTGAATGGCTTAGGCTGCATAGAGTTTAAGTTTCGCTTACACAGTTCAATTAAGGCTTTTAAAAATGGCCCAGTTGGCTGAATGTGTCTATTGGTATTTTAAAGAATAATAAAGATGAGTGTTTTCTTTGTGAGGATTTCTCATTTCAGTGTGTAGAGAGATATCGTACCAACAAAAATGAATTAATTTTTTCTTTCGGTATTGTAGTGAGAAGTGGTAAAAGGTGTATTCTGCAAGAGAGATCCATAGGGAACAGAAGTAGTGAGCTAAATCTCTCTCATGTATTGTTGCCAGGAAGAGAGATGTGACTTGTGTCATGGGTTCATGCCAGGAATATAACTAGACAGAACTCTGATGTCCAGAAGTAAATGGGCATTTGTATGTATCATGTAATTGAAACAGAAACTGCTACTCCAAGGAGGAATTTTCTATGGTATATGTGATGGAGTAGGAACTGTGTCATTAAAAACTTTTGCATTTAAGAATGTAAACACAACACAAGAGATGACATAGTGCATTTTATGACAAAGAACTGTTGAGCTGTTGCTGCTATGGTGTTAGTGTGTTAAGATAGGAAAAAAGGCACATGTCCAAATCTTCCATACCCGCTAATGACAAGGGCACTTTCACTTACGACAAACCTTGTTGAATACACAACAGAAAGGATGAAGATGACACAAGTTCAGTGATAGTACTATCAGCTAAATTCAAAAAGACTGTGCAGTTCACACGTTTATTTGCTTATGCTTATGTATACACCCTGACTTCTGCCATTTACACTGTGTCCAAGTTAAATCATGTGTGTCTTATAAAACTACCTCAAAACCTTAGGTCCAATGCTGCACGTAAAATTTAAACATGTTTTTTGTGTTGATTGTATCAAAGCTTGTGCTTGTGTCATGTTGATTGTATCAAAACTCATACTTGTATTGTGATATATTGTGCAGTACAAAATTGTTAATAGTAGACACAACCCGTGTGTTTTAGAAACTTTTGGTCACAATGTCCTCGCTCAAATCCATTAGTTCCTCAATTTCATTATATACGTGCAAAAACGGTATATTTCTGAGAATTTTTGGACACAATCAAACAGTATTGGGTGTAACCTACTCCATAATAACTGTTATTGTAAATAACTAACATATAGTGTCACAATAGCATTCTCTTTTTATAGAAGCATATATTGTCAGCATTTATCATTAATTAAAGCTATTGAATAATTTGTTAGTAATTGTTACCTGAAAAACAGTTCAGGGAAACAGTAAATTTATAGCAAGGCTCACTGTAGTTGTAATCGATATTTTGTATTGGCTGTAAATTGCTTCAGTTCTAAAAGACTACTGGTGATACTTGTAGCATATCAAGCCCATAAATATTGGAGCATATCAAAACCATAAATTAAAAAATAATCAACAAATATAGCTGAAAGTGTGTGAAATATTGCATAGGACACAACGCAACCCCACTGTGTTTGCTGTTCTTGGACACAGGATGAGTTAGTTGCTTTTTGTAAGCAGTTGCAGATCACCGTGACTGCTGTCAGGCAATCAGAAGGTGCTGTGAATGAGTGTGATGGCAGGGCTACTGAGTGTCATACACCAGAGGTACCAAAGGTGCTGTCTCTTCTGCAGGAAATCCAGGATCCATCACTACTCATCCACTTTACTGTGAGTGGCTTGTCAGTGGTAGGTTCAGGCATTCTGTGCAGGGGAGATGAGGACCAGAGAGAACTCAGGATGTTATATCTGTCTCCCAACCAAAACGTTAGAGGTGCTGTATTTCACTGAAATGGAAACTGAGCCAATGAGACTCACTTCAACTGTTGGGAAACATGTTGTGTCCATGTCAAGGGGAAACAAACACAAAAGGGTAGGGCCCTGTTAATCACCGGCAGTTCAAACGTACAGTGAATAATGGTGCCACTTAGGGAAATGGTACCAAAGGATGGGAAGGAACACTGTGTCCACTCTGTGTGTATTCCTAGGAGCCTCATTCAATATATCGAAGAGGCTATTATGGAAACCATTAAGGAAACAGGGTGCAACCAACTGCAAATTGTGGTGCACATTGGAACAAACAGTGCCTGTCATACTTCGTTCATTTCAATGAACGACAGAGAAGGTTGAGAATACTAGCCTTGCTCATAGAGGTTCAAAGAAGCTCGTAATGTGGGACATTGTTCCCAGAACAGGTCGTTGCCCCCTCACTCTGAGTCCAGTGGAGGAATTGAACCAGAGACTGCGAAGGTTCTTTGACAAGATAGGCTGTGCTTGAATAGAGTTGTGCCATAGGCTTGAAAACTGTAAAGTCCTCCTAAATGGATCAGGTGTGCACTACACATCAGAGTCTGCTACCAGGTAGCTTGCAGTGTGTGCAGAGCACATAAGGGTTTTTGTAGACTAGGCAATTTCCTTTCCAATCCAGGTAGCAATAGCTGTATGAGACCAAAAATGTATCAGTGTAGGATCCAAAGAAGTAGCCTCGCGCCCCCTCCCCCCCCCCCCCCCCCCATCCTGCCCCACTCCCCAACCCTCACACTTCACATACACACAGGTGAGAGTATTAAAATCCTAGTGGTTAAATGGCAGTGCATTCAGAACAAACTGATAGAGTTTAAAGCACTCCCCAAAAGCATTGAAGCTCACATAACAATAGGTATAGAAAGCTGGTTTAAACCTGAAGTTGTTTGCAGTAAGGTTTATAGGAAAAAGTTGCGCGTATATTGAAAGGACAGGCTACTGTGAAGTGGAGGTAATGTATTTGTCACAGTAGACGAGAAACTCAAATCCACTGAGATAGAAATTAAAGCTGCATGCAAGATTGTTTGGGCGAGACTCAGTATCAGGGATGGGTATGAAATTATAACTGATCCTTATAGCAATCAACCAACTCACCACCTGCTCTAACTGAAAACTTTAGGGAAACCCTCAGTTCACTTGTAAGTAAGGGCCCCAATCAGGCATGACAAGATATCCTGTGGAACATTACTAAATGCCTACTCTGAAAACTACCTAGACCAGATAGTCTGGAAATCCACTCATGATGGAAATTCATTAGATCTAATGGCAACAAGTAGACCAGCCCTCTTTGAGGATGTCTACATCAAAACTGGTGTCCATGGCCATGAGGTAGTTGTAGCAACAATCATTACCAAAGTACTAAGGGCAATTAGAACATGTAAAAAGATTTATATGCTCAGTAAGGTAGGTAAATAAGCAGTAGTATTATGTTTCAATGAGGAACTTGAAGCTTTTCACTCAGATAGTAATATGTAGAGTTAGAGGAACTTGGCTCAAGTTTAAAAGAATAGTTGACCATGCACTGGGTCGATCTGTGAACACTTCAGGATGGGGGGAACTCTCCATGGTATGCAGTCGCTGTAAATAAACTTCTAAAGAAACAGGGACTGCTTTGTGTCAGATATAAAACAAAGCATAGGGCCATAGATAGACAGATGCTGAATGAAATACATTAGGCAGTCAAGAGAGCAATGTATGAAGACCTTCATGATTGCCACAGCAGAATACTGTCGAAAGAGCTCTCACAAAACCCAAAGAAATTCTGGACATATGTAAAGATTATTAGTGGCACCAGAGAACTGTCCAGTCACTCACAGATGAGACAGGAACTCATAGTAGCAAAGCAAAAGCTGAAATGCTTATTTTCAAGTGTTTCTTTACAAAGGAAAAACCCAGAAATATTGCTCCAGTTTAATTCTCATACCACAGAAAAGATGAGTGAGTCAGTGGTATTGAGAACAGATGAAATCCTTAAAATGAATAAAGCCTCAAGCCCTGATAAAATCCCTTTCAGATTCTGTACTGAATTTGCAGTCAAGTTAGCCATTCTCCCAGCTATAAACTTTTGTAGATCCCTCACACAAAAAACTGTCATCAGTAGTTGGAAGAAAGCGCAAGTCACACCTTTCTACAAGGATAAGAGAAGTGATTCACAAAACTACCATCCAAAATCCTTGACATCTATTTGTTGTAGAATTTTAGAACAAGTTCTGAGTTCAAATGTACTGAGGTAACTTGAACAGAATGACACCTCCTCCATCCCAACCAGCATGGATTCCGAAAACATCAATCATGTGAAAACCACTTGTACTTTCTCACAAGACATTCTGAAAGCCATAGATTCAATATTTCTTGATTTTCGAAAAGCATTTGACTCGGTGCCACATCTACACTTATAAAAAGTACACTTGTATGAGGCATCAAGCGAAATTTGTGACTGTGTTGAGGATTTCTTGGTGTGGAGGGTTCAGCGTCTTGCTTTGGATGGAGAGTCATCAACGGATACAGAAGTATCTTTGAGAATACCTCAGGAAAGTGTCTTCACACCTTGCTGTTCGTTTTGTACGTTAATGATGTTGTGGAGAGTATTAATAGTAACTTTCGAGTTTTTGCAAATGATGTAGTTGTCTATAATAAAGTACTGTCTGAAAGGGGCTGTGTGAATATTCAGTCTGATTGTGTCAAGATTTCAAAATGATGCAAAGAGTGGCAAATTGCTTCAAATGTTCAGAAATGTAAAATTGTGCACTTAACAAAATGAAAACATGTGGTGCCCTATGACTATAACATCAGTGAGTCCAGAATTATATTGGTCAATTCATACAAATACCTGGTGGGTAACAGTCCATATGGATATGAAATGTGAAGATAACATAGGCGCAGTCTTGTGTAAAGCAGATGGCAGCCTTCAGTTTATTGGTAGTTCTAGAATATTGCTCAAGTGTGTGGGTCCTGTACCAAACAGGGAAAACAGGGGACCTTATATGTTACAGTGAAGAGCAGCACGAATGGTCACAGGTTTATTTGACCCGTTGGAAGGTGCCGCAGAGATTCTGAAAGAACTGAACTGTCAGCCTCTTGAAGAGAGATGTAAACTATCCTAAGAGAGCCTACTTACAAAATTTCAAGAACTTTGAAGATGCCTTCACAATATACAACAACCACCACTTATTGTTCTTGTAGGGATCGTGGAGACAGGGTTAGATTAATTGCAATGGGCATAGATGTATTCAAACAATAATTCTTCTCCACTTCATATGTGAATGGAATGGGAAAAAAGCTCTAATAACTGGTACAATAGGACATATCCTCTGCCATGCATTTCACAGTGGTTTGCAGAGTATAAATTTAGATGTAGGTGTTGAACCTAACTGAGTGGAACAATGCCCTATGTAAAGAGAGGTGTTGGTATTTAGCGACATAAAATTAC
The DNA here is from genome assembly GCF_023898315.1 of Schistocerca nitens. Classification (NCBI taxonomy): domain Eukaryota; kingdom Metazoa; phylum Arthropoda; class Insecta; order Orthoptera; family Acrididae; genus Schistocerca; species Schistocerca nitens. The sequence goes on along the minus strand of NC_064614.1, from coordinate 991,784,799 downwards.
TATGAAACTTATGAAAGTAGCATGGTAGAAAGACATTTTCATACATTACAGCAATAATACACTCATTTGTGATAAATATCTCAAGTGGTGTGTAGCGAGAAAGACCAACAGGAACTGTGCTGAACACGTTACTTAAGAAATAAATAAGAGTATAAGAGTAATATATTGAAAGGAAGATACCTAGAACTGGTTAGAGATTTTTAGACTGCAACTACTGGCTAAGGGAAAATTTTGTTCTACCTTTAAATAAGGACTTGAGTGGCGGATGGTGATTAAGCTAAATTCTGTTACTCATACAAAGACCATTACTCATACAAAGACCAGGAGACAGTTACTGCTAATGCTAATAATAATAATACAAGATATTTAATGGAAAAGTGAAATATAATTAAAATACAGCCCCTGAATGAATTTTCGTTTTGCAGTAGAGTGTGTGTGTGTGTGTGTGTATGTGTGTGTGTGTGTGTGTGTGTGTGTGTGTGTGTGTTTGTGTGTGTGTGTGTGTGTGTGTGTGTGTGTGTGTGCGGTAAGGAACTTGCTTGTGAAAGGAAAACGTCCCAGGTTTCAGTTCCAATCTGACCCACAATTTTAATCTACAGAAAGTTTTAAAATACAGTTATTTGAAAGTCTGATGATATTGTCTAATTTACACTAACAAGAATCAAACATGGTGAAGTTGAAATGATAAGGACAATACTCAGATTTTTCATTATTGTTGTACATACCAGAATGTATTTATGTACGAGGGTATTTCGGAAAGTAAAGATACACCGTGCGCCAGAGGAACAGAAGAGTTTTGGCGAGCAAGTTGGCAACACTGGTGTTAATCTTGAACCATTAGCTTTCTCCTTGCTGTCGTTCGGCAGTTGAACATTGCTTCTGGTTGGAGTAGGTCGTGTTTAAACTGGCTGCGCCAATTCAGAATCCCGCTAAATGCGAAGTGCGCTCCGTCATATGTTTTCTTCAAGCAAAAGGTCAGCGACCAGCAGATATTCACAAAGAAATTGTTTCTGTTTATGGGACCATTATGGATCAACAAAATGTAATCAAATGGTGTCGTCATTTCTCTGAAGGTAGGACCGATGTTCATGACGAACAAAGAACAGGTCAGCCATCTGTGATCTCTGATACCCTTCTTCGGAGAACGGAGGAAGCAATTCGTGCGAGTAGACGTCTCACATTGAAAGAATGGCAGCAGATCATACCGGACGTGTCAATGACAACTCTTTATGACGTTGTGACTGTCAAGTTAGGGTACACGAAATTGTGTGCACGCTGGGTTCCAAAACTGTTAACGGAAGAACACAAAAAGAAAAGGATGGGCTTTGCACTCGACTTCCTCACATGCTATGCTGAAGCAGGTGATGAGTTTCTTGATCACATTGTGACAGGTGACGAGACGTGGGTTTATTACTATACACCTGAATCCAAGCAACAATCAATGCAATGGCGCCATTCGAATTCACCAAAAGCCAAGAAATCCAAAATGTTGATTTCAGCGAAGAAAATCATGGCTTCTGTTTTTTGGGACAGACAAGGCATTCTTCTGTTGGAATTTATGCCTCCTGGAACGAAAATTAATGCTGCTGCATATTGCCAGACTTTGAAACGTCTTCGAAGGGCAATTCAAAACAAATGCAGGGGAATGCTGACAAGTGGAGCCCACTTGCTTCATGACAACACTCGGCCTCACACAGCGCTCGTAACCAAAGCACTACTCAAACAATTCAAATGGGACATATTGGACCACATGCCATACAGCCCGGACCTTGCGCCCACCGACTTCCATGTCCTTCGTTACCTGAAGTCACATCTTGGTGGAAAATCATTCCACGATGATGAAGAGATCAAAGATGAAGTTGAAATGTGGTTCCGACAACAGGCGGCAACCTTCTGTGACTGTGGGATACAAAAGCTTGTGCACCGACTTAACAAATGTTTGGATAACGGGGTTGATTATGTCGAAAAATAACAAATAATCCAGTTAATAAGATGTAACTGACGTTTTCTAAATAAATGTTCTATTTAAGGACTGCGAGCCATTGTATCTTTACTTTTCGAAATGCCCTCGTTCCTCGTAGAGTGGTTCTTGCTGACATTTATCTATTCTTATTTGGAAGCTGGAAAGAAAGGCAAAAAGATACATGTTTTTATTTCTAAAGATGTTCATTTTTTTGTTTCATGTTTTATGTTAACATATGATTATGTTTTATCATGCTTTTACCAGAATAACTGTCCTCCTCATAAACCTTGCGCCTCCATCTCTGCCGCAGTCCTGTTTTGCATGCCTAAGCTACAGTATTCAGTTGTTTGTTTCTCTGTGTTTTAATAGGGTTTTAACTGGTATTTTATGCTCCAATAATGGTCTGAATTTGACCAAAATTCAAGTCAAAATAAAAAAAATTAATTACAGCTGTGTATTAAATTAGAAAATTCTTAACACTTATTTTTGTTACAAAGTATAGTATTTTTGCACTTAATTAAAGGTTTCTGAGTGTATTGTTTCCATTGTACATACTTTTAACTAATCTGCTTTATTCAAGGACAGGTACCAGCATGCTGTTTTTCATGGCTGTTGTTTTATTTTTGGTGTTAGCTGCAGATTTCAGGGGCAGAAATTGTGATTTTATTTGTAGTGTTTCATTTGACAGTTATTATGTTTTTAGATATTATCTCTGTTAAGAAGTACCATGCTTACTATTGATTGTAATATGATACTAAACTTGTTCATAAATTGTTGAAACAACTTTTTTCTTTCAAGACAGACTGTTAATTAGCCTGCACTGTGATTTGCACACAAGTTGCTGAAGAAAATATTTTTGTTTTCAGGAACTGAGGGACCGCTTGGTACAACATATAAATGAAATTGGTCAGAAGGAAGGAAAGGAAAGAGACCGCAAACTGAAAGAACTTTTGGCCAAGAGCTTCTCAGTTGTACGAGTAAAGGCTCTTCGGCCTGTGGTTATGTGTATTCTTCGCAATACGCCTCACATTGAAGACAAATATCTGAAAGTTCTGGTACAGTAGTACATGTTATCCTATTTGAAGGCATCTTTGAAAATTATTTGAAATGTTCTGGGGTTTATCAAAATTAATTCATTGTTTTCGAAGCAGTGTGGAACGTGTAAACATAAAGTTTACTACTGTTCAGAAAAGAAGTATGTTGTACATAAACTAATTAGGAAATTTTTTGTCATGGTATGTTAATGTGTGCCTTTCAAGTTTAAACTGTGACAAGTTCCATGAATATCAATATCAAATTATTGGTAGTGGATGAGCAGTTTATAATAAAAGTGTTCTTGGGCTCCTGTAGGAAACAAACATAGTGTGGTTCCAATGCAGCCCTAAAGAAAAGATGCAGAAATGTTCTGAGCAGTGGTAGCAAAGTACACTGACATTTGTGTATTCAAATGGACCGTGCTTTAAGGGGATTCACTACTAATTGAACATATTTGCTAGGTACAGAATCCTCAGTATCTGTCCTTTATCTTTTGTGTCATATTTCATATGTAACATTTCCCCAGCAGGGATCAAGAATGTGTTGGCTTAACAGGTTCTCCAGAGCCACTGAGGTGATCAGTTTTGATTAAACTTGTCCCAGCATAAGGGCATGGTTCAAGATTGTAATACAGCATAACAAATGGAACCTTAGTAATGGAAACAGTAATATTTATTCGTGCCAAAGTAATATAAATACTTGTACAGATGCTACTCATCCAGGGAATGTGTAATACAATGAAATGATTTACTCAGCCAGGTGCATATAATATGAATGAAGCCCTGTGTGTTAAACATATGCATTCATTGCTACTCAGTAGTACTTGACAACACAGAAATACTGTATGTGACAAAAAGTGTATGTTTATCATGTCCAATTTCACATTTGGTTTAACTTCTTTGTTGTGCATATTTGTATTCTTTGCAGAAATTATTGAGGCCTAAGTTAGTTGTTGAAAACAGCAGAAACAGTGAAAGTAATATTCCAAAAATGTATGTGTTGTTGATAAAAAATATAAAAGTGTACAGTCTAAAAGCGGTAAGAATCGTGAACAGAGAAACAAAGTAATTGTTATGGCAGATGATCATGATTGAATATTTGCTCGTCTCCTCAATGAACAGCCTACAGTAAATGCAAGTGCCTTCATGAAGTCTGGCACAATTATGTCTGAAGTAAGTAAACGCGCATGGTCCACAGATGCAATAAGTTTGCCCTCGAAAGATTATTTTGTGTTTTGCAGTGGGTCAAATGATGCAAACAAACAAGTAACATGTAAAGCAAAACTGGAACTAAAAAAGTGCTTAGGCTAGCAGAGACACACAAATGTCTTCGTGTTGAATATCCTACACTGATACAACTTACCACCGTGGTCATGGGTAAACAAAGACATTACTGCCACCAATGAACAAATGTCAGTGTTATATAAACATTTCAAAAATGTAAAAATCCTCAATTTTAGCAACACAGATTCCACACATCACATGTATTAGACCTTAATACCCTGCGAAAAAACTGCACATAAAAAACATAAATGATAATATCAACAACAAGAATCAAATACACAAAAGTGAAATCATCTTAAACTGGAACACACTCAGCACAGCAGAGACAACACCAGCATCTCCACTATCAGCATCACCAGCAGAAAAAACAGCTCGTCTAACACACACATGGAAGGAACCTCAGTATTTCTTACGTGATACACACAATGGAGGCATGGCTTAAGTGATCTGATGCATTTCACCTGGCGCAGCCAGACGACAATAGTCAAGAATTTTGTGTGTCCAGCCAGTCACACAGTAATGCAAAAATAGTGGTTTTCTTGCATATTAATATACAGTCACTAAAAAATAAACTCACAGAAATGGAATGGTGGCTGGAGGAATTAAGTTACGATGTTCTGCTAGCAAATGAACACTGGTCAAATTATAGTGAACTTGAAGTAAGTGTACCTTATCAGTAACAATTAGCAACTTGTTACTGTAGAACAAATTTGAAGCATGGTGGTGTTTCAATCTTTATCAAAGAAACAAACAGTTTAGAATACAAAGTGGTAGATGTGAGTTCTCTATGTATAGAAGCAGTTTTTGAAGTCTCAGCAATGATGATGCCAAGTCATGAACTAATAGCTATATCAGTGTACCACTCTCCTAGTGATAACACAGAATTATTCATAAAAAATCTTGAAAAAATGATGAAAATGCTCTTAAAATACAAACACTGCAAAGTTTTGGTACTTGGTGATATTAATGTAGTTTTTAGGTATAAAGCCAAACATGTGAAGCACCTATTAGACATATTAAGACTTCTGCTGCCTAAATGACAAACCCACCGGGCTCAGTGCTTGCCTAGATAATATAATATGCAACTTTCAGCCAAATAAAACTGAATTTTGTACTGTAAACCTTGGATATCCTACAGGGCTTTGGCTTAGGCACCCTGTAAACAAAACAAAAAAAAAAAAAAACAAAAAAAAAAAAAAACAGTTTTTCAACTGAACTAGGAAGAGTAATCAGGCCAGTCAATGAACATAAATTGAATCAGTTAAAAACCAATCTTAATCACATAAACTGGAATACAGTACTAACTAATGGTATGTCTGTCAATGATTTAACACAGAATTTTTTAGAATTATTAGTAGAAAACCTTAACTCATGTTCAAGTATCACAGGAAACTCCCAAAGCAGAAACAGAGTAATAAACTGCAAGAACTGAGAAACTGGTACACGCCACACCTGCGCAAACTTGGGGAAGAAATGATGGCTTACTATGACAGATTGCAACAGGATCAAGCTGAGAAGGAAGGTTACACAACACCAAGAAGGGGATATTGAAGAGAAATTAGAGCAGCCAAGAGGAAAGCCAATGATAGTTACATACTCAATTTGATAAATAAGTGTAAAGCAGCATGGAAAGTTATCAAAACAGAGATAAGCTCTGAAAATATATGCAACAACATTCCAATCCATCCAGACACCTTAAATGTACACTTTACCAGTTCTGGCTCAAATAAAAATCTCACTGAAGATGCAAATAAAGCTGCAGTATTGCTTCCAACTCTAGATAGTAAGCAATACAACAATTTCTGCTGGACTTGTGTATTCTACAGACAGGTTAGCAAAGCAATTGTCAAACTTCGCAAGTCAAAAGCAGAATACTTCTATGGACTTTCAAATCACCTGATAGAAAATATAAAGAGAGAAATTGTACTGCCACTAACCAAAATCATCAGCCAAATGCTACACGAAGAAATCTTGCCAGATTGCCTAAAAATTACTATTGTAACATCTGTCCATAAGAAAGGTGATAAAGCATCTCCTCATTACTGTCATCCCATTTCACTCAGACCAATCATATAAAAAATTATAAACTATTGTATGCACAAACAGATGAACCTGCACTTTAAGAAAAATAATCTATTAGCTCCTCACAATATGGTTTCGGACGTCATCTCTCCACTGTTAAAGCAGTTGAGATTATTATCACAAAAATATATTATTCTTTTGAGACTAAAAAAAAAAAAAAAAACAACCTGTGCAACTCTTATAGATTTGAAGAAGCTTTAGACACTGTCTCCCATATTATACATATAAAAGAACTCCAATACTACAGAGTGGGAGAGCATGTTCTTCACCTTATTGAGTCGTACCTAAGCAACAGAAAGCAGATGGTAACTATAAACAACCAAAGGTCAGGCTTATTACCTGTTACAAAAGGTGTTCCACGGGGCTCAGTACTGAGTCCATCCCTATTCATTGTTTATATAAATGACTTACCCTCATTTTTGCCTTTTCAGGCATTACTGTACGCAGATGATACAACTCAGATCACACAGGTTGACAGTTCAGAGTAGCTGCGACATAATATAAATGTAGCAATGGACTGATGCACTAACTGGTTCCTGGCAAACTATTTACAACTAAACTGAAGATATTGTTTTCAATTTAAGTGTCTCCAATGAACATAAAAAATAGACAACCTATTAGGTTTCCACATAGATCAGAAACTCAGCTGGGCGAGTCATACAGAAAAATTATACTCAAAACTTTCTCAAGTTTTTTATCTGCTCTACAAACTAAGGAATAATGTAAGGAAAATGGTACTAATATATGCATATTTTGCATTTTTCTATTCCCACATTACCTATGGAACTCTTCTATCGGGTAATTGTCCCTGCTAAAAAACTGTATTCAATTGCCAAAAGGAGGTTATCAGTTGTGTAGCAGTACTGACTCCAAGAGAATCCATTAAAGATCACTTCAAAGAGCTCAATATTATGACAGTCCCAAGCCTCTATATATACACTATGTGATCAAAAGTATTCGGACACGTGGCTAAAAATGACTTACAAGTTCGTGGTGCCCTCCATTGGTAATGTTGGAATTCAATATGGTGCTGGCCCACCCTTAGCCTCGATGACAGCTTCCGCTCTCGCAGGAATACGTTCAATCAGGTGCTGGAAGATTTCTTGGGGAATGGCAGCCCATTCTTCATGGAGTGCTGCTCTGAGGAGAGGTATTGATGTCAGTCAGTGAGGCCTGACATGAAGTCGGTGTTCCGAAACATCCCAAAGGTGTTCTGTAGGATTCAGGTTGAGCCTCTGTGCAGGCCAGTCCATTACAGGGATGTTATTGTTGTGTAACTACTTTGCCACAGGGCGTGTATTATGAACGGATGCTTGATCATGTTGAAAGATGCAATCACCATCCCCGAATTGCTCTTCAACAGTGGGAAGCAACAAGGTGCTTAAGACATCAATGTAGGCCTGGGGGCTGTGATAGTGCCACACAAAACAACAAGGTGTGCAAGCTCACTCCACGAAAAACACGACCACACCATAATACCACTTCCTCTGAATTTTAGTGTTGGCACTACACACGCTGGTAGATGACATGCACCGGACATTCGCCATACCCGCACCCTGCCATCGGATTGCCACATTGTGTACTGTGATTCGTAAATCCACACAACATTTTTCCAGTGTTCAATCAGCCAATGTTTATGCTTGTTACACCAAGTGAGGCATCGTTTGGCAATTACTGGCGTGATGTGTGTCTTATGAGCAGCCACTCGACCATGAAATCCAAGCTTTCTCACCTCCCCCCTAACAGTCATAGTATCTGCAGTGGATCCTGATGCAGTTTGGAATTCCTGTGTGATGGTCTGGATAGATGTCTGCCTATTACACATTACGACCCTCTTCAACTGTCGGCAGTTTCTGTCAGTCAACAGATGAGGTCAGCCTGTACACTTTTGTGCTGTCTGTGTCCCTTCACGTTTCCTCTTCACTATCACATTGGAAACGTTGGATTTGGGGATGTTTATGAGTGTGGAAATCTTGCGTACAGAGTATGACACAAGTGACACCCAATCACCTGACCATATTCGAAGTCTGTGAGTTCCGCGGAGCGCCCCATTCTGCTCTCTCTCAGTGTCTAACGACTACAGTGGTCGCTGATATGGAGTACCTGGCAGTAGATGGCAGCACAATGCACCTAATATGAAAAACATATATGTTTTTGAGGGTGACCAGATATGTTTGATCACATAGTGTATCTCAGTGTTAAAGAGAATTTAAATAATGTTAAGCTTAGGATGTCTGTACATGATCCCAACTCAAGAACTGGACAATCAATTGGTGTGCCCAACAATAGTCTACCTAAGGTCCATAACAGCCACAGATATCTAGGCCCCAGATTTTTCAATAGACTGCCAAAAGCTGCCCATTCTGCTCTCTATAATAAATTTATAATGTTCTAGCAGAGTGTTTCGAGAAGGATGCATACTACTCCATAAAGGAGTATGAGAGATCAAATTTAAGTTACATGGAGTTCTGAATACTCGTACTAAGTTGTCGTACTAAGTTGCAATAAATTTCTGTTAACAAGTTTCCTTCGAATATGTCTGCTTGTGTCTGTATATGTGTGGATGGATATGTGTGTGTGTGCGCAAGTGTATACCCGTCCTTTTTCCCCCCTAAGGTAAGTCTTTCCGCTCCCGGGATTGGAATGACTCCTTACCCTCTCCCTTAAAACCCACATCCTTTCGTCTTTCACTCTCCTTCCCTCTTTCGTGATGAAGCAACCGTTGGTTGCGAAAGCTTGAATTTTGTGTGTACGTTTGTGTGTCTATCGACCTGCCAGTGCTTTCGTTTGGTAAGTCACATCATCTTTGTTTTATATATAGGGAAACATTCCACGTGGGAATATATATATATATATATATATATATATATATATATATATATATATATATATATATATATATATATATATATATATATAAATTAATAGAGGGAAACATTCCACGTGGGAAAAATATATCTAAAAACAAAGATGTTGTGACTTACCAAACGAAAGCGCTGGCACGTCGATAGACACACAAACAAATACAAACATACACACAAAATTCAAGCTTTCGCAACAAACTGTTGCCTCATCAGGAAAGATGGAAGGAGAGGGAAAGACGAAAGGATGTGGGTTTTAAGGGAGAGGGTAAGGAGTCATTCCAATCCCGGAAGCGGAAAGACTTACCTTAGGGGGAAAAAAGGACGGGTATACACTCGCGCACACACACACATATCCTATGGATATCCTATCCTATGGATATCCTATCCTATGGATATGTGTGTGTGTGCGAGTGTATACCCGTCCTTTTTTCCCCCTAAGGTAAGTCTTTCCGCTCCCGGGATTGGAATGACTCCTTACCCTCTCCCTTAAAACCCACTTCCTTTCGTCTTTCCCTCTCTTTCCCTCTTTCCTGATGGGGCAACAGTTTGTTGCGAAAGCTTGAATTTTGCGTGTATGTTTGTATTTGTTTGTGTGTCTATCGACGTGCCAGCGCTTTCGTTTGGTAAGTCACATCATCTTTGTTTTTATATATATATAATGAAAGTGCTGGCAGGTCGACAGACACACAAACGAACACAAACATACACACAAAATTCAAGCTTTCGCAACAAACTGTTGCCCCATCAGGAAAGAGGGAAAGAGAGGGAAAGACGAAAGGATGTGGGTTTTAAGGGAGAAGGTAAGGAGTCATTCCAATCCCGGGAGCGGAAAGACTTACCTTAGGGGGAAAAAAGGACGGGTATACACTCGCACACACACACATATCCATCCACACATATACAGACACAAGCAGACATCTCACAAGCAGACATATTTAAAGACAAAGAGTTTGGGCAGAGATGTCAGTCGAGGCAGAAGTGCAGAGGCAAAGATGTTGTTGAATGACAGGTGAGGTATGAGTGGCGGCAACTTGAAATTAGCGGAGATTGAGGCCTGGTGGATAACGAGAAGAGAGGGTATATTGTAGAGCAAGTTCCCATCTCCGGAGCTCAGATAGGTTGGTGTTAGTGGGAAGTATCCAGATAACCCGGACGGTGTAACACTGCGCCAAGATGTGCTGGCCGTGCACCAAGGCATGTTTAGCCACAGGGTGATCCTCATTACCAACAAACACTGTCTGCCTGTGTCCATTCATGCGAATGGACAGTTTGTTGCTGGTCATTCCCACATAGAATGCATCACAGTGTAGGCAGGTCAGTTGGTAGATCACGTGGGTGCTTTCACACGTGGCTCTGCCTTTGATCGTGTACACCCTCCGGGTTACAGGACTGGAGTAGGTGGTGGTGGGAGGGTGCATGGGAGAGGTTTTACACCGGGGGCAGTTACAAGGGTAGGAGCCAGAGGGTAGGGAAGGTGGTTTGGGGATTTCATAGGGATGAAGTAAGAGGTTACGAAGGTTAGGTGGACGGCGGAAAGACACTCTTGGTGGAGTGGGGAGGATTTCATGAAGGATGGATCTCATTTCAGGGCAGGATTTGAGGAAGTCGTATCCCTGCTGGAGAGCCACATTCAGAATCTGATCCAGTCCCGGAAAGTATCCTGTCACAAGTGGGGCACTTTTGTGGTTCTTCTGTAGGAGGTTCTGGGTTTGAGAGGATGAGGAAGTGGCTCTGGTTATTTGCTTCTGTACCAGGTCGGGAGGGTAGTTAACCTTTCCTCCAAACCTCTCTCCCAATCCGAAACCTCTGTCCTATCCAAAGGCCTCACCATCAGCCCCACTCCCAGATTCAACCAAACAGCCCTCGTCAAAGATTTACTGTCCTACAAAGATTTACTGTCCTACACTCGTACTCTCTGCTGGCAGTATCACTTTGCCACGAAGAAAAATGATCCTAATCCTACCCCTAATGATCCAACTCCCCAAGACACTATCCAAATTGAACCCTGCCTGGAACAGTTCCGTCCTCCGTCACAGCGGGACCCACCTCCTCTTCCTCAAAATCACCCTCTCCAAACCTTCCAGGAATTTCTGACTTCCAGCCTTGCCTCTCAATCCTTCTTAAAAAACCTTAATCCTACTCCCAACATCACCACTGCTGAAGCCCAGGCTATCCGTGATCTGAAGGCTGACCGGTCCATCGTCATTCTTCCGGCGCACAAGGGTTCCACGACTGTGGTACTTGATCGTCGGGAGTATGTGGCTGAGGGACTGCGTCAGCTTTCAGACAACACCACATACAAAGTTTGCCAAGGTAATCCCATTCCTGATGTCCAGGCGGAGCTTCAAGGAATCCTCAGAACCTTAGGCCCTCTACAAAACCTTTCACCTGACTCCATCAACCTCCTGACCCCACCGACACCCCGCACCCCTACCTTCTACCTTCTTCCTAAAATTCACAAACCCAATCATCCCGGCCGCCCCATTGTAGCTGGTTACCAAGCCCCCACGGAACGTATCTCTGCCTACGTAGATCAACACCTTCAACGCATTACATGCAGTCTCCCATCCTTCATCAAAGACACCAACCACTTTCTCGAACACCTGGAATCCTTACCCAATCCGTTAGAAACCATCATTGTAACCATTGATGCCACTTCCTTATACACAAATATCCCGCACGTCCAGGGCCTCGCTGCGATGGAGCACTTCCTTTCACGCCGATCACCTGCCATCCTACCTAAAACCTCTTTCCTCATTACCTTAGCCAGCTTCATCCTGACCCACAACTTCTTCACTTTTGAAGACCAGACATACCAACAATTAAAGGGAACAGCCATGGGTACCAGGATGGCCCCTTCGTACGCCAACCTATTCATGGGTCGCTTAGAGGAAGCCTTCTTGGTTACCCAGGCCTGCCAACCCAAAGTTTGGTACAGATTTATTGATGACATCTTCATGATCTGGACTCACAGTGAAGAAGAACTCCAGAATTTCCTCTCCAACCTCAACTCCTTTGGTTCCATCAGATTCACCTGGTCCTACTCCAAATCCCATGCCACTGTCCTTGATGTTGACCTCCACCTGTCCAATGGCCAGCTTCACACGTCCGTCCACATCAAACCCACCAACAAGCAACAGTACCTCCATTACGACAGCTGCCACCCATTCCACATCAAACGGTCTCTTCCCTACAGCCTAGGTCTTCGTGGCAAACGAATCTGCTCCAGTCCGGAATCCCTGAAGCATTACACCAACAACCTGACAACAGCTTTCGCATCCCGCAACTACCCTCCCGACCTGGTACAGAAGCAAATAACCAGAGCCACTTCCTCATCCTCTCAAACCCAGAACCTCCCACAGAAGAACCACAAAAGTGCCCCACTTGTGACAGGATACTTTCCGGGACTGGATCAGATTCTGAATGTGGCTCTCCAGCAGGGATACGACTTCCTCAAATCCTGCCCTGAAATGAGATCCATCCTTCATGAAATCCTCCCCACTCCACCAAGAGTGTCTTTCCACCGTCCACCTAACCTTCGTAACCTCTTACTTCATCCCTATGAAATCCCCAAACCACCTTCCCTACCCTCTGGCTCCTACCCTTGTAACCGCCCCCGGTGTAAAACCTGTCCCATGCACCCTCCCACCACCACCTACTCCAGTCCTGTAACCCGGAGGGTGTACACGATCAAAGGCAGAGCCACGTGTGAAAGCACCCACGTGATCTACCAACTGACCTGCCTACACTGTGATGCATTCTATGTGGGAATGACCAGCAACAAACTGTCCATTCGCATGAATGGACACAGGCAGACAGTGTTTGTTGGTAATGAGGATCACCCTGTGGCTAAACATGCCTTGGTGCACGGCCAGCACATCTTGGCGCAGTGTTACACCGTCTGGGTTATCTGGATACTTCCCACTAACACCAACCTATCCGAGCTCCGGAGATGGGAACTTGCTCTACAATATATCCTCTCTTCTCGTTATCCACCAGGCCTCAATCTCCGCTAATTTCAAGTTGCCGCCACTCATACCTCACCTGTCATTCAACAACATCTTTGCCTCTGCACTTCTGCCTCGACTGACATCTCTGCCCAAACTCTTTGTCTTTAAATATGTCTGCTTGTGAGATGTCTGCTTGTGTCTGTATATGTGTGGATGGATATGTGTGTGTGTGCGAGTGTATACCCGTCCTTTTTTCCCCCTAAGGTAAGTCTTTCCGCTCCCGGGATTGGAATGACTCCTTACCTTCTCCCTTAAAACCCACATCCTTTCGTCTTTCCCTCTCCTTCCCTCTTTCCTGATGAGGCAACAGTTTGTTGCGAAAGCTTGAATTTTGTGTGTATGTTTGTGTTCGTTTGTGTGTCTGTCGACCTGCCAGCACTTTCATTTGGTAAGTCACATCATCTTTGTTTTTAGATATATTTTTCCTACATGGAATGTTTCCCTCTATTATATATATATATATATATATATATATATATATATATATATATATATGTCTTTAAATATGTCTGCTTGTGTCTGTATGTGTGGATGGATATGTGTGTGTGTGCGAGTGTATACCTGTCCTTTTTTCCCCCTAAGGTAAGTCTTTCCGCTCCCGGGATTGGAATGACTCCTTACCCTCTCCCTTAAAACCCACATCCTTTCGTCTTTCCCTCTCCTTCCCTCTTTCCTGATGAGGCAACAGTTTGTTGCGAAAGCTTGAATTTTGTGTGTATATTTGTGTTTGTTTGTGTGTCTATCGACCTGCCAGCGCTTTTGTTTGGTAAGTCTCATCATCTTTCTTTATATATATATATATATATATATATATATATATATATATATATATATATATATATATAACAGAGGGAAACATTCCACGTGGAATATATATATATATATATATATATATATATATACAAAGATGATGAGACTTACCAAACAAAAGCGCTGGCACGTCGATAGACACACAAACATACACACAAAGTTCAAGCTTTCGCAACAAACTGTTGCCTCATCAGGAAAGAGGGAAGGAGAGGGAAAGACGAAAGGATGTGGGTTTTAAGGGAGAGGGTAAGGAGTCATTCCAATCCCGGGAGCGGAAAGACTTACCTTAGGGGGAAAAAAGGACGGGTATACACTCGCGCGCACACACACACACATATCCATCCACACATAATACAGACACAAGCAGACATATTTAAATATGTCTGCTTTCGTTTGGTAAGTCACATCATCTTTGTTTTTAGATATATTTCTCCCACGTGGAATGTTTCCCTATATATAATTTGTAACATAGGTAAATATATTTTTGTATGTACTTTATGTATCTTAGCTGTATATGTAAATAATTACACCAACAATGTGTAAAATGTTTGAAGGTCAATAAATTCAAATAAAAGTAATATCACTCTATACTTGACCAAATCAGACTGCCGACTACCACAGAAAAAATGAACCCACCTTGAAATAATTAAATTCTAGAGTCCTGAGTGAATATTCTATTTATTCAGCTTTTGTGCGAGTCCACATGGCAGGAACACTTTGCATAATCCTTCCTCAAACTATTATTATGTAATGAGGCAATCAGTAAGCTTCTCACAAATAAGTTGGCATTAGAGGCAGCTATCAAACCTTTTTTAAAAATTGATGTATGGTGCTCTTATTTTGCATTCAGTTTTCAAAGGATGTAATCTTGTGATGGAAATAATATTCATCAGGATCACAAAGGCTGATATTATGTTAATATCATATAAGGAGATGGGACCTGGATAAACTGAAAGAACCAGAGGTTGTAGAGAGTTTCAGGGAGAGCATAAGGGAACAATTGACAGGAATGGGGGAAAGAAATACAGTAGAAGAAGAATGGGTAGATCTGAGGGATGAAGTAGTGAAGGCAGCAGAGGATCAAGTAGGTAAAAAGACGAAGGCCAATAGAAATCCTTGGGTAACAGAAGAAATATTGAATTTAATTGATGAAAGGAGAAAATATAAAAATGCAGTAAATGAAGCAGGCAAAAAGGAATACAAACGTCTCAAAAATGAGATCGATAGGAAGTGCAAAATGGCTAAGCAGGGATGGCTAGAGGACAAATGTAAGGATGTAGAGGCTTATCTCACTAGGGGTAAGATAGATACTGCCTACAGGAAAATTAGAGAGACCTTTGGAGAAAAGAGAACCACTTGTATGAATATCAAGAGCTCAGATGGAAACCCAGTTCTAACCAAAGAAGGTAAAGCAGAAAGATGGAAGGAGTATATAGAGGGCGATGTACTTGAGGACAATATTATAGAAATCGAAGAGAATGTAGATGAAGATGAAATGGGAGATCCGATACTGCGTTAAGAGTTTGACAGAGCACTGAAAGACCTGAGTCGAAACAAGGCACCGGGAGTAGACAACATTCCATTAGAACTACTGACGGCCTTGGGAGAGCCAATCCTGACAAAACTCTACCATCTGGTGAGGAATATGTATGAGACAGGCAAAATACCCTCAGACTTCAAGAAGAATATAATAATTCCAATCCCAAAGAAAGCAGGTGTTGACAGATGTGAAAATTACCGAACTATCAGTTTAATAAGTCACAGCTGCAAAATAATAATACGAATTCTTTACAGAGAATGGAAAAACTGGTAGAAGCCGACATTGGGGAAGATCAGTTTGGATTCCGTAGAAATATTGGAACACGTGAGGCAATACTGACCTTACGACTTATCTTAGACTTAGAGAAAGCTTTTGACGATGTTAACTGGAATACTCTCTTTCAAATTCTGAAGGTGGAAGGGGTGAAATACAGGGAGTGAAAGGCTATTTACAATTTGTACAGAAACCAGATGGCAGTTATAAGAGTCGAGGGGCATGAAAGGGAAACAGTGGTTGGGAAAGGAGTGAGACAGGGTTGTAACCTCTCCCCGATGTTATTCAATCTGTATATTGAGCAAGCAATAAAGGAAACAAAAGAAAAATTCGGAGTAGGTATTAAAATTCATGGAGAAGAAATAAAAACTTTGAGGTTCGCCGATGACATTGTAATTCTGTCAGAGACAGCAAAGGACTTGGGAGAGCAGTTGAACGGAATGGACAGTGTCTTGAAAGGAGGATATAAGATGAACATCAACAAAAGCAAAACGAGGATAATGGAATGTAGTCAAATTAAATCGGGTGATGCTGAGGGGATTAGATTAGGAAATGAGACACTTAAAGTAGTAAAGGAGTTTTGCTATTTGGGGAGCAAAATAACTGATGATGGTCGAAGTAGAGAGGATATAAAATGTAGACTGGCAATGGCAAGGAAATCGTTTCTGAAGA
The DNA here is from genome assembly GCF_023898315.1 of Schistocerca nitens. Taxonomy (NCBI): domain Eukaryota; kingdom Metazoa; phylum Arthropoda; class Insecta; order Orthoptera; family Acrididae; genus Schistocerca; species Schistocerca nitens. Next base: position 991,768,267 of record NC_064614.1, on the reverse strand, counting down.
AGAGAAATTTGTTAACATCGAGTATAGATTTAAGTGTCAGGAAATCGTTTCTGAAAGTATTTGTATGGAGTGTAGCCATGTATGGAAGTTAAACATGGGCGATAACCAGTTTGGACAAGAAGAGAATAGAAGCTTTCGAAATGTGGTGCTACAGAAGACTCCTGAAGATAAGGTGGGTAGATCACGTAACTAATGAGGAGGTATTGAATAGGATTGGGGAGAAGAGAAGTTTGTGGCACAACTTGACTAGAAGAAGGGATCGGTTAGTAGGACATGTTTTGAGGCATCAAGGGATCACAAATTTAGCGTTGGAGGGCAGTGTGGAGGGTAAAAATCGTAGAGGGAGACCAAAAGATCAATACACTAAGCAGATTCAGAAGGATGTAGGTTGCAGTATGTACTGGGAGATGAAGAAGCTTGCACAGGATAGAGTAGCATGGAGAGCTGCATCAAACCAGTCTCAGAACTGAAGACCACAACAACAACAACAACAACAACATCATCATATAAGTTTTACATCAGAATGTGTCAATGAAAGGAACTGAATGTTGTAAGGTATTGGCTTTTGTGGTCAAAAGACATTTCAGTACAATTCTTCTGGACATGTGATGGCGTTGCATGATAAAATTACTGATGTTTTGGCTGTTATTACAGGCAGCCTTCATCAGGGTGACTCAGTCAAGTTGATGACTGTCTGTGACTGAGTCTGTCTGCTACAGCAGTTGTAACACTGGTAGTGTTATCACATATGGTGTGTTCACACATTCAGATGAATTTTATTCAAATGAAATAGTGTGAGTTCAAATGAGACATACCATTTTTGACATTCCGTCAGAGATATTTTGTAGGTATTATATATCTGGTGATATGGTGAAGAGGAAGTGCTAGGGAGGCATGTAACCTAATTGTAACTCTGATAGACGTGAGAAATTTACTTGATTGCTTATCTATACAGCATAGTCTGTGAACCAGTTGTCTGCTGTTGATCTCCTGTGAAAGACGCCCTCCTTTGATGGTGTGTCTTGATCTTTCCTTCTGTATTCTTTTTTTTGTTTTTTTGTTGACATTGATTGCTATTTTGGTTGTCTTTTCTTTTCTTTTTCTTTTTCTTTTTTTAAATGAAGGTCTATTTCTGTCTTGTGCTTCAAATTTTATATAGGTTAACTATTCAACTCAAAGGACCAATTGCAAAATGCCTTTATCCTTTGTTGCAGGGAGTTTCCATTGCAGTTCAGATTTAGATATCATTGATGGAACAGTTCATCATGATTCAATTGGACTTGTTGTTAATGACTGTGCTGCAGCCTAGAAGCAACTTATAATAATGCTCTGCATCATTGCTTAGGACTGTGCTAACAGTACTACCATTGGTCAGTGGTTAAATGGAAGAAAGTTTTATGGAGTGATGAATATCTACTGTGAAGCTGGTGACACAGTCATGGCTGTTATTCCTTCTTTGAGCTTGCATCTTAGTTTTGGTTCATAATAAAATGTTTACAGGAGTTTATGAAGGCATTTTAGTGAATATAATGCTTCTCATACTATACAACAACTTGAAGTCATATCTGTCTTCTATTAACACACTAATGCCCCTGAGTGCAAATCAAGAACCGTTACATCCTAAATAAATAAAAAAAAACCAACCAGGATAGATATCCTTTGTTTTTGGAACAAATGAGAGTGCATGTAGTATACAAGAGTGTGTGGTTCTGTTTCCTCACCATGTGTTATCTCCTTTTTATTGGCTCAAGGTGCATTACCCCAAAAATAAAATGTTCTTGATTTTTTGATATTTTTTGAAAATCACACTATGTCTTTTACTTCCTTAGAGATTTTTTTTAGAAGATATGTTGTTGAAGAAAGGCAAATCTACATTTACAAGATTTGTAGAGATGGAGAAGGCTGGGCATTGTCAACTGGAATACATGCTTTGAAATTCTGAAGGTAGCAAGGATAAAATACAGGAATAAAAGGTTAGCAGAAACCAGACTACAGTTATAAATGTCACAGGACATGAAAGGGAAGTAGTGGTTTAGAAAGGAGTGAGACAGGGTTGTAGCCTATACCTGACGTTATTCAATACATACATTGAGCTGGCAGTAAAGACAAACAAGGAGAAATTTGGAAGGACAATTAACATTCAAAGACAAGAAATAAAAACTGTGAGGTTTACCAGTGACACTGTAATTCTCTCAGAGACGGAAAGGGTTTTGGAAAAACAATTAAGCAGAATAGATGGTATCTTGAAAAGAAGCTAGAATTTGAATAACAACAAAAGTAAAAGAAGGGTGGTGAAGTGTAGTCATATTAAAGCATACAATACTGAGAGAATTAAAGTAGGAAATGAGTCACTAAAGCTAGTGGATGAATTTTGCTATTTGGGCAGCAGAATAACTGATGATGGCTGAAGTAAGGAAGATATAAAATTCAGGTTGGCTATTGCGAGAAATGTATGTCTGAAAAAGAGGAATTTGTTAACATCTAATATAAATTTAAGTGCTAGGAAGTCTTTTCTGAAAATACTTTGTGTAGAATGTAATGTTGTATGGAAGTGAAATGTGGACAATAAACGATTGAGACAAGAAGAGAATAGAAATCTTGAAATTTGGTGTTACAGCAAAATGCTTGATTATTAGATGAGTGGATTAATGTGGAGGTACTGAACTGAATTGGGGAAAAAGAAATTTATAGCACAACTTGACTAAAAAAAGGGATTGTTTAACACGACAGTTCCTGAGACAGCAAGGAATTGTCTGTTTGGTAATGGAGGGAAAATTGTAGAGGAAGGCCAAGACATGAATACAAACAGGTTCAAGTTGATGTAGGTTGCAATAGTTATGCAGAGATGAAGAGCCTTGCACAAAGTAGATTAGCATGGAGAGCTGGATGAAACCAGTCTTTCAACTAAAGATCACAATGACTACTTATTGATATGAAAGGAATAATTTTTGTTGACATCTTGCCCACTTAACTGAATGACAAAATCACTTCAGTAGCATTACTTAATAAAAATTAATGCACGGTTTAATGTCCCATCAACAAGGAGGTCATTAGAAATGGATCACAAGTTCAGACTGGGGGAGGAAATTGGCTGTGTCCTCTCAAAGGAACATTTCTGGCATTTGCCTTAAGCGATTTGAGAGACCACAGAAATCTGTGATTCCAGACTATATTTGTCCTCTTCCTCTTACTTCAACTTTTGGCACACACTCCCACTGCCAGTCAGATTCTATTAAATATTTAGTTGAATGAGACACATATGAATCACTTGTATTGAAAAGGGCATCAGTTCGTAATTTGGTTACTTTGAGTTTGTTATTGCTCCACATATTACAGTTGTAACTGCAAAAACTGAAATTAAAGGGTTATCAGTCTGTCAGTTACTGTACATTCTGTTGGATTCTGAAAAACATTGTTATTTTGTAGTGGCATCAGTGAATGCCTCATGCTCTTTTAAAAGTAAAGAGGCCAATCGTAACATGTGCTCCTTGAAAATAAAGCTTAGATAGCAGCACTGTTGATACTGTATGTCATTTAATACTTTCTATGTGCACCCCTAGGTAGCATTACCAGTAATGTTCACAAGAAGACAGTACGTTGCAATTGTTGTGACTATTACACATAGTTGTCTTTCTTATCCACACAGTCAAATGTGCATTGCATTATAGATTTACTGATGATTTGTAGTACGAGTGCCACAAGAACAAGCTGAACTTCATTTATTCTTTGACATCCGCTTGGTTCAGAATAAGAATCACACTCTTGGTAGATTTCTGTTGTATCTAGCCAATTCTGGGTAATTCAACAAAATTCAAAATTAATTTATAGTTAGAGGACAAAGTATATTACTGTGTGATAAGGATTTTGTCATTGTAAAAAGAAAATGAAAGAATTGGGACTGATTGTTTGCTGTACGTGACATCACATAGGTGATGTGTACTAGTTAAAAACCAAGCAAATTTCTTGTTAGAGGGAGGGATTGCTGCTATGAAATACTAGACTTCAAGTCATGGTGGCAGCCATACTACCAGAGACCAAAATTTCTAAAGGAACTCAAACTATTAGAAGGCAAGGGAATATGAAATTCTCTGTCAGTCCTCTTTCACATTCTGTTTTTGATAACACAAGAAAGAGTACAGCTTGTATATTTATCAATGGACTGATTAGTTTCACTTGTGTGTGAACCTTCAATATGTTCCATTTACTGCAACAGAAAAGCAGGTGTGTCCGTTAGGAAAGATTCAAATTAAGTGTGGGCTTGGGAAAGCTCCATTATCTGCCTGTCTGCCTGACAAACACCTATATTTCTATGAAGAAATTTTGAAATGGTCTGTAAAGAACAAAAGCCAAGACAATGAGTGATTGAACTGTGAAACACTGCTTGTTGTTGTAGAATGATGCAGTAGTATTGTGAAATGTACAACTGTATTAGTTACATGGTATGCAATCAAGACCATGTTAATATGAACAGAAAGGTGTTCAGTATCTCTTACGTGCAATTCTTTTTTCATCAGTTCCTGGTATTTAATTACATTTGCAAAATATTGCACTAGAAATTCAATCTTTTGTTTGACAATTAAATTTGCATCATATAACAGTACCAACGAATATGCCCATATTAAGTTGTTACATAAATTAAGCTGTTTTTTTTTTTTCCACAAATGTGTGTCATTTGACTTAAGCCCTTATATGACATTATTTACATTATGAATCCATATATTTTGTGTTTATTCTTGTTTTAGTTTTTGATATCTCATTTAAATTATTTAATTAAATATTTTGTTCATAGGTAAGAGACCGGGAACTTTATTCTGACACAGATACTGAGGTGAAAAGACAAATTTGGAAAGATAACCAATCTCTTTTTGGAGATGAAGTATCACCTTTGCTAAGCCAATACATAAAGGAAAAGGAAAATATCCTCTTTGATCACTTGAATTTGACTAACTTATTTTTTACTCCATCTCCAAAGGTAGAGTTAAGCTGTGGCTTTGTCTAGAACATTTTTGACAGGCAGCATTGAAATTTTATACTCAGTGTTTTTTGTTTTGTAGGTACGCCGTCAGGGGGAGGTTGTGCAGAAACTAGCCCATATGATTGGTTCAAGTGTAAAACTGTATGATATGGTGCTTCAGTTTCTACGAACACTCTTTCTTCGAACGCGTAATGTTCATTATTGCACTTTGAGAGCAGAGTTACTTATGGCACTCCATGATTTGGAAGTACAAGTAAGTAATTGCAGCTTGGAACAGAGTAATTTTCAGCAGTTTGTTGGGAATGATGACAATTTATTTAAATCAATGTATATTCGATAAATGGCAGCTTCAGTTGCAAGTATTGAAATCTTTTCTTTTAGAGATCGATTTTTGTCACTGCGTGACCAACTTCTGTGCTAAAAATATGTATGAACCATCAGACATAAGGATCTTAACACAGATGTGGCCCTATTTATAACCACCATAAAAAAATACAGAAACGGAAAAAATATACAGGTGCATTGTGCTGCCACCTACTGCCAGGTACTCCATATCAGCAACCTCATTAGTCATTAGACATCATGAGAGAGCAGAATGGGGCGCTCTGCGGAACTCACTGACTTCGAACATGGTCAGGTGATTGGATGTCACTTGTGTCATACTCTGTATGCGAGATTTCCACACTCCTAAACATCCCTAGAGCCAATGTTTCCGATGTGATAGCGAAGTGGAAACATGAAGGGACATGCACAGCACAAAAGTGTACAGGCTGACCTCATCTGTTGACTGACAGAGACCACCAACAGTTGAAGAGGGTCGTAATGTGCAATAGGCAGACATCTATCCAGACCATCATACAGGAATTCCAAACTGCATCAGGATCCACTGCAAGTACTATGACAGTTAGATGGGTGGTGAGAAAACTTGGACTTCATGATCGAGCTGCTGCTCATGAGACACGCATCATGCTGGTAACTGCTAAACGACGCCTCGCTTGGTGTAAAGAGTGTAACCATTGGACAATTGAACAGTGGAAAAATGTTGTGTGGAGTGGCGAATCACGGTACACGATGTGGCGATCCAAGGGCAGGATGTGGGTAGGGCGAATGCCAGGTGAACGTCATTTGCCAGCGTGTGTAGTGCCAACAGTAAAATTGGAGGTGGTGGTGTTATGGCGTGGTTGTGTTTTTTATGGAGGGGGCTTGCACCCCATATCGTTTTGTGTAGCAGTATCACAGCACAGGCCTACATTGATGTTTTAAACACTTTCTTTCTTCCCAATGTTGAAGAGCAATTTGACGATTGTGACTGCATCTTTCAACTCGACCTGTTCATAATGCACGGTCTGTGGCAGAGTGGTTACACTACAATAACATCCCTGTAATGGACTGGTCTGCACAGAGTCCTGAACTGAATACTATAGAAGACCTTTCGGATGTTTTGGAATGTTGGCTTCATGCCAGGCTTCATCAACCAACATCGATACAGAGTTGTGAGGACAGCTCTTGAGTCATGACTGAGTAGCTCATTTAGCACAGTATTTGCTGCAAAAAGCAAAGTCCCAGTCTGACATACAGCTTCCATCTGCCAGGAAGTTTCAGGTCACCACATACTATACTGTAGAATAAAATTCATTCCACACAGTAATCCTGTTTCATGAACACTCTTGTAATAACCTGCCTTTCTGAAATAAACTATAAATATATACTCAAATACTTTTTTGTGTGTGTATATCACAGGTCGTAAATTTCAAATTCTCTAAAATTTAATATTAGCCAAATTTAGATAATATCATTGTAGCCGTGACTATCTATTATTTTGTTTTAGATTGAAATGTCTTTTATAGAAATGTTGCAACACGGTTTTCAACATATTCTGAGTAAATATTTTCAAGATGGAGGGAACAGCACACACAAAAAATAAAATGACACTCGAGTTTAAAAGTGATTTTTGAAACAAATTATTGCTTATATTAAGTAGCTAGCCCGAAGGTGGTATTTTTGTTTATACTATACTACTGCAAAAAGATTAAAAAGTTGTTCTCAATCTCTGCACCTAACTCTAACACTTTTTTTTTTCAGTTTCTGTAGCCACTTAAAACACTTTTTGATATACTTTTCCATTATGTTGAAATGTGACAGTTTGTGTTCCTTAAAACAATATTTACAAGATATGACTTACCCTTTTAATTTGAAAAGGCTCAATCAGGTCCTTTCTTCTTAACCATCTTGCAACTGTTCAATAGCCTAGGGCCTATAACACTGTAAATAACACAAAGACAAGGTTATGTTGCTTCTCACTCAAACACATAGACTGGAATGACTGTTGGACAGTCAGACCAGTGTTGCCAATTCCAGTCAACTAAACAACCCAGTACATTGTGCTCAACGGTGAGTGTTCATTTCCAAGACAGTGGTATTGTCAGGAGTGCCCTAGGTAAGAGTGACAGGACTGCTGTTCTCTCTATATACACTCCTGGAAATGGAAAAAAGAACACATTGACACCGGTGTGTCAGACCCACCATACTTGCTCCGGACACTGCGAGAGGGCTGTACAAGCAATGATCACACGCACGGCACAGCGGACACACCAGGAACCGCGGTGTTGGCCGTCAAATGGCGCTAGCTGCGCAGCATTTGTGCACCACCGCCGTCAGTGTCAGCCAGTTTGCCGTGGCATACGGAGCTCCATCGCAGTCTTTAACACTGGTAGCATGCCGCGACAGCGTGGACGTGAACCGTATGTGCAGTTGACGGACTTTGAGTGAGGGCATATAGTGGGCATGCGGGAGGCCGGGTGGACGTACCGCCGAATTGCTCAACACGTGGGGCGTGAGGTCTCCACAGTACATCGATGTTGTTGCCAGTGGTCGGCGGAAGGTGCACGTGCCCGTCGACCTGGGACCGGACCGCAGCGACGCACGGATGCACGCCAAGACCGTAGGATCCTACGCAGTGCCGTAGGGGACCGCACCGCCACTTCCCAGCAAATTAGGGACACTGTTGCTCCTGGGGTATCGGCGAGGACCATTCGCAACCGTCTCCATGAAGCTGGGCTACGGTCCCGCACACCGTTAGGCCGTCTTCCGCTCACGCCCCAACATCGTGCAGCCCTCCTCCAGTGGTGTCGCGACAGGTGTGAATGGAGGGACGAATGAAGACGTGTCGTCTTCAGCGATGAGAGTCGCTTCTGCCTTGGTGCCAATGATGGTCGTATGCGTGTTTGGCGCCGTGCAGGTGAGCGCCACAATCAGGACTGCATACGACCGAGGCACACAGGGCCAACACCCGGCATCATGGTGTGGGGAGCGATCTCCTACACTGGCCGTACACCACTGATGATCGTCGAGGGGACACTGAATAGTGCACGGTACATCCAAACCGTCATCGAACCCATCGTTCTACCATTCCTAGACCGGCAAGGGAACTTGCTGTTCCAACAGGACAATGCACGTCCGCATGTATCCTGTGCCACCCAACGTGCTCTAGAAGGTGTAAGTCAACTACCCTGGCCAGCAAGATCTCCGGATCTGTCCCCCATTGAGCATGTTTGGGACTGGATGAAGCGTCGTCTCACGCGGTCTGCACGTCCAGCACGAACGCTGGTCCAACTGAGGCACCAGGTGGAAATGGCATGGCAAGCCGTTCCACAGGACTACATCCAGCATCTCTATGATCGTCTCCATGGGAGAATAGCAGCCTGCATTGCTGCGAAAGGTGGATATACACTGTACTAGTGCCGACATTGTGCATGCTCTGTTGCCTGTGTCTATGTGCCTGTGGTTCTGTCGGTGTGATCATGTGATGTAAGTTTCCCCTTCCTGGGACAATGAATTCACGGTGTTCTTATTTCAATTTCCAGGAGTGTATAAATGGTTTGGCGGACAGGGTGGGCAGCAGTCTGCGATGATGCTGTGGTGTGCCGTAAGGCGTCGAAATTGAGTGACTGCTAAATGTGGAAAGGTTTAAGTTAACACAGATGAGTAGGAAGAACAAACCTGTGATATTCAGTTAGAGCATTAGTACTAATGTCCTGCTTGATATACTCAAGTCGTTTAAATATCGTGACATAACGTTGCAAATTGATATTAAATTGAATGCATATTTGAGAACTGTGGTAGGGAAGGTGAATGGTTGACTTTGGCTTATTGGGAGAATTTTAGGAAACAGTGGTTCACCCGTAAAGGAGATTGCATTAGGATGCTGGTGCCAACTACTCTTGAGTACTGCTCGAGTGTTTGGGATCTGTACCAGGTCGGACTGAAGGAAGACTTCGAAGCAAGTCAGAGGCAGGCTGCTAGATTTGTTACTGGCCGGTTCAAATGACACGTAAGTGATATGGACATTTTTCGGAAACTCAAAGGGGAATCCCTGTAGAGAAGGCAATGTTCTTTTCGAGAAACACTGTTGAGAAAATTCAGAGAACTGGCATTTGAAGCTGACTCTCAAATGATTCTACTGCTGAGAACATACAGTGTGCGAAATGACCATGGAAATAAGATTTGAGAAATTAGTGCTCATATGGAGGCACATAGACAGTTGTTTTTTCCTCACTCTATTTACGAGTGGAATAGGAAAGGAAATGACTAGTAGTGGTACAGGGTACTCCCTGCCACGCACCTTACGGTGGCTTGCAGACTATTATGTACATGTAGATGTAGGTACTCTTCAGTCTCTCTCTCTCTCTCTCTCTCTCTCTCTCTCTCTCTCTCTCTCTCTCTCTTTCTCGCACATGGCAGTGTAGTGATAAGGTGGTGTGTAAAAAACCTAGTCCTTAGGACAGCGATCTGTGAAATCTCTGGATATTATTGATAACAGAAGAAAATGTTGAACTGTTTTCAGTAAAAAAAGAAAGATTTTTTTGCCATTTGGGACAGACTAGATTTTTATTCTGCTCCTTTCTTTATCTACTTTCATATGACTGCACTGCTGTGAAGATAAAATGAGAACACGAACATAAAAAAAATAATAACACGACACTGGAATTGTTCAATTCCAATACTAGTCTATTCCTAGAGAATCCGTGATTCTTGGAATTGTGGAATCAAAATCGGCACATGACACATTCTTAACTAAAATCATTATGGGTAAACTTTTTTACTCTAATTCTGGTTGTTGTAAGTAAGTATTAGTGCTGTTGCTATTATTGCAGATAAGTAGTAGACAACATTTTGAGTGAATGGCTGGTAATTGTGGGTAATTTGTGGAATTCTGTGGGTTGTTTAGCAGACTGGAATTGGCAACTGGTCTGACAGTCCAACAGTCATTCGAGTCTATGTTTTTGAGTGAGAAGCAACATAACCTTGTCTTTGTGTTATTTACAGTGTTATAGGCCCTAGGCTATTGAACAGTTGCAAGATGGTTAAGAAGAAAGGACCTGATTGGACCCTTTTCAATTTAAAAGGGGAAGGCGTATCTTGTAAATATTGTTTTAAGGAATACAAACTGTCACATTTCAACAAAATGGAAAAGTATATCAAAAAGTGTTTTAGGTGCCTACAGCAACTGAAAAAAGTGTTAGAGTTAGGTGCAGAGATTGAGAACAACTTTTTAATTTTTTTGCAGTAGTATAGTATAAACAAAAATACCACCTTCGGGCTAGCTACTTAATATAAGCAATAATTTGTTTCAAAAATCACTTTTAAACTTGAGTGTCATTTTCTTTTTTTGTGTGTGCTGTTCCCTCCATCTTGAAAATATTTATTCAGAATATGTTGAAAATTGTGTTGCAACATTTCTATAAAAGACATTTCAGTCTAAAACAAAACAATAGACAGTCACAGCTACAAAGATATTATCTAACTTTGGCTAATATTAAATTTTAGAGAATTTGAAATTTACGACCTGTGATATGCACACACAAAAAAGTATTTGAGTATATATTTATAGTTTATTTCAGAAAGGCAGGTTATTACAAGAGTGTTCATGAAACAGGATTACTGTGTGGAATGAATTTTATTCTACAGTATAGTATGTGGTGACCTGAAACTTCCTGGCAGATGGAAGCTGTATGTCAGACTGGGACTTTGCTTTTTGCAGCAAATACTGTGCTAAATGAGCTACTCAGTCATGACTCACGACCTGTCCTCACAACTCTACTTCTGCCAGTGCATCTCGTACCTTCGAAACTCCTCAGATGTACTCCTGCGAAACTTGCATGACTGGCACTTGTGGAAGAAAGGATATTGCTTGTGGCTTAGCCACAAGTTGGGGGATTGTTTCCAGAATTAATTTTGATCTGCAACAGAATGTGCACTGATTAGAAACTTCCTGGCAGATTAGAACTATGTGCAAGAGTGTGACTTGAACCTGTGACCTTTCCAATTTGTGAGCAAGTGCTCTGTCAACTGAGCTACTTCAACGTAACTCACAACCCATCCTCAAAGCTCTACTTCTGCCAGTCACTCAATAGAATGTTGCTTCTTTAGAAGCCACTGCTAACATTATTGTGCTGTTTGATTAGATGGCTGGACTTTGCCCCATTATTCATCTTCATTTTCAGTAATATGTTTATGGGGCTAGATCACTACTTAACAAGTAGAGAATTGACTTTCATCATTATTAAAACTGCACTAATTTTATGCACTGATACATCTTATTGCTCTCATGTACTATGTCGTACAAGAAATTATGTTTCATAGAATTAAAACTAATAATGAAAAATTGTGATCATATTTATGTATGTTGGCTATGGTGCAGTTGATGTATTAAACTATTGTATACTTGTTTGCTTTAGGTTAGTTAGGTTTAACTAGTTCTAAGTTCTAGGGGACTAATGACCTCAGCAGTTGAGTCCCATAGTGCTCAGAGCCATTTGAACCATTTTTGAACTTGTTTGCTTTCTTTGTGTGTTTTAGAAAAATTGTTCATTGACTTATTTGCCTGTCAATTGTACTTTTTCACTCTTCTTGGTATTCAGTTAATAATTGTGTCTGATACTATAACATAGTATAGCGAAAGGCTATTTACAATTTGTACAGAAACCAGATGTCAGTTATAAGAGTCGAGGAGCATGAAAGGGAAGCAGTGGTTGGGAAAGGAGTGAGACAGGGTTGTAGCCTCTCCCCGATGTTATTCAATCTGTATATTGAGCAAGCAGTAAAGGAAACAAAAGAAAAATTCGGAGTAGGTATTAAAATTCATGGAGAAGAAGTAAAAACTTTGAGGTTCGTCGATGATATTGTAATTCTGTCAGAGACAGCAAAGGACTTGGAAGAGCAGTTGAATGGAATGGACAGTGTCTTGAAAGGAGGATATAAGATGAACATCAACAAAAGCAAAACGAGGATAATGGAATGTAGCCAAATTAAATCTGGTGATGCTGGGGGAATTAGATTAGGAAATGAGACACTTAAAGCAGTAAATGAGTTTTGCTATTTGGGGAGCAAAGTAACTGATGATGGGCGAAGTAGAGAGGATATAAAATGTAGACTGGCAATGGAAAGGAAAGCGTTTCTGAAGAAGAGACATTTGTTAACATCGAGTATTAAGTGTCAGGAAGTCGTTTCTGAAAGTATTTGTATGGAGTGTAGCCATGTATGGAAGTCAAACGAGGATGATAAATAGTTTGGACAAGAAGAGAATAGAAGCTTTCGAAATGTAGTGCTACAGAAGAATGCTGAAGATTAGATGGGTAGATCACGTAACTAATGAGGAGGTATTGAATAGGATTGGGGAGAAGAGGAGTTTGTGGCACAACTTGACAAGAAGAAGGGATCGGTTGGTAGGACATGTCCTGAGGCATAAAGGGATCACCAATTTAGTATTGGAGGGCAGCGTGGAGGGTAAAAATCATAGAGGGAGACCAAGAGATGAATACACTAAACAGATTCAGATGGATGTAGGCTGCAGTACGTATTTGGAGATGAAGAAGCTTGCACAGGATAGAGTAGCATGGAGAGCTGCATCAAACCAGTCTCTGGACTGAAGACCACAACAACTATAACATTACCCAACAGGGAAACATCACCATTGGGGTAATGACTATGAGAAAGGTGACCACATTCAGTGAGGAAAATATACACTATGTGAACGAAACTATCTGGAAACCTGGCTGAAAATGACTTACAAGTTTGTGACACCCTCCATCGGTAATGCTGGAATTCAGTATGGTGTTGGCCCACCCTTAGCCTTGATGACAGCTTCCACACTTACAAGCGTACCTTCAATCAAGTGCTGGAAAGTTTCTTGGCGAGTGACGCCCATTCTTCATGGAGTGCTGCACTAAGGAGAGGTATCGATGTTGGCTGTTGAGGCCTGGCGCGAAGTCAGCGTTCCAAAATGTCCAAAAGGTTTTCTATAGGATTCAGGTCAGAACTCTGTGCAGGCCAGTCCATTACAGGGATGTTATTATCGTGTAACCACTCCGCCACAGAACACATTATGAACAGGTGCTTGATCGAGTTGAAAGATGCAGCCGCCATCCCCAAATTGCTCTTCAACAGTGGGAAGCAAGAAGGTGCTTAAAACATCAATGTAGGCCTGTGTTGTGATAGTACAACGCAAAATGACATGAAAAACACAAACACACCATAACACCACCACCTCCAATTTTACTGTTGGCACTACACACGCTGGCAGATGATGTTCACCTGGCATTCGTCGTACCTCTATCCTGCCCTTGGATCGCCACATTATGTACACTGTTCAATTGTCCAATGGTTACACTCTTTACACCAAGCGAGGTGTCATTTGGCAGTTACCGGCATGATGTGTGTCTTTTGAGCAGCAGCTCGATCATGAAGTCCAAGTTTTCTCACCGCCCGTCTAACTGTCATAGTACTTGCAGTGGATCCTGATGCAGTTTGGAATTCCTGTGTGATGGTCTGGATAGATGTCTGCCTATTGCACATTACGACCCTCTTCAACTGGCGGCGGTCTCTGTCAGTCAACAGATGAGGTCAGCCTGTACACTTTTGTGCTGTGCATGTCCCTTCATGTTTCCACTTCACTGTCACATCGGAAACATTGGCTCTAGGGATGTTTAGGAGTGTGGAAATCTCACATACAGAGTATGACACAAGTGACATCCAATCACCTGACCATATTCGAAATCAGTGAGTTCCGCGGAGCGCCCCATTCTGCTCTCTCATGATGTCTAATGACTAATGAGGTTGCTGATACGGAGTACCTGGCACAATGCACCTAATATGAAAAACGTATGTTTTTGGGGGGTGCCCGGATATTTTTGATTGTTATAGTGTATCTGGTAACACCATCTTCTTGTAGCTACCTGTGAGAGTTGGCTTCATGGTTAAATTGATGACTAGTGGCTGAAAGTGCTGCTCTTCTGCAGAACGTACACACTGTGTATGGGTAGCTTTGCCATCCAGAAAATTTGTGTAGGTTCTGGACTGTTGAGAGAACTAGAAACCTCTTAAGGCAAAGTCTACTTAGATTCTCTAATACATTTCCATAACCTTTATGGTACTTATGTGCAACAAGTCACTCCATCGAATGTCGCTTCTTTGAAAGTCAGTGCTAACATCATTGTGCTATTTTATTATACGGCTGGGCTTTGCCCCACTGTTCATCTTCATTTTTTATGTATAACTTTATAAAGCAGTTTTCAGTAATATGTTTATGGGGATAGATCACTATTTAACAAGTACAAGACATCGAGCAGTGGACATACATGTAGAAGTGACGATAAACTATAAACTGCTGAGCTTTTGGGCAAAACACTTCTGGAGAGTGTGACATGTGCATGTACGAACACACACACACACAGAACCATAGGCTACAACCTGAAGTTTTCGTGTATGTATATCAACAAACAGTGAAATTGCATGATCATTAAGAAACTTAGGACCTGTGCTGTTAATTTGATTCTTTTTTAAAGTTAAATATAGTACTATTCTTCAAGACCAGTGATCTGTGTATTTGTTGGGAGAGGGGCTGTTTCCTATATACTGAAAAAGTACCGTAATCTTTCTGTTTCCTTTTTTCAGGATATAATATCAGTTGATCCTTGCCATAAATTCACTTGGTGCCTTGATGCATGCATACGAGAAAAAAATGTTGATATAAAGCGTTCAAGGGAGCTTCAGGTAGGATTCAGTTTCTTTTTGTTACTGTTATTTCTTAGTAGTGCTTATTTTGAATTATGTAATGCATTGATCTTCTCTTTTTCAGGGATTTCTAGACAGCATTAAGAGGGGTCAGGAGCAGGTACTTGGTGACCTCTCAATGACATTATGTGATCCATATGCTATTAACTTTCTGGCAACTTCAGCAACAAAAATACTACAACACTTAATCAATATAGAGGGCTTGCCAAGGGTATGTTCAGTCAGCTGGTTAGCATGCCTTCCTTAATGATAAAGTAGTATGTCGTTAAGATGTGTATGAAAACAAAAGTGTAATAACATCTTTCTTTTAATTCTTTGAGACCCAAGAAAGTGAAAAAAAAAAATTAAAGTTTTTCACAAAATGACCCTTTATTATCATAGTAAGCAATGAATACAAGAAGAAATTAGAGAGAGTTGTTTGAAGCAGGTGGTTTCATGTTGGAGTATAATTTTAATTTTTTTACAAAATAATCTTTATTAACCCAGTAAGTAACAAATACAAGAAGTAATTGGTAAAAAGTAAACAATCTCTCTCTTTTTTATTATTATTATGGAGGGACCAATGTGACATTCCGTTTTCAATCGCCCTTTGTCATCTCATGTGGTATGTTTGAAAACAAATTCACATTTTTCCTAGACTCAATCTCACATCTTGAAACTTCCATGAACTTGTAACACCTAAAATAAATTATAGTCATAAATAACAAGCAAAAGTGGGCTTAAAATTTAATAAATATTGTATCAAAACTGTGTACTGCTCCAGTGGTATCATTTTGAAACCACACATAAATACAGTGTTACAAAATCAAATTTATGTTGCAGTAACTACCAGTAATCTCCTGAATATGGCCACAATAAAATAAAATTTAAAAAAAAAACTGTATTTCTGGTGGTTTCTTGTTAAAAGTATGGGTACTTCAAAACAAAATTAATAAAATGGTGGTTTCAGATAGAATTCACTGGTACTCAAAGAGTTAAAGCTTTCTTTGGCATTTACTTTTTATTGAGACATTGGATGAATGATTATATTCTAAGAATACTTTTTAAATAATGAACTTTAGATCGGAAAATAACCCTTCATATTTTGGTTTAGAACTTCCCATCAGAGTCTGTTGAGCATATTTGTGATGCTGTTGATTTGAGAGCATGAATTATCGTGAATTACAGTGTTCATTCTAAATTAGAAAGGCAGTTTTATAACTTTTTCCAGTTTTTCAGTCATTCCGGTCCATGTCGTACTACACCTGATAAAATACAAGATACACTCTTTATTACTCTGTAAGGATGGAAACATAACAGCCACTTAACAGTTCACAAAACCAGTCCACATTGCACATCATCATAAAGTTGTAGACACACACACACCAAAAGAAGAATACAGATAGTTTGCGCCATACAAGTCTATCAGCATCCATGTATTTTTAATCCAAAGAGTTGTCAAAATGAGATCCAATAACTAGTGCGGTCACATATGCACAGCATTAGCAAGGTAGACACTAGAGCACAGCGTGATACAGTATGAGAGCATTTGGCACAGTCCCCAGTTTTATTTCCTGCTTGATATCATAGAGCAGGACAGTGTGATTGCTCATGTGTGTCTTATTGGCCACAGGTGAAATGTTTGGCAATGTACAATACAGACTATCAGTCTTGCTGACTAAGGATACACATATATTATATCATCACAGACAGAAGAATTATTCTTTGGGATAGGGTACACAGGTGTCTTGTAAGTCACTTTTCTATCAAGAAGCTATAGCTCCATGGAATGTTCTCAGTGTAGGGGTACTTGAATGATATAAATGACTACAGATTATCAGTAATGTTATGTGATTACTAAGTACAATACAGTGCGTTACGTTGTGTTCATGGTCAGCAGGTAGTTGGAATGATAGACAGTTCTGACAAGAGAGCACTGAAGTACAAATGGATGCATTACCAATAGCAAATCTTTGCGGTGCGGGTCTCCCGCATCGTCACCTATGCTCCTCGGAGTATGGGACCTCATCATCAGTCTTTGAGCGGTGTGGAGGTTATACGTCCACAACTCACTTTAAATGTCCACAAATGTAAAATTGTGCATTTCACACAACTACAAAAAATTTAGTCCTATGACTACAGCATCAGTGAATCACAGCTGAAATAGGTCAACTCATGCAAATAGCTGGGTGAAACAATTTGTAGGGATATGAAGTAGAATGATCACATAGTTTGTCGTAGGTAAAGCAGGTGACAGACTGTGGTTCATTGGTAGAATACTAGGGAAATGCAATCAGTCTACAAAAGAGATTGCATACAAAACACTCGTGAAACCCAGCCTAGAACAATGCTCAATTGTGTGAGACCCATACAAAATAGGACTAACAGGGGGTATAAAACTGATGTAAAGAAAGCAATATTATGAAAAGGACAGATTAGTAATACTCACTAAATATCCTGAGTTGCAGATAGGCTCAACGAAAGAACTGTCAAACAAGTAAGCTTTCAGCCAGAAAGGCATCGTCGGAATTAGAGAAGACACACACACACACACACACACACACACACACACAAGCAAATGCAACTGATGTGTATGTGAGTTGCATTTGTGTGTGTGTGTGTGTGTGTGTGTGTGTGTGTGTGTGTGTGTGTGTCTGTCTGTTTTGTCTATATCCAATGAAGGCCTTTTTCGCCAAAGGCTTCGTTGTTTGACAGTTCTTTTGTTGTGCCTATCTGTGACTCAGCATCTCTGGTATATGGTGAGTAATAATCTATCCTTTTCATATTGCTGCATTATTTCATCCTGGACTTTCCATTGTTTGATTAAAGAAAAAGAACACAAACGATCATAGGATCATTTGACCCATGGGAGAGTGTCATGATGATGCTGAAAGAACCGAACTAAGACACTTGGATGTAAATGTAAACTATCCCATGGAAGTCTACTTAAAGAGTTTCTAGAACATGGACAGGGTATCACCCAAGCGAAGTTGTGGGCAGCAAATGGGGAAATCACCTGAGGTAACTGAGTTTGACAAAGGGCAGATTATTATTACAAAGAGCCTGTGAATGAGTATCTTGAAACTGACGATGCTGGTTGAATGTTCACATGCTACTGTTGTGAGGATCTGTGGAGATAGGAGGACAGTGAAACTACCTCCAGGCGCTAAATGGTTGGATGTCCATGACTCTTCGCGGAATGTGGGGTTTGAAGGCTTGCCTGCTCTGTAAAATAGGATAGATGATGATCTGTGGCCTCTCTGCCGAAAGAGCAAAATACTCGTGCATGCAATGACATTGTCAGTTACAATTGCAATGGGTATGGCGCCATTGGGATTCAATCGGTGATCAGTGTAAACATATTGGTTCTTCGGGTTAATTGCATTTTTGCTACAATACATCAATGGTCATCTCCACAAACGCCGTCATTGAGGTGAACAGTGGCTCAAACTGTGGAGTGCGCCATGGACACAGGCTAGTGGAAGCAGTATTAGCTATGGGAGATATTCTTCTGCACTTGCATCTGTGGTAGTATATGAAGACACGGTGACAGCTGTGAACCACCTTCATTCCTTCATGTTTGATGCCTTCTCGGACGGTGATGTCATGTTTCAGCAGTATAACTGCCCATGTCTCGGAGCCAGAACCATGCTACAGTGGTTTGAGGAGGATCACTGTGAACTCATATTGATGTCTCGGTGAGCAAATTTGCCTGATGTAAATCCTGTGGAACCGATCTGGGTCACTATCTGCCACCATCACCATATACACAAATAAGTGGCCATTATTTATGTGAATTACATGACCTGTGCATAGACATCTAACGCCACACACCTCCACAAACCTACCAACCCGATCCCTGATAAGCAGACTCAGTGATTTATTTCATTCCAAAGACGGACAAAAAGCTAGTAAGCAGGTTGCCATAATGTTTTGGCTCATCAGTGCACTGTCATTTATACATATTCTGAATGGCAGTGCTCCCATATCTTATTTATTTATGTATGTTTATTTTTCATAACAATACCCCATCAGAACACTGTATGGGTTCCAAATGGCAAGAAATATGTTATCCTGTTATGTATCACATTGAGAAGACAATGCATTATTGATTGAAAGGTAATCTGGAACTGTGTTAAAAGTTACCTGAAAGTGAAAAAGTTAGCAGACACCTGATATTCGTTGAATGTTATCTTACAAATAAATGGATTTTCAGTGGAGCTGACAATTGCTTTCCTATGCACAGTATTTTTATGACTGACTTAGTTACTGATTTTCTACTGCTCTGAGTCAGTTTTACTTCTGCTCTTTGGCTGCACTTCAACCAGACCAGTACTTGTAGCACCTAAAGACAATAACTAGATCTGTCATCAAAATGTTGTGCAGAAAATATAACTCAGCTGGAAACTCAAACTCATAGTAGCAATCAACCATCGGCCCCCCCCCCCCCCTCCTTTCCCCTCCTCAGAGGAAAGAGAAGCAGAAGTCATATTGTATTTTGAAGTGTATTCTTGCACTCTGCAGGAAAAGTCATCAACAGATTAGGTTTATGTTATATAGATAAGTTTTATAACTCTTCTTGAAAATGAAAGATAACGTGGGCTCTGTTTCGTGCAGGTGAAATGAAGTGGCTTCTTGAGCAACCAGTAGAAACAGCAACTGTACATTGGCTGTACTTTGCTTCTTGCTCTTTCCATCTAATAATTTCAGTCAGTTTTATCCTCGTGTACATATTTCAAATAGCGCTGCCAATGCACGGTTGTCAACAGATCACGACGTAATGGTTGTCGGCCAGAGAGACCGTAGTCCAGCAGTTGCCGTGCCACTTGGGGCACGAGATTGCATATGTTGCAGTCTTGTTAAATATGGCTGCAGTTGCATACACTGTCTGATGTGGCTCCCTTCTTGTCTGTTGCACATTGTGCAGGGTGAGGCAAAATTCTGAATACACCCCTATAAAAGTGGAACAGTGTTTGAGGTGTCTGTATGTGGGCACACAACTTGTAGGAGCTATGGCGACGGCAGCAGTCATCTTCAAATCCATCCCCTTGGGTTTGAGTTACATGTTTCAAATGGGAAGGGAGTCGTGTGGCACATCATTTTGAATTGCCTCTTTCTCAGGAATACGCATGTGAGATCTGTTTTAAGATATCTTTATTTGTGTAGGTGTTATGACCTGTTAAAGTTTAGGACACTTGTCAGTGTCAGAATTACAGCATACACTCAATATGATCTCCATTGCACTGGACACACAGTCAGAGTCTTTTTTTGCCAGTCCTGCTGCACACTTCACAGAATCTGTGGGTCATACCTCTCCTCATTGAAGGTTCCATCAATTGACACTGGACCTACAATTCTTGTCCCAAATCCCACCCCAAAGCATCACTTTTCACTACCAGAATCTTTACAGGTATCCACCCAAGGGGGGAGGGTTTGCATCTGACCAGTAACATCGATTCCATTTGTTTGATTTGATTTGATTTGATTTTAACAAGGAAACTAAAACAACTTGGGTCTAACCTGCCACTGCCCGCACTGAAACTAAGTTTATTGTGCGGTATCGCTCCCTGTATATCTAGTAAAGCCAACCGATGCCCTTAAATAGCGCAAGGAGTCCCTCTACCAGTTTTTTGTTAGACACTTCTCCCGAATATTCTGTATCTTTTATTCTCCAGTGCCATGCATTCGAAGATTAGGTGCGATGCAGTTTCTTCACCCTCATCACGGATCCTACATTTAGGGTCCTCTTCCGTTATACCCATTCTGTGTACATGTTTTTTAAAATTCCCATGGCTCGTCATTAGTCCAGTCATGAATTTGCTCTCTTTCCTGTTCAATCCCAGGATTACAGAGCTTCTTTTAAAACATGGCTTGGGCATCATTACCTTACTATGTCTTTGTTTATGGACCTTGGTTTAATATCCTACATGCTGTTTCCTAAGCCAGTTCCATAGTTCTAATTTGATCATAGCCTTGGTGATTGTCAGGACATGTTCCGGTCCAATAAATGGAGTAGTTGCCCCCATCCTAGCCAGTCTGTTGGCTTGTTCATTGCCACAGATCCCTGAGTGGCCAGGGACCCACACTCTAGGTTTACCCTATTGCTTCCCCCTACCTCCACCAGAGCCCTGTGGCAGTCTACAACAATCTTAGATCTTGTTGCAGGAGCTGCCAATGATTTCAGGAATGCCTGGATGTCTGGATAGATGTAGCACATATGTATATTCTCCTCCACACATGCCCTAATTGCAGTAATTTCAGCTTGGAATACAGAGGCCGGTTTTCCCAGAGAGATGATGCCCTCCAGTCTTGGCTGAACCCATGCCCCAACACCTTGGTCTATTTTCGAACCATCAGTGAACCAAACGATGTCCCCCTTTACGGTGTCTAACTGTTTTTCCCACTGCTCCCTGCTTCCAATTATTATATTGTAATGCTTGTTGAACCAGTTGGGAATTGTTATATAGCCGACAGGCATTTCCCCAGCCGTTTCTACATTTACCTCACTCACTGTGTTAGTGTGTGATTCTGGATATCCAAATGAGACCCAGTTTCTGCCAGTCTGTATGCCCCAGGTGCTGCCTCCATCTTGACCCAAACATGTAGTGGAGGCATGTCCAGCATGGCTTCCATTCCAGCAGTTGGTGTGCTGCTAATTCTGCCTGTTATGGCTAAGCAGGCCAATGTCTGCACCTTAGCAAGCTCCTTAGCTGCAACCCGATGTTCTACCTTCTTCCACCACACTACTGCCCCATAGGAAATCCTTGGTCTGACTACTGTGGTGTATATCCAGTGCATACCCTTGGGGCTTAGGCCCCAGTTTTTGCCACAAGTACTTTTTGCCTTGGAGCAGATACTATTAATGTGATGGGTCCATGTTAGCTTCTGATTTAAGGTTACCCCTAGATAATTCACTATCCCCTTCACAGGTAGAGTTTCATCAAAGAGCTTTAGATTCCAACTTGAGTGTTGGATATGTCTCTTCATAAATGGCACCACAACAGTCTTCTTAGGATTAACCCTCAGATCCTGTTTAATGCACCAATTTTGCACAATGTCCAAACCTCCTTGTATCATATTTCTAACAGTGTCAGTAAATTTGCCAAGTATTACTATGACAAGGTCATCAGCATATCCTTGGCAGAAGCATTGTCTGGAATTTAATTCCTCAGTGAGTTTGTTCACCACTAGATTCCACAATAGAGGGGACAAAAGTCCTCCTTGTGGGCAGCCTCTAGTGGTGTTAATTGCCATCTTTTCATTCATCATGGTAGCCTCTACCTTCCTTCCACTAAGCATGGCTCTGGTCCACCTACATATAGTGGTCCCCAGGTCATCCACCTATGCTGCCCTTACCATGGAATCGAATGTCGTGTTACTGAAGGCCCCCTTGATATTCAGGAAAGTGCAGAGGGCTATTCCTTGGAAGTGAAGTGCTTTCTCCACCTTCACAATGAGTTAGTGGAGAACTGTCTCACATGATTTACCTGGTTGATATGCATGTTGGTTTGAATGTAGAGGGGCCCTACTTAGTCTCCTCTCCCCAACATATACATTAACCAGTTTTTCCAATGTTTTCAGAATGAAAGAGGACAGACTGATTGGTCTCATATCCTTAGCCTTTGTATCATCAATTCTCCCTGGCTTTGGAATGAAGACAACCGTCACTGCCCTCCAAGCATTGAGAATGATTCCTACTGCTAGGCCAACCCTGAATAGCCTGCATAGGACTCTTGTGAGCTTCTCTCCTGCCTGTTGCAGGAGAGCTGGAAAAATTCCATCTGGGCCAGGTGGCTTGAACGGCTGGAATGTTACCACCACCCATTGGATTTTATTAAAGTTTACACACTCCTTGGCCGATTCCCAGTCCTCTCTTCAAGTGCCTGAGAAACATTGTCTCTCCGGGATCACATTTTGGTCTGTGTTGTCCGGCAGAGCATATTGAGGAAAGTGAGTGTTGAAGAGCAGTTCCAGTGTCTCATGTGCTCTCTTTTTTATAGTCCCCATCCTCCTTCCTCAACATACCTCTTGGACTGGTTGGTACTCTAGTGAGAATCTTGTGAAGTCTGGCTTGTGCAGCTGTGCTCTCCACTTCCTCACAGAATGCCTCCCAGGATGCCTTCTTTGCTTGTCTTATTGCAAGATTGTAGTTGACAAGGGCCTCATGATATTTAACCCATTGTCCTTTATGTCTTGCAATATTAAACAGTCTCCGTACCTGATTTCTTTGCATTTCCAAGTTTTTATTCCACAAACTTGTTGTCAGTGTCAGCATTACAGCATATGCTCAATATGACCTTCATTGCTCTGGTCACGCAGTCGGAGTATTTTTTGCCAGTCCTGCTGCACACTTCACAGAATATGTGGGTCATACCGCTCCCCATTGAAGGTTCCATTAATCGACACTGGACCTACAATTCTTGTACCAAATCCCACCCCAAAGCATCATTTTTCACTACCAGCATCTTTACAGGCATCCACCCACAGGGGGGGGGGGGGGGGGGGTTTGCATCTAACCAGTAACAATGATTCCATGTGTTCGCTTCTTCTTGCAGATAAAAATTAGCTTCATCTTTGAACATCACCTGTTGTATGAAGTGTGAATTCCAGTTTCACTGATCCAGAGCCCATTCTACAAAATGCACCCGCCCGATCAGGGTCATACTCTGAAAGATCATGTTGCAACTGTAACTTGTGTGGGTGCCATTGGCATGTGTGCAACACGTGCATGATTAAATGCTGACTGACAGTGAATATTGCTGATAACTGGCACATGTGGACTTTTCACAAATGAAGCCACGATTGCTGTTGTGTGGATTGTCCACTACAGAACCTGTTGCACAAAATTTGTCCAATAATTTGAATACTGTCATATGTAGGAACTCATGACCCTGTAGTTTAGTCCCTTTACTCTCCAAACTAACCTGTCATGTGAAATATCATTGCTCTCGGGATGCCATGCATTGAAGTCAGCAGCAATCATTTTGGTATTTTGTCCACTGCTCATTAACACAATTTCAATATGTCCTGACTGTGTAAGTGCCATTGTGGATCACCTGCAACAATAAACAGAATTGATCATCTCCTTGCAATTTCAAACTTTAACAGGTCATACACAAATATCTTAAAACAGATTCCACTTGTGTATTACTGAGAAAGAGGCAGATCAAAATGATGTGCCACTTGACACCCTTCCCATTTGAAACGCGCAACCCAAATCCAAGATTGCAGATTTCAAGACGGCTGCTTTCAGTTTCCTGGTGATTCTTCTCCATATGAAGTCATCCAGATGTTGTTTCAGCTATGCAGATGTTGCCCCTGGGCCATGTTATAATGAAGAACATCACCACAGTCCATCATAACTGTTTGCCAATTGACACACCATGTCTTTTCCCATTCCTTCAACTGACCCATGTTGTCAGGCCAGTCCCATTTGGCACTGTTGTCACACTGAACTCAAACAAGGCCATGTGACGTCCCTCTACCTGTGCAAGACTGGGAGAACTCTTGCAGGTCCCCACCAAGTTACTGCATGTTCCACCAGGCAGTACTAGTATATTTTCCCACCTGTACCGTGCTATCCATCCCCCTTCCCAACTCATGCTCCCACAACCCATCATTCATTGCTGCTCTGACAGACGCAGTCACAGTCAGCTCTAGTGCCCTGAGACAGTGGCTAGGTGTATGTGTGTGTGAGTTGTGGTTGTTTGATTATGAGTGTGTTTTCTATTGTAGAAGAAAGACTTTGTCTGAAAGCATTAGTATTTTAGTAGTAATATTTTAGTAGTATAGAAAAGGAATGAGCACATAAGGATGATAGTAGGGAGATGAATGATCGACTAAATTTGTTACTGGTAGGCTTGATCAACATGGGAATATTACGGAGATGCGTCGTGAACTCAAATGAGAATCTTTGGAGGGAGAATGGCATTGTTTTTCCAAAGCACTGTTGACAAAAATTTAGAGCAGCGACATTTGCACCTGACTGCAGAACAATTCTACTGCAATCAATATATATTTCACACAAGGGCCATGAAGATAAAAGAAATTACTAGGGCTCATGCAGAGTTATGTAGAAAGTTGTTTTCCATTTCTCCATTCGCTATTGAAATATGAAAGGAAATGACTAGCAGTGATACAAGGTATCTTCCTCTGTGCACCATACAGTGGCAGACGGAGTATGTATGTAGATATAGATGTAATGACATGATGGGTTATGGAATCATTAGAAATTGGGAGATGGATAGGAGAGAGTTCATGGAGTGTACAGAGACTTATTATTCCCAGATTTTAAATGAAACTAACATCAACTAAGATGTTATATGTTTACATGCCTCATTGTAAACTGATGTATGTAGATACAATACAGCAAAATAATAAAATGTGTCAAAAATTTTGAAAAGTTGATAGTCTTCAGAGACTATAAAATTCTGTAATAGAGTAGAGAATGAAGGTAGAGTTAGAGAAGCAACTGTACTAGGGGAAATAAACAGAACAGCAGAAATATTTCTGGAGGTCTGCGAAGATTTCGACAGGTTGCAGCAAACATCCTCTTCTGGAAGGAAGGTTTCACTAAAAAAAACTTGGAGACACAGAAAGATTCCACTGGAAAACATCATAACTACATGAAGGTTTATAAAACAAATACTTGACTGTGAAATATACTGAGAAATTTATGTATATTGAGATCATAATGTAGTATTGCAGAACAGCAGGCCAAAATGCAAATGAATAAAGCAAAAGAGGAAGCATCTGAGTAGTTGGGGAACTGAAAAATTAAGACTGGATGAAATATTCTGGTAACTCATTGAGGCAGTAACTTCTAAGCTAAGTAAAGGCACTGATTATTTAAGGAATTAGCATGTGAAATCTCATAAAGAATGAAATGATGAGGGCTGAAGAGGTTAGTGAAGGAAGAAGGGAAAAAAGAGGAAGTGTGGATGGAGGTTGGGTGGAGGAAGAGAAAGGGCATGGATAACTCTTGAAAGCCTGTAGGTTGTAGATGAAAGAAATAAATACAAGACTGCAAAGAATGGAACATGAAGTTACCATTATAGGTTGGATTTGAAAACAGTCAGCAACTTCCAGTATGCAAGATCAGAGACACATAATCGCAAAGTGGAATATATGTGGCACTTGAAAAAAAAATACTGTGTACAGACAGATTGTATATAACTTTGACAGAATAGAAATGAAGGTGTAGGTTAACAAGTGCTTATGGAAACATTGTTAAAAACAAGGCGAGGAGCAAACAAAACACACATTTACATCCAATGAAGAAGGTTTGCTACACATGTTACAGTGGCACTGAGGTGGAAGAAATTGGATATTAGTGTTGTTTCCAGAATGTTGTTATGTTGTTGTTCGAGTATCACAGAACACTGAATGATCTCAGTTCAGTCTTGCCTGCAAGAACATTTAAGATAACTAGCATAAGCTATTAATATTAATGAGATGTAAAAGAACTTTAATATTATTTTATTTGTCAATCAAAATGTATAAAGAATTCATTTCATAAAAAATGTTAACCACCACACTGTCAAAGAAGGTTTGAACAGATAAAGTTGAGAACTATCAGGTGATCAGCCATATATTTTCAGCATATAAGATGCTGTCGAAATGTGGTGCTAGAGAAGAATGCTGAAGATAAGGTGGGCAGATCACGTAACTAATGAGGAGGTATTGAATAGGATTGGGGAGAAGAGAAGTTTGTGGCACAACTTGACTAGAAGAAGGGATCGGTTGGTAGGACATGTTTTGAGGCATCAAGGGATCACAAATTTAGCATTGGAGGGCAGCGTGGAGGGTAAAAATCGTACAGGGAGACCAAGAGGTGAATACACTAAGCAGATTCAGAAGGATGTAGGTTGCAGTAGGTACTGGGAGATGAAGAAGCTTGCACAGGATAGAGTAGCATGGAGAGCTGCATCAAACCAGTCTCAGGACTGAAGACCACACCAACAACAACATAAGTTGCTGACTAAAGTAATACGCAGTAAGAAGGAAAAAACCTGTCAGAACTCAATTTGACTTCAGAAAAGTGAAGGTAACAGAGAAGAAGTTCTAATATTGCCTATGTTAATGGAAGGAAGAATGCAGAAGTCCAAAATAAAATAAAAGAACCCTTGTTATCTTTATTACGTTTGTGGAGTTACAGATCACCTTAAACAATGTAATGAAAAATTAAACAAATAGAAGGATGAAACTAAAGTGCAGACAAGTAACATATTATATCTACAAAGACAAAATTGGAGTAATAAAAGGGGAAGATCAAATAAAAAAATCTATGTGTATAAGGTAGCCTAGAAACTTATTATAAATTACTTATTATAAATTACTGGCAGATCCTAAATTTACAGAAGATGAGAAAAACCAATAATTTGAAACATATCACCAACAGAAATTTAGTTTTCATTTTAGTAGATTCTTGTTTTTAACAGTGAGAAGGAGATTGCCAAAATATAGTTTCCATTTTCATTTAACTGTATCAACAAATATGTGCCAGTATTATGAACTGGTAGTTATATATCCTTTGGGCAGGCAAGGCTCGATGCAAATGCACACAATTGTAAATTGTACTGTGCCCCAATACAGTGTAGTGATTTGCCACTTATTGGTAAAGAATATAACTATTTTGGCAGTAAATTAATTCATTAATCTTTTAAAAATATTTTACATTTATTTACATTTTATGGAAACTAAACTCCATTATTGGCTGTACTTTTCATATGATTGATTTTTCACTCTTTCTCATATCTTTGAACATTCCTAGATATACTAAATAAGGCACAGAGACAGTGACAGCAAAGTCCTCAAGAGGAATAAAAGGCCAAGGGGAGAAGATACCAGTACCAAGGGTGACAGTCAAAAGCCCTTCTGACATAAATTAATAGAGACTTCCAAAACTATTGAATCCAATGGACATGATGTTTTATACCTGTGAGGATTAGAAAAACAGTAAAGTCAAAATAGAGAGCCAGTAGCCAGTGAGTCTCTGTGCACCAGAGATAGTACATTGCAGACAACAGAAATATCCATTGATATGCATATTCAGGAAAGAGCAGCAACAGCCATCAGAGCTTCATGCAGTATCCCAAACTTAATCAATGTATCAACAAGCACAGCAATGATACTATTCGAAGTGACAGTGGTGCCAGTCATAAAGTATGGTACAGAGACCATATGAGAAAAACTAAGATTGGCGATATGAAAAGAATAGAACAAAGCAAGACAATTTCTGTGAAATGGATACTACTAGAAATGGTGTAAATAGTGCCATCCCAACTTACTTACAAATTCCTGAAAGAGATTTATTTCATAGAGGACATCAGACGACAACACTGTCTATCTTACACAGAACCATGTAAGGAGCTGATTAATGTCATGCACACGAAGGAGGAAGAGATAGAACTAGAGTTCTACGACATACCAACTAAGCTGGATGTCAGCTGGAGCAGAGAATGTAAGGACTAGAGGCATGTATCAACAAGGCTCTCAGTAAATTGGTTACATCGTAAAATATGTACATTTGGCAAAGTCCATGGACCAAATGAAGAATGTAAATGTCTGCTATGCCGATAAGGACATAAGAAATACCACATTATAATGTGGCATGGCCTTTGCTTCTCATCTCATCCAGTAAATCTCCAATGACCTTGGGTTCTGGGTGACTCTTTTGTAACTCATCCGATTTCCTAAACCTTACCAGTCCTTTTCTTTCATCCCTCTTCCTTTCCCATCACCCCTTTTCCTAGAAAGAGACACCACTGGCTCTGAAGCTCATGCATTTCCACATCTTTTAAGTGTTTTCTTTTGCCACTGTTTGATGAATAGACTTTTTTTTATGTAGCCATGTTATATTTTTGGACGCTGTTTATTTTTGTTGACACACATCACAGTATGTGTGAAGAGAACAAAAACTATAACAGACTATATGGAAGACTAAAATTTATGTAAACTTGTATATTAATACTCAGTCTGAGTGTACTTTTCTCATTAAGAGTAGAGATGGAGTAAATGAAAGCTTCAGGCAAATTTGCTGTTGTATGAACACACCAGTGCAACAATGGATAATCCTCTGACATCTTGTGTGAACCGAGTGTAAACAATAGCCTGATATTAGCAATGTAGGAAAAGACAGATTGCTACTTGCTGTAAAGAAGACACATTAAGTTGCAGACAGGCACAATTAAAAGACACTTACATAAAGCTTTCAGACACAGCCTTCATTAGCAAAAGAGAAATACACACAAGCAAGCACACCTCATGCACACATGACCACCAACTCCAGCATCCAGCCCAAGATGCTGTAGTTGGTGGGCATGTGTCCATGAGGTAAGGTGTACTTGCTTGTGTGTATGAATGGTGCGGGTTTCTCTGTTACTGATGAATAACAAGCACAAAAGCTTTATGTAAGTGTCTTTTAACTGTGCCTATCTGCAACTTAATTTGTCTTCTGTACTGTAAGTCACAATCTGTCTTCTCCTACAGTGTAGATATTCCTAACTGGAGTTTCCATTGTTCAACATTCTAATATTCAGTTTTTGTCTTACGGAGGTGTGAAACCCACTGAATGAAATTCATAGCTAAATTCAGTGCAGAGAAGTGTATTGGTTATAACAGCAAGTGTATGAACAGACTTCAGAAGTCTGCAAATGTGTGACATCATTGACTGTTGCTCCTTGTCTCAGTTATATGCATCACATTATGACTCCAGAGAATATGCCCACCTGCTTAGCTGAGTGGTGATGTGCTTGCCTATCATGCAGCAGGCCTGGGTTCGATTCCCAGCTGGGTTGGAGATTTTCTCCGCCTGTGGACTAAGTATTGTGTTTGTCCTTATCATCATCATCATCATCATCATCATCATCATCATCATCATCGATGTGCAAATCACCCAATGTGGTGACTGAACTTCCCCGGAGGGGGGTGGGGGTGGGGGGGGCTCCTGCCCAACAATGCCATATGATGATTTCATTTTTTTCCAGAGAATATAGCAGCCACAGATGACACCATGACAGGATGCCTCAGAATGTACGAGGTGCATTCAAGTTCTAAGGCCTCCGATTTTTTTTCTCCGGACTGGAAAAAGATATAAACATGCGCATTGTTTTAAAATGAGGCCGCGTTCATTGTCAATACGTCCCAGAGATGGCAGCACCATACGGCGGATGGAATTTTACCGCCAGCGGCGAGAATGAGAACTGTTTTAAATACTTAAAATGGCGACGTTTTCCTTACTTGAACAGCGTGCAATCATTCGTTTTCTGAATTTGCGTCGTGTGAAACCAATTGAAATTCATCGACAGTTGAAGGAGACATGTGGTGATGGAGTTATGGATGTGTCGAAAGTGCGTTCGTGGGTGTGACAGTTTAATGAAGGGAGAACATCGTGTGACAACAAACCGAAACAACCTTGGGCTCGCACAAGCCGGTCTGACAACATGATCGAGAAAGTGGAGAGAATTGTTTTGGGGGATCGCCGAATTACTGTTGAACAGATCGCCTCCAGAGTTGGCATTTCTGTGGGTTCTGTGCACACAATCCTGCATGACGACCTGAAAATGCGAAAAGTGTCATCCAGGTGGGTGCCACGAATGCTGACGGACGACCACATGGCTGCCCGTGTGGCATGTTGCTAAGTAATGATGACGCGCAATGACAGCATGAATGGGACTTTCTTTTCGTCGGTTGTGACAATGGATGAGACGTGGATGCCATTTTTCAATCCAGAAACAAAGCGCCAGTCAGCTCAATGGAAGCACACAGATTCACCGCCACCAAAAAAATTTCGGGTAACCGCCAGTGCTGAAAAAATGATGGTGTCCATGTTCTGGGTCAGCGAGGGCGTAATCCTTACCCATTGTGTTCCAAAGGGCACTACGGTAACAGGTGCATCCTACGAAAATGTTTTGAAGAACAAATTCCTTCCTGCACTGCAACAAAAACATCCGGGAAGGGCTGCGCGTGTGCTGTTTCACCAAGACAACGCACCCGCACATCGAGCTAACGTTACGCAACAGTTTCTTCGTGATAACAACTTTGAAGTGATTCCTCATGCTCCCTACTCACCTGACCTGGCTCCTAGTGACTTTTGGCTTTTTCCAACAATGAAAGACACTCTCCTTGGCCGCACATTCACCAGCCGTGCTGCTATTGCCTCAGCGATTTTCCAGTGGTCAAAACAGACTCCTAAAGAAGCCTTCGCCGCTGCCACGGAATCATGGTGTGAGCGTTGTGAAAAATGTGTACGCTTGTAGGGCGATTACGTTGAGAAGTAACGCCAGTTTCATCGATTTCGGTGAGTAGTTAATTAGAAAAAAAATCGGAGGCCTTAGAACTTGAATGCACCTCGTATATTGACAACATTCAAGAACTATGAACACTAATTGTGACTCAGCAAAACACATTGCATCTAATATGCTCCATTGTTACAAAGTGTCTAAAAGATGGACACTGTTCACAACTGTGGGGAAACAGCCAAGTGGCTGACCCTTTAGTGTCTTGCATGCATGAAGAATAAATGATGGTGTCTGTGTCTGCTATGTTCTCTGGGGTCACAGTAATGCATCTAACAGACAGCAAGCCCTTAACATACTAAATGTAACTGTGATGCCTTCCTTGCAAGAATTATCTTTGAGGATAAAACCTAGACCCACCACCACCTAAGAGAAATATAGAGAGAAGGCAGTGAGTGACTCATTGCTCTTCATCGAAAAAGGCAAAAGAAAGAAAGAAAAGTCCAGCAGTCAATATCATGTTTTAGTACAAAAATGTATTATCCTGAATTACTACAAGCTGTTAGTAACTGTTGGCACCAGTGTATATTACTCAGACCTTGTCGAAATCCCGTTTGGCTGCAACAAAATTAAAATGATGTTCATTACCGCCCTTAGATGTTTGGTTGTAACATAACAAGGCATAACTCATAACAGCCCATTCGAACTTGTGCCAAGTGTAGATTAGAAGTGTGAGTGTCTTTTACATCAGCTGTACTGCAGAGACACTGCACCAAATGTTATTCATATGCCTTAGCCATTCATAAGTATCAATGGGCAACAAGAAACTTTATTCTTATGAAGAGGTAGTCTATGTGATGCATGAGTGAGTGTACAGACTCCCAAACTAACTATTTTCTGTGGTAATTTAGGCACATTGTGAATGCTTCTGGACTTGCAACAAATGTAGGACAGATTTCTGACATAGTAGTTAAACTTTGTAACATTTGTGCACAGTAAATAATATTTAAAAATATTTACAGTTTTCATTTTCTTTCCAGCATAAATTTCAAAGAGTATTAAACTACAGTTTAATAAACTGTGTTGCCTCAAACTCTTTTGTCTTTTAAAAAGCATGTATATATAAAATTATTCTTGCAGTGCTTATGAAATTATTAAATTAATTTAAAAACAAATTATAAGCACACTGTTTTTTTACAGAAAAGAACTAAATAATAAAACTGAATTGTTACAGGAAAATACAGTTCTCATACTGCTTCTGAGGATGCTGGCTCTGGGCCTCAGTGCTTGGGTGATGATAGATTCACAGGTAAGATACAAAAAAAAATTATTGATAGTTTTCTAAGCATACTCTGATAGGCATCCTGCCTATAAATTTGCATTTACGCAGATATTACCATGCTGTAATTTCTTGACCTTAGATTTGATTAAACTTCATTGCTCATCATTCCAGAGTATGTAATGACACCACCATTTGATGCTGTTGCAATTGTGCCTTTCTTGGATTATTAGCTTACACAGAGTGGTGAATTACCTAGGGTAATCGGTTAAAAACACATTTGTTAACAAGCAAGGTGATACAGTTGGTGGGAGCAGCATTCAGATCACTGGAGACCAAAATTTAGTTTTTTTGTGGTTTCTTTAATGTAATTAAGGTAAATTGTGGGACATGCCTGTGGTGGGCACAGCCAGGGTGGCTGTGCCGGCTGGATGGGGAAGGCGGGGCAGCACTGAGGTGCACATGATGGTGTGATGGCAGCTGGGTGCATATGTGTATCATTGGCCATGGGCATGGGCTCTGCCTGACTGGGGCAGTACTGGTCAAGATGTAAGCTGGCTTGACTCAGTCTATTGATGCCTTAGCTGGCTTGCCATTGCACTTGTTTTTGACATGGTGTGGCCCCACGTAGGTCAGCCGAAGTGGTGGCTGTACCCACCAGTGTGTAACATGATGTGTGTACAGTGCTGTATAGATCAAGGTGTATGAATATATTGCTGGTGCCATGTCACAACAGTGCATGTGGTCGGAGGTGGGCCATATGGGTGCACTGACGTTCTGCCAGTGGTGGGACTGAGGCGTTGCAGGGTAGTGGTACGGTACCTCCTCCATAAAACCACCAGGAATACCGAGGGATTGTCCATAAACAAGTTCAGCAGGTGTAGTGCCAATCTCTTCTTTTGGTGTTACTCGCAGACCCCGCATTACCACTGGAAGTGTTTGCACCCAGGTGGTGTTGTGACGAGTTAGGGAGGCTTTCAGTGTTTGCTGGCTCTGCTTGGCCAAACCGTTAGATGCTGGGCGGTAGCTGGTAGTTCTGTGTAACTGCACTTCACACAGTCAGGTTACATGTGAAATGCACACAGTCAAAGTGGCAGCCATGGTCCATTGTGACATGACTGGGGCAGCCAAAGCGTGCCACCAAGGTGGCGATGAAGGCATTGACGATGGTCTCTGTAATGTATGCTATGGATGTTGTCTCCAGCCAGAATGTGAAGTGGTCCACCATTGTCAGCAAGTAACAGACATGTGCAAAGTGGTGTTTCATGTTGGGGAAGGCACCAACAGGTGCATGGGTGTGCTTCCCAACTTTGGCATGCTGGCATACGGTGCAGGTGCGTGTCCATTGACAGTAGTCTATCTATAATGCTAACCAGATGAAATGCATGGCCTCGAGTGACACAGTGGTGTTGATTACAGGGTGTGACAGTCCTAGCATGTGGTCAAAAGCATTGTGCTGGAAGTTCTCTGGGAGAAATGGGCGGTGTGTGCCTGTTGAAACGTCACAGCAAATCTTGTGGGCGGAGCTAGGAACGGGCACTAGCTTGAGTTGTAGGCAAGTGGAGGTGTTGTGGCAGAGGCTGTCCAGTTGTCATTCTCAATGTTCACAGGAGGAGAGAGAGAATGGCACAAGTGCGGGGCAGTCAGTCAGCAAGTTATATTGGATCTCTGGAGAACTGCAACATTAGTACCAACTATTGGAATTGGTGTGGTGTACACTTGGTATTGGTGTTCTGAAAAGGGTGGTTAGGAACCTCTGCCCAGTTAAATCACAAAGGGATGGGCTTTTGTTGGTGGGCGGAAGTATTTCACTGTCTTATATACTGCAAGAAACTCACAGACATAAGGACTCCAAGTAGGTTGTGACTGCGATAGCTTCTGAAGAAGAAACCAAACAACTGACAGCTACTGCCGATGCATTGTTGAAGCAATGTGCATATAGTGGCACCCAGAACAGCGACCAGTTCAGCATCGGGTGAGTGAGCAGGGTAGCTTCTGCAAGGCTCCGTTTGTACATAATAAAGCTTCTCTCCACTGCTTCCATTCAGGTAAGAGGGGTCTTTCACTTTGATGTGGGGCCTTGTACAGCCGCAGTCGGAGATTCCAGCACTTTGGTGGCATTGGGTAGATGGCCCTGATAAAAATTTATCATGCCAAGGTAATGGCGTAAGTCTTTGTGTGTGCGGGTGTAGCATGTTCAAGATCACCCATACCTTGTCCTGTAGTGGTATGAAGCTAGGGGTGAATAAATGCCCAAGACACTCAGTTTCTGTGACCCCAATGTACAGTTTGATGGGTTAACGACAATGTCGACCTTGCTCAGGCACCAAAAGATAGTCATTAGGTGGTGGCTGTAGAGTTTGGATGTTTTTGAAATGAACAGGACATCATTAAAATATGCAAAATACTATGGCAAGCCTGGCAAGATACCATCCAGGATATCTATGAGATCATTGTAGAATATCGGAGGCTGAACGTCATGTACAAGCTCCCAAAAAGCTTAAAGGGTGTAATGATTGTAATTTTTTGAATGTCTTCAGGTGCCACAGGATTCTGCATGAATGCCTTCATGCAGTCAGCTTTTCTATATATAACTGAGCCCACCAGGTTGCCAAATATAATTGAGCCCACCAAGGTGTGGCTAAAATCCTGCAGTATGGTACCAGATATCGGTTCAGCAACATTCGTGCATTTAAAGCACATTGTCACCATGAATTGTCTTTCTTGGGTACTAAGTGCAAGGCAGAGGACCATGAGCTACTTGATGTTGAACAATGCCCTTTTGCGGCATGGCCTTGAACCTAGCCTTTGCTACAGCGAGTCACCCAGGTGCGAGTCAACATGGACAGCACAAGGTGGGTGGGCCAGATGTAGTCACGATGTGGTGGATCGTTGAATGTTTGACAACCCTCGGTGCACCAGGCAGGCGATTGAGCCCTGGAAATTTGTCCAGTATGTCTTCGTATGGTCTGTCGGACTTCACTGGTTTAACACTGAAGAAAGCATCTGTACATCACTGTCCTGCTTTCTTCAAACTATTTGTTGAATTGATCAGCTGGGCATTCACAATATAGGCTAGTAAGTTGTTGTGGCCAGGAAATCTGCACCCAGTTTTGGCTTGTTGATGTCAATCACAGTGGACATCCATGCTAATGTGCGGAGCAATCTGGGGTCCAAATTTCACAGATGTGTGCTGTACATTTTTTAGGGTGACGATTCTACTGGAAATCCTGGATTCTCGGAAAATTTCAGAAATTTCTTAAAATCTGAGGGAATTCTGTGTTTTTAAGTTAGCATTGTAATTTAATTTTATTGAGCTTTATAAATCACTAATTTTAAAATATCTAATATTTCGAAGTGTGCTACTTATATAAATATTGGCCCTAATCTTGGTACGACTCCTTTTCTTGTCGGTATTTTAACTAAACATCAAAGGGTGTTTTTGCTAGTGTCGATAAAGTGACCACACATTGTTGCGAGTGTAGTTTTGGTTCTCGTTTCAAAACACGAGGTTGGCTGTTCATGCAACTTTATCAGCAAGAAATATGTTTATGGATGTATTTGCATACAATTTTATATCTTATTTAAAACTTGCTGATTTCAAAATAAGTGAAGTCTTAACGGCCCACCAAATTCTTTTAGATGTTTCTTTTCATTTTGTTTTGTAATGACAAAATATAATTATTCTTGCTTAGAGCCACAAATGCTCTGGTGGCGATCCATGCATCATATATGTTTATGTTCTGTATACAAGTTAAACCAAAAGTTGTCTCGAATGCGTTGGCATCATACCGTAAGTATTGGCCAATGTAGGCACCAATGAACAGTTGAAGGGAACAGAGACGCCCCTTGCAACATTGTTTCAAGTGTAACAGGTCTAATGCTAAATAATGGTTTTGTTGAAGTTAATATCCTCCAGTGGTTAAATTTTATTGCCATGTTTCAGTTGTTACAAGAAAGGAGAGGTAAAAATATTGTTTTCAGTATAACTTTTACTATGTGTTTACAAGATGTTTTCACAGCCATCTTAAACAAATATGTGTTTTTAACGTATGATCTGAAGTCTACAGAAAATGCATTATGCATCTCATGTAAACCAAAACTTACGAAGCAGGTTTGTGTATATAAACATGAAACTAGGTAGATCCACATTCTCATGATATGTTAACACACGTATTTAAATCTCATTCATGCTGATTTGAATTTATTTTACATTTTTTATTTTCTTTTTTATCTTTGTTTAGTGCATTATCCCAAAGTGTGTTCTCTACATGTGGTTAATTGTTTATTTTTTGAAAAAGTTTGTTTAAACTGTTGATATTAAAAGCTTGTTATTGTTCTGCATTAATGAAAGAGTCGGTATATAGGGTTCAAAGTCATAAATTATGAGTTCTGAACCTGCATATACACTGAGCTTGGAACATGTTTTCAAAATACATTTCTAGTTGCTGCTTGTACACACCATTTCAAAATGTGTTTTGAAATATGGAAACAAATATTCTTAGCAGTGTCAGTACAGATCGAAGGAAATAGTTTTTCAGGCAGTTAATACATGTCACTGGCTCATCGCTGCACAGCACTAGCATATGTTTATATGTCGCATTGTGTGGTGTACAGAGGTGATCCATGTTATTTTTTGGTTGTTGTAGCGAGTTTTCTGAAAAAAAAAGGAGTGGTCAGTGTAGAAGACTGTCAAATTATTACATACAGGCTGAGGTCTGCTTGTTGAATGTTTGAAGCAAACAGTAACAAAACAGCACAGAAAAAGACACTCTGCTATGTGCATTCTCCTATCACATTCATAAGCAACACAAAAAGTATCGACACTTTTAAGAAAGTAATTTTTGGTGAATTATGTGGAATCATACCAGCTGAATAAAAATTTGATAATATGCATATTTAACAATGTTTTTTATTTAGTTACCATTACACAAACCTTCAGGGCTTCTACCAGAGCCCGCTAATTTCAGGTACTATATGGAATTCAAAATCAGTGGGTGACATCTAAGTGAAGTTACAAAAACCAGAGCCGTCTTCCATAGTCAGCTACTTTATCAAGTTATTACCGCCAGTTCTTCTCTAGTATGTTTTTATCCACCAACAAAGAGACCTTTTACTTTGTTTGTGTGAACTTTTAGGGTATTAATCATTCAGCGCCACGTATCATTACAGTTTCCTCATCAGCAGACATATATAGCAGACAATGTGAAAATTATACTACAAACATCTTACAGGCAATGGGAATATACTGCAAGAAATCATAGCCACCAGTGTGGACAGAAACCAGAAACAAAGATGGAAAACTGGACTTGAATTCGGGAGGACGATGGTTCAATCCCGCGTCCGACCATCCTGATTTAGGTTTTCCGTGATTTTCCTAAATCGCTCCAGGCAAATGCCAGGATGGTTCCTCTGAAAGGGCACGGCTGACTTCCTTCCCCATCCTTCCCTAATCCGATGAGACCGATGACCTCGCTGTTTGGTCTCTTCCCCCAAACAGCCAACCAACAAAGATGGAAACATATCGTGAAATGGAAATGCCACAGGAAACATGTTTTGGAAACATGTTTCGAGCACTAATATGTTTCTTGTGACAGTGCATACACAGCTTAAACATAATAATGAATAGTATGTGCGTTTGTATGTCTTACCATGGTGTAAATAGTTTGTTCCTCTTTTACAGATAAATAGTGATGCAGTGTCTAATTGCAACACATTTTATCAAGATATTTAGAAAAGTCACATAAATTTAAAGGACTGGCTTGAATGTGTAGCCAAATATCTTTAAGTAATATCAGGTGCTTTTTAGCCACATGTAGCGGAAAAAGCATAGATTAGATTAGATTAGATTTACTTTCATTCCAATTGATCCGTAGTGAGGAGGTCCTCCAGGATGTGGAACATGTCAGAAAAACAACAATACATGACAAATATTTACAACTAAAACAAATAAGCTAATGTACCATTCCACAGGTCCCAAGTGGAATGATCGTCATTTTACAAATACTAATGCACTGAATTTAAAATAAAAAGTTTTTTATTTATTTATAAGGTAATACAACTACTGTAATACTTATTTACAATGAACACATTACTGCACTGAAATGGTGCAGAAGTTAGATTATACTAGCACACACACACAGACACACACACACACACACACACACACACACACACACACACACACACACACAAATTTTCAATGAACACATTACTGCACTGAAATTGTGCAGAAGTTATGTTGTACTTATATACAAATCAGTTGGTTTTACACAACATGCTTTAAGTAAGAGAACATCATCTATATGTGAAGTGTTTTTTCAGCTAAAAAGTCAACTGCTTTTCTGTCACCTAGTACTTCTGAGCCACAGAGTTCAGTATCATTGTCTTTAGAATGTAAAGCATCTCTGTTACTTTCAAGAGCAAATTTTTCATGTGATTTGTAGAATTTGTATTAAAAAAGGATGTAACGACAGCAGAAATTCTCTGGTGTGTTGATACAGTAATGACGCACAAGTAACTTCGGGAAGCTGAAGAGGATGTTGTTGTAATCTCCATAATGCGTGGAGATAGTGCTGTAGCTGACAAGATACAAATTAAGCAAGATAAAATGGGATCCATTCTTATGTTCATAATTGTGTCTTATTTTAGTCAACAGTTGCTTAGGTTGCTGATGGAAGTGAGTTATATTGTTCTTGGTTTTGATGAATCAGTGATTAAAATTGTGTTACACACACAGATGGATGTAAATACAGGATTTTGGGATGAAGATAAAAAAGAGATAACAACAAGATACCTTACTTCCTATTTTCTTGGCCATTTCAGAGCTACTAACCTTTTATCTCCTTTCATTGATATGGCAAAAGACATAACAAAGGAAAGGTTCTCCAGATTTCAATGAACAGGCCAAATGTGAATTTCTGAAAGAGCATAAAGAAAATTCAGCAGAGTTGAAACTGCTTGGTATCGGTAGCTGTGAGCCTCATTGCATGCATAATGCTTTCAAAGATGAAATCAAGGCAACACATTGGGACATTGCATTGTTTTTGAAAGCCTTGTATAATTTGTTCAAGAATGTTCCAGCCGGGAGAACATTATGTACACAGTATTCGGGCTTCACTGTTTTTCCAAAAACATTTTGTACTATTAGGTGGATGGAGAATTCCTCAATTGCTCAAAGAGCGATTAATATAAGACCACACATGAAGAAATTTCTCGAGGATGTGAAGAAGGGCAAGAATGAACCAAAGTGTGAAAGTTTCATGTTGGTGAGTAAGTCTATTAATGATCCATTGCTGTGTGCCAAAGTTGCTTTTTTCAAGTTTTTAGCCTGCAATATTGAACCTTTCCAAACACAGTTACAGACAGATGCTCTGTTAGTTCGATTTCTCCACACAGCTTTGGTATCTACAGCAAAAACAGCATTAGAACATTTTATGAAGCCACAGGTATTAGAAAGAAGCAGATCAATCAAGTTAGCTGCTGCTAAGGAAGGAAAAAATCTGTTACCTCGAAAAAATGTAATTCTGGGTTTTGATATCCATACAGAATTAAAGAAAACCAGCTCAGATGTGAGAACTGTCAATATTCTTAAGTGTAAGACAAGTCTTCAATCATTTGTCACATAACTGGTCACCCTTAAACTACCTGCTGATACGTGCCATTATGTTTCTTGACCCAAGTTTAATTGTGGCAAACATCAGTTTGGCAAAATCACATCTTGCTAAGCTGCTTTGTATTCTCACAGAAAGTAATCACCTAAGTGGAACTGCAGCAGATAATGTAATGTGTGAATTCGAGGCTCTGACTTCTCTGCCATGTTTTATCAATTATTTGAAAGAATACAGTTGTACTGAAAAAAGAGTTGATCATTTCTAGTGGGATATCCTTGTGATAAATAACAAAATTTCATCATTGCCATGAAATTAGTTTGCAGCCTTTCCCACAGAAATGCTAACATTAAAATGGTCTTTTCAGTTAATGGTGAATGCCTCTTTGAAAACATGAGGGAGGGAGAAGTCCGTTGTTGCACATGGGCAAATATACGATGCTGTGTCCAATCTACGAGGTGTTGACAACTTGGAT
Source organism: Schistocerca nitens (assembly GCF_023898315.1). Classification (NCBI taxonomy): domain Eukaryota; kingdom Metazoa; phylum Arthropoda; class Insecta; order Orthoptera; family Acrididae; genus Schistocerca; species Schistocerca nitens. The sequence continues at coordinate 991,727,640 of NC_064614.1, read as the reverse complement.
ATTCCAAAATCCCTTACTGACAGCACAAGGAATGCGCACTCACATTATGCGGAATATCATAATCAACTTGAAGAATGACACCTTACAGAAGCACAGAGCATTTTAGAAAAAGAAGGAAAAAAGACTTGGAAGTGAAAGGGTTGGAAACGAAGTGTTTGGAAACTGTACAAAGTGCTACAAAAGAAGTGTATACACTTGAAGATCAAATAAAGACTTTAAAAATTAGATAACTGCATTTTTACAATGTATTTGTTGCACAAATAGTGAAATTATCTGAAAAATTCAAAATTTTGCTCCTCTACCAAATTTCTAAATAAACATCTTATGTGTTTCAAGGTGGGACTTAAATGTTTCAAGAAATCCTTGGGTACAGTATAAATGAAACATTTAAATTATAAGTACTGTATAAGTACACATTATTTGTTATTAAAAATATTATTTGAAGTGTTAGATTTATTTTTTTTCCCTCGAGAAAGTTCTATTGTGTAGTATTAGCCTACTTAATTTTAAATAGATTTCTGTCAATTTAATATTTTTGGTTTTGTTGTGAGTAAATTTTTATCAGCAATTTTTAACCGCTTCATTGTGAACTTCCTATAATAGCACTGTTTTCTCTAAACTATAGGTATACACAACATACTTACCTGGAAAAACCTGGAATTCTCTCTCTCTCTCTCTCTCTCTCTCTCTCTCTCTCTCTCTCTCTCTTTTGAGTAGCCACCCTGTGTGTGTGTGTGTGTGTGTGTGTGTGTGTGTGTGTGTGTGTGTGTGTGTGTGTGTGTGTGTGTGTGTGTGTGTGTTTGGGGGGGGGGGGGGGGGCGTGCGCACTTTTCCATGGTAAAAGACAGCAGAGAAAAGAGACAGATTGGAACCTATGTCACTGAGTTACTTCACACTGTTGGCCTGTTCCGTTATGAAGAGATGTCTGGATATTGCACTGCAGTCAGTTGCACCTAGGCCCAGTTGCAGCTAGCATTTGGGTGTGAGCAGGGAGCCCAATACTTTGCTGCTTCTTTGCTAAAGTGGACATGAAAGCGGCAACAACTGCTTGGCTGCTAATGTGGTGTCGGCCGTGTGCCACTCAAATGGGTGGTGCTGGTGCTGCGTTGGCTGTTATGCAAGTCGGATGGCTGGTAGCTGTATTTGCTGCCACTGCAGTGTTTGCTGCCCTCTGTCTGTGAGTGTATCTTATCGGTCTGTATGTTTACTGTTGCCACCACTGTCAGGACTACAGCATCATAGGCTGCCACAGCAACTTTATAGGACACCTTTGCCAGTGTGTCATGCACCTAATCAGCCAAGTCCATGATGGCATCCATATACAGTCTATCGCAAGGATGACCTGATTGGGGAAAGGGCCAATGGAGGTGTTGCTGTGTTTGTAAATCGTGCACACCACTCCTCTGCTCTCTCCCTGGCTACTGACCTGCAAGCAATTGCAGCTGAAATTTACACGTGTCGGAGAATCACAATTTTCTCACTGTATATACCTTCTTCTGATGCAGTAGATTCTGAGGCTCTCACAGATCTCCTGAAACAACTACCTCGCCCATTTCTCCTCTTGGAAGACATCAATGCTCGCCATGTCTTGTGAGGCTGAACCTCTACTTGCCCTTGGGATCAGGTCTTGGAAGGTCTTACGACATCTCAAGAGTTGTGTGCATTCTAAACACTGGTACTCCCACTCATTTCTGTGCTGCATCTGGGTCTTTCTCAGCCATTGTCCTCTCTCTCTCCTCTCTAGCCTTTGCAGACTCTGTTCAGTGGGAAGTCATGGATGACCTTCATTCCAGTGACCACTTCCCCCTCCGCATTCACTTACTAGATGGATCACAACCTGAAGAGAAGCCACCAACTTGGATGGTTAGCAGAGCTAACGGGACACTGTTCCACCAGCTGGCTGTTTTCAAACACTGCAACAGCATCCAAGGATGGGCAGACCACATCACAGGAGTGATCAATCATACCACTGACTTGTCCATATCCAAGTCTTCCTGTCATCTAAGCAGTCGACATGTACCTTGGTGGACGGATGAGTGCCGTTCAGCATTCTGGGACAGGCATGTGGCTCTTCGACATTTTAAATGCCGACCAACAGCAGACAACCTCAGGGTCTTTCAAGTAGCAAGGGCCAAAACTCGATGTGTCATTAGGGAGAGTAAGAAAAGGTCGTGGCAGGCACTCCTGGACTCCATCAACCGTTCCACTTCTTCTACAAAAGTATGAGAAGCCATCAAGAGGATTTCTGGTAAACACACCCATTTATCAATAGCAGCAGTACTGAAACGGGTGCCAAACAACACCCGGAGACATCGCTCAGGGGCTGGCTGAGCACTTTGCTAAAACTACTGCAAGTGCCCCCAGGATCTGGCATTTCGTCGCAACAGTGTGACTATAGAGGGGAAAATTGGACTTCAGATCCACGAATTCTGAGATGTACAACTACTCTTTTCCCTCATGGGATCTGAGTTGGCTCTGTCTGAGACTCGTGATACTGAACCTGGTCACTACCAAATACAGTACTGCACCAATATTTGTCAATAGCGTCAAAGGAAACCCTCCTCGAATGCTTTAATTTCATATGGCAGACGGGGAACTTCCCTAACTTATAGAGAGAGGCAGTTTTGAGGAGAGCCTCAAACCAGGAAAGGACCGAGCATGTCTGAGTAGTTCTTTTAGAGTATTGCACTAATGAGCTGTGTACGAAAGACCTTGGAGCCAATGGTTAACCTTTGTCTGGTCTGGTTGTTAGAGACCAGGTAACACCTTAGCTGCTCTTAGTGGGGATTCTGGAGATTTGGGTCCACTGTCGACAACCTGACTCTGCTAGAGGCAGCTATTCAGCAGGCTTTCCTATTTAAACACCATGGAATTTGCATATTTCTCAATATGAGTTAGGCATATGATACTGCTTGGATGCACTATTCTCACACAACTTAGGCATATGAGACTGCTTGGAGGCACTATTCTCACACAACTGCATCAATGGGGCTTTTGTGACCACCTCCCCATCTTTATATGGTCTTCCTGTCTCAGCGGTTTTTTAGGACCTGAGTTGGTAACATGCTGTCAAATTGTTTTGAGCAAGAGAATGGTGTCCCTCAGGGTTGTGTTTTAAGTGTTACCCTCTTTGCCGTAGCCATAAACAGCATCATGTCTACAGTAAGGGGTCCTGTACAGCACTCCTTATTTGTGGACGATTTTTGCTGTTTTCTGTTCCTCCTCTAGTGCTGCAACAGCAAGCCGTCAGTTGCAGCTTACATTGCCCAGGTTAGAGGAGTGGGCTATAAGGCGGGTTTTCAGTTTTCTGCAGAATAAGCTTGTGTGTGTGTGTGTGTTCATTTTAATCATTTTTGTCATCTTTTTAATGTGCAGGACTTGCATATGAGGGGCACCATCCTACATTTTAGAGACTCCGTGAGGTTCCTGGGCCTCATTTTTTCCTCAGAATTGTTGTCGTTGCCGCACCTGAGAGACCTGAAAGCCAGAACCCTCAAGGCACTGAACATCATAAAGTGCTGTAGCCACAGGTCTTGGGAAGCGGACAGGACATGTCTGCTCTTGTTTTATAGGGCTTTCCTGCATTCACAGCTAGACTATGGGTGCACAGCATATGGATCAGCAAGGTGTTCTTATTTGAAGATCATTGATGCTGCCCACCATGAGGGGCTTGGCTGGCCACAGGTGCATGTAGGATCAGTCCCATATCCAGTCTCTGTGCTGAGGCAGGGGAACCGCCACTCACCACTCAGTGGCCGCTCCTCGTGGTGCAACAGGCATGTAAGTTGCTAGCAGTTCCGACTTAACCCACATACCATACTGTTGCTCATCTGCCTCTGGAATGTCTATTCTCCAACCATCCATGAGCCACCATGCCATTTGGGATCTGTGTGCAGCCTGTGGTAGAGTCACTCGGTGTGGAACAAGTACAACCTGAAATCCAGGGTTTTAATTGTCTGCCGTCCTGGTTATTGCAGAGGCTCAGTGTCATTTTAGATTAAGTGCAGTACAAGAGAGAGTGCACTCCTGCTTCTGTTTTTAATTTGCTGTTTTCTGTCATTTTACGTGAGCACCACGACTATGTAGCTGTCTTTATAGATGAGTCTAAGCAGGGGGCTCCTCTGGTAGCTCTGTTGTTTTCCAGGATCATGTCCTCAAGATGCGAATGCCTCCAGAATTTAAGGTCCTCGATGCTGAATTATATGTGATCTTGCAGGCACTGGAGCAGATGCGACATTCTTCCAGTACTAAATATCTTGTCTGTTCTGACTCCCTTAGTCTCCTCCGTTCTCTCCAACGTTTATATCCAGCAGATAAAATAACCCAGAATATCCAAGATGTGCTCCTCCATCCACAACAACTGGGAAAGGAGAATTTCTTTCTTTTGGGTACCAGGGCACATGAGTATTGCTGGGAACAAAAGGGCGGATCTAGCAGCCAAGGAGGTGTGTTGTGATCCTCAGATATTTCATTGTGCCATCCCCCTGCATGCTATTACCTTGCTGTTGAGGTACAAAGTAATGCGTCGATGGGAAGATGAGTGGCTGGAAGTGACTTATTACAAGCTCTGTATCGTATAAACCACAACTCAGCTGCAATGTACTTCCTTCCAGCAATGGCAATGGGACGAGGTCCTCCTTACTCGTCTTCGCATAGACCACAGCCCCATGACGTGTGGGTTGTTATTCCAGTGAGATGACCCTCCCATGTGTGGTGCCTGTGGAGTGCAGGTCATGGTGCACCACATTTTATTGGATTGTGTTTTATTTTCTTACCAGCAGGCCATGGTGCATTTTCCGATGGATCTGCAATCCATTTTGGGTAACATTCAAACAAATTCTGTGAATTGTCCTACATTTTAACAAGATTTTAGGGAGATATTTTTAATTTGTTTACAGGGTGACTGTCTCGCCCAAGTATTTTGTAAGTGGTCAGCCAGTCACATTTCCCTGTTCCTTTCTTTTAGCTCTTCTGTATTTTCTTTTCTCAGGATTTAATTTCATGTATAGCTACTTTGCCTCTTTCTAATTTGTTTTAGTGCATGCGAGATAGTGACTGTGTGGTCACTTCAAATGTATGAATGTGCAAAAATTGTATACCTACACAATCATTTGTTTTGATGCGAATTCATAGAGTACACAGTTGCCATAAATATAGTTATTTCACACAAAAGACTAAATCAACAATTGACAAATTAAATGTTTGCAATGTCTATTAACTGGAAACCGCAGTAATGGTGTTTGTACAGTAGTTACAGTCGAACACTGTCCTGGAGGAAATACACTCTCCAGTGATGAGCATGTTGACCGATAGTATGACTGCAGGGAAACAATGGATGCATGTCCAGAACAAAGCAAAATTTCCTAGCAATTGTGGTTTGATGTGAGTTTGCAGTCGTGACAAAACAAAAGAGAAAACGAACACAGAGTGCGAAACAAATTTCTGTATGTGTCAGTGGGCTGCTGTTAAACTTATTCCATGTGAGCTATGGCTTGCAGAAATGCAATCCTGAAAGCACTTCTGTACTGTATGGTGGCTCAGCTTACACTGATCTTGCTTTTTACTGACCTGGACCTGTGCACACCACAAACATTGCCAAAATTTTGCCTATCAGTAAATGATACCTGATACAGCTAGCTTGTGCCAGCCATGATCCGTTCTGGTCCCACATTTCTGCAGCATAGCTGCTCCAGTTCTATTGAAAAAGAACCTTCCTATTTTCCTTCCTGACTGTAGTCAGATGTATCTCAGTACCACATTCTTGGCAGTATGTTAGGCTCTAATCTTTCTCCTTTTATTTATGTATATGATTCCTGTTTTTGCATTGTAAATTGGGTTCTTTGCATTCATTTATTATTTGTTACTTGCATGTTTGGATTCTGCCAACATTATCATTGTATTTGCTATAATTGTCATTATGCATTTTCTCTGCATATTGCTGATTGGTTTGAATGTGTTCTCCTTTTCCTTCAGTCTTCCTACAATCTATCAGTCTTCAGTTTGGCTGTCTTTTCTCCTATTCTTTAGTTGATTGCTCCATTCAATTCAACCACATTTTACTCTCTTATTTGATGTTATTAGTTTCAGTTTAAAAATAAATCTTTCTTGCTTTGTTTCCACTACTGTCACATTTCTAAAGAATTTGGACATTGCTTTATTCTTTCCTAATACTGAAAAGATCGTGATATTTTCCAGCTGTTTTCAACTCTTAACCTGTCTAGTTCTGTTTTATTTGAGAAATTTTGTTTCTTATTCTGCTATATTGCTCACTTTGCTTATCATCTTCTTCTGTTTCTTGTGCCTTTACCCCGAATCAGTGCAATGTTGGTTATTAATGGATTTGGCAAGGTTAATTTAAGTGGTGGGTGGATGTCTTTCCTGTCATCGCCACATAACCACATCTCTCCTCCACCCCTCCCACCCCCACCCTGCCCTACCCCTCTATGCTGTCTCCCAGGAATAAAATGTGTGTACCCCAACTGCCTGCATGTTAGTCTTATTCATGTGAAAGTGCACAAATTTCCCTAAAGATTTGTGAACGTGTAACTACAGTGGGTCTTGAGTACCAGTGAATGAATGCCTTGCATGTGTAGCTCTAATCTGTTTTCCTTGTTGAACTTTTGATAGTTTGGAAACATATTTATGGGGTTTTCCCATGGTTGTTTTTTTCCTTAACTACTCTTTCTTTTTGGTGCTTGAAATTATTCTTTTTCCAATGGTATTGAAGTCCAGGGGAGCTACGTATTTTAAGGTTTACATCAAAAATTAACTTTCATGTTAAATATCATTCCATACAGTTCTGTAACTTTGTGTTTCCCACCTGACAACTTCTGGAATCCTCCTTTCTGTATCATGTCATTTGTATCTCAACAATTAAAACTTAAACATATTATCTTCTTAAATATAATTAGTGCTATCATTGGCAGTTCAATGTTATAAATAAAACATTAGGGAGACCTCAGAAATAATATATTTTTTATTGTTTATGGTCAAGATCATCATCTGCTTAAGTTACAACTCATATAATAATGAAAGGCTTTCTTTTCTATGTTAAAATGCACTTGTGTCATGGTATAGTACCCATTTTATTAGGCCATGGATGAATGAGCAGCATCACTTCTGTAAGGCTCCATTTGGACTGAATGAAGCTTCTTTCCATTGCATTCATCTGGATAACAGAAGTCCTTCTCTTTGTGGGGGTGGGGGGGAAATGTGAATGGGCAAATGTCTATAAGGTACATTACATATGTAGAATTGTGGACAGTTGGGAATGTGAGTCTCACAGGAAGCGTGCAAGGGATAAGTCCCTGCAGTCGCACTATTCATCTGTGTCCTCGGTGGCTCAGATGGATAGAGCATCTGCCTTGTAAGCAGGAGATCCCGGGTTCGAGTCCCGGTCGGGGCACACATTTTCAGCTGTCCACATCGAGGTATATCAACACCACCTGTCGGCAGCTGAGGGTTTCAGTTAGTCATCATCTATTAAGAAGATAGATATGCGCCAGTCCATTTTAACTTACATGGACCCAAAGTACACTATAAAATGAATACTATGTGAAATAAGAAGCTTGTTCATAACAGAGTAGCATTGACACACATGTGAGACATGAATAAAAAGAGGTATAATAATTAATTTTCATCAAACCAAGATAAGACAGGAGATTTGGTTAAAATCTTGCAATGCTGTACCTGATATTTGTCCAGCAGCATTCATGCACGTAAGGCATGGTAGTCCCCACATGAGTGTTACAAGTTTTCTTTCTTGGGGTCTAAGTGCAAGGCAGATGATCATGAGTTGCTTGATGTTCAGACAGCGCCCTTTCACGGCAAGGCCTTGAACTCAGCCTTTGCTATGGCGACTCACCAGGGTGTCATTCGACATGGATGGCAAGAGATGGGTGGTCCGGGTGTAGTCAAAATGTTGCAGACTGTCAAATGTTTGACATCTCTCAGTGCACCAGGCAGGCAAGTGAGCTCCAAAAATTTATCCAGTATTTCTGCATACGGTCTGTGGGACTTCACTGGTTTAATGCTGAAGAAAGTGCTCAACTGGGCATTCATGATATTAAGTTCTGGCCGAGGAAATCCGCACCCAAGATAGGCTTGTTGACTTCAGCCTCAGCGAATGTCCACTCCAATGTGTGGCGCAGTCTGAGATCTGAATTTCAGTGATGTATGCCTTATGTTTTATTTGGCTGAATTGTTTGACGCCACAAGAGACAGCACCTCAATTGTCCAGTGGTCTCTTAACATAGATTGTGAGAAAATAGCCAGATTGGAACCTGTATAACTGAAATACTTCACACTGCTGACATGTTCTGCTATGAAGATACTCATGATACCAGCAAAAGCAACTTGATTGCTGCTCTGACGGTGGGGTACTGCTTGAATGGCTGGTGATGCATTGGCTGTTATGTGAGCTGGAATGCCAGTAGCTGGATCAGCCACTGCACAGTGTCTGCTGCCCTCTATTGGTGAATGCACCAGCTAGTTAATCTACCATCTGTGCAGTCAAGTTCTGAAATGGGTGGTGCAAATCAGAGCCTAATGCAGTATCTGGCAGAAGATGTATATTGCTGCGGAGCGGGTATTGCTGTCAGGGCTGCGGCATCGTAGGCTGCTGCAGCAGCTTTATTGTGTGCCTTTGCCAGTGCATCATGCACCCGATCAGCAAAGTCTGCGACAGTGCCGAATTGCATTTCTGTCTGCATGGTGATGACTGCTTGCCTTTGTCCTGGGGTGCTGTGCACCCAGACAGCATGAAACAGCGAGTCTGGAACCAAGTCGGACTGTACGAGGCTCCACAAATGTGCAGGAACTGAGATGACCTCCTGTCATTGCATTCCTCTATGGTGCAACAGTTGATGTCCCTGTAGTTCCAACGATGATGAAATTCGCCGGATCAACTCCTCCTTTAGTCAATTATATGAAGACTGCATCAGCAGTGCAGTGATTATGTCCCACATGTCAGCCATGTTGTTTTGGTCTACTTGGTTCATGAAGTGTCCAAATTTGGTGATGTCGCAGGTGATGTTGTTGCTGAGGAAAGCTGCCTTCACATGGCTGAATTAGTGGTAGCATTTTACGCTTGGAAATTTTCCTGTGCTGGCTTTGGAAGCACAGAGTCCGTGCATGCAGGGTGTGCCTATAGCTCAGTCTCCAGCCTCTGACAACTTCTCTAATCCCTTCTCTTTCTGTGTCATGTCATCCAAATCTCAACAGTGAAAACTGTGCACGTATTATCTTCTTAAATTTAATTGCTGTTCTTCTTAAATTTAATTGGCAGTTCAGTGTTATAAACAAAATATTAGGAAGGCCTGATATGTAATATATGAGGGTATGTCAATTATTATCCACAATTTAGTTATATTTTTGTTTGTTTTGGTAGTACTGTCGTTTTACATTGATGTTACATGCTTTGTTTATTTGTTGTTATATCTTTGCAATTTTCAAGCTGCTAGGTTAGTTTTGTTATTGCTGTTGTGCTGTTAATCATGGCCACTCTGTTGTCTATTTGCACCAAAGAAGAGCAACGTTCAGTGGTCTGTTTTTTGTGGGGAAGGCGTATCGGGGGCTGAAATTCATCGAAGACTTTTGGTACAGTACAGGAGCAGTGTTTTGCCACAACAGAGTGCCTACAAATGGATTGAAAAATTCCGAAATGGTCACACAAGTGTTATGCACGATGAAGGAGCCGGACGACTGTTTACTGCCACAAATGAAGAAACCATTGAGCGTTCACGTGAAATGATTCTCTTAGACAGATGATTAACTGTTGATGAAGTGGCACATCGTCTGCAAATTAGTCACAGTTTTGCCTACAAAATCATCCACAACAGACTTGGGTTTCATAAAGTTTGTGCAAGATGGGTCCCAAAACAACTCACACAGTTGCATAAACAAACACGCTTGGACATCTGCAAAAAAACATTTGAATCACTATGGTAACGAAGGGGACAACTTCTTAGACAGGATCATTACTGGAGACGAAACATGGATCCATCATTATGAGCCGGAGAGTAAATGGCAGAGTATAGAATGGAAACATCCAAATTTGCCGTGCAAGACAAAGTTCAAGACCCAATAGTCTGCAGGAAAACTGATGCTTATGGTTTTTTGGGATGCACAAGGTCCAGTACTGGAACATTATGGGGAAAGGGGCACAACAATAAACAGTGTATGTTACAGTGAGATGCTTACTGCCAGGCTAAAGCCTGCAATTCGAAGCTAACGTCAAGATTGCTGTCAAAAGGTGTTGTGTTGTTGCACGACAATGCCCGTCTGCATACTGCTGCCCACACTGCTGGAAAGCTCCAGAAACTCAAACTGGATCATCCTCCATATAGTCTCGATCTTGCTCCTTCGGACTATCACTTGTTTGGTCCACTCAAACAGGCATTAAGGAGTTGTTGATTTGCCTCGGATGAAGTAGTAAAAAAAATGGTGCATTCCTGGCCCGCAGCTCAACCGAGAACCTTTTTTTATGAGGGCATCAGGAAACTTGTACAACGATGGACCAAGTGCGTTGAAACGCAAGGAGACTATGTCAAAAAATGATGTTCTTGTAAGTTTCCTATTTGATTACAATAAAATTTTATAACTACTTTGTGGGTAATAATTGACTTACCCTCGTGTTTTTTATTGCTTGTGGTTAAGATCATTGCCTGCTTGAGTTGTTGTATAACAATTAAAGACTTTGTTTTCTAGGTCAAAATGCGCTTATGTTATGGTGTAGCTCCCTTTCTAGGTCATTGTGCTTTACCAAATATTATCTCCAGTGCATTTATTTTATTCCTGAACTGCAACTCTGCAAGATATGTAATACTGAGCTACAGCTGCTATATCCTCTTCATTGAACTCAAAACATTTTCCAACCACGAGTATGTCTGAATGTGAGAAAAGGTGAAAGTGTCAAGTGTGATGAATAGATGGATTTTCTAACGATTTGCACTTCCAGTCCCTCAGCTTTTATATTACAAAAATTCCTTTGTGTCGGGTATACTTTCCTATGGTGATCTTTTTTATTTTTAAATCAAGACCTCTTCTCTCATTTATCACCCATTTGGCATGGAATGTCTGCTTAGTGCTTAGCTATTTACTGTTTTTCCTTTGCAAGCTAATCAATATGAATTATTGCTCTCTCTCAAGTTTTCTTGGGACAATTGATAATGGTATGCCTTTGGGTGTCCTGCCAAAATGTCGATTCCGTGAGACGTGTTATTTCAACAACTGATCTAGTCACTGTCTTCAGGTGCTGCAAGCTGTGATATGAAGCAAACTTTTTGCCTGGACTTCAACTAGACTGTCAAGTATTTTTGGTGTTGTATTGTTATTTATAGCTTTGTTTGACTCCTGACACCCCTATTCCCTTCGATGTTCATTTGTTATCTGGATTCTGAACTGTTATTTTGTGAAATGCGCATTCTCTCGGTGTTTTCCAGCTCTGGTAGATGAGACAGCCAGTGAGATCTCAATAAATTGAGTGCTGGATCCCAAGCCTTGCTTAACTTGAAATCTATGCCCCAGTGTGTTATGTTTTCAACGTCTGTATTTTGGTAGACTCCTTAATTATGCTGTCGCAGAAACTTCACATTTGCACTACTATACTGCCCATGTAGTATTTCTTGATATACCCAATCTGAGTGGTCTAAGTGTAACTGTTTCATATAGATAACTGTATTGAATCCATGTATAATGTAGTGCGATGATTGTTGTTGCTGTCCGCCTCGATAGCTGAGTGGTCGGCATGACGGAATGCCATGCAAAGGGGCCCAGGTTCGATTACCGGCTGGGTTGGAGTTTTTCTCCACTCAGGAACTGGGTGTTGTGTTGCCTTCATCATCACTGTACCATTCCCATCGACACACAAGCTGCCATCATGGCATCAACTCAGAAGACAGGTCTACTCGACAGGAGGCCGTAGCCACATGACATTTCATTTCATTGTTGTTGCTGTGATGATGGTGGCAATGGTGGTGAGAAAAAGAAGAGAGTGAAACCCAATGCTAGCATATAGCCTATTCTCAAAAAGTATCAAGTTGCTCATGTAGCATAGCATCACTATTTACAGATGGGTCACCTAAAGTGTGACATGCCGTCACTCCATGAGACACTGTGGAAAGGTTTGTAATACAACCCAGGAATTTTATGTGCAGTCTGGTGATCAGGAATCTGATTCCACCACCTTCCCTCCTCTTCCTGGGAGATACTAGGAGTGATATTTGATGTATTTTTCGTCCGCAGCTCGTGGTCGTGCGGTAGCGTTCTCACTTCCCACGCCCGGGTTCGATTCCCGGCGGGGTCAGGGATTTTCTCTGCCTCGTGATGACTGGGTGTTGTGTGATGTCCTTAGGTTAGTTAGGTTTAAGTAGTTCTAAGTTCTAGGGGACTGATGACCATAGATGTTAAGTCCCATAGTGCTCAGAGCCATTTGAACCATTTTTTAAATGTATTTTTCAGTATCTCAGCAAAGTAGGTATGTAATTTGTCAAGAAATTCTCCATTAATCTTTTCTCTCAGGACATGTGAGAGACCAAAGGTAATAATGTTCAACCCCTAGCAGGTTTTTTTTGCATGCAAATAGTTCAGTGACTGTTGTCCGTAAGATGTATGTACCTTCATTCCCATGGTGCGTGCAAATCTGTGGTGTTTATTTACTGATATAATAATTTCTGCTGGATTCCCATTTGGATATTCACGTTATTTTTATTGAATCTGTCATATTTTTCCATAGCTTTCTCTATCTCAATAGCCATTTCAGTTTATATGTAATGTAGGTAAGTAATAATACATTTTCCTCAATGGAAGATAGTACATGGTGGTGCAGTGGTTAGTACACTGGACTCAACTTCGGGACGGCTGTTCAAATCCTCATTCAGCCATCTAATTATTGATTTGCAGTGGTTTTCCTAAATTTCTGAAGGCAAATGTCAGTATGGTTTCTTTTGTAAAGGATCTGTCCCATTTACTTCCCTATTATCCCCTCAACCTGAAATTTTCTTCCTCACCACAAGTCTGTTTTCACTATGAGAGGTTCTGATGTCTCTGTGTGATGTTTAATTTGTGTGTAACATCATGTTATAAATGGGCTGATTGAAGAAATATTTCATCTTGGGACTATGTGTTGTAAAATACAAATTCATAGCTGATCTATCAACTCTTTCTTTGGCCTTTTGTTGTTATTATAGCAAACAACACATCCTGCTTCCTGCCATCTCTTCTGTTATTTGTATCATGTTCAGCATTTATCCATGATAGTGCCCAAAAGTAATATTGTATTCAACTTTGTCCCACCATTCAGTCATTTGAACAAGATCCTTGCGATTAGACTTTAGTTCTGATGAGTGTGTAGCTAATAATGTTTGATTTCCATCAGTGGAATTTTGTTGTACAAAATTTTGCGTAGGCAGTGCCCCATACAGTTTGCAAATATTTGGAAAAAAAAACAAAAAAAACAAAAAAAAACTCATATTTCACAATTGTCAAGAGATGTTGATGAAATATGTCTTTACTAACTACCAGTTTGTATCATCTGATTATTATCAGGTACCACAGTGCAACAGCCCTGTATGTACAAATTTTTTCCTACTGTGACATCAGATAAAATGGAAACCATCCTATGTCTTGTTCCATCCATCTGCATGGTCAGTGCAGAATGCACTCCACACAGAAATTCTGCCACTGATTCCTTGAACTTTTTCCGATATCAAAAACCATGTTTTGCTCTGAACCTAATTTTGTGTTTCTTTCCACCTGACCTTGCAGGAAAAAAGAGAGAAAAAAGTAAAAAAGGTAATATTCTTCAGTGTAGAATAGATTGTGATTATGGACAGGAAACATATTATGTCTCCCATATTATTATTTTTAATAAATTATGCTGTATTTTTATACCGGTATTGTCTATACCTAGCACATACACAGAAAACATAATGTAGAGTTTCTCACTTTTCAGGAATTTAAAGAACCAAAACTGGATCCACAGATTGTTACTAAATTTCTGCCAGCACTTATGTCTCTTATGGTGGATGATCAAGTACGTGCTCTTAACAGTAAACTTCCACCAGATGAACGTGAATCTGCTATTACCATTATTGAACATTCAGGTAAATTGTTGTTTATGATGAGAGAATCATCTCATCACTGTTATATATTGATATTAATTTTATAGTAACACTGTAGGAAGTTGCTGTTGTACTTATATGGGGTTCCAGAGGAATAAGATTTATTTTAGGATATGGTAGCATAGACAATTTTGAGTAAAACATTCCATATAACATGAGTCCAGTTTTCATTGGTTACTGAGATACAACCATTAGAATGTAATCTAAACAAATACCCACAGAAGGTGGTCAGCAAAGGCAAACGATAAAATTTAAAGTTGATTTTCATTAATCCCGTGTCTGACTTCAACAAACTTTTGAATTCTCTTGAGAACATACATGTAGCTATTTTGTGCTCATTGTGGCATTCTTCAATGAGGTCAGCACTGTACATAATCTGAATGATCAATTTGTCTCTTGGATATGCTGTTTCTTTTAGACGTTGCCTCAGCAGCCAAAAAATGATCTGTTTTTGCTGATCCCTCTACTGGGGAATGCTAGGTGTAGATGAAGTTACTCTTGACAGTGAGAATGCGTAGAAACTCCATCATGCTAGAAGAACATAACCATTGTAACTAAAGAAACCTCTCATTTTCAAGAATGTCTAGATAATGGGGCCCTATAAAATGCTGCAGTGACACAGTAGATGCAATCAGCTGATTGTCTATCATATTAAACCGTACATTTACCGAGAAGTGTTGTTGGAAACGTCTCTCCAGAAAGGAATCTGGGTGTCTGTTGAACCAGCAGTGGGAGTTAAGACCATCATGAGTTAAAATGGCTTCATCAGCAAACAGTAGTAATTGGATTAATTGGCTTTTTTCTTTCTTTCTTTCTTTCTCTTCTTCTTCTTCTTCTTCTTCTTCTTCTTCCTCTTTTTCCCCAAACTGATAAATCCGCTGTAAATGGTGACGAAAAAGGGCATACATACACAGTGTCTGCCATTTTCTGTATGTGGAACACCAGTACATGTAGAAGTTCTGCATGTGCTTGTTGAAGACTGTGTTCTAACAATTGAATAATGTCTTCTAATTTATTCACACACTGTTAATATGCACATTCAGATGAAATATGACTGCCAGGCAATGCACCAGTATCACATAGTTTAGATAAAACAAGACTAAATGCTCTTGAATCTGGTATTCTGTGATTAAGAAATCATCTACCGTTTTCTCTCAAAATAGTAGGTGTGTTTCCATTACAAAAGTTGTACACAAATCTCATATTGACATACTTAATATTCGTAAATACGTGTGACATGCTGAAACGATTCAGTAAAATTGGCCGAAAAAATTGCAATCACAGTTGAAAAATTTATTCATGTAAACTCAAGTACAGCTTCACAACTTGAATTTCAAAGCGAAAGTGACACTCGATATCGACTGGAGTACCGGCATGCAAAATGAAAACTTATCTCTTGTTATACCAAATATTTTATTCATACGAGGGTAATCCCAAAAGTAAGGTCTCCTATTGTTTACAAGTACATAGACCTGTTTATTTCTACAATGGTTTACATCAGTTTACAGCTATTTTTCGACATAATCACCATTTCTGTCGATGCATTTTTGTAGACGCTGTGGCAGTTTTTGTATTCCCATGTCATACCAGCTTGCCACCATGCTGTTCAGAAAGTTATGAACCTCTTCTTTCATCTCGTCGTCGGAGCTGAATCACTGGGACCATAATTAATGCTTACAGGTACTGTGAGACTCTGAAAAAACTCAAACGGGCAATTCAGAACCAGAGAAGAGGAATGTTGAGCAAGGGCAGCACATTCTCCATGACAACGCTCGCCCACACATTGCTCGGCAAACCATTGCTCTCCTGCAACAGTTACAGTGGAACATAATCACCCACCCACCCTATAGTCCTGACTTGGCACCCAGTGACTACCACCTGTTCTCTAGGTTAAAAGAACATTTGGCCAGAAAGTGATTCAGCTCCGATGACGAGGTGAAAGAAGAGGTTCGTATCTTTCTGAACAGCATGGTGGCGAACTGATATGACATGGGCATACAAAAACTGCCACAGCGTCTACAAAAATGCATCGACAGAAATGGTGATTATATCGAAAAATAGCTAAATGTTCAAGCTGTAAACTGATGTAAACCATTGTAGAAATAAACAGGTCTATGTACTTGTAAAAAAATAGGAGACCTTACTTTTGGGATTACCCTCTTATTAGTCTATACTACCACCTCCTAAAATATTTACTATTCCTCCTGAAACAGCTTGTATAAGTACTGAAACAAACACACTATTAACAACAGGCTTAGCCAAATAATAAATTTTGAAATGTATTTTCTTTCAAATTCAGGCATAATCTAGGCACTGGAAGTGGGTAGTATGAATCAGTAAAAGTATTCTTGAGAAGCCTCCATTACAATATTCCTTTGTATGAAATTCAGCCAGTCTTGGTCCAAAAATTATTCTTGAAAATAAGTTGGTTGCTAGAAAAAGATGAAGTTAGTATTGTATAGTATGGCTGAATGTGGCCATGTTTTGGCGGAAAATTGTGACTCCCTCATATTGGAGTTTGGAGATTTTGTAGCAAATTCTGTAACAAGAATGTAGAGATTTTGATGTTAAAATTTCAAGATCAGATGATTTCCTGTACAAGAATATGTATTCAAGAGGTTTCGAAATTTGGAAGGTTTGCAAGAAGCTTTTAACCTGTCCACATGGTCAGGCAACAGTAGAGAGTGGATTCTCAATCAAAAAGGCTCTAGAAGTAGGGAATTTGAAAGAAAGATCCTATATTGCTATGGGGCAAGTTAAAGGCCACATTAAATTTTGTGGGGGAGTGCAAAATGTACAAATTACTAAGGCTTTTGTTGGCGTTTGCATCTTCTGCAAGGAAAAAAAATTACATAGCTTATCTTGAGTAACAAAAACAAGAACAGAAGATCAAAAGAGTATGAGAAAGGAACCACAAATTGCAATAGGAATTGGAAGATTTAAAGCAGAAAAGAATGCACCTTGATTTGACATT
The DNA here is from genome assembly GCF_023898315.1 of Schistocerca nitens. Classification (NCBI taxonomy): domain Eukaryota; kingdom Metazoa; phylum Arthropoda; class Insecta; order Orthoptera; family Acrididae; genus Schistocerca; species Schistocerca nitens. Next base: position 991,710,546 of record NC_064614.1, on the reverse strand, counting down.
TCTTTATTGCACAAATGAGCTGATTAACTTTCAGAGGTTGCAGAAAAGACAAGGATCATTTGTTACTGCTACAATCTAATGCATTTAGGAAAAAGGCTAATGAAAAGAAAGAAGAGGTTCAAGCATTAGCCATCTAGATGAAGGAAAAAACTGATGAATTGAAAAACTTGTTATAATTTATTGATTTTTATCTATACTGTGGACTTTTTAATCAATAAATTAATTTTTTTAGTGCTTATAAGTTTTTCTTATTGACAGTTCATTCCCAATTTCATTAAAATCCACAGATTTGGAATTACTTTTATGCATTATTGTATGATAGAAACTGTAGAGAGGACTATAAATTGCTTGAATAAGAAAAAAATTGTTGAAGATGAAGCAGACATACAATAAAGGTTACTGTAGGTAAGTTTTTAAGGAATTTGCCTTATTTCTATTAAACTGATACTGTTGAATTGTGTTATAGTGATACTATATTGAAGTTATCACGTGTTTGTGCATGTTTTATTTTATTCTTGACTTCACTGCAGCAGTGAGTGCAACTGCTGTGAGTAGTTGGATACAAGGTGGGGGTAGTGGGATAGTGGGAGGCAGGTCTTTCCACAGATGACTTAGCAGCTGCGCAACTTCTCTCTCTCTCTCTGTGTGTGTGTGTGTGTGTGTGTGTGTGTGTGTGTGTGAAAGCTAATGTGTGCAGTGATGGATGATGGATTTACCAGCTGGCTGAGTAGGCTGGCATCTAGAGTGGCAGATTCTGGTGGCAGCAAATTTGGGACCAAATTTTTTTATGTCTTAAAGAAATTAAAAAGATTCATATTTATATACAAGGTGTACAACTTTGCTTCCGCAATTTGCCGATAGGTGGTGACAACGGTAAGTAGCAGTCGAAAGAAACAGATTGCAGATGTCAGGAAGTTAGCTTGGATCTCGGTCAACATAACCTCATTCAAACATTAGTCGATTTGTGTCTGCATAATAAAGTTGTTATTGATTGAAAATGTCAGTTTACGAGTCTAATTCTCATTACGTGCAAAAGGTGTTACTGTTTTGTTTCACTATGAAGAAAACACTTTTGAATTTAGGAAAACTGAAAACATTGGTAAAATGGAATGTTTTTTTGGAAAGAATAAACAAAGTGAATATTAAAATTCAGATTTCTAATGTAGATTTGATCACTGTTGTTGATCTTTATGAATCTTTTTCCAAGTTTTTCATAGCTGAATGAGAAAATGTTAAGTATTTCAAAGAAAAGGCAGTGGAATTCAGCGAGTTGAAGCAGTATACAGAAGACATGGGAAAAAGAGAACCGAAAAGAAAAGAAATTTATGATGAACCATACAATGAAGAAATGAGAATGATTGCTATTGATACTTTCAGGGTTAACACATTTCTCATCCTCATTGATAGACTCATATCTGAATTTAAAAAATGGCAGGAGGCCTACAACAGATTCAATAAAAAGTTGTCATATTGCCATCATCAGGCCTTACGGAAAAAGCCCTTTTCTTGGAAGAAATGTATCGTAATGATTTAGAGACTGACTTAGTTTAAGAATGCGTGTATTTTCAATGCCACCTTTCTTCTGAAAGAATTTTTCCAAAACCGGATTCTGGATCATTGAAATGTCATCTTTGTTCCTCCAAAAACAGAATTTGCAAAATGTTTAACCAAACTTATATGTAGCAATTGCATGGTCCTATGTACACCAGCAACAAATTGTTTGGGTGAGAGAAGCTTTTCTTGCTTAAAACAGGTGAAAAATTATGTAAGATCTGTCTTAAGGCAAGAGTAGGTAAACGCCTTAGCTCTTTTGTGCATAGAGTCAGAACTAACGAACAAAATTTCATTTGATGATACAGTTGATGACTAAGCAAATAGAAAATTGCACAAAAATATATTTTAAAGCTTTCATAAATTAATTAATTTAATTTCATCATCATCATCAGCTGGTATGTTACCAGATAAAGGCATACCTTACCCATCTTAGTAGCCTACATGACTATTTCTTGTACAATCTTAATTAAATAGTTTTCTTGTAAAAATAATCCAGGAACTGACACATCAATCCCCTAGTTCACAATCATACTAATTACAGGAAAAAGATTGTGTAAATAGGACGATAGTGCACAAATCATAAAGTTATAATTTCATTGACAAAAAATTGTAATTTATGTGATTGTGAAGTAGGGTATAAAATTGTAGATGTCAGAAGGGGTGGCAAAATTTGAATAGCCAGCTGGCGGCAAATGTGTAAGTCCACCACTGAATGTGTTAAGTGTCTTTTCGTTGTTCCTGTCTGCAACTTAATGTGTCATCTTTATGATAAGTAGCAGTCTATCTATCCCTTAAATTGTTTGTTGATTGTAAGAAGGAATATGACACAATTGACAGACCTACTCTCACGAAGCTCCTCCGAGAACTTCGACTTGGGCAGAAGCCCCTTAATATTATACAGCAGATTTTAAACAACACCAGATCACAAGTAAAGTTCACTGAAACACTTGTAAGAAGATTTGAAATCAAGACAAGAGTAAGACAGGGTGATGGTTTCTCCCCTCTTCTCTTTTACTGTGCACTGGAAAAAGTAATGAGAGAGTGGCAAAAGAAGTTAGGTAAACAGGGCTTCCAAATGGTATCTCTCTGATGCACAAGTCCAATGGGCTCAATGTTGATTGCCTGGCATTTGTTGAAATCTGACTTTTCTTTGTGATTGAATAGAAACTTCATTAAATCAGCTCAATGTTCTCAGACAACATGCAGCAAAGGTAGGGCTGAATATGTTCCTCAAACATCAGTAGTTCTCCTTGCACATTGCACATGGAGCAGGGAAAAATCTAGATAACCAGCATGTTTAAATATCTGGGAGAATGGCTGAAAACCAGTATTTTCAAAAGAATAGCATTATCAACTCTAGCTAACAAGCTGGAACTGGCACACTAACTGAGGAAAAGCATCTCTAACAAAGAATCTTTCTCTCGTAACACAAAAATTAAGTACTGCCAGAGAGTCATCTGCCCCGAAGCCCTATATGCTTTGTTGTGTCTAGTTCTCAACAGGAAAGGTCTCACAGACAAAACTTAAATTCAAAAGAGAAAGATAATGTGAAAGACATAGGGACCTGTCTGTGAATAAAAAAGATGATGAAACCCGGAGCCCTACTAGTACCGTGAAAAAATCACTGTTGTGTCAAGGAATAGATGCCCTGCCTTGTATGGACATGTCTGCAGGGTGCATCCCAGCAGATTGACCAGTTAGCTTCTCACATACTGGTGAAATGAGAAGACAAAGTCACTATGGTTGATGGAGATGATAAAATATCTTCAGGAACTGGGAGGTACAGAAAGAGACTGGCTCACCCTGAAAAAATCCTTAACTTTTGTTATTTTATTCTTATTTTAATAGTGAATCTCTGTGTGTGTTAAGATTTTATGTTTGGGTTTGTGAAATCAGCTAGCTTTGCTTAGCTGTTGAGCATAATTTAGATGATGTAAAATATTTAGCAAAGATTGATATTTAGAAAATGTATAACTGCATCTTAGTACATTTTGACATCTGGCAGCTAAGTAGATATTGTTTACTTTTTTTGTGTATGATTTTTGATCTGAGAAGTGTGCTGTTGAAACAATTTTTGATAATCTTTTGAAAAAGCTCACAGAGTTATTATCAGTCAAGAAAATTCCCAAACACAAGGCACAGTGTTGGACCCAGAAGAAGTATGTGATTAATTCCTAACCTCAGTGAGTGAGCTGAAAAATGAAATCCAGCAAAATTCTACATGTGCATTGGACCTGCTTGATGCTAAGCCACAGAAGAAGGACGCTGTCTGCCAGAGTATTATCACACCAAAGGCTATTACAATAACTGTATCAAGATTCTCTAACTCTGAAATTGTAGACTGTTATTTGTTCTCTAATTATTTAACTAAAAACAATGTGTCTTATCTGTCAGCCTCTTACCTTCATTTCTAATACATGTAAGACCCTAAAGTTTTACATGATGCACTCAAAACTTCTGAAGTTACATCACTCTTCAAAAAGGGAAATAAGCATTTATACCAAAACTACCGAACAGTTCTGTTGTTCCAGTTTTCTCCAAAGTGTTCAAGTCTCATATGTATAACCAGCTAAATAACTATATCAAAAAGGATGATCTCCTTTCCAACAGACTGTTTGGTTTCCAACATGATAAAAATACTACTACTGCTCTCACTAAAGTTGTAAACTAGGTGTTAACTGCATTTGAAAATAAGTACTTTGTGATATCAGTACAGTCTTTCGCTGAATGCCCTTCACCACCCTATTCATAAAAATGGAATTTTATGGCATACACAACTTATCTCTAGGTGTAATCAAGTCATATTCATTCAACAGGAGACAGTTTGTCTCAGCTAAAAATGGGTACTCTTCATTGAAAGAATTTCAAACTGGAGGACTTGATTCTTGTCCATTTCTGTTCACGATTGCAGTTAATGATTTACCTTATCATGTAAGAGCTAATTCAGTGTTGTGTTATACAGACAACATGGTGCTGCTGAATACATACCACACCACCACAGAATTGCATCAGGCTACTTATGAAACCTTAGAACTAGCAGTGAACTGGTTTTCTTACAGTGAACTCTCTTTTTTTTTAATCTGGATAAAACATAGAACTAATTCTGGGGTTAACTAAAGCCATAGAAAGTAAATGAGCAAAATTGTTAGGCTTTCAAATTAATTCCAAATTAAACTGGGAGAAACAGATTATTTGTATCTGCATGAGAAAAACCCGAGTGTGCTATCTCATGTGGAAACTGACACATCCAGTAAAAAATGAGTATCTGAAGGTGGCATAGTTCAGTCTTATCTGTGGAATTCTGAATATTCAAAACAAAGTAATGAGAATAAACAGTAAAGTGAGTGCTAAGAAATGTTGCCGATCTCTCTTTATTGAGTTTGAGACACTTACTGTTGGAAACCTCTACTTACATCTATACAGCATCACTTTGTCGAAAGTAACTTAAGTGCATTTGACAGTAGGGACAACACACACTTTCCCCACATTAGAGGCAAATTGGACTTAGGTATGCCAAGACATAGACTAACATAAAATAAAATGCTTAAAATTTTTTAATAAACTTCCAATAATGGGAAGTCTAGGATAGAATAACAATAATATTGTGAAAAGCATTAATTGCTACTAATCTTACAGATGAGACACTGCGTTGCAGGCAGGCGCAACAAAAATACTGCTATATATTTAAACTTTTATGATTTGCAGTGCCTGTGTTACTCTGATGATGATGATGCACTGTGGCAACCACAGCCTTATGGAACATATTAGGTGAATTTGCAATTGCGGATAATGACTACCATCAGCTGTAGAATGGAATGATGCCAATGAAAATTTGTGCCGGATCGCGACTCAAACCCAGATTTCCTGCTTATCGCGAGCGGTCACCTTTCGTTTTGGCTATCTGTGCACAACTCACGGCCAGGCCAAAGCTTCTGCATGTTGTGAACTATGCGTCCACCATACGTACTCACACATCCATTATGTGTATTCTTGTACAGATCAGACGTTGTATTTGAAAGTTGCATGCCTGGTTGTTGTTGTTGTCTTCAGTGCTGAGACTGGTTTGATGCAGCTCTCCATGCTACTCTATCCTGTGCAAGCTTCTTCATCTCCCAGTACCTACTGCAACCTACGTCCTTCTGAATCTGCTTGGTTTATTCATCTCTTGGTCTCCCTCTATGATTTTTACCCTCCACGCTGCCCTCCAATACTAAATTGGTGATCCCTTGATGCCTCAGAACATGTCCTACCAACTGAGCCCTTCTTCTAGTCAAGTTATGCCACAAACTTCTCTTCTGCCCAATCTTATTCAATACTTCCTCATTAGTTATGTGATCTACCCATCTAATCTTCAGCATTCTTCTGTAGCACCTCATTTCAAAAGCTTCTATTCTCTTCTTGTCCAAACTATTTATCGTCCATGTTTCACTTCCATACATGGCTACACTCCATACAAATACTTTCAGAAACGACTTCCTGACACTTAAATCTATACTCGATGTTAACAAATTTCTCTTCTTCAGAAACGCTTTCCTTGCCATTTCCAGTCTACATTTTATATCTTCTCTACTTTGACCATCATCAGTTATTTTACCCCCCAAATAGCAAAACTCCTTTACTACTTTAAGTGTCTCATTTCCTAATCTAATTCCCTCAGCATCACCCGACTTAATTTGACTACATTCCATTATCCTCGTTTTGCTTTTGTTGATGTTCATCTTATATCCTCCTTTCAAGACACTATCCATTCCGTTCAACTGCTCTTCCAAGTCCTTTGCTGTCTCTGACGGAATTACAATATCATTGGCGAGCCTCAAAGTTTTTATTTCTTCTCCATGGAATTTAATACCTACTCCGAATTTTTCTTTTGTTTCCTTCACTGCTTGCTCAATATAGAGATTGAATAACATCGGGGAGAGGCTACAACCCTGTCTCACTCCCTTCCCAACCACTGCTTCCCGTTCATGTCCCTCGACTCTTATAACTGCCATCTGGTTTCTGTACAAATAGTAAATAGCTTTTCGCTCCCTGTATTTTACCCCTGCCACCTTCAGAATTTGAACGAGAGTATTCCAGTCAACATTGTCAAAAGCTTTCTCTAGTCTACAAATGCTAGAAACGTAGGTTTGCCTTTCCTTAATCTAGCTTCTAAGATACGTCGTAGGGTCAGTATTGCCTCACGTGTTCCGATATTTCTACTGAATCCAAACTGATCTTCACCGAGGTTGGCTTCTACTGGTTTTTCCATTCGTCTGTAAAGAATTCGCATTAGTATATTGCAGCCGTGACTTAATAAACTGATAGTTCGGTAATTTTCACACCTGTCAACACCTGCTTTCTTTGGGAGTGGAATTATTATATTCTTCTTGAAGTCTGAGTGTATTTCGCCTGTCTCGTACATCTTGCTCACCAGATGGTAGAGTTTTGTCGGGACTGGCTCTCCCAAGGCTGTCAGTAGTTCTAATGGAATGTTGTCTACTCCCGGGGCCTTGTTTCGACTCAGGTCTTTCAGTGCTCTGTCAAACTCTTCACGCAGTATCGGATCTCCCATTTCATCTTCATCTACATCCTCTTCCATTTCCATAATATTGTCCTCAAGTACATCGCCCTTGTATAGACCCTCTATATACTCCTTCCACCTTTCTGCTTTCCTTTCTTTGCGTAGAACTGGGTTTCCATCTGAGCTCTTGATATTCGTACAAGTGGCTCTCTTTTCTCCAAAGGTCTCTTTAATTTTCCTGTAGGCAGTATCTGTCTTACCCCTAGTGAGATAAGCCTCTATATCCACACATTTGTCCTCTAGCCATCCCTGCTTAGCCATTTTGCACTTCCTGTCGATCTCATTTTTGAGACGTTTGTGTTCCTTTTTGCCTGCTTCATTCACTGCATTTTTATATTTTCTCCTTTCATCAATTAAATTCAATATTTCTTCTGTTACCCAAGGATTTCTACTAGCTCTCAGTTTTGTACCCACAAGATCCTCTGCTGCCTTCACTACTTCATCCCTCAAAGCTACCCATTCTTCTTCTACTGTATTTCTTTCCCCCTTTCTTGTCAATTGTTCCCTTAGGCTCTCCCTGAAACTCTGTACGACCTCTGGTATAGTCAGTTTATCAAGGTCCCATCTCCTTAAACTACCACCTTTCTGTAGTTTCTTCAGTTTTAATATACAGTTCGTAACCAATAGATTGTGGTCAGAGTCCACATCCGCCCCTGGAAATGTCTTACAATTTAAAACCTGGTTCCTAAATCTCTGTCTTACCATTATATAATCTGTCTGATACCTTTTAGTATCTCCAGGCTTCTTCCATGTATACAACCTTCTTTTATGATTCTTGAACCAAGTGTTAGCTATGATTAAGTTGTGCTCTGTGCAAAATTCTACCAGGCAGCTTCCTCTTTCATTTCTTAGCCCCAATCCATATTCACCTACTACATTTCCTTCTCTCGCTTTTCCTACTGACGAATTCCAGTCACCCATGACTATCAAATTTTCGTCTCCCTTCACTATCTGAATAATTTCTTTTATTTCGCCAAACATTTCTTCAATTTCTTCGTCATCTGCAGAGCTAGTTGGCATATAAACTTGTACTACTGTGGTAGGGGTAGGCTTCGTATCTCTCTTGGCCACAATAATGCGTTCACCTTGCTGTTTGTAGTAGCTTACCCGCACTCCTATTTTTTTATTCATTATTAAACCTACTGCATTACCTCTACTTGATTTTGTATTTATAACTCTGTATTCACCTGACCAAAAGTCTTGTTCCTCCTGCCACCGAACTTCACTAATTCCCACTATATCTAACTTTAACCTATCCATTTCCCTTTTTAAATTTTCTAACCTACCTGCCTGATTAAGGGATCTGACATTCCACACTCCAATCTGTAGAATGCCAGTTTTCTTTCTTCTGATAACGACATCCTCTTGAGTAGTCCCCACCCAGAGATCCGAATGGGGGACTATTTTACCTCCGGAATATTTTACCCAAGAGGATGCCATCATCATTAACAATACAGTAAAGCTGCATGCCCACGGGAAAAATTACGGCTGTAGTTTCCCCTTGCTTTCAGCCGTTCGCAGTACCAGCACAGCAAGGCCGTTTTGGTTAGTGTTACAATGCCAGATCAGTCAATCATCCAGACTGTTGCCCCTGCAACTACTGAAAAGGCTGCTGCCCCTCTTCAGGAACCACACGTTTGTCTGGCCTCTCAACAGATAGCCCTCCATTGTGGTTGCACCTACGGTACGGCTATCTGTATCACTGAGGCACGCAAGCCTCCCCACCAACGGCAAGGTCCATGGTTCATGGGGGGGTGGGGTGGTATCTGCCTGGTATCGGCAGATAAATACAATTTGCAGTGCCTGTGTTATTCTGATGATGATGCACTGCGGTGATCACAGCTGTTACGAAACCTATCAGATGAATTCGCAGTTGCGAATAATGGCTACCATCTGCTGTAGAATGGAATGATGACAATGAAAATTTGTGCCGGACAGACTTGAACCAGGATTTCCTGCTTATCGTGAGCAGTCCCCTTACCATTTGGCTTCCCGTACACAACTCACAGCCAGACCCAAACCTCCATATGTTGTCAACCATCCGTTTACAATCTGTACTCGCACATCCATTATTTGTATTCCCATACATTTGAAATACTACATCTGATCTGTATGGAAGTACACATAATTGGGTACAAGTACAGATCATAGACGCATGGTTGACAACACATGGAAGTTTGGGTCTGGCCGTGAGTCATGCATGGATAGCTAAATGGTAAGGCAACTGCTCGTGACAAGCAGGAAATCTTCGTTTGAGTCCCGGTCCGGCAGAAATCTTCATCGTTGTCATTCCATTCTACAGCTGATGGTAGCCCCGCAATTGCAAATTCATCTGATATGTTTCGTAATGGCTGTTTTCGCTGCAGCGCATCATCATCAGAGTAACACAGGCATTGCAAATTGTATTTACTGCCGATACTGGGCATGAAACAGCTTCAAAATACAGCATCTGATCTGTACAGGAATGTACGAGGTGTGGCTAGAAAAAAACCGGACTAGTACTGGTGAAACAATAAAACGAATGCAATAAGGCTGAAAGTCGCGTGGCCTGTCACGTGACTCTCGCTCCGCCTACTGCTCGAGTTTCATCTGCCTCCTGCACTCAGTCTGCCCGTGGCGTCTGTTTTAAGTAGTTGACGTTTTGTCTGTGCGTCGGAAAATGTTGAGTGTACAGAAAGAACAGCGTGTTAACATCAAATTTTGTTTCAAACTAGGAAAATCTGCAAGTGAAACGTTTGTAATGTTACAACAAGTGTACGGCGATGATTGTTTATCGCGAACACAAGTGTTTGAGTGGTTTAAACGATTTAAAGATGGCCGCGAAGACACCAGTGATAACACTCGCACTGGCAGACCATTGTCAGCAAAAACTGATGCAAACATTGAAAAAATCGGTAAACTTGTTCGACAAGATCGCCGTTTAACAATCAGAGCAGTGTCTGAGTTAACAGGAGTTGACAAGGAAGGTGTCGAACAAGTTTACCGATTTTTTCAATGTTTGCATCAGTTTTTGCTGACAATGGTCTGCCAGTGCGAGTGTCATCATTGGTGTCTTCGCGGCCATCTTTAAATCGTTTAAACCACTCAAACACTTGTGTTCGCGATGAACAATCATCGCCGTACACTTTTTGTAACATTACAAACGTTTCACTTGCAGATTTTCCTAGTTTGAAACAAAATTTGATGTTAACACGCTGTTCTTTCTGTACACTCAACATTTTCCGATGCACAGACAAAACGTCAACTACTTAAAACAGACGCCACGGGCAGACTGAGTGCAGGAGGCAGATGAAACTCGAGCAGTAGGCGGAGCGAGAGTCACGTGACAGGCCACGCAACTTTCAGCCTTATTGCATTCGTTTTATTGTTTCACCAGTACTAGTCCAGTTTTTTTCTAGCCACACCTCGTACGTAATGGATGTGCGAGTACAGATGGTAGACGCATGGTTGATGACCTATGGAAGTTTAGGCCTGGTCATGAGTTGTGCATGGCTAGCCAAATGATAAGGCAACCGCTCACAATAAGTGGGAAATCTGGGTTTGAGTCCCGGTCTGGCACAAATTTTCATTGTCATCATTCCATTCTACAGCTGATGGTAGCCATTATTCGCAATTTTGAATTCCTCTGATATATTTTAATGTTTGGCCAAATGGTCTTCCTCTGAAATAGGGAAAACACACACACAAAATTGTTATTAACTGTCTATTTAAAACCTGTCCTGGTGTAGGTGGTTAATGGTTAATAAATAACTGAATTGAACTGATGTTTTGTAATAACTACTTCCAGGTTTTTTTGTGGTTTGCGCCGGTGTTTAAAAGTTATTACTTAGTGACTTCTTCACAAATACAAATTAACAAACTGCATGTAAACTCCAGAGGATTTACATCGTTATACCATTCTTGCTTCTGAAAATCTGAGGTGATCAATGGGATAGCTTAAGCACCACATATATTAACAGTATATTAGGCTACAAAATATGAAAGACTACATTTTTAGTAAATGAAATGTATTGATCTGTTCTGTCCAGGACCTCCACCAGATGCGTGTCAGGCTTATGTCCAAGAGAGCAGTGTGGCCAGTATCCTGGCAATGTATTACACATTGCATACAGCTCGACAAAAGGACCGTGTTGGCTTGATGAGAGTGCTGGGAACACTTGCTAATTGCAAAAATGACAGAGCATTTGAAGATCCATTCCTGCATTCTTTGGTATTAAATGCTTACGGTGTTATCAGAAATCCAAGTTGTTTCTGCAGTATTAAGAAAAATCATTACATTTGACTTTCTGTTGTTTTAAGCTGTTTATACTAAGAGAAGACTGTTTACTTAAACTTGTCAAGGTATATATTATATATTAAACAATGGAAAATCCAGGATGGAATGTAACAATACGAGAGAAGGAAAGTTGCTACTCACCATATAGCAGAGGTGCTGAGTCGCGATAGGCATAATAAAAAGATTGACACAATCATAGCTTTCGGCCATTAAGGCCTTTGTCAGCAGTACACACACACACACACACACACACACACACACACACACACACACACGCTCGCTCGCTCGCTCGCTCACGCAAGCGCAACTTGCACACACATCAGCAGTCTCAGAGAACTGTACAGCAGATGTGTGCGCAAGTTGCGCTTGCGTGAGTGTGTGTGTGCCCGCATGTGTGTCTACTGCTGACAAAGGCCTTAATGGCCAAAAGCTATGATTGTGTGAATCTTTTTATTGTGCCTATCGTGACTCAGCACCTCTGCTATATGGAGAGTAGCAACTTTCCTTCTCTCGTGTTGTTATATATTATGTATTCTTCTTTACTGTTCATGAGAAGTGTGAGCTACTACTGTCATGCAGCATGGAAACAAGAAAATGTGGGATGTATATATGCAGACTGATGCAATGAATGAGAATTTGTAACAAGGCTGAGATTTGAAACAGGAGCTCCTGCTTGCTAGGCAGATGTGCTGACCACAAAGCCATCGTGGCTCAGTGGCTTTGCACAACTGCACTGACTGCGCTAGTACGCTTCCCTCCTCAATCCAAATTCCTGTTCACACTTCAGCTCTTTTGATATTCCCCCCCTAAACTCAAACACAATTGTAGAGACTCCGCAATGCCACTGTGCCAGGATGCATAGTGGCCAGTCTGTATGCAAACATAATAGATGTTTGAGACTTGAAAATGTCTCTGGAACCAAATAGTTTTATTTGAAGAAAATATGTGCTAATTTTTATGAAATACAATTTATTCTGTTATTTCATTACTTGATCTGTAAGGGACCGGTAGGCAATATGCATTGCAACAAGAAGACTGCTTCATTTTATCTCGTGATGTGCTAATAAAATACTTGCTGGTAATCCAAATATGTAGTTCATGTTTCAACACAAAAGCTGTTGAGTGGAACTTCACATTCTGACAAAATTTGCTTTATATTTGTGATGTACAGTACAAAAAAAAAAAAAAAAAAAAAAAAAAAAAAAAAAAAAAAAAGCTTCTGACGTCAGATAAAGCTATGGCTGGGCAAAATGAGTGTTTATCGTATGTGTATTTATACCTGTTTGAGCCAGCAGTCACATAGTACATTGTAACGTAAATTTACAATTGTAATCCCCACTGATCATGTAATAAGTGACATTATTTTGCTGTAACTTAGTTCCACTCTCACTCACCATCCATGAGAAGATAGAAGATATAATACGTTATATGTTTGCTACACATCATCTTCCCCATTCATAGTATTTTGATCACATCTGCTTCCTTCAGTTATCACTGTTGCTACCACAACAGTGAGTGAAACTGAGTGCAGTGGCACAGTGGTTAAGACTCTGGAGTCACATTTCGAGAGGATGAAAGTTTGAATGCCAATCTGGTCATCCCAATTTTAAGTTTTCAATGTGTTACCCAAACTGATTTAGATAAAAACTGGGATGGTTCATTTGACAAAGACAAAGCCACATTACTTTCACATCCGTTACCTCTTTGAGATTATGCTCCATCTCTAATGAACTCTTGTCAGTTGAACTATATTAAGGATTATTAGTACATGGAAAACAGAGATGATATACAAGGGAGTATGCTGGGAATGAGTTGACAGAGGTGGCCAAGCACCACACTTTGACCTCTGTGGCGCAATGGGGGCATTGGCAGGTTTTGCAACAGATTGCTGTACTGCACAGAGTCTAACTCTTAACTGATGGCAGGAGAGCAATGATGGGCTGCTCGGTGAGATGGCAACTAGGGCCTGGGCGGGCATGCAATTGAGCCTTGTTTGCAGTTATAGTGATGGTGGGGGCATATTTACGGTGAAGGCTCCAAAACTGCAGCTGATGCAGATTGGGTGCAGTTTCATTGCCCAGCTGGCCGAACCATGATGAGCTGGTTGGGAATGTTTAAATTCTGCTCTCCCAGGGTGGCTGTTGTAATTGGCAGTAGACTGTACTGTACTGTAATAACTTCCTGGAGGCTGCTCTGGACATTAGAATGTGGAAGTCTGATGACATGGAGGCATCTGCTTCTGCTGATCTCACAGTTCACTGACCAATGCCAACTGGCTGTGGCTGTAGCCTAAGTACAGTTCTGGTCTCTGTCTTCTGCTCCAAGTTCTGCTTTCATTTTATTCCTTTACCATAATACCACCAAATGCAGCAGGCATCCCATTCCATAAAATCCTTCCAACTTTACCTGTGTGATATACCTATTGACAGAGGATCAGATTAGACACTGTGTTTAATGGTGTAAGAAACTGCTCAAAACCAAGGCAGTGTATCTTATGATGATGTGAATGTCATTTTACAGATGCTGATTAAAATACTTATTGCATCCTATTATTTCACTTCAGCATGCATCCATCAAACATTTATTGTGCTAGCCCAGATTATTAGAGCAACTGGCCTCTGATTTTTGAAGGGAAAGTTGACATTTGAACATTCTAATCTCTGGGCCTTGTTTGAATTTCAGTTTATTGGTGTATTTCCCATATCACTAAACATGCATACCTCATATTCCTTCCTCTCTTTTCCCTTGTACAGATTCTCATATTATTAATACACTCATCCCACGACTGTAGAGAGAAGGGTACAGACTTTTGATTAACGCACTTCCGTTTTGGTGTTTTATTGAAAGATGTCACTGATGATGATTCAGGAGTGATCACATGTGTCCCCTCTTACTCACACAAATAATGTTCTCCTTCTCATGACTTTAAATGATGTGTTACAAAGGACAATATAATGACTAGAGAAGGCTGAGAGATGTGATTTTGATACATAGTATTAGTCACTATGTTCTTCTTCATGTGCCGTCTCCTTTAAGAAGGTTGGCTGTCATCATGGCAATTTCTGATCTTGATTTGGCCGATCTAAGGAGTTCTGACGTTGAACAGTTGTACCAATTTTTTAGATTGTCAATCCAGGATGTCCGTCTTCTACCCCTCGTTCTCTTCCCACAAATTTTCCCTTCTAGTATTATTCGCAATATTTTGTACTTTACTCCCCTAATAACATGGCCTAAATATTGTAGCTTCCTTACTTTAATAGTTTTAATTAATTCTTTTTCCTTTCCCATTCTTCTTAGGACATCTTGATTAGTAATCCTCGACACCCAACTAATTCTAAGTATTCTTCTATATGCCCACAGTTCAAAAGCTTCTAAACTGTTCATGTCACTATGTTAATATATTAATATTATACTGATTATGTAATTGTGTGATTCTTGTTAGCACTATCAATATATGCTTTTAGGTATCTCTGCTTATTCAGCTGGGAGATGAATTTTCAGCAGAAGACTTTTGCACAGTCATCTTTGATGAATTTTTCTTTGCGGGGTTGTCACGAGATAATGTGCCAAAACACCTTTTGAAATTGTTATGGTATATTTATCCAAAACTCCCAGCAAACCGGCTCCAGACTCTTGTCAAAGCTTTGCAGCCAACAAGCCAGGTAAGAAATAAAGATAGCAGTACACACACACACACACACACACACACACACCACATTGATCCTCTGTTCTCCACTTTTGCAAATGAATAATGTTTCAGGATTAATTGCGAGTGAATTGATTATATGTGACATTTTAATTATTCTTGTGTTTTTTCTTACCTTAAATTCTGTCAAAATGACTGGACTCCCCTCTTAAAATACTGTGAACACACTTTTATAGCCTCTAAACTCCAGTGTTCTTGGCAGGATTTAGAATACTGTACCTGTTCCACTATCTGCCAACCTTTAGAGTCAAGCAGTACTTCATTGAAGTGGCAGTTACATTGCTGTTGTTAGACCTCTCTATTTTTAGTTTTGTATATTTGTGCAAACTGATAATTATACTGTGTAATATACACCATTATGTACATTTGTCAGATAAAGTGATTACAAGTGTATGTGACACTTTTAAACATTCATCAATTTTGTAAACTTTGTAGCTGCTTTGCACAAAATATTTGATTACATTTCTCTTGTAGCCAAAATACACAGTCAAACTGTAAAATTTTATCCAGGCCCCTCCTTGAAAGCAACAAATAAAAAATTGTGTGTACATGCCATATTTGCTATTCATGTTTCTTTTTTCATTGTGGTATTGTAGAATGACAGAGAACAGTTTTGTTTCCTATATGAACCTGGAGTTTATCTTACAATTACCCTGATATTAGATTTATGTTTAAAATAGAAATCTTGGAAAATCTGTGGGAAGTATGTCAAAAATCACTGTGACACAGTCACTAATTGTAAGCACTTTACCAAACTGATTATTAAGCAATTTAATGCAGAAATTGAACATTCTTATTAACTTTGGGTTTTGGCCGTTTGTTGGACATTTGATAATGAGTGTTTGTCACCCAAAACTGGTTGTCAGTAAATTTTAATATTGAAGTGAGACTATAATGCATTCTGAACACTTGTTGTTGCTCCATGCCACTACAGCAAGTATCATCAAGTTTGAAAGTCAGTCCATTATTCAAACTTAGTGGACTGATCACAGCATTCCTACCTTCAGTTTGTAATTTTTGTTTACACCTATGGATATAATTTCAGATTGGTAAAAGAAAAAAATAAAGTTATGTAATTAATTTTTTGTGTGTTTGCAAGTACGTGTGTGCAGTCTTGGAACACACTGAAATACCTGGGCCAAAGGACCGCAGCACAAGCAATTGGTAAAGTGGAGTACTGTGCAGTAATTCATTTCTGCTGGTACTGCTGAAAACCAATTACTGCATTATACTCAGTTTTATCAGTGGGCTATGCCATTTTGGTTTGGCTCTCTAGTGGTGTGCTTCAGTACTGTGGCATGAGGATTTCATTGTGTACAAAGACTTCAAAACAACATACCTCAAAACAAACAAAAAAATTAATTACCTATTATCTGGTGAAATGAAATGGTTACTTGGCTAGGATGGTGGCACTGTTCTGTTTGCTACTGATAATCAGGGAAGAGAGGTAGTAAGAGCATACACTGAAGCACTCTTGGAAGTGGGGCACTGTCACATGCTACATGTCTGAAGTGAGGATGTGGCCAGCATTTTGTCAAAGAGAACCTTAAAAAAGATTATTTTATTATGAAACACATATGTTTATTTTTTAATTTTATGTGCATAATTTGCTTTCACAAGGCCTTCATGCCTTTTGGTTTATAAAAAATTACACAAGAACAGCATGACTTAAGATAGTATAACACATTTCCTCAATTATATAAAAAAGAATATATAAAAGAAATACCCAAATGCACAATTAAATAGTTCTTTATTTGGCATTATGATACCTTCACTCTATTGCCAAATGAATTAAAATTCGAATATAATGCATTGCCCCTTTGCTAATGAAACAGCTTAGTCTTCTAATATAAGGTGCACTGTCACAGAGCAGAAGAATCTTAATGTTTGCATGAATAACTTATTAAGTTAAAGGGGTTCAAATCTCTTTTGGCAATGGCTATCTTTCTCCTATTACAATCTTTTATTTAAATTCGTAACTGATCCGAAAACAAGTCAGAATTCCTTTAGAACTTCTAAGCATCCCAGGTTCCCCAATTCAGTCTGAAATTTTATTGAAGTATCTTTCGTTTCATTAACTTCCTTAAGTGATCAAGAATTTTTTAAAATTATTTCAACAGTCAGTTGTGGTCTCTTAACACTGATTCATGCTTTGATTCCACCTTGACTTTCCTTATGCAACCTCATAAACTGGTTTGTATTTCTTCATGATAATATGGTTATACCGTCTTTGGTGGTAATAAACTCCTCTGCAATATATATCACATGTTAAAGTTTATTTACAAATACATTAGAAATGTGACAGTTGGACCCACTATCCCAAGGACATTACGAATAAGATATTTCACAGTAGAACATCGTTCTTGTAGTAAAAAAACTTGAGCCATCTTTATGCACAGTACATAGTACGAAATGTTGTTCGCTAACTGCCTTCCAATATAAATATGACTTTAGAGCTGGGAGTCTCCAAAGACATGTTTAGCTTCCCTTCAGTTCATCTTCAACGGAACTGAAATCTGTCAGGAAATAAAGGTATCCAGAAGGAACTGCATGTGGCCTTTAGTAAGGGACCACTTCAGCGTTTGCCTAAATAAAAAACGGAAACCATAGGGAATAAACAACGAAAAAAATTGTCACAAACCACAGAAAACAATTTCCAAGGCGACTGGATTCAAGACACTTTGCCTGCCGAATCCAGAAATTGCTAGCTAAATGCCTCAAAGCACCGAGCTGCCCCAGTTGGTGAAGAATTTGGAAAAAACTGGTTGCTGTGCAGTGTTTTAAAATAAAATACATCACAATAAAAGATAGACTTCTGATAGTGCATGGATGCTTGCATATTTTAAGATTAAACTGTGCAGAGAATTCCTGACTTCATTTATTATATGTTATTACAAGAACATAAATATATTTTGGACATTAGGGAGGGAGGGGGGGGGGGGGGGGACAGGAGAGGGCTGCAGGCCACAGCTGGCTCTGACGAATTCAAGCACCTTCCAAAAAAAAATCTTTCAGAAACAAACTATAGAATGTGCTGTCATCACATACTCCTCACCAACATTTTGTATCGGAACTAGTTTCTTAATGGAGTACTGCCCGGGTGACTAGAGTAGGTGATATTTTGTCATTTGGGCTACTAATGATAGAGTTTTGAGCAAATTTTTTAAAGAAATGCAACCACCACCACTGATTTTAACTGTATGTTATTTGTAATGATATTTGCCGCCCCACTGACATGTGAAATACTCAAATTTCCAACACCATAGTTCTATCAGTCTATAAATAGTGACTCCAGTGCTAACATTAAACTACTACAGATAGGTAATTAGGGTATTGTAGCAGTATGTACATATTGTGAACCTATCATATTGGTAATGGAAGAATCATAATTGGTTTTCCTATTCTTTCTTGTTACAACCTTATCTATAATTGGAAACTATTGGTTCTGCACAATAACAAAAAACAGCAGCACTTACATTAGATTCAGCTGCAAGTAAGAACTGAACTGATTAACAAAACAACAAATGAGCTCAAATAAGGCCAACAATGTACATTAGTTGATCTTGAATAAAGTCTGGATGGGCAATAGCCAGTAATGTTATTGATATTTCAACAGTTGAAATCTGTTGACAGCTTTGTTGACTATTGATAGTTTGTATCCCTTTTTCATCGTATGCCTGAAACTCAAAAGTCTCTTTCAGTTGCATTATGTGGCAAGTAACTGACGTATAATTTCAGTTAGGTGATACAGAGGGTCCAGACCCATGGACTCACCACCACCACCTTTGGCTATGCCCTTGAATGGAGGGACAAGAATGTAAAAGAGGACACTTGGCTGCTCATGACACTTCACTGACTGTATCTTTAAAATACATTGCCCAGTAAAGTCTCTGTTTTCCACCGGCACTATCTGTTGATACATTGTCTGCTGTTTCAGTTGTGGGTGATGATGCTGAAACACTGAATCCATGCCAACTGGTTTTATTATTTCAAAATAATTTTCGTTGACTATGTTCCACAGCTTTGACAAATCATAAAAATGACATAGTGTAACACCTGAATCTACTGTATAATTTATTTATAATTGTATGACTGGTTTTAATTAAAGACCATATTTCATTGCAAATTTATGTTAGTAGCGGGTGTTATATATACCATAAAACAAATGTCAGAATATAATATTTAGAAATATTATTTTGTTATTTAAAGGCTAATTGTGTGATTGGAACTCCATGCCTTCTACCTCTGCATAACAAAATAGTATTTATAAATATTATGTTTTGACATTTGTTTTGTGATATATGTATATAACATGTGCTAGTAACATAAATTTGTACTTGAAAATGATTTCTGACTGAAACCAGTTGTACAATTACAAATAAATTATATAGCAGCTTCACACTGCTTAAGAAAGTGCTAAATGCACTGTGTACTGCATTGAGTAGGACAATAGTTCGAAGGTAATGATTGATTGTATCAGCAAAACATCCACCCTGTCATAAAGCAGTCTCTGAGGGCCATAACAATCTGGAAATGGACTGACCTGGCCAGAGTCCCCCAATGGAACAACTTTGGGATAAGAACATCAGCTTCACTTCAGACCCCAGCATCCCAACATCATTACCTTCTCTGGTTTTGGCTCTTGAGGAAGAATGGGCTGCCATTCCTTAACAGACATCTGACAAACTGTCATCAGTGACATTCAAGATATTACAGAAACAAAGGGTGGCCACACCCACGATTAATGGCCACTAATATGTGTCTGGATGCTTTTGATCAGGTAGTATATATGTGAGGTAGTGTAGAGTAGGAAAGTGAAGGGCAGAGTATGGGGCTGTCTTATAGGTAGCAGTGATTGAGGCTAGATGGGCCTTATTGCTTATGAAAAACCAAAACAAGTGTATTTTATGAATTTTGTGATTGTTTGATGCTCAGCTTTTTTTGGAAAACATCATCGTTATTTTAGCTGCTTACCACAGTAAATATCCTCTCAGTCCACAGAAAAACAAAAATATTAACATTCTTCATTGTCTTTCCTTGTCATTTTGGTTTCTTCTGCTCTTCTCTGTATTATTATTTTAATAATGAAGAAATGTATACTAAATTCAGATGTAGTGTTAATGTAAATCATATTTTTCCTTTCTTACAGCACAACGAAACAGTGCATCAACTGTATGAATCTCTCCAAAAGAAAATTGGCAGCCAGCAGGAACCACCACCACTTCCTGTGAACATGGACCCATTTGATTCACCATTGATGAATGTTCCTACACCAGCACCATTATAGACTGTTAAGCCTGCCAATAGTTAATGTAAATACATGCTATTGTCAGTCTTTTGTTATTTTTTGTGATACAAATAAAGCATATAAGTTAATGTGTGCTGAATTTTTTTCTGGTAGGGTGGAGATGGAGAGGGGTAGAGAGAAAGACGATGTCCTCTTCACTTTGTGACGTTTGCCTCCTTTATTTCATCATTGATAGCCGTCAGTGTTGACATACTGCATTGTTATACTGGCTGAAAAATAGGGGGTGGAAGTTCAACAATGACTACTGTAAATGATGTAGCCGACAGTTGCACAGTTCTTTACTTTCACTGTTCATAACCCCCAATATAACACAATTATATGGCCAGTTCACTGTTGGTAAATGTTGAAAAGCCTCATTAACAGGTTGCAGGCAACATCAGCATACTGCTACAATAGTTTGCTGTTGAATATCTGTAAGCAGTAAAAGCCTGACCCCCATAGTTTACAGTTCTTGCAGAATAATATGGTATGTGTGACACTATTTTTCAAATAAATTAAACAAACATTGTCATTGATTGTTCTAATACACGGCCTATTTGTGTTATACTTATTCCACTGTTAAGTTGATGCATTGTTATTAATCTAACCAATAACTATTAACTGTCTGAAAATCGGCTGTGGACTGACTATCTTGGGACTAAAAATTGATCCTTTATATATCCTCACAATGTTAGGCACTGAAAGTATACATTGTTTGATTAGATTAGATTAGATTAGATTAATACTAGTTCCATGGATCATGAATACGATATTTCGTAATGATGTGGAACGAGTCGAATTTTCCAATACATGACATAATTAGGTTAATTTAACAACATACTTAAGTTAATATAACAACTTTATTTTATTGTGTTTTTTGTTTTTCTTTATTTTTTATTTTTATTTTTTAATTTTTTATTTTTTTATATTTTTTTGTTTTTTTTTTTCTTAATTTATATCTAAAAATTCCTCTATGGAGTAGAAGGAGTTGTCATTGATGTTTAAGTTACAGATATTACAATTAAAACATAACTCATTCAATTAAATGAATACATCAAAAAATTCCTCCTTTTTAAGAGTTCCATCTACCACAAAGATTAGGCCGCATCATTTGTTTAAATAATGAAATTAACAGATATAGTTATACAAACAATACTTCTGACACACCTGGTAATTATTTTTGAATTAATTAAGGGCTGGCTTTGCTGATATGGTTTCGAATAAAGCCACATAAATACTTTAAGAATCCTAGCAGTTCTTCTTTCAAATGTTTATAATTAGTACAGAATTTATATTTGTTTATAAGTCAACAATAGAATCTAAGTTACAGAACAATTACTGATTTCACCCTATAATGATCTGTAGTAACAGATATTAACTAGTAATGGTCAAAATAAATTAGGAAATTAATTAGATACACAAAACTAAACACAAAATTAGACCTGGTGCTATATTCCTTAAGACTGAGGGCCAGCCTTCCTCTTTTATGGAAATGCAGGTTATACTCATGCACGTTAATTGTTATTAGGCAAAAATGAAAATAAAATGAATTTAAGGAGGCAGATGGCAAAACAAGAGAGGAAGTAAAGAGATCCCAGCTTGCTTCATCACAACTTTTTCTTCAAGCTTCAGCACTTGCCTAGTCATGCCCATGTCCATCATTGGGAGAAATTGGAAGCCAACATGCAAATAGTTTAATTCCTTTAGCACAGTCATCACTTCTTTGTTGAACCTTGTAACTTTTAAAGTATTGCACAGAGGCCAACACAATAATTTCCACCACCATATAAAATGAATTAAGCAGTCATAGCTCTGCATGTCAGGCACAAAATAATATACACCATCTGTCTAAAAAGATCCGAGACTGATTTTATTCTTTTTGTAGAAATGAAGTCAGTACAGTAACTATTGTGGCAGCTTGAATTATCAACTGTAAGGAACACATGTACATTCAGCTAGTCAGTTGTGAGTATGATGTGTGGGCATTGCGTCTCATGTCACAAATTGCAATGGAGTAACATGTCTAAATAAACTGTTCAGTACATTGTCTAGAATGTTTTGAAGAAGAGAAAAGTCTGTGCAGTTTTCCCTGTATACCTTGACTCCCGAACAAAGACTAAGGTGCTTGCACACCTGCCATGACTTGACTGAAATGCAAAATGTAGACAGTTTTATTCAGGGAAAAAATTAGTAGAAGTCACAAGACTATGAACTTACTGCAAAAATTCACATGAAGGATCAACATTTTGGTTACATAACAGACATTCGCGACAATGTGACATCCAAGTTGAACAAAATCTTAAAGAAGGACTTTTCTGACAGTTTTATAAGGGCATACTGACATTCTGTGTTTTTTACTCAAATGACCGGGAGAAATATGTAGAACACATGAGGTATTAAGACCACCATATTAACTTTCCACTTTTTTTTTTTTTTTTTTACTGATCCAGTCTCAAAAATGGCCCAGTCACCTCTATTGTGTTCTGCCCACTTGTCTAATATATGGTGGCTAGGAAGCTGTTTTCTCGGATTGCTGGACAACAATTCAAGCAAATCGTATTGATGGACTTTATTACAGTAAGTTAAATTGACAATACTTAACTTTGCATATTCACAAACGTGTGTCACAAGCAAATGGCGACATGCAAAGAATCGATGTCCTTCAGTATATACGAGTACAATTTCATTGCAAGCAAAACAATACAGTTCGTAAGTCAGTGCTGTAGCATTTGTATGACAGCTCGTCTTCCATTCCGGCTGCAGCTAGTTGGTGTGATGCTTATATTCTCATGGTGTAGAGGCCACGTCTGTCTTGGTGTCGTCCTAGAGAGGGTTCATCTACGTACTATTGCCTGTAGTCATCTCATATGCTTCCATAGCTGCATAACCTCTGCACAGGACTCAAAAACATTTTTGCCATAAACTTCTTTAGTTACGAAAATAAGTGGCAGTCAAAAGTTGCCACGTCTGGTGAAAATAGTGGATATTCCAACACACTGTATCTAAAGTGACAGCAGCTTCATAGGTCAATGTCCAACTAATCCATCACTTATCATGCATACAGCTTTCTTATACAGGGTGTCCAGCAAAGCAGTCCCCAATGTCAAAATTAAGATCAATAGACAAGTGCAACAATAGAAATGCTTATTATGAAAGCTGTAAGAATTTTATACTTAAATTTTGAAATAGTTTGAAACGTTGCTAATAGCTGGCACTGCTTGCTGTGCAGCTCGTTCAGTCACTACGCGATTAAACTTGATCTCTGCAAGCAGTGTTTGCAGTCTTTTTCAAACGTCCACCACTCACAGTATGGAGGTGATGCATATCAATAATGAAATCTGTCGTCAGGTCCCGAAGCTTCTCAATGGGAATGGATTCAGATAACACACAGATCACCAATTCAAGCTCACCTAGCACGGTGGGATGGTTCCAGTAGACAGTGTCTTTCAATGTTCCCAATAAAAAGTAGTCACAAGGAGTCAGATAGGACGAGTATGGAGTCCAATCCATCCCTGTGCCAATGAATTTGCAATAATCTAATGTATTGTATCTATCACCAAAATATTCACCAAGAAAGGAAAACACCTGTTCAGTGCAACGTGGTCTGGCTTCGTCTTGCATGAACCACTTGGTGCTTTGTTGATTCACCAATGCTAGCTGTGTGGTGACAAATTGTTCCAGAATCGCAATGTAACATTCACTAGTGATCTTTCTTACATGAAAACAGGGCAAATAAAGCCTCTGCTATGTATCACAACCCAAACAATAACATTGGGAGAATACAATGGTTTTACTTCGTACAACAGGTATTTTTGGAACCCCAGAGTTGCCAGTTCTGTTTACTGATGACTCCTTTCAGGTGGATATGTGTGTAATCTGTGAACCAGATGCAGCCAACATCAAATCCTTCCTTATCAGTCAATGTGTGAGTCTGGTTCGCACAGCTCGTACAGGTATGGTCTGGCAGCTTTGGATTTTGAATGGTCACAATATTTTCTGCATGCTGAAACACTTCACTTCAGACCTATCTCTGGTTCAATTCTTCAGACAGATTTCCTTGGATTTTGCTAGATAATTCCAGAAACCTTGGTGACATTTTCACGAATAACTACAGTTTGCCTGGGGGCCAGTATTCCCTGCTTTATCATCAGCCACACTAACTTTCTGTCAGTACTTCATGAAGAGCTTGTGAATTGTTTTCACATTGGGTCCTTTTGGAACATTAAATCGTATTTGAAAACTGGGCCTTATTGCTATAAGGATTTTGTTCTAACCTATTTGATTCCAATACCAGAAAAACACATTGTACAATGGAATACATGATTTTAACTTCTTCCTCAGGTATGCTAATATCCTCTCACATTTCAACAGTGGAAATTATTGTTCGTACGTGCAGCACACAACTGCAATTACAGTGCCATCTGCTAGCCATTTTTCAAATTATTTTGAAACTTTTGTATAAAATTCTTACTGTCTTCACAATAAACATACTGTTTGTTGTACTTGTCTATCAATCTTAATTTTCAAGATACTTAATTTTGAGTTTAATTTTGAAATCACGGACTCCTTCACTGGACACCCTGTAGCTGTTTTTTTTTTAATATAAAATATACCTTTTTTCCTAATGTGGCTAAAACTTTCAGTCTTTTGTAAATGTCCATTCTAATGTGCCAAAAGAAAATTCACTCAAGGAAATTATCAAATTTCCAGAAAGATTTTTTGGCTATTACTTACCCTCAAAAGGTGAAATATTTAGTACTACTGATTCACATGGAAAAATATACAACTCTATTCTGAGTCCCTCTCATCCCAAGGTCTGCCTTTCTGTTTTTATCTTGCCCAAACTAACAATTCAGAAAGTAGGGTAGTGTCATGTATTTTTGTGTTGTGTAAAGGCATAGTACTTATTTCACCACCTGAAGGTGCAGTTATGTACACGTAAAACCAATAGTAAATCATTTATTGACCTATGAAGGTAAAGTGTTAGCAGTAAAACATATTAAACTGTTAGGTACAAATCACAAAAAGTCTGTAACACAGAATTGTAAACAATGGGTAGATCATCAGTTTTAGGCAGATTACAGGAAGAACACTGGGGAGAAATTTATAAATGAGACAATGTACACAGAAAATTTAACTCCTCATCAAACATACTCCTACAGAATAAGCCTTCTTTTCCCCTAAAAGATAAAACCAAACAAACAAGGATAACGGATGGATAACTACTGGGACTTGTTCTTAGAAGAGAGTTCTACTGAATACAGAAGACAAACTGTGGCCAAGAGTTGAAACTGCAGCAGTACACATATTGTAAAATCCTCCAGTCTGTTGTTAAAAAAAGCCACACACATGCAGTGTGCTGAACATACTCTGAAAATAAACAAATATTATTTGGAACACTATTAAACAAGAACAGTAACATGAATGAAACTGAGCCTTCAGAAAGTAGCGCTGGCATACAAAGTATACTTTCATGTCACTGGCCACCAAATGTAATGACGTCTTCCTCATAATGGCAACAGATGTTGCACCCACTAATAACTAAACATAAAGGTATTGGATTTACCTATACAGGCATGCACATTAGTTTCAAAAATATGACCCTTAAGGAGATTACAAAATTCATCAGACCATTAAAAATTAATAATCCTTTTGGTACAACAGTATTTCTAGCAGAATATTAAAATTTTGTGCTGACTATAAGACTACTCAGGGTATATTTATTGGCAGAGTTAGATATGCTATAGTAACAACTATCTATAAAACTGTAGACAAGCAAACCACCTCTAATTACAGATCTACTTCATTCCTCTCTTTCAATTCAAAAAGAGTTTGAGACAATGGAGATCAAATACTGGCTTATTTAACTCGGAACTTGTTAACTGTCTCTCAGTTTGATTTCTGTTTAGGAACACGCAAATCAAGTGCTGGCAGCACTAAAAGAAAATTGTATATGTGACTCGCAAAAGCCTCTGATTATGTAGACCCCAAAAATCTATTTGCCAAACTACAGTGTTATGGCATTAAAGCCATCTCCTCTTGCATGGATGGAATCTCATCTTCACAACAGAATGCACACAAATTGTCATTCCAGACTTTGACACATGCATAACACTAAACCAACCTCAATTTATGGAATATAATAACATGTAGGGTCCCACAAGGATTGGTACTGGACCCACTCTTGTGGGTCTTCCAATGACTTTAAAAGGGCAATTCAGAAACTGTTTTCTGGAAATACTGGCATACTAATTAAAAGTTCATACTCAGCCTTACCAGATACCAGACACAGCTTCAGTTGCAGCTGAACAGGCATTCACGTGGTTCACAACTAACAGTTTAAGTATTGACCTAATAGACTCATATTATGTTATTTCAATCAAGCACCAATGACCTACTGACACCGGTAGGAGAGACATGGCCAGTTAAAGGACAAAGTTACGAGAGCAGTCACTTGGGGCACCAAACTGAGAGGGCCATCACAGGTGCCCCTAGTGCAAAATTTTGTACATGGGGTGTAACAGTGAAAACAAACATTTTCTGCAGTCACTAGATTTAGACATATTTTTAAATGCCAACAAACGGCAACTAATGTTTGAGGGGTTGGTGTGGGGGGGGGGGGGGGGGAGGAGGAAAGGGGGCAGACAAATGATATGTCACTTGCATGGAAAAAATTGAAGGGGGGTGCCTCAAATTATATGTTGCTGTGTGGAAAAATATTCTTGAACTGCCCGAGTAGACATTAATGGACAAAGATCATGTGTGAAATTCATTGGAATATAGTTGAAGAAAAAGTTAAAATAAAGTCAACACACAAACTAAGAAGCGCAATGAAAATATGCAGGGGTTTCATAATTTTCTCTTACAGGCTTCTAAGGGTTGTAGAAGGGATTTACTAGATAAATTTCTGATAAGAAACCTACATCCGGAAATGTACTGTTTGGGTATAAAACTGTATTGTGGAATTTTGAGTTGGGTGAAAGTGGAAGATGAAAGGACAGATTGGTCCCAGGAAAAAAGTGGTGTGAAACAGGGCAGCACATTGTTGCCTGTCCTCTTCGTTGTGGTCTAGGATGAGATAATGACTACAATGGCAGAAAAAAAATGGAAAAGACAAGATGAAAGCAGTGTTATTCACAAACTAAATTTAATGTAAACAAATGTAAGATCTTGGTTACAACTAGAAAGCAAGATTAGTTAGAAGAATAAGGATTTGGGGTAAACAATTGAAAAAGATGGAAAGTGTCAAGTACTCGAGAAATGTGATAGAGGTAAATGGAAGAAATGAGAAAGTGATCAGCGAACATGGCAGGCAGGGAGAAATGAGAAAGTGATCAGTGAACATGACAGGCAGGTAGAAACATTGCTGTGAAGTGTTAAGAGCCTGCTTTGCAGTAATATACATAGGCTACTTCACTCTACTACTGTCCTATGCATCTGAAACACCGGTAGTGAAGAAGAGAGATGTAAGCAGATTACAGGTATGTGGAACGAAGTTCCTCCGTAGACTACGAGCAGCAAGGGAAGGTAGGATGAGGAATGAAAGGGTAAAGGAAGTAATGAAAGTGGAACCCTTGTGGAGCAGTATATAAACATCAAGGCGAAGTGCTATAAGAGAATGGAAAACAAGAGAATTCTCAAGAAGATACATGAAATGGAGATGCAAAGGAAACAACCAAGAGGAAGACCAAGGGGTAGATGGCTGAAAGGTGTAGAGGTGTGTGCTGAAAAAAGCTGCAAGGGCTGAATCAAAGTGAACACACAAAGATGGTGGGGAAAATACGACTAGATGGCAATGTTTATGTTCCAAACACACCCAGCCTGTAGATGGAAACTGTTCAAGATAATGGTAATGATGATTATGATGATGAGGGATACAAATTAAGTTCAAAGATTGGAACACTTTCAAATTTGCTTCATTGCGCGCGCGCATACACACACACACACACACAGTGGATACAATGCACTATGACCTGGTTGCTCTACATGAAGTTCTTCATTGCACAAGGGGTATTTATGGTGAATGCTTTCACATTGCATACACATGTTCCCAAATTCTGGTGTGTGCTGGGTAATTCATGCTGCCAGCAGAACTTATGTAAGGTAATCTTCTTCTGAGACACAAGACTCTTCATATGGCCCCACAAGAAAAAGTTGAGAGATGTTAAATCTGGTGAGCATGGTGAGGTAGGGAGTTGCTATACCTCAACCTATGCACCTTTCACTGTATGTTTGGTTGATACTTTCACGGACACCATGTGCAAAAATGCATGCACCACAATGTTGGGACCACACTTGCTGATTTTTGAATGTGGATGAAAATAGTAAGTGGCGGACTGAGACAATGTGGGAAAGGGTCTCGATACACGCATTGTTTCTGTTGTCCTTATTACTGAGTGACGACTAACATGCAATCAGAAACTGAAGTGGTGATTGTAAACAGAGGGCACATTACATCAGGGTACTGATGACCGTGCCCTCTCTTCAGTTTGTGTGTATACCTTAGAGTGAGAGATCCAAATTGTACATTTCTGGACATAGTAGATAAAAATTTTAATAAGTAACCGAAGTCCCCTCTACAACCTACATTAGCTTTTTACAGGAATTGTGGAACACTCTCTCTCTCTCTCTCTCTCTCTCGTGAGATGTCTGCTTGTGTCTGTATATGTGTGGATGGATATGTGTGTGTGTGCGAGTGTATACCCGTCCTTTTTTCCCCCTAAGGTAGGTCTTTCCGCTCCCGGGATTGGAATGACTCCTTACCTTCTCCCTTAAAACCCACATCCTTTCGTCTTTCCCTCTCCTTCCCTCTTTCCTGATGAGGCAACAGTTTGTTGCGAAAGCTTGAATTTTGTGTGTATGTTTGTGTTCGTTTGTGTGTCTGTCGACCTGCCAGCACTTTCATTTGGTATATATACAGGGTGTTTCAAAAATGACCGGTATATTTGAAACGGCAATAAAAACTAAACAAGCAGCGATAGAAATACACCGTTTGTTGCAATATGCTTGGGACAACAGTACATTTTCAGGCAGACAAACTTTCGAAATTACAGTAGTTACAATTTTCAACAACAGATGGCGCTGCAGTCTGGGAAACTCTATAGTACGATATTTTCCACATATCCACCATGCGTAGCAATAATATGGCGTAGTCTCTGAATGAAATTACCCGAAACCTTTGACAACGTGTCTGGCGGAATGGCTTCACATGCAGATGAGATGTACTGCTTCAGCTGTTCAATTGTTTCTGGATTCTGGCGGTACACCTGGTCTTTCAAGTGTCCCCACAGAAAGAAGTCACAGGGGTTCATGTCTGGCGAATAGGGAGGCCAATCCACGCTGCCTCCTGTATGTTTCGGATAGCCCAAAGCAATCACACGATCATTGAAATATTCATTCAGGAAATTAAAGACGTCGGCCGTGCGATGTGGCCGGGCACCATCTTGCATAAACCACGAGGTGTTCGCAGTGTCATCTAAGGCAGTTTGTACCGCCACAAATTCACGAAGAATGTCCAGATAGCGTGATGCAGTAATCGTTTCGGATCTGAAAAATGGGCCAATGATTCCTTTGGAAGAAATGGCGGCCCAGACCAGTACTTTTTGAGGATGCAGGGACGATGGGACTGCAACATGGGGCTTTTCGGTTCCCCATATGCGCCAGTTCTGTTTATTGACGAAGCCGTCCAGGTAAAAATAAGCTTCGTCAGTAAACCAAATGCTGCCCACATGCATATCGCCGTCATCAATCCTGTGCACTATATCGTTAGCGAATGTCTCTCGTGCAGCAATGGTAGCGGCGCTGAGGGGTTGCCGCGTTTGAATTTTGTATGGATAGAGGTGTAAACTCTGGCGCATGAAATGATACGTGGACGTTGGCGTCATTTGGACCGCAGCTGCAACACGGCGAACGGAAACCCGAGGCCGCTGTTGGATCACCTGCTGCACTAGCTGCGCATTGCCCTCTGTTGTTGCCGTACGCGGTCGCCCTACCTTTCCAGCACGTTCATCCGTCACGTTCCCAGTCCGTTGAAATTTTTCAAACAGATTCTTTATTGTATCGCTTTTCGGTCCTTTGGTTACATTAAACCTCCGTTGAAAACTTCATCTTGTTGCAACAACACTGTGTTCTAGGCGGTGGAATTCCAACACCAGAAAAATCCTCTGTTCTAAGGAATAAACCATGTTGTCTACAGCACACTTGCACGTTGTGAACAGCACACGCTTACAGCAGAAAGACGACGTACAGAATGGCGCACCCACGGACTGCGTTGTCTTCTATATCTTTCACATCACTTGCAGCGCCATCTGTTGTTGAAAATTGTAACTACTGTAATTTCGAAAGTTTGTCCGCCTGAAAATGTACTGTTGTCCCAAGCATATTGCAACAAACGGTGTATTTCTATCGCTGCTCGTTTAGTTTTTATTGCCGTTTCAAATATACCAGTCATTTTTGAAACACCCTGTATATATATATATATATATATATATATATATATATATATATATATATATATATATACTCCTGGAAATTGAAATAAGAACACCGTGAATTCATTGTCCCAGGAAGGGGAAACTTTATTGACACATTCCTGGGGTCAGATACATCACATGATCACACTGACAGAACCACAGGCACATAGACACAGGCAACAGAGCATGCACAATGTCGGCACTAGTACAGTGTATATCCACCTTTTGCAGCAATGCAGGCTGCTATTCTCCCATGGAGACGATCGTAGAGATGCTGGATGTAGTCCTGTGGAACGGCTTGCCATGCCATTTCCACCTGGCGCCTCAGTTGGACCAGCGTTCGTGCTGGACGTGCAGATCGCGTGAGACGACGCTTCATCCAGTCCCAAACATGCTCAATGGGGGACAGATCCGGAGATCTTGCTGGCCAGGGTAGTTGACTTACACCTTCTAGAGCACGTTGGGTGGCACAGGATACATGCGGACGTGCATTGTCCTGTTGGAACAGCAAGTTCCCTTGCCGGTCTAGGAATGGTAGAACAATGGGTTCGATGACGGTTTGGATGTACTGTGCACTATTCAGTGTCCCCTCGACGATCACCAGTGGTGTACGGCCGGTGTAGGAGATCGCTCCCCACACCATGATGCCGGGTGTTGGCCCTGTGTGCCTCGGTCGTATGCAGTCCTGATTGTGGCGCTCTCCTGCACGGCGCCAAACACGCATACGACCATCATTGGCACCAAGGCAGAAGCGACTCTCATCGCTGAAGACGACATGTCTCCATTCGTCCCTCCATTCACGCCTGTCGCGACACCACTGGAGGCGGGCTGCACGATGTTGGGGCGTGAGCGGAAGACGGCCTAACGGTGTGCGGGACCGTAGCCCAGCTTCATGGAGACGGTTGCGAATGGTCCTCGCCGATACCCCAGGAGCAACAGTGTCCCTAATTTGCTGGGAAGTGGCGGTGCGGTCCCCTACGGCACTGCGTAGGATCCTACGGTCTTGGCGTGCATCCGTGCGTCGCTGCGGTCCGGTCCCAGGTCGACGGGCACGTGCACCTTCCGCCGACCACTGGCGACAACATCGATGTACTATGGAGACCTCACGCCCCACGTGTTGAGCAATTCGGCGGTACGTCCACCCGGCCTCCCGCATGCCCACTATACGCCCTCGCTCAAAGTCTGTCAACTGCACATACGGTTCACATCCACGCTGTCGCGGCATGCTACCAGTGTTAAAGACTGCGGTGGAGCTCCGTATGCCACGGCAAACTGGCTGACACTGACGGTGGCGGTGCACAAATGCTGCGCAGCTAGCGCCATTCGACGGCCAACACCGCGGTTCCTGGTGTGTCCGCTGTGCCGTGCGTGTGATCATTGCTTGTACAGCCCTCTCGCAGTGTCCGGAGCAAGTATGGTGGGTCTGACACACCGGTGTCAATGTGTTCTTTTTTCCATTTCCAGGAGTGTATAATATTTCAGAAAATGAGTAACTATTAGACAGTTGGCAAATGAGGAAACTAATATGACCATTAAAGAATAGTTTGCAATTACCAAATAGCTATGTGGCAATGTTTCCAACAGGGCATTAGAATTGCTTAAGAAACAAAGGAAAATTAAATACTTGCAATGGCTCATTAAAGATTGAGAACCTAACACCATACATGAAAGGTAAAATGAAACATTAAAATGGCAGACTGAGGAAACTGAACATTTTTGATGAAGGTAATACTGGACTTTTGTTATTATATTGTTGTGCAGAAGAAGATGTAATCAGATGAATGATGAACACTAACTTCACTTAACGAAGGTTTATTCAGCACCTGCACATACAAGAGTGCGGAGTGAACTGCCTCCGGCCAGAACACATGGAGTATATATACAGCTACAGAACATTCCAGTAGAATGATTCTTGACATTTGTGGATTCTTCTAGAATGTACTCTAAACAAATATAGAAATTAAAATTGTACAGTCCAAGTGAGCTTTGAACTCGCGACCCTACATGCAGCAGTTTAGTATCATAACCAATACACCACGGTGCTACTCAGCTTCTTCTGCGACATTGCTCCCTCCTTAAGTGAACGGCATTTCAGTGTTACATCCTCCTAGTCCCGGTACATGTCAGTCCCGCATACTCCGCCTCCCGATGAGTGATGTTCGCCCTAGCGGTGATCGTCTTAGAACTTATTTTGCGCTACGCTCTTTGTCACCTTTCCGTTTGTTGCCTGTCACTGGAACTTTGAATTTACCCTGGGTTGAAGAATCCTTATATTCGAAGGACGTGGACCGTATCTCTGATCTTTTGTCATCTTGTGATGGAGTCGAAATCTTCAACTTTGTAAGTAGCATCAGACAAATGTCTTACAACCTTATAAGGTCCAAAGTAGCGCCTATGGAGCTTCTCAGAGAGACTAACCTTCCAAACAGGAGTGAAGATCCAGAAGAGGTCAGCAGGCTGGTAGGCAACACAGTGGTGGCTCGCGTCATACCTTCGGCGATCATTTTCTTGAGCCTGCAGCATCTAGCCGACTGCTGAGCTTCCTCAGCTCTGGTTAATACCTGGCTGATGTAGTCGTCATCCACATCACCAGGATGTAACGGAAACAGTGTCCATCTTAGTTGTCACCTCACACCCTTGCACCAAGAAAAATGGCTTCAAATCTATGGTGTCTTGTTTGACGGTGTTGTAGGCAAACGTCACGAAAGGTAGCACCTCATCCCAGTTGCTCTGCTCAACATTGATAGCATGTCGGCCAAGGTCTTATTAAGGCATTCAGTAAGCCTGTTATTTTGTGGATGGTAGGCAGTCGTCATGTGACGATTGATGTTGCACCGACAGTTTATGTCTGTCACAAGATGCGATTGAAAAACTTTTCCTCAATCCGTAATTAACAACCTTGGGGAACTGTGTTTTAATACAATGTCTTCCACGATGAATTTGGCTACCTCGAATGCTTCGGCTGTTTTCATGGATACTGTAATGGCACAGCGTGTCAGATAATCAGTACAACAATAATCCATCTGTTGCCACTAGCAGATGTTGGAAATCATCCGAGGAGGACAATCCCAACACGCTGGAGAGGCATTTCAGCTGGTGGAATTGGTATGAGTCGGCCAGGCAGTTTCTGAGGAACTGCCTTTCTCCTCTAGCACTCTCGACAGTGCGACACGTATTGACGGACACTCCTAAATAAACTTGACCAAAAGAATCTCTTGCGGATTCTATCGTGTATCATAATGAATCCTAAATGTCCAGCCTCAGGTGTGTCATGGAATTTCTGTAGAACATCTAAGCGCATGTGTTTAGGAATCACTGGTAGCCATCTCTTTCCAAACAGATCAAAGTTTTTCTTACAAAGTAATCCATTAACTACCTTTAATTGTCCTCCCACATCCTCTGACCGATTTAAGGCAAGCATAATTTCAGATATCTTGGCATCCTTCTTCTGCTCAGCAGAGAGATCCTGGAGTGCAGTGAGACAGTCACTATCTTCATCAAAGTCCTGATGGTCTTGCACAGGGTTTCTTGAGAGACAGTCAACATCTTGGAATTTTCTTCCACTTTTGTACACTATGTTAATGTCACATTCTTGAAGATGTAGTGCCCACCTGGCGAGTCGTCTTGTTGGATCCTTAAGACTTGTCAACCAACAAAGTGAATGATGGTCTGTAACAACTGTGAATGGCCTTCCACAGATGCACATGACCCAGATCACAGCAAGACATTCTCTTTCTGTAGTTGAGTAGTTTCTCTCAGCTTTTGTAAGTGTTCTAGAAGCATAGGCTATAACCTTCTCTTTTCCATCCGAAATTTGCACCAGAACAGCACCGATCCCATACCCACTGGCATCTGTGTGTAGTTCTGTAGGTGCTCTCTCATTATACAGACCAAGTACAGGGTCAGCCATCAGAGCTTTTCACAGTACATCGAAAGAATCTCGTTGAGCACCACCCCAGATAAATTTAGCATCAGCTTTTAACAGCTCTTGGAGTGGCCTGGCTATGATACAAAAGTCTTTGATAAAACGATGGTAATAAGAACATAATCCGAGGAAGCTTCTCACATCTCTAATACTTTTCGGAACAGGAAATTCAGTTATAGATCTCACCTTTCCTGGGTCTGGCTGCACACCTTTGTTTGGCACAAGGTATCCAGGTATTTTGATTTCTTTTACTCCAAAGAGAGACTTTCTTGGATTAAGTTTCAGTCCGCCTTGTTGGAGACACTTAAGAACGGCCCTGTCTTTTTATATGTTCATCAAATGTCTCCGAGAACACGATAATGTCATCTAAATAACAAAGACACATCGTGCACTTCAGGTGCCTTAGAAGATTATCCATCATCCGTTCAAAAGTTGCTGGTGCATTACACAAACCAAACGACATTATCTTAAACGCATACAGGCCCTCAGCGGTGATGAATGCAATTTTCTCACAATCAGCCTCATCTACTTCGATTTGCCAGTATCCTGAGTACATGTCTATGGCTGAGAAAAACAGCCCCCTCCAGAAAATCTAGTGTGTTGTC
Source organism: Schistocerca nitens (assembly GCF_023898315.1). Classification (NCBI taxonomy): domain Eukaryota; kingdom Metazoa; phylum Arthropoda; class Insecta; order Orthoptera; family Acrididae; genus Schistocerca; species Schistocerca nitens. The sequence continues at coordinate 991,675,161 of NC_064614.1, read as the reverse complement.
AATTCGTGGAAGAGGGTAAACGTCCTTTTTAGTTATCTTATTAAGCTTCCTGTAATCAACACAGAAGCACCAACTACCATCCTTCTTCCTGAAGAGGACCACTGGTGATGACCATGGGCTCTGCGAAGGCTGGATGATGTCATTCTACATCATTTTCCCTATCTTGTTGCGAATTATTCGACATTGTGTTGCTAACACACGGTATGCTCTCTGGCTTATTGGTTGATGGTCTCCAGTGCTAATCCGGTGCTTCACCGTCGATTTGTCTAATTTGCTCTTCACCTGTGGATTGAAGCATTCAGAGAACTCTTGAATGGCAAGTAGCTTCTTCTGTTGTTCCTTAGTGAGATCTGGTGATAGTTGAGCTTGAAGATCTTGTCTCTTAGTGGTAGCGCTAATTTCTCCCACAAAATCGGCATGGGAGGTTTCTATGATGCTCAGCTGTTCTTCAATTAACGGCTCAGCGTTTGCTACGCACATGTCTTGGAAGGATCTGCGGTTCTTGGCGACAGTTAACTGTCCACAATTCACCGAATCCATTCTTAAACAAGACAAGGCTGGGCTGACCAAGTTTTTCTTCGGTGGAATGCTCCTTTACATTCAACTATAAGATCCATGGGTTGATGCATGGCACGACAGTTACCTTTCTAGGGCTGACTGCAGGAATGGCCACTTCATCCAGCACACAGTCTCAACACACTCGGACGCACATCGTCCTGTCCACAGTATCTCATCTCGTCTAGCATAATCTTAGAGCGACCACAATCTATAATTGCCTGAGAAGCTTCCAAAAGTCCCATCTGAGAATGACGTCATGACTACATTCTCTTAAGATGATGAATTCTAAGGGCTGTGTATGGCCACTTATACCCACACAAATGGTACATCTTCCTGTAGGTTTTACATATTTCCCATTAGCCACCTTCAGCAGAGATGTTTTGTTGTCGATGAATACGGTTTTCTGCAACTGGCAACGGTACTTCTCCAAAATGACTGAATATGATGCTCCAGAGTCCACAAGAGCTTGGGCTGGTCGGCCATCCATGAGAATATCGACATAGTTTCCCACCATTTTTGTAGTGATTGACGGCAGAGGATTTTTCTCTTCGGCAGCCTCACCTCCAAGGAAGATCGCACCCTTTAGTTTTCCAGACTGCGGCAGCTAGGTGATCGGCTGGAGCTTTTAAAAGGCGATGGAGACCCTGAGAGGCGTACTTGGGAGCGTCGTCTCCAGTGGCTAGCTTGCAGCGATGGTGACCTATGTTGTCCTGCATCCATCATCATCTTGTTCATTCTCAAAGAATCTTATGTTCTTGGAATGCAACATGCTCTGCAACTTTCCAAGTTCCTCCAGAAATTTTCTCCTAGTCAATTTTCTTGCATTCCATTTAAGGTCAATCGAAGTCCACAAGACACATGCATTATAAGCAGCAACATCAAGAATACTGAAGAAAACTATACTGGGCCATCTATTGGTTTTTCATTTGCATGTATGTGTACCTGTCAGACGATCAAGTGGGTCTACAGTGCCTTTGGCTGTCTCGAAAATCATTTTCGTCTTCTTATCAGCCCTGTCACTTATTTCCCTACCATGGTGGAAAGTGCTCATTAGTAAAACATTCTTACTTCTCTTAGGAATACAATTGATGACCGTAGTATGATTTGTGAAGTAAAATGAACTATGAATCATCTTGTTGCTCATATTTTGTGGAAGCTCTGGCTTATTTTTTTACGTATGGTTCCTAACAGTGTCAGTTTTCTTTTCAGGAGCAACTGTCCCAAATTCTATGATGTAAGAGGTAAGATCAGGACTACTCTCATTCCCTGATTTTTTTCTGGTGCTGCTCCACTCTTCTTTCCTGTATATATTTGTGTTTTCAATACATACGAGGAGGCGAGAAGCCAAGGGGTGTACGTGACATTTTCGGAAAAAATGAGTTAAGTGCAGAAATGGGTTCCTAATATATGTAAAATTATGGTGGCCAAGAGGTGCAAGTGTATCTCTGTCTGGTGCTGCAATCTGGCGGCAGAAAATTTAACTACTTGCAGAAACGGGTGTATTGTTTGGCAGCCAAGGGGTATATGTGAAGCAGCAATAATGGTGGTGCATGTGTGTGAATGCAGTGTTCCTGTTACGAAGTGAAGTTTGTTGTTTCATTGCATATAAGTGATGAAAACAAACTTCATTTACTGTCTTTCATCAATAAATATGAATATTAATATTATTTTTATTGTAAATTGGACATAAAATACGAGAGAGAACAGTAACTGACATCTCCAGAAGGCGACTTTATTGACAGCTCCGAAGGTGAGTAGTTAAGTACACCATTAATATTATTGTCTCATGTTTAAATAAAACACTTCAAAAATACATATATTTTATATTTAAAGTGAAAAGCTGCTGATATTATTCGCTAGAATGACTTTTTTTTCTACAGACCAGACAGCAGATGATGATATTTCGTATGAACCAGAGGTAGATAGTGTGGATACTGACTCCAGGGAGAACTCTAGTGATGAAGGTAATTTTCTACAGGGTGGCGCACAAAATGTGTTACCATTTTGTTTTTGAATATGAACTTTATTGTCAATACAATCTGAAAGGAACATACACTACAATGAAGAGGCGTCCATGGAGATTTTTTCTAACTTGGCACATGCTCAGTATGTCCATTTCGTTTCCTAACTTCTTCAAACGTACACTGAAGTTAGTGATTACCCTACGGCACACGTCTTACATAATTTCACTGTAAGCTTGAAGAATAAGTCTTCTCAGCCCCATTAAATCACGTGGATTTTTCGGAAAAATTTTTTCCTTTAGGTACCTCCAAAGAAAAAAGTTACATGGATTGAGGTCTGGACTATTGGGGGGCCAATTTTGTCCGTCATTGAAGCGACCTGGAAACCTGAGTGAAATGATCTGCATGTCGAAATGCTCATGTAAAAACTCCAACACAGTGTTTGCAGCATGTGGCCTTGCTCCATCTTGCATGAACCACTGCGTGTTGAAGGGCAAGGCAGTAGCAAGAAGCTGTGAAATGAAGTTATTGCAAAGCATGCTCAAATAATGCTCGCTGTTCACAGTTTCTTCAAAGAAAAAGGGTTCAATAAGTCCGTGACTGGAAATTGCTGCCCACGCTGTAATCCTCGGAGCATAATGTTGTCGTTCATGAAGCACTTGTGGGTTTTCAGTGGCCCAAAAGTGTACATTTTGTTTGTTAACCACACCATCTAAATGAAAATGTGCCTTGTCTGAAAACCTAATGTTGTTGAGAGTTTCTTCCCTGTCCTCCGCCCACTGAGCAAACAGTAGTCTCTGCTGCTTGTGTTCTTCAGTGAGCTTCTGTGCACAGGTCATCTTGTATGGGTACATATGGAGGTCACTTTAAAGAATGCATTTAACGGAGCATCTGGATATTCCCAGTTGCACTGCTGCCTTTCTACATGATTTCCCGGGACTTCTCTGTACAGAAACTCATACCGCTTCAATAGTCTTCGGTGAACAAACAGGCTTAGGCCGAGGATGCTTCGCTTCCAATACTGTTCCTTCCTGTACAAATTTATTGTACAACCTGTGGATGGTCTTCTTGCAAGGGACCCATCGTGTGCTAAACTGTTATCGAAAATACCTCTGAGTCACAACAAGGCTTTTCGTTTCATGAAAAAGTAAAACAATTGCCGATTGTTGCTGAGTCGTCAGTCTTCCATTGTCAGCCATTGCTGCTTACTAGTCTCCTACTGGCAGTATCATGAATTACATGTCATTTCTTAACTCATTTGTTTTTCCAAGCTCTGCTGGTACTGCTGTATAGATATCCCGCTGGGATCTCTAATGTGCATCATAAACTGTGAAAGAAACAATTGATAACACATTTCGTGCACCACCCTGTATAATTGAGCAATATGAGCAGTAAACTAAGTTACAGTTTGTAAAAATTTTCCTGGCAGACTAGCTCCTTTCTTCTGATCAATATTTCTCAGTGGAAGTCAGAGTGCATTGTGTTCTTTTCTGCTTGCAGACCCTACCAAACGTAGTAAGCAACTGATAAGTGCTACAAAAGATGTATTCATTAATTTCACATACATTAACACTACTCAGAACTATATAACTTTGACAGTGAATATCTGTATAATATTATGCTTTCATGAAGCATTGTAACTGCTGTGCATCATTAATTTCTACCATTGTGAATTATTAATGTGAAGTTAACAGTACTACACAGAATTCTCCCCCCTCATCTTTCCTCACCCCACAGCCATGTTGGTGCATTTTCTTGTTCACATTTTCACCTTGCTGCCCAGAAAAGTTTTACAAGCTGTGTATTTACCATTAATTAACAAATAATGAGAAATCAAAACAACTTTAATTACCTGAAAAAGTAAAACTAGCCAGGTTAACGTACTGCTCTATGCTTCTTCATTTCAGACGAAAATGAGGGGCTGATGAAAGTGAGGTAAACAGTGGAGGGCACATAGCTTCTAAGAGAGTAAAGCAAGTTGGGGGGGGGGGGGGGGGGGGAACACGAAGGACTCATTTATGGAAAAGAGTAGAATCATCTACAAAATGTAATGAAGGCAAAGAATATGTGGACCGCAAAGGAAAGTTGGACAAAGAAAGAAAGGTAAGAGTGTACAATCACAACTGTCGATTCAAATGCAATCAAAACATCAGTCAACAAACAAAACAGGAAGTATTTAGTGAATATTGGAGTCTTGGTAACTGCGACTTGCAGACCCCCTTCTTATACTCTTCTTTTACTGTCAGTGAGCCAAATAGAAGGAAAGGAACAGCTACAAAAAGAAAATCTATTAGTTGCCAATATTCTCTCCAGGGCAAAAGAGTTTGCAAAGAGTTCTTTTTGAGGACCCTAGATGTGTGTAACAAACGTGGTACAAAAGAAAACCACTTCAACCACAAATATTTCACCTAAGGACAAGCGAGGCCATAAAACCCCTGGAAATAAGACAGATGAAGCTAAAGTAGGTCTTAAAAGGAACACATCAAAAGTTTTCCAAAGTACAGTAGCCACTATTCACGCCAAAAAGCACCTAATAAGAGGTATCTGGCAGGAAACCTCAACCTCAAGAAAATGTATCAGCTTTATAAAGAGTTTTGTGAAGAAAACGAAACAGAGCCAGTACGGGAAAGCTTTTACCATCATGCTTTTAACACATGCTTAATCTTAGCTTCCACAGGCCATATAGACACATGTGCTACATGTGACAAGCTGCAAAATACCATTGATCATGGATTGCTTGACTAAAAACATGGTGCTCTTGTTGAAAAGGAACTCCATCTACGGAAAGTAGAAAGTGTTCGGAAACAAGTGGTGGATGCAAAAAATCTGGTTGCTAAAGATGCTCGGCATGTGGCTGTGTTTTGATTTACAGAAAATGCTCCCAACGCCCGTTCTGACAAGTTCACAAGCTTATTACTCTCGACAACTGTGGACTTATAATTTGTGTGTACATGATTTGGGTACAGGAAAAGCCTTCATGTTTATGTGGCACAAGGGTCAAGCTCCACGAGGATGTCAAGAGATAATGTCTTGCCTACTGAAATTTATTAACAGTTTGCCACCAACCATCACACATCTCACTGCATTTAGTGACAATGCAGGAGGACAAAACAAAAGTCAACACATAGTGAAATTTTGGCTCTGTATAGTCAACAACACACACATTCAGACTGTTGAACATAAGTTTCTACTTTCTGGCCATTCATTTAATGATTGTGACAGGAACTTGGGAATTATTGAGCACAGTAGAAAAATTTCACAAAGGGTTATTTACGTTTCTCAAGACTGGATTGATGTAATAACCAAGACGTCAAGACATTTTGAGGTAGTGAAAATGGGTGACAAGGATTTTGTCACACTAGACAGGACTGAACCATTTTTCTAAAATCTGTAAAAGGAATTAAAAAAATGCAGTGGATGCACTTCAAAAGAGATGAACCATGGACATTGTTTTACAAATGTACCTTTAATGAAGGTTTTGAATTCCACACCTACAATATGAAAGCAAAAAGCATTGGAAGGCATGTTCAGATACTCCCAAGACTAACTCACAGAACAACTCTGCCAAAATTTAAGGGAAAAAAGTACAAAGACTTACTGCACCTTCTACCATTTGTGCCTCCTGTGCATCACAGTTTTTACACAGAACTCAGTTCTGCAGTCCATCCACAAGAGGAAAGAAATCGATTAATCCTACAGAGGGAAACCACAAGAGAAACTAATAAGTACTGGCCCTTGTCAGCAGCATGTGCAGCACGCCATCAAGAACAGTCGATAACAGAGTGTGATAACTTGGAAGGTGAAAATGACAATATTTTTTACAGTGATTCAGATTAAGGATGCAGTAATAGAAGAAAATTTTTATAGTTGTTTCCATTACTTTCCTTAATTTTTTTCTTTAAATCCAAAGGAAAGATTAGGCATTTTCAGTTTTTCTACAATTTGCAAAGAAACTTTCTAGATTTTTTAACATTAATTATTACTGTATTTAATGTGCATTATGTATTATGATTCATAATATATTAAATAATTTAAAAATTCTTTTAATATTTCTTTGAGATCATATCTTTCCAACTCTCACTTGGAAGCCAAGGACTACAAGTGACACGTGTCATCAAATTATGAATGTCAATTGTTAAATGACTAATTTTTTTGCTGTAGAAATATGAGGGAGATAAACATAAAACTATATCTTCAAATGATATGCAACAATGTTTTCTATATTTATGTCCTAGAATTAACTATTCAACTTTAACTTTAAACTTGATTATCTCATAACTAATTTTTTGTCACTTGTACCCCTTGGCCTCTCACCTCCACATACGAAGTTTGCTGTCACACAGAGTACATATCTTGATCCCAATTTTGCTGGTTTACTTGGGGTTTACTGCCTGAATGAACAGCAGCCTCTAAATGTTATTAGCTGCTCATCGATGGTCACATTTTCCCCTGGATTATACACTTTAGGATGGACTTCTAACCACTTCACAAATTGCGGCGAGTTTATCAGTATGTCATCTTTCCTCTCTTGTAGATTTCTTATCAAATTGGAAGATGTGTGATATTTTACAGAATGTTTCTAGGAACACTGTTGCTCAAAATCTGTTCCGCCCAGTACCCTTATCCCACTAACTTTTTGTAGATTCCCCATGTGAGCGATATACACCAACAAGGAGTAGGAATCCTAAGTATGCGTGAAAAAGAGAATCATCAATGTTTGTCCATTGTTTACCATAAAGTCATTGCCCCTCAATATTGGAATCTCTATTATTTCATTCTGAACTGCTGTAGAAAATAATACTTCAAATGAACTTTTTACATCTCTTATTCTGCTGCTTGCATGCCTGGTAACTCCCAAGGTACTCCTGATGACATTCGAAGCAGGTAGGCAGCTGTGTTGTGCTGGTGGTTGTAACTCCCATTCTGTGTTCCCACTTTTAGAAATAGAAGTCTGTACACTACTTTGAACAGGCTGTGGACTGTTATCAGTGATATCAGTACACTCACTTTCAGATGCATTACTGACGTGATCTTCAAACTTGGAAAGTGATCCTTCATCTGTTGAGGTACTTACTAATTCTTCCAACTTGGTGTCAGTCAATGATGTAATCACCACGATGTCACAATTCAGACTAATTACAAATGATACAGAACACAAACTGAGCAGAAACAATGGATAATTTGAACAGTTGACAAGTCTGAACAAGTCCATAGCTGTAAAAGCAATGCGTTTGTTGACTTGTTGAATTTTGAGAGTAAGTATTAACAATGAAAGTCATTATTACTATAAAATATGAGACAACCAGAAAGTATTTGGCGTTACAGTAATCATTAACATCAGGTCACATTGACCCGAACATTACATATGTAACTCTTAAGGTTTATGACCAATGACTTAAAATATTTCAAAACTTTTTAAACCACATACTGCCCTCGCATTTTTAGACAAAGTCTGCCAAATTTCATAAAGTTATTGTGATATTTAAATAATAAGAAATAAAATTTACAACCATTTCAGGTCATAAAGTCCCAAACAGAACAGGAGGGCTAATGAAAGAAGAGGCTGCAGAGAATTCAAAAAAGGACCAAGTGTATCACAGGTGAAACGATTGTGAGGAACTTAGGCATTTCGGCAGTTCAACCAACTGCAAATGAAGCTGTCATATTAATCATGAGATATAGTTACTTACTGAGCATGTTCTTTTCTATTTTTATTAGACCAAAGACTACTGGCACTGAAAACTCAATGGCATTCAAAGAGGGTGACCTAATGAGGCATAAGGGATATTCGTGATTACTGTTTGCAGAATATGCTTGACTATACATCAACATGGATCATAGCAATGAGATATGTCTCTAAAGCTCCAAAGAACAAGGAACAAATAAGACAAAAATGGTTTTGTCACAGGCTGATCCTGAAAGAAAGGAGTTATGATGATTTCAGTAATAATTAGTAAAAATATTCTCAAATAGCTTCATTTTTTAGAGCTGTGTTTTTGAGCCTTCTTTGAAACAGCTTACTGATTTGAAAGAAATTATTTTGCTCTAGCAATCTGTCAAATTTTTGTTGAAACTTCTGAGACATAATCATGCTTTTTATATGCAATTAAAAAGTTAATTAATTTTATTCAGTCCATCACTACTTGTTGCACCTCCAATAACAGCAGTAGTAAAAATGATGACAGACTGGTTGCATACTATCACTGTTAACTAATGTTACTTGAGAGAATCAAACCATGGAAAATCCTGGATGGAAAAACGACATTATTACACTGGTGTCCAAAATTAAAGCAACAAACCAGTTTCCCCATTCTGTGTCTAATCATACAAACTGTCAACCAGATACCTGTACAATCGTATTCTGCACGGAAGATTGCATTCCACTCAAAGGACAACCACGCCAACAACGATGTTGGGGCACCTGTGACACAAAGCAGTGTTTGCCGGGTAGCCCCACATTCACAATCGCTGTTTACAGTCACAGGCGGTGATACCTACCAGACACATTGTGGTGGAGGGCAGTAGAAAGAAAGGAAGCAGGAGAGTTTAAACTGATTTGGGCTGATGGCTTAATGTGAATCGTTCTGTTGTTTCTCGGATGCGGCAACAATTTAGAGAGACCAAAACTGTAAACTGAAGACAAAGACAGGGCTGACCATGTGTGACTTCAGAAGGGAGTACCAGTATTTGGCTGAAAATGGACGATAATACTGCCTTAGTACTGCAATGCAACTGGCATGTGAGCTCGCAGCATTCACTGGACATCGTGTGTAGAGGCAAATATTGTGCTGAAGACTTGGGGGAAAGTGGTCCTTATTGTAGGAGACCTGCTATATGTCTACCACTGATGCATATTCACAGCAGGGAACATCTGGAGTGGAGTCAACAAGCCACCTGGACGGTCGAACAATGGGCCAGAGTTGTTGTCACAGATGAGTCCCAATTTAGTCTGGAGAGCGATTCTTGACAGATTCGCATCTAGAGGGAACATGCAAACATGATTTTGGGACCCAAACATTGTGGACAGAAACCAATATTGAGGAGGATCCCTAATAGTGTGAGAAGGGATCAAGTTTACCACACAAACCCCTTTTTCATGAAATTGTATGGGTGAGCTGGAAAGTTTTAGGTATCGGGATGAGATCTTGGGACCTCATTTGTGGTTGTTACGAGTGCTCTGAGCCCAGACTCTGTATTGATGGACGATAATCCTCTACCTCATAGAGCACGAATTGGCTGATGTTTTCTCGGAAACTGAAGATATTGCATGCATGGCCTGCTCGGTCTCCAGATTTGAATTCCATACATCATATCTGGAATGAACTAGGGAGACAGTTTGCACCACCACAGCATCCACCAACCACTCTCCAAGACTGCAAGAAGCTCTGCATGAAGAACAGCTGTTATTACCTCAACACGAGACTGATGACATCATTCACAGCATGCCCTGTCCTTGTCAGGCCTGTATTGCTGCCACAGGTGGACACACCCCACACCAAGCACATAATAGAGGGAAACATTCCACTTAGGAAAAAATATATCTAAAAACAAAGATGCTGTAACTTACCAAACGAAAGTGTTGGTATGTTGATAGGAGACATTAAAAAACACACAAACACACATACAAATTTCAAGCTTTCGCAACCCAAGGTTGCTTCATCAGGAAAGAGGGAAGGAGATGTCAGTTGAGGCGGATGTACAGAGGCAAAGATGTTGTTGAATGACAGGTGAGGTACGAGGGGGCAGCAACTTGAAATTAGCGGAGGTTGAGGCCTGGTGGGTTACCCATATGTCTGTATATGTGCGGATGGATAAGTGTGTGTGTGTGTGTGTGTGTGTGTGTGTGTGTGTGTGAGAGAGAGAGAGAGAGAGAGAGAGAGAGAGAGAGAGTTAAGCAACTGGGTGGTCCAGCTGTTTCTTGACCACAGCTTTTGATTGGCCGTTCACACTAACAGAGAGCGTGCTGGATGTTGTGCCCATGAACGCAGCATAGTGGTTGCAGCATCGTTTGTATTTCATGTGATTGGTTTCACAGGTAGCCCTATCTATGATGGGATAGGTGATGCTTGTGACCACACTGGAGAAGGTGGTGGTGGTGGTGGTGGTGGTGGTGGTGGTGGGAGGAGGATGTATGAGACAGTTCTTGCATCTAGGTCTATCACAGGATTATGAACCATGAGGCAAGGAGTTGCGAGCAGGAGCTGTGCAGGGATATTGCGTAGGTTTCGTGTATGTCGGCATACAACTGTGGGAGTCATGGGAATGAATTGGGGGGGGGGGGGGGGGAGGGGGGTAGGACATTCCTCATTTCATGGCATGACGAGAGGCAGTCAAAACCTTGGTGGAGCATGTGATTTGGTTGCTCCAGTCCTGGGTGGTACTGAGTCACAAGGTGGAAGCTCCTCTGTGGCTGGAAGGTGGGACTTAAGGATGTGAAGGGTGATTGGAGAGATAAGGTATGGCAGATCCGTATCCGTACAAGGGTGGGAGGGTAATTACAGTCTGTGAAGGCCTCAATGAGACCCTTGCTATATTTCAAGAGAGGCCACTTATCACTACAGATGCGGTGGCCACAAATGCCTAGGCTTTATGAGCAGGACTTCTTAGTGTGGAATGCATAGCAGCCGTTGTAATGGAGGTATTGCTTGTGGTTGATGGGTTTGATATGGGCAGAGGTACTGATGAAGGTTAACATCGAGGAAGATGGCTTGTTGGGTTGAGGACCAGGTGAAGTGACTGGGGAGAAGGTGTTGAGGTTCTGGGGAAATATGGATAGGTCCTTGCCCTAAATCCATATCACGAAGATTTCATCAATGAATCGGAAGCAGTTGAGGGGTTTGGGATTTGGGTGGTTAAAAAAGGATCTCTCTTGATGGCCCATATATAGGTTAGCACAGGATGGTGCCATATGGGTGTTCATTGCCCAGATTTGTCTGCAGGTGATACCTTCAAAGGAGAAGTAATTGTGGATGAGGATATGGTTGATCACAGTAATTAGGTAGGATGTTATAGGTTCCAATAGCAGCAAGCCTATGGATATTAGAAACTTTGGTATAAAGAGAGGCTGCATCAACAGTGGGAAGCAGGGCACCATGCGGTAAAGGAACAGAACTGTGGAAAGTAGGGGAAGGAAATAGTTGGTACTTTTATATAGGCGAGTAGGTTGCAGGTAACAAGATGAAGGTATTAGTCTACGAAAGCAGAGATTTTCTCACAGGGGGCACAGTAACAGTCCAAAATGGGGTGTTCTAGGTCACTGGGTTTATGGACATAGGGTAGCATGCAGAAGGTAGGACTGCAGGGGAGTGGTAAGGGTGAGCAGAGAGAGATGGACTGCAGGGAGATACTGCTGGGTTTCTGAAAGGGGATCACTGTGGCAGGGTTTGCAGGTGGTGGAATCTGACAGCTGGTAGAGTCCTTCTTCCAGGTAATCCTTGCAGTTCAAAACAACAGTTGTGGAGCCTTTGTCAGCTGTTAGGATAATCAGATCGGGATCAGTTTTTACGTGGTGGAGTGCAGTTCTTTATGTGGATTTAATGTTAGCTTGCATGAGGGATTCGGTGAATAATAATGAGACAAGGTTTGAGGTTAAGAAATTTTGGAAAGTTAACAGGAGGCGATTTGGGGGCAGTGGGGACCAATCAGGGTTGGATGGAGGAGTGAACTGAGTCAGGCAGGGTTCAACATTAATTTTTTGACAAGTCTGATTGGCAGGGGTGGTGGCAAAAAAGTGTTTCCACTATAGGAACTGGTAGAAGGAAAAAACGTCTTTAACAAAACCAGCATGATTGAATTTGGGAGTGGGGCAAAAGGTGAGACCTTTGGAAAGGTGTAGTACTTCTGTGGGACTAAGGCTTTGGGAGGAAAGATTCTTGATTGTGTTTGGGTCTATTTAGGTTATGGATTTTGTATGGCAGTGGGAAGGAGTTTTATAGGGTGGGGTAAATATAATGGGTCTGCGAGACAGGCTTTGTCAGCTATGAGGGGATTTGAGATTGGCGGTTCTTTTAGAGATCATGGATAATGATACTCCAAGGCATGAAAGAGAAGTGAGCAGATTGGAGAGTTTTTTGAGGTGGTGTTCTGCATGCTGCTCTAGCTCCTTGAGGGCAAGAGTTACAATGTGTGATATGGGATACAGGAATTTGGACTTGCATCGCAGGAGAATTTTACAGATGGAGACGTGGTATCGCAAGGAGGTTTGGGCCTGATTAACATGGTTTTGCAGGACTATGTCAGTGAGGATTAAGGACTGACAATCGGAATAGATGGATGTCATTGTGGAAGGAGGGGTTGCAGCCGAAGATGGGTAATTTAATGGTAAGGCCATTTTGGGGGATTCTATGGGCCAAGCAACTATGCAGGAACAATATGTGGGACTGGCTTCTGGCTAAGGATGAGGAAAGTTTTCCGTATTGACACAGATGGAAGGAGCAAGGATCCATTGTGGAGGATAAAAATGTGTAAAAATATGTGCGAAAAAATTCCAACACAACAGTCCGTCTATTTCACCAATGCACCCACAGTCTTTTTACTTCTCTCCTTTTCTGCTGCCCCCCTCCCCCCCCCCCCCCTTTCAATCTTACTCCCACCAACCAGACTGCTTCTCCCATCCATCATGTACTACTGATTGCAGTCTGGCCTCGGCAGTCAGATACTGTGGCCGTGATTGTGTGAGTTGCATTTGTGTGTGTGTATGTTGTCTAATTCTGAAATTCTGATGAAGGCCTTTTTGGCCAAAAGCTTATTTGTTTAACATTCTTTTTGTTGTGCCTATCTCCGACTCAACATCTCTGCTATATGGTGTGTAGTAATATATCCTTTATGTAATATTTTTACTCAACAGAACATGCTTTAAGCCAGGTTACAAAAGTGTAGTCTGCTTCTGAATATGTCTAGCAGATAATGAAAATAATGATGATCTAACATTAACCATTTTGAATTTATAGACTTCTCTGGCAAGGCAAAAACCTATACTACTCGTTACTGCCCCACTGGTTGTGAATACTACCAGAGCAAGAATCTTACAATTCACATAACTGTCTTGAACCAATCCTGTAGGAAGAAACATTGCACAGTGCTTTCATTATTTGCAATACTTTATTTCCCTTTTCTGCAGTGTTTGTGACTTATCACACATTCCCACACACATGCTTTCTTCTGAACTCTGGTAAAGACTTGCATCCTTTTTAATCACTGACAAATACTGTTTGTTTTGGAGTGAGGTAGGTACGGAGACACTAAGAAAAGTGGATACAAATTATTCTGTCTCTAAAGGAAAATTAAACACCCATTTTTCATTTTCTTTTTTTAATTAAAAAAATTATATGTCATCTACAATAAATACTAACCTTCATAATCTGTACAGGCACATCACTGTTTTCACACATCTCAAGTTTTAGTTGACAGTTAATCAACCGTACCAGATATACGAAGTATATATGGCAGTCACAGTAACATGTTATACTTTAGAATTTCAATGCACTGAATAACAAGAGTAATATCTTTGTGCTTCTATTTAGTAGCTATGTGGTTTACAATTTAGTAAGGTTTTTCTCATACAGTAATACTTAGATTCCCCACTATCTGCATCTCACAATTTCATGTGATTAAAACTGTGATCCTTTGAGCAGTTTGCTTTTACTTTTTCTCTAATTTATATCTTCCTGCATATTACAATGAAACTGTAACATGATGATCAGTAAAATGGGTGGCTTCAGGTCTCACATGAATCATTCTATACCCTTCACACTGTTTTACCCTCATCATTTTAAGTCCACAAAATGAATGAAGCCTTCGCAACATGCTATGTAACTCGCACTATCTACCAAAATAAATACACAAGTCTGATGTTCAATATCTCCACATACAAACTACACAACCTGTTTCTAAAATGATTCTGAAATCTGAGTAATGGAAATGATGGGACCTATAACAACATATTAGAAATGTCACAAAACAACAAACCCTACAAAAATGGACTGAAATGTGAAAAAAAGATATCCTAGAAAATCATTTATGTACAAAATGATTAAACAATGAAAATACTTATACAAAAATGATCACAAACTTTACAAATACTTCTGTATTTCTGCTGAATCATAAATACTGATTTGTATTTCAGAAACATTTTGAATACATAGGTTCTTCAGCAATGTTTTACAAAAGTATTCCTCAGTTGAACTGGCAGCAATTAAAAATAAAATAAAAAAGTTTTAACAGATACAACACATATATAAAATGTGCAGACTGATGCTAATGGCATAGAAAAAGAGCATTTTTAAAATGCTCAGACCAGTTTACTGATGATGAAATTCCACTTAGGTTTGGCTCATCAACTGGCACTCTTTGAAGACAATGCAATTTGGTATGTTGATTAACTGTAACTCGCAGAGGCATCCTAAGAGTCAGGTTCACTCGCTTATGAGGGTGCCAGCGACTAGTACTGCAACAAACCATATTCAACAACAAGCTTTAGTGGAAATGTACTCATTCGTCTCACATGTGAAATGATAGCATATTTTTACGAATGTCTCGGATAACTATTTACACAGCAGCATTTCATATTGATGGCAAAACTATCTTGATGCAGCATATACTTTTCATTTAAACCAGATCAACAGATTGCACACAAACAAGTGTGGGGGGAATGTGTAAAAGCATCCAGCTCACTGAAGTCAACATTTCACATTCACAATACCTACTACAAAGCGATGTTGCTAAAACATGATGTACTGTTTCCTAGCTATGATTGACAACGGGCAGAAACAACACGTATCATTAGACTTCTACCTGTTTCTCCATTCCCAGGAAGGTGCTAATTTATTCTGTGCATATAGTACAATTAGGGTGACCAACATTAGATAGTGATTTTAAGGGAGGTTTAAGGGAGATTTGGTCAGAATAAATTTCAACTGCTTAATTACATCATGTTTTCTTGAATAGGTAACAACGGAGATATCAGTATGAAAAAAAAAAAAAAAAAAAAAAAAAAAAAAAACTGGTTTACTTTGCTTAGTCTTACTGTATTGTGTCATATGGTATCATATTTTGAGGTAACTTGATAAACCAAGAGAAAGTTTTTAGTGTGTGAAAACATGTAATATGACTCATTTATGGAGTAAATTCAACTACCCCCAAGAGTTTTAAATGTATTGGTTATTTAATGTTTTTTGTCATGTTCCACACCACAGATGGTCCCCTCATTTTGGGAATGTGGAAATATACAAGAGAAACACGTGGTGCAGAAGGGAGCCGCAGCTAAGTGGGAGGAAAAAACCAACAAAATAGAAACTTACATCAATTCATAAAATTTTGAATACTTTCTCTCCCCCCCCCCCCCCCCCCCCTTACTAAAGATAATCAAATACTCGGATCATCTAAATGTTAGCATCCAAAAAATCTCTCATATGCTACCAATGGTGGTTTACCCACATTTTACTGTGCTCTGACAGTAGGGTGGCTAAGTAGTGACATACTGCCTTGGGAAATGGAAGTGTGTTGCATGGAACATCATTTTAAATTCTGTTGGACACAGACTTCAGACTTAATGAACTGATTTAATAATGCATGAGAAATGTCTGCTTGATAAAAACGGAAATCAACATGAACAAAAGTTTGTGAATTAAGAAACAGATAAAAACTTTTAAGAATAAAATTGGCATTATGCCTTTCGCTGTAGTGTAGCGGACTTTATGGTAAGCAATTTTATTTTCAACTGTGTATCTAGGGTGTTCACCATACCGAATAAATCTTAGTAAAAGAAGTAACCCCATAAAAAGAAAATAGAAGTGAGCATCAGACCAGAGTATAAACCTGCCTCATTGTGAATTACAGTCTCATGTAACAGCCTACCCACAATTCATTAAAAGGTTTTCAGTATTTTAAAACTGAATGCTGCAATAGGAAAGCTTTGATTTCACTCACAACAATGCCATAGTACTAAGTAAATTGGCAAGCAAGGATCACACTCAAAGATTGACTGGCAAAGTGTACTGCCTCCCGAGCACTGTGCATCCCTCATCCAATCAGTGAATGAATTTTGCTCAGCAAAAACAGTTCCACCACATGATGCAAAACAAAAATAAATCTCAGATACTCTAAGAGAATTAATGTTATAAATAAAAGACTGAATTCTATTGGATGTATGACATTAGTTCCAACTGAGAAAAAAACACCTCTAAGATACATCATCAGTATCTGTATCACAATGACTAGCTTCAAGGCTTACCTCCAAACAGAAAACATTTCAAAAACTGTTGGCATGCTCCCTAAAGGAAAAGCGAAATGAAGAAAAGTGCTAGCTGCAAGCACAGAATATTCTTGAGTGTGAAAAAAATTAACTGTTTGTTACAAAATACATGCTAACTTCAGTAATCCTGTCACACTACTTTTAAAAGATCATTCATAACCAAGTTAAATGATGATATAAAAAATAGCTTACCTCGATGAGTTCTACATAGTATCTTATGCTGAACTGATCTTCATTGCCGTACTTTTGCCCTTAAGATCTTCCTCACTTTTTCCACTGTCAGTATTTCCATCTTGCTCTCTGCTTTTATTCCATTCACGAAGACCCTCTGGTAAAGTCGTGTCTTCTTCAAATGACCCCGTTCCTTCAACAAATTCTTCATATGTTGACTTTTCAGGGAACGGTCGTGCCCCAAGCAATTCAATCATATCATCCCGACTTAAAATTTCTTTTTTTAACAGGCGTTCTGCAACCTGTTGCAGAGATATATTTCATCAGTTTTAACAGGTTTTAGGATCAAATCATTATTTATTAGTGCCAATGTTTGTCAGGTAGTAACATACCTTTCGGACATCATCTTTATGATCAGTAAGTAACGAAGTTGTACGTTCGTAAGCGCTCTGTATCAATTGACGAACCTCAGAATCAATCAGCTGAGCAGTTTTCTCTGAATATGGCTTCTCCAAAACCATCTCTCCAGGTTGAGGCATGTCAAAACTTATATTTCCTAGCTTTTCATTCATTCCAAAATGCACAACCTGCGAACAATTCAATTCCAATCAATATTTCTTAATAACAGTTTCCGTTTTAGATCCAGCATTTTGATCAGATGCATAGGATGTTTCAAAAAGTTTCACCTGATTTCACATTAATGAAGGCAGAAATTTGTGGTGAATTTCAACTCACACAATAGGACTACCAAGTTTTTATTTTCAAAACACAACTATCCAAATTTACAAGGGTACATCTTGAGGTACTTTCTTCATTCATGCTCAAGATCAAAAGTCTTATTTACTTTTCATGAATGTTCAGTGTGCCTACTACTGGGCACATGAACATCCAACCAATAGTCAAACTATTTTCATACTTTAGCGTGCATGTCTACGGTTCATGCATTCACTGCTGCTATTATGTACTGTAATATTTCAGCCAAAGTTTCTGGAAGGGGAGACCTATATGTGAAGTCTTTCACAAACCTCTGTTGAGAGACGACGTGACATTGAAGGCCAATGGTGCTACGAGAAATCTGTATGCCACCTTACTGCTAACACGTCATTGAGGTAGCTCACTGTTATGAAAATCATGTTGCACAGTAGAAACTGAATGGTACATGTTTAAAAGGAACAAAAAATACCTTTTTGTTAATGGATGAGCTACATGCACCAGGGAGATGCTTATAGGTAATCACATGAAGCAGCAAACTTACAAAGGATATCAAGGTAAACTTCCAAGTATTGATGTGGAAGTAAAAATTACCCTACTTTTCTGTCTTCATTCATGTAGATAATATAGTCTTGTGAAACCTGATGAATTATTTGGAAACACCCCGTGTTACTGCCCACAAGAATATGGAAGAGATGTTCATTACAGTATGAAGACTTTTTTTCTCCACACTGTAGGAAATTGCATTTTGACAGATATATTAAGGAAGCCTTTTGAGGAAAGTTACTTTACACACTTATTGGTAAAACTAATCAAAGGTAAGTGGCTAGTGAGTATTAACTATGTAGTGAGGCAATAACTGTGGTCAGCCCTACGTAATTATGTAAAATATTATTACATCAATGCAACTCAATATCAGCCATTACTCTAATGGTAAAATTAACGATATTCAGAGAACACCAATTGGTAGGATATTCTACAAAGAAGATTGCTGACAAAACTCTCAAACAACCTATTCTAGAAGCTGCTCAAGTGTATGGAACATATACCAAATAATACAATTGGGGGTGGGGGGTGGTTTTGAATGCACACAAAGAAGGCAGCATAAATTGTGACAGACTTGTTTGACCTGTGTGAGAGCACTACAGGAATACCGAAAAAACAGACCTGGCAGATGCTTGAAAATAGATGCCAACTAACCCACAAAAACCTACTTACAAAGGGTCAAGAAACAGAATTAAGTGGAAATCTAGCAATGTGATAATAGTCCCTACTTATCGCTCTTACAGGAATCGCAAATATAAATTAAGACCAACTACAGTGCAAAAAAAGGCATTTAACAAGTCATTCCACATGTGAACAGAATGGGAAGAAACCGCAACACATGGTACAATGCAAAGTACTCTCTGCCATGAACTTCACAGTGGTTTGCAGAGTATGGTTATAGATGTAGATAATTCAATAGCATCTAATTAACTGTCGTTTGTGTTAACCTAGAACTATATCTAAAGAAAACAACAAAAGCCTGGTAAGATCTATGAAGGGAAGGAAGCTTTAGCATCTAATTAACTGTTGTTTGTGTTAACCCAGAACTATATCTAAAGAAAACAACAAAAGCCTGGTAAGAGCTATGAAGGGAAGGAAGCTTAGAATTTAGTGTCCTGCTCATAATTTTGTTCGAGACATAACACAAGCTCGGACCCATTCTAACATTGACCTTAACTGATGTAGGAAACGATAGAAAACCTGCCTGGACGGCTCAATGGGGATATGAATCCTGCTCCTCCCAGTGCTATGACATACTAAACATTGCATTCTTAGCACCCCAAGCAGAAGATGTGCTTTGTTGTGCCCCTCATTTTATATTGGCTTTGCAATGTATGTTGACATTACACTGTTCATCTTTGACACACTAGTGTAAAAGATGTCACAAAACCACGTAAGAGCAAAACTGATGCAATTAGCACATTTATTTTTGTATGTAAGCTGATATAAGCAGACTTACATTATTTCCTTTGCGTCCAAGTAAAATCATGTATCAAATAAATCTGCCTCGAAAACATAGGTCAAAAAACGTTAACTGAATGAAAACTCTTGTGCAATTTGATGTATTGTGTATTTTCATATGCTCAGTGCCAGAAAAAATACATTTCAAGCTATGGCACTAGCTGTAATCAACATTTGTGTTTTATACAATTTTGGCAGTAGTAGCACAGTACAAAGCATATATTCGAAAGAATAATTATTCGTTTTTGAGAGCTTTTGGAAGTTATGAGTGTTGTGCACAACATAATTCGTAGTAAATCAGCATTTGTGATTTAGTTACTGTAGCACATACTGTAACTAACATATGTTGTTACACTTAGTTTTCTGTTCAACAGGAATATATATTATCTGCATCAATAGTAAATTGGGGGATTAACCTAATAGATACATAAATGGATAAAGAATCAGCAAGCTTATTTTAAAGTTATTTCTTTACTTTTCTGTAAAACACTGCACCAGCCACCGTGTAGTCCCACTGTGAATGCTGTTCTAAAACGTGGGATGAGAGATTTGAACAAAGAAAGATATAATTTAGGGCATTAGGTTGCATCATTTTGAAAGACTAAAACAACTAAAATGTTGAGTTTTTGACCAACTCTGCAGCAGTCCTCTTCAGGGAAATTAACGGACCTGAAGAGGACCACTGCAAATTCGATCAAAATATCTGCATTTCAGTAGTAGTTGTGTTTCATAAAAACACAGCCTAATACCCAAAGTGATTTTATTCATATTGACACTGGCCATGGAAGTCTACAAACTTATGGGATGAGCTACATGACATTTGTAAGCAGCTGGAAATTGCTCTGACTACCATCAAGGGAGTGGAAGCTGCTGTGAATGAATGTGCTGGGAATGGATCCTGCCTCCTCTAGAGGAAGTACAGGCACTATCATTATTCACACAGTCAACTGTGAGAGGTATCACTGGGTGGATGGTTGGCTGGTGGTCAAGGGACCAAACAGAAGTCACTAGTCCATCCATCGAGAGAGAGTTCATATGGAGTTAATGATATCCACCACAGATTCAATCAAATTATGAAAGTATTTGTCTAAGAAGTAGGCACAGAATGCTTCAGCTAAGAAGATCAAGTGCGGAGGGTATACAGCTCTTGCACACATCGTGGGGACACAGACGCAGAAAACAACATACATCTGACGCCGCCGGCACCAGCCGCTGTTCACCGGTGCTGACCTGCCTCCACATTCTCTCACCTAAGAATCAAAAATTCTACTCTGGCGAGTGTGAAACAAAACTTGATTACTTTAGTATGAAGTGGTGCAAGATAAGATATCGTTGAGTGAATTGTTATTGTGTAATTATTATATTTGAAGTTAGTTTTAAATGCTTACAAGAGCTAAGGCATATAAAAGTGTGGAAGATATACAACAGGTTGGGGAAACTCAAGACCCAGCTATGTTGTTGTTGTTGTTGTTGTTGTGGTCTTCAGTCCTGAGACTGGTTTGATGCAGCTCTCCATGCTACTCTATCCTGTGCAAGCTTCTTCATCTCCCAATACCTACTGCAACCTACATCCTTCTGAATCTGCTTAGTGTATTGATCTCTTGGTCTCCCTCTATGATTTTTACCCTCCACGCTGCCCTCCAATGCTAAATTTGTGATCCCTTTATGCCTCAAAACATGTCCTACCAACCGATTCCTTCTTCTAGTCAAGTTGTGCCACAAACTTCTCTTCTCCCCAATCCTATTCAATACCTCCTCATTAGTTACGTGATCTACCCACCTTATCTTCAGCATTCTTCTGTAGCACCACATTTCGAAAGCTTCTATTCTCTTCTTGTCCAAACTGGTTATCGTCCATGTTTCACTCCCATACATGGCTACACTCCATACAAATACTTTCAGAAACGACTTCCTGACACTTAAATCTATACTTGATGTTAACAAATTTCTCTCCTTCAGAAACGATTTCCTTGCCATTGCCAGTCTACATTTTATATCCTCTCTACTTCGACCATCATCAGTTATTTTACTCCCTAAATAGCAAAACTCCTTTACTACTTTAAGTGTCTCATTTCCTAATCTAATTCCATCAGCATCACCCGATTTAATTTGACTACATTCCATTATCCTTGTTTTGCTTTTGTTGATGTTCATCTTATATCCTCCTTTCAAGACACTGTCCATTCCGTTCAACTGCTCTTCCAAGTCCTTTGCTGTCTCTGACAGAATTACAATGTCATCGGCGAACCTCAAAGTTTTTAACTCTTCTCCATGAATTTTAATACCTACTCCGAATTTTTCTTTTGTTTCCTTTACTGCTTGCTCAGTATACAGATTGAGACCCAGCTATAGCCATGAACATTAGCAAAGAAGTGCCTGACTGGGCTGAGTTGATAAATTCAATCAAAGATCAAAGTCTTACATTAAAATCATTAAATACTCAAACGACAAATTTAGGTTTGTTAAATGCCAAAGTCGACTGTCAAAGCAAGGAATTTAGTAATCTATGCGAAAGCATGGGTGCTTTGAAGGCTGAATTTGACACCATAAGTACTAAAGCATAGAATTTAAAAGTAGATTTAAAGAACGAGTTGACAAATTCTTTGACCACTCATATAAATTATATGTATACTAACCTTAGTCAGAAACAGAATGACAATTTTCAAGATTTATAGAAAATGTTAGAACTTGACACCGAGAACAAATGTAATAATGTAGAATCAGAACTTATTGAAAAGTTAAGATCTTTTGAAAACATGTACAATATTAAATATAATGATGTAAGAGCTTTGAAAGACAGTGTAGATAAGCATAATGAATTAATGCCAATTATTCAATTGCAAATTAAAGGTGTCAATACACAGGTAGATAATGTAGAAAGGAATTTCAAAGAGAAAACAGCTAACTCCGATATTATAAACATAATTAGTTTGGAGGTACAATTTGGAGAAATTATAGATCGAAAGGTTACCGGGAGAGTAACATATGGGAAGATATCGTCTATTCCTTCTTTCGAACTTAATGATACCAGGAAGGGTATGGACAACCTGTGGAGAGAAATTAAGCTTATCCAAGACAAAGTAGAAAAAAGGGTAACTTCACTTAAGGTCGTGTTAACTAGTGAAGCGGTGACCGATTTGCAATGGGGAGCTAATTCAGGATTATCTAGACAAATCCCTAAATTTAAGCCAGATGGACATGTACATGCAACACATTTCTTAAAAATATTTAATCAAGTTTTGCAAAAAAAAACAAAAAAAAACAGGGAAGATTCCAAGAAGATCGAATTTGCTGTGGGGTAACTTCTAGGGGAAGCCTCAGAATGGGGAACAATAAATATTGAGAATTTTTCCTCTTGGGAAGACTTTCAAAAGAAATTTAAGAAGGACTGGTCTGCCAGTGCTCAAGAAAAGTTAATATCAGATCTGTGGGGCCCAAAATATTATAACAATACTTGGGGTACTATAAGGAAATATTTCGATTGACATTTAACACAACGGGGAGGGGGCACAATATGAAGGATGTAAAATTGTATATCCCCCAGGGACGTTAACATTCAGAGTTAACGAGTGGAGTAACGACCGTCTGAACCAGAGTTGTTTTTGGTGTTTTTTCCAGTTTCCTGCACCGAATTACTTTAAAATCTAGAACTATTCTGTAATCTTATTGATTAGAAAACCTGATATGACTATGAAATAGAGAACAACTTAAGAAAATCACAGACAAAAAGTGATATCTAGACTAAATAAACTAAATAGAGTATTATGTTTTTGGAAAATATAGTAAGATGTGACTAGCTGAACAACTGTAGTACCATAGTGTATAGATTTTCTATTTTGTACACAGTATTTTATACCTTGAATATAATAGAGGGAAACATTCCACGTGGGAAAAATATATCTAAAAACACAGATGATGTGACTTACCGAACGAAAGTGCTGGCAGGTCGATAGACACACAAACAACCACAAACATACACACAAAATTCAAGCTTTCGCAACAAACTGTTGCCTCATCAGGAAAGAGGGAAGGAGAGGGAAAGACGAAAGGATGTGGGTTTTAAGGGAGAGGGTAAGGAGTCATTCCAATCCCGGGAGCGGAAAGACTTACCTTAGGGGGAAAAAAGGACAGGTATACACTCGCACACACACACACACATATCCATCCGCACATACACAGACACAAGCAGACATTTGTAAAGGCAAAGAGTTTGGGCAGAGATGTCAGTCGGGCGGGAGTAAAGAGGCAAAGATGTTGCTGAAAGACAGGTGAGGTATGAGCGGCGGCAAATTGAAATTAGCGGAGACTGAGGCCTGGCGGATAACGAGAAGAGAGGATATACTGAAGGGCAAGTTCCCATCTCCGGAGTTCTGACAGGTTGGTGTTAGTGGGAAGTATCCAGATAACCCGGACGGTGTAACACCTTTCAAACAACGCTCACAAACAAGTGTGCCTGATTTTTCATCATTTGCCATTTCCATAGGGTTGCAAGGATTTTCTTCGGGGACCTCAAAGGGTGAAAGTGGGACTAGTACGTTCTATAGGAGACAATTTAACACCAAACCACCTCTGGTGTCTGACTGAAGTACCTGAGGGGTAGGGATCCTAGGGAATGGGGGTGGAAAGGGTTTCCTGTCTTTGGGGTTATATTCTTTTTCTTCTTGGATCCTAGCATCCATATCTATTTTTTCCTTCCTACTTCATTTGAGGACCTATCTATTTTTTCCCCTCTTTCCGTATTCAAAAACTTCTATCGCTGAAGTCCTTCCTTATTTTCGTCGTTACTAAAAACCTAAATCTTATCTTTAGAGAAGAAGGCCGATGAATTAGACTACATGAACACACATCCACATATACACAAATAGACACTTCTACACAAACATTAAGTCACAAAAGAGGAAGCCTGTCATGATGTGAGAAATGTTCAAATATGTGTGAATTGCTAAGAGACCAAACTGTAAACTAACTTATGCTGAGAACAACACACACACACCCATGCCCGAGGGAGGACTCAAACCTCCAGCGGGAGCTTCACAATGTGAGAACCGCCAGGTGTTTTAGGGAAAACCTGTGTACATATGTAAATATGCACACATATATAGGAAGCTATGACGGTTCTACATCGAATCTACATAAGTAGAGATGCTCTTACATAACTATCAACTATAAAGTAGTAATTAGTAGGGCCCGGATTTTAATCTCCTAAAAAACAGTGAAATATGTAAGCATTTATGACCTAAACCTTACGTAAATATGACCTTAAAAAAATTAAATGTGACTTAATAGAAGTTTATTTAAAGCATTCTTGTTTGTTTATTCACCATAAAGTAATACAAAACTCACTTCTCAAAATATTGTAAGTATAGTTCTTTCTTTCTGTAGGGTTTGTGGCTAATTTGCACCTATTTTTTGAATGCCTGAATGTTTTATTTTCTGAACACAAAGTACAGTGAAAAGATCATCTATCGAAACAGTAAAACAATGTTTTTATTTTTACATAGTATTTACAGCGTTTCACATTATTTAATACCGTATGTCAGTCAAAGATCTACGGTTGTCGCCGAGGATAGTTTTGTACCTGGAAAAGCTCCTCTCCACTTCACAAGACGTCACTGGAGCATACTTGAAGGCAGCCGAGTCACTGGAGTTCAGCTTTGTTTCAGTATCTTCAAATGTTGGGGCATTCGCTGAAAGACTGCCACTAATTTTGGACAGTGTAGAATATCCAGGATTCCGCTGGAGAACACTTTGCAATTTGGTTTTCACTTTGTCAGGCGCATGACCACAAGCTCGACCCAAGTCACTCTGCACATGTTGCACAATACTCAGGGCCTCACATAGCCGAGTGCCAACAGCTTCCACTTGTTTGATGGCTTTTGATATCACTGAAAAATTGGCGTTGATGTATGCCAAGTTTCGTGACAATGTACCTGTAAAAACTTCTTTCACAATTTTGATAGCACTTTATTCATCGCTATCAAGCTCACAGAAGATTGTCTTTATTTGGGTGTAGTTGGTGCAGTAATACTCAGCAGCATTAAGCCAAGAACCCCATCGTGTAGGAACAGGTTTAGGTGGGAGGAGCGTTGAAGGTGCCTGTTCCTCGAATTTCTGCACCCGTAGCGGAGCCTTCACATAGATTTTCTTGCAACAGGAAATTAATTTGCCCACATCAGGGTAATTTGATCGCACCTCTTCGGCAACTCTGTGCAAGGCAAGTGGCGTGCACCATAGTGGGGTAGAGAGTTTGAAGCCCTTTGGCTGCTTTAGCCATATATGAAGCACCATCTGTTACAAGCAGCAAGACGTCTCTTTTCACACAATCCGGCCACAGTAGCTACAGAGAGTTGTCAAACAAAATAGCAATCGTCGAATTATTTACTCTATCAAGAGCTTCACACATTAGTAGGAACATATCTCCAGGGCCATCAACTTTTAGAATACCAACAACATCATCTGCAATACATCGCCCACTAATGTCAGTAGTTTCATCTATCGACAGCCAGATTGTTTGCTCAGCAACAGTAATTCGTATTTTGTTGAGCACATCATTGTAGGACACGGATAAATAGTTCTTTCTCAGTGTAGATTCATCTGGAACTGAATGTGTTGTGTACTTCTTCAAGAACCGTCTGAAGTGTGGATTCTTCAGCTGCTGCAATGGGATGATGCAGGACACCATCACCTCACACAAATCCTTGCAGAATGTTTGCACGGTTGACAATTGACCTGTCTGTTCAAACAGCAGCATTTGCCTGCTGTTATTTTCAGCACTTTGTTTCACACAGCTGCTGTGTTTAGCGGTATTACAGTGTTGTTACACATTAAAGCACTTTTCTGCACTAACCAACTACACACAGTTTACAAAATAATATTTTCCCATCAGTACTAAAGAACTTCTCTCCAAATTCTCGAACATATCCTCGCAACTTCATGCTATCAGAGCACTTTGCTTTAGGCATAGGTTGTATTCAAACTGGTTACTGGGAACACCTGTGCGACTGCCACCTTTGTTGGCTCTGAGAGCGTATTGTCGACTCTGCACAACAATGTTTTATGTTAACGAAACGACTGTTTTGGTACACTGATTTTCTGCTACAGTCCTGAGAAATAAAGCTGTCAACTAATTTATCTGTTTATCTTTCATAATAGCACGTTAAACATTGTCTCGTGAGCAACATATTCATTTTCTTATTTGTGTGTCCCTAAGACAAGAAAAATGATATATGTGTTTTTGGCATAAGTTGATATAAATTTGACCTATTATATAAAAAGTTAGCCAAAATGTGACCTATTACTAAAATTTGTTGATATATGACTTTATATGCACAATTAAAATACATTTTTTGACACTAAAATGCCTAGAATTGTATATAAATTGTTTTGTATGGACGTACCTACTAAAATGGAAAGAGGAAGTGCTCTCATAAGGTCAACCCACAAGCACAAGGAATAGGTGCTGATCCAAGGAGAAGGGAACAGTATCGTGACAAAAGTCACAAATTTTGTAGAGATTATTCTGGGAAGTATGAATTCTATGAACGACTAGCATTATTATGTTTCATGGAACTAAATGAGAGTCAAAAGAACACTTTCATCTTGTCCACAGTTCCTCCAAGCTACAAATAACGAAAATAGTACATACTAAGATAAAGGTAGTACAAAAGATAAGAACAGAAAATACTTTACTCATGTGTCATGAACATCTGATGTTTAAGACTGAAAAAAAAAGGGGAAAATAAAGAAAAAGTCCTCACAAGTTTTACATATTAGTGAAGCTGACTAAAACCACAAGGAAATGCTCATGTCTTAATAACAAAGTAAGATAAGAAAAGAGTAGAGAAACAATAAGTGAAAGATTGTTCAAGGTAGGACAGAAAATTGTTATGGAAAGGAAAGATATGTATATAAACATATGTAAGAAATGTATACTGTTAAGATATGAAATGTTATTATCAGTGATATTATTTGCATAGTGATTATGTATAAAATGTGTTCAATCTGGGGGGGGGGGGGGGGGGATATGTAGTGATTCGAGAATTTCTGTGTAAATCCTAGAACCACTCAGCCTTCTACCATTTCGAACACATGATATTCTGGATATGAGTGTGGGATGGTAGAATCCTACCTACTGCATGTCACATGTTTGTGTGTGAAGGTTGAAAATTAGTCGCAGGAAGAGAGTAGACGCGGCAGTCGGATGGCACCGACAAGTTTCTGTTTGGCATTCCATATATGTTTTAGTGAGTGTGTAAGGAAGAACCATGGAGTTTATATGCAGCTCTGTGCTAGTGTGTAATTGACTATTGTTATTAAAACAAGAACAGTTGAAAAAGTACTCTTGTAGACTCTTTGACGCAACCTTGTTAGAGGCAAGACTCATTTTATGATTAATGTTAAGAAAGATCATGGTATCCAAGCCAACTTCCTTTTAACTGTAACTCAATTTGTTTCTAACGTCTGCCTGTACGAGATACTTGCAGGAAGTCACATATTCATGTGAAAAGTGAAATTTTTATTGTGTATGGAGGTCAAATACATGGTTAGTTGACGAAAAGTAAAGTTTGTATGTATACTTATTTCACAAGTAGAAAGAGTCTAAAAATTCCTGTACCTAGTGTTATTCGTCAGAGAAGTTGAGGGTTTCCAGCAGCCGGCTATTCAGTAAAGAAGAGTGGCTGCAAATTCCAAGTAAGTCATCTCGTAAAGAAGTGGAAGGTGGTTTGGAGGAATAAGCAAATATAACCCAGATCCACATTCACATTTTTAAGCTGTCAGAACATTAGATCCTATAGCAATCCCCTTCCCAGTCCTTTAAAGGCAAAGTATTAATACAGGGGCAGCAGCCATGATTTATTGGCGTGCTACCCTTAAAACGAAAAATTGCACATGGTAGACAAAAGGGTAACTGCATGTAAATGCAATTAAACAGGGTAAAAGAGTATCAACCAAGCCAGCTGGCAAACTAGGAAGAGTCAAGGGTCCCAAACCCAGCATGTGGCAGAAGAAGCCTCAATCCCCAGTGCTCTGCCCTTGCCTCAAAAGTAACTGAAAATAAATAATAGAATAAAGGCCGCCGGAGGACCAACTCAACATTCCATGAGTTGTCCGCCAATATTAGAGGCAAAGAATTCTGAAGACCAGGAGGAGGTGGCATTACACTAGAAAGTGAAATACTGTCTTAAATGCTCTGGAATCACAACATGGAGGCGGATTGTTACATAAAATAAAACTACAGGTTACTCTTGTATGACCATTGTGAAGAAACAGAAGACAGTAGATGCCTTCCACGAGGAATGGAAGGAGAAGTGCCACGCAGCAGTTTGGTCCCAATTTGTACCATAGGCACTAACTAGTCATGGAGGGGCAAGAGTATTTTAGCAGAGAGCCTACAGCTGCATTCTAACTGGTAATCTCACCTGAAGAAGGATGTCAGATGGTAGACGAATCTTGTATGCAGAAAGAATTTGGTAAATTGAATGATTAGAAAACTGTCAACCGGTGATTGCATCCGTAAGATTTGATGGAGGATCCCTACTTCGGCAAGGAGACTGTTACAGGATTAACCTGATAGAAGCTAGAGGCCAGACTTGCTCCACAATGACTGACTGGGTCCAACAAATTCGAAGCTTAACATGCCTTTGAGTTGTAAACCTGGAAACTGTGATCCAACTCTGATGAGACCAGAGCCTAGTAAATATAGAGGACAATAACACAATCCGCAAACCGAAAGGTGTGTTAAGCTTCCAAATGCAGCTAATTCTTAGTCTTCTGCAAACTTTTAAAAACTGTTGTCATTAGAAAAATCATGTTCTACAACAAAACAACTAAATCAGAGTTTGCAATGCAAGCATATAAGGCCCTAAGAAACAAAAACAAGGTGGAGGTGCATTTAAAATGGGCCCATATATGCCTCCTATTTTTTTGTGGTGACTCTGAATGTCTGTGCCACATGCCGTTGGTGTAGCACTAATACTTTAATCTTCCTCTTTCATCCGCAGATGGTTCCGTTGTTCTGCAGTACTTGGCACCAGCAGAGGAGTGTTCCAAATGGAATGTGATATAGATGTTCATATAAAACAGCGATGTGTGATTGAATTCCTCACTGCTGAAGAAATTGTGCTGATTGAAATTAATGAATGCTTGCTAAAGCAAGACAATATAATAATGGGTACGGCATTTTTAAGGTGGTGAAAAGGGTGTGCATGGCAAGCCACGGCCTGGTCGACCCTGCACAGCTGTCATCATTCGCATTGATCAGCTCATCCATGCTGATAGGTGGATAATGATCAGAGAATTGTGTGCAAAGCTGAATGTTGGCTATAATGCCCTTGGAAGCAATGTTGGAACATCTTGGTTATCGGAAAGTCTGTGCGAGAAGGGTTCCATAGATCCTTACAGAACAAAAAACTCTTCAAATGGAAATTTGTGGAGACCTGCTGGCCTAATATGAAGCATAAGGTGACAATTTTCTGAATAGAATCATCATCAGATATGAGA
Organism: Schistocerca nitens; assembly: GCF_023898315.1. Classification (NCBI taxonomy): domain Eukaryota; kingdom Metazoa; phylum Arthropoda; class Insecta; order Orthoptera; family Acrididae; genus Schistocerca; species Schistocerca nitens. Next base: position 991,645,002 of record NC_064614.1, on the reverse strand, counting down.
ATCTGATGTCATCACTACAAGCTGGACACCAAAAGACAGTCCATGGAATGGCGACGTGTGAATTCTCCGTCAAAGAAGAAATTCAGTACACAGCCATCTGCAGGCAAAGTGATGTGCACAGTCTTCTGGGATAGTCAGGGTGCGGTTCTTTTGTATGCCCTGGAGCCTGGAGAAACTGTCAATTCAGTATGCAACAAGTCAACACTGACTAAGTTGAAAGCCCAATTTCCAGGGTAAGGGCAGAGCAGAAGACCAACTTTCACCTGCAACATGATAATGCCAGGCCCCACACCAGTTCTGTGAGCCCACAAATCACTGCAAAATTTGGCTGAACTGTCTTACCACATCCACTATACAGTCCCAATTTAGCACCTTCAGACTTCCACCTCTTTAGGCCTCTGAAAGATGGACAAAATGGCGAACATTTTGATGACTTGGATGCTGTTGTCAAAGTAATAAGGAAGTAGTTAGCCCCAGCTGGTTCTGATTTTTACGAGCACGGCATGCAAGTTCTGGTTCCTCATTGGCATATGTGCATAACAAATGGTGGTGACTACGTGAAAAATGAGTCTGTAGCTGAAATATTGCTCTACTTAACTATGCTGTTGTGATTTATGTATCGCCTGTAGTTTCGACGAATAAAAATAGGAGCCATTACTTGGAGAATGAGCCTTGTATTATGTTCTAAAATTGTTTAGTCCTCTCGGGGGAAGGTAATATCAAAGGTCTTTATGACTAGGTAGTGAGATAAAGTCCGAATAACTCTAAACACTTCAAAAAGTGTCTTTTGCCATGAGTTGTCATAATATATTTCAGTTTGTTATTCTGCTATACCTACAGAATAAGCTGATTATAAATTCACAATTTACCTGTGCATTAACAAGGCAGTGGAGGTCATGGTAGTAAAAGTGTTGCACAACAGCTGCAGCACACATGGTATAAACAGCCTGCAGGTTTTACACCACTGTCACATTGAGTAAATTTTGAAGTTCACAGCAGTCTTCCTAACTTTTCTTGGAATGGATTCACATTAATGTCTTGTTATTATGTAATGCTACTGATGTGCTAGTTAAATTCTAGTTTAACGTACAGTGTACTTTGTCTTAGCATAGTTTGTGGATAATGTGGAACGTTAGTGTTGTAAAAGATGTTGGTATGCTTCATGATGGCTTAACCGCTGCTGGTTCCTTTTAATGTAAGAAAGGTAGCATCCCATCACTACAGAGGCCATGCCCGATAGCTACGCAATGGTAGCCATAGAGGAGTTTCTTTACCACATGTTCACAAACCTGATAAGGATTTCTTTACACAGGATCCCAAGATGATTATACATTTCTATAAGTGTCCGAAGCCAAAGCTAGAAGAAGTTTGTCTTAAGATCCTAAGCTTACATTTGCTTCAAGGTAATTTAATTTTTTTTTACAGGTTTCATTAACTTCTTGTAGAATACCATGAGGGGAAACTATACTGCTGGCTAGACGATCTCACTGATGGGGCTGTTTTGGAAGAAATACTGGTAACACAGAACCCAAAAAGAGAAAACTACTGTTTTTATTGGATTTGTTATCCCATTTCATTGTCTATAAAATGAATTTTGTAGATCTGAATGCTGTGGAGATGTGAAAAGCAGAAGAAGAAGAGGGGAGGGGGGGGGAAGAGAGAAAGAGAGAAAGAGAGAGAGAGAGAGAGAGAGAGAGAGAGAGAATTTATTACCAGTTTTTCTGGCTCATGCTCATTTCTTAGTCATCAGGACTGTCAATATTATCTTCCACAGAGAATAATAAATAATTGGATAACATAACAAAAGTCTGATTGATTGATTGATTAATTGAGAGGGTTTATGGGACCAAACAGTGAGGTCATCAGTCCTGAGATTCTGAAGTTACTGACAGAAGGAAGAGGGTCCGCTAAAACTGGATGGATCTAGTCAGGGGAGTCAAATTATAAACTAAATGAAGGTAAAACACACAGTAAAAGGCAGAAAAAGAGAGACCAAATCCGAAAACTGGCAAAAAAGAACAGTCTTTCCATGGGAGGGTGGTCACGGGGTCCCAGACTGAGAAGACGTGGAGAGAGGTCCCAACCACAACCACCCTGCCCCTGCTCCAGGAGTAAAAACCTTATATCTGGAAATAAAAACCACTTTCACACAGGAAACTGAGGACCAGTTCAACCATCCATGAATTGTCTGCTAATGTTAAAATTAAGGAATCTGGGAGACTATACTTAGTAGGAAGGGCCAAAAGAAGGGGACATTCCACCAATATGTGGGATACTGTCACAGTCTGGCTCAACAACCACATTGTGGGAGCAGTTTGTTATGCAGGAGGAAAGAATGTGCAAGCCTGGTATGACCAATGCGTAGACGACATAAAACAATGGACTCCTTCTGAGGAGTGGAAGGAAGAGTGCTAAACTCTAGTAGACTCCTTGACTGTGCGGAATTCATTACTGCGAGCAGTAGTGCACCAGATGTCATTCCACTTCTGGGCAAAGAGAGATTTGACATAAATCCACATATCCACAGCTGGAATCATGAAACGGAATGGATGGTAAGTATCGGCTTTTCAAGCCAAACAGCCAGCCAGTTCATTCCCTGTGATACCCACATGATTTGGGACCCTGAGAAACACAACTGAAAAGGTGGTACAGCCAAGGGCAGAGAGAAAGTCATGGATAGCAGATACCATAGGGTGACGAGAGTAGCATCAGTCAATAGCCTGCAGGCTGCTCATTGAGTCAGGACAAATTAAAACACTGTGCACCCGTGGGTGGTTGTCAGGAGGACACAAAGTGTTTACAAAGAGGACAGGGTACACGGGATGGTTAGGGAATTGGTCAATGGTGATTGCACGAGAAACCAGGAGTTGGCTCCGCCGTGTGTGTGGAGGAGTAATCCCAGCTTCTGTGAGGAGACTGTCAACTGGACTGCTGCGATTGGCACCAATAGCCAGACGCACCCCCCAATGAACAGGGTCAAGTATCTGCAGAGTGGAAGGAGCTGCTGAGCAGTAAACCTGACTACCATAATCTAGTCTGGACAAGACCAAAGCACGGTAAAGATGGAGAAGAGTGCTATGGTCTGCACTTCACAATGTGTGGGCCAGAAGGTGGAGAGCATTAAGCTTCCACATGCGCGTCGTCTTCAGTTGACGAATATGGGGCAGCCACGTCAGATTTTTATCAAAAATAAGGCCCAATAAACGGGACTGTGCTACAACATTGAGGAGCTGGCTGCCTAAATAAAGTTCTGGATCGGGGTGTGCTGCGGGTCGACGGTAAAAATGCATAACCCGCCTTTTGGAGGGAGAAAACTAGAAGCCATTGGAGATGGCTCGCGCAGAGGCCCGTCAGATGGCACCTTGGAGCCACCACTCAGCAGATGCTACCGAGTGGGAGCTGCACCTAATGAAAAAATCGTTTATGTACAATGCCTGGGTAACTACAAGCCCAAGAGAGGTTACAAGCCCGTTGATGGCGATGAGGAAGAGTGCGACACTTAACACAGAATCCTCTGGGATACCATTCTCCTGAATCTGAAGGGTGCTGAGTGAGGTACCAACTGAAACCGGTAGAGACTTGAGATAAAAACTCACGGATAAAAATTGGAAGGGAGCTACAGAAGCTTGTCATAGAGGGTAACAAAAATGTGATGGCACCAAACCACTCCGTATGCCATATGCAGGCCAAAGAAAAATGCGCGAAGGTGCCAGCAATTACTAAAAGCCTGTCGGATTGCTTTGTCCAATACGAGTAAATGGTCAGTTGGAGAGTGTCCTTCCTGGAGGCCACACTGATATTGGGACCAAAGGCCCTGAGATTCGAGTACCCAACTTAATCTGAAGCTAACCATCCTCTCAAGCATTTTACAAAGTACATTTGCCAAGCTAACTGGGCGGTAGCTGTTGAGAGATATTGGATTCTTCCCAGGATTAAGGATGGGGAAAAGTATATTGTCTCACCATTGCGACGGGAAAGCGCCCATGGGCCAAATGCAGTTGAAGACCCTGAGGAGATGTTGCCTCTGGGGAATGTACAAGTGTTGGATCATCTGGTTGTGGATTAATTCAGGCCTGGGGCCATGTCATGGGAAGAGGTATGAGCCTGCAAGAATTCCCAATCAATGTGGGCTGAAACAAGAGGAGGAGGGGGGGGGGGTGTTTGTCTGTTCGACTCAGTGTTACTGCCAGAGAAAGGTTGCAGGATAGACAAAGGACGCTAATGACGTCGCGAGGTGTTGGTGTTCTGCAAGGACCAATGGATCAGAGCACAGAGTGCCCTGGAGGATAAGACCCTAAGTTGAATCACTGGCAGCCCAAAAGGCTACGGAGCTTGGACCACCAATGGGGGAAACACAGCGCTCCCGTCATTCCTTTTCACTCTGCCTTAGCATGGAGACACTTAAAAGTGAGGAAGTTGGTCTGTGAAGGGTTGTCATTTAAATCACTGCCGCAACTGTCGGTGGTCCTGGACAGCAGCTGTTACATCCTTGGTCCACCATGGTACTGGTTGATGACAAGGGGACTTGTGGATAGGTGGACAGCAGTGCCAGCAGTATGAAGAATAGTAGCAGACACACCTCGCACGGCTGCATCAATGAAATTCGAAGAGGGAGGTGTCAAAGTGCACAGCAGACATATATAAAGGCCAACTGGCCCTGCAGAATGCCCAACATAGGGGCCTGTCTGCCTGACGGTAGCAGGTAGCAGGAGAATGATAGAATCACCGGAAAGTGGTCACTTCACAAAGGTCATCATGGGATGATGAACGTCAGGAAGCCACAAGAGCAGTGGAGGATATCTTCAGAGCAATAGCAATAAAGGCACCTTACGTGACACTGAAGTGGGTAGGGGAACCATGATTGAGGAGACACAAATCAAATTCTGTAATAAGTTGGTCAATGGGGTTGACCCCTACCAGTTGAAGTGGCACTCCCCCACAGTGGGTGGCGGGCACTGAAGTCAGCAAGGAGGACAAACGGGAGTGGGAGTTACTGTACTACGGTAGAGTGTTCAACATAAGGAAGCAGCCAACCTGGAGGGAGGTAGACATTAGAAATGGTGATTGTCGGAGTCATTTGCACTCGAACCACTACTGCTTCCCAGTTGGTACGAAGAGGGATCCATTCACTCATTACATCAGAGCAAACCTAAGTGCAGATCTGGCCAAGTGCTACCCTGGTGCTGGCACGGTTCCAACAGAATGCCCGATAACCATGAAATGTTGGAGAGTGGTTATCACGGAAGTACATTTCCTGAAGAGCAAGACAGAACACAGAATAGGACGAAACAAGACGTTGTAGTTCTGGTAGGTGATGGTAGTGTCCGTTGCAATTCCACTGGATGATCGTGTGGCAAGAGTCCAAGTTAGACATAAAGAAGTCGAGAGGAGGTCATGCCCCTCAGTCAGTGGTCATCACCGACGAGGATGGGTTGACATCCATAAATAAGATGTCAGACTCAGGTTGTGAGGGGAGGAGACGACACCTTTGGGGGCACCGGGGGGCCTTGTCTTGGAACTTAAGTTTCTTCTTCTTCTTCTTCTCTTTTATAAGTGGAGGAGGGCACAGAGGGAGGGCAAGTCGTACAACATCCAGAGCTGAAAGAGAGTGGGCGACCTAGTGGTGCACAGATGGTTCATATCATTGCTGAATTGTGGTAGAAGGCTACCAGGATGAGAGATGCCTCAGAGAGGGCTCCGGAGGGGGTGGATTACTGGCAGGTGTCTAAGAAGTGGGGCACTTTCTCGGCCGGGAGGAGCAGCTGCTCCCGGACGGGATGTCATGAACTGCTGGGGAGGAGGGAGGGGGAAGGGAGAGGGGGCAGGGCTGGGATAAGGAAGAGATAGGAGTGGGGAAAAGGATGTAACAGAGGCAAAAGTTGAAGAAAGTAACACTGAATGGAGTGTCTCATATTTTTGGCGAGTCTCAGCATAAGACTGGCAATCCAGGGACTTTTACTCTTTTATCTTCTTTTCTCTCTTGTAAGCTGGGCAATCTGGAGAGCGAGGGATGGTAGTGGTCATGACAATTGAGACACACAGGTGGTGGGAACACAGGGGCTTCCCTCATGGAGGGGTGTCCACAGTCAGCAGGCACAGGGTCCGCCGTATGGCGGGAAGACATGTACCTGAAATGCAACCACCGAAAACATCTAATGGTTGGTGGGACGTACAGCTTCACGTCACATCTGGGAGAGTATCCCCCTCTAAAGTCAGAATGAAGACGCCAGTATCCGTGCAGTTGTCTTTGCAACCCTTCAGCATGCATCGACAAAATGAATGATGTGTCACTCCGGATTAGCCAGAGTTTCTCGCCTGTTTGCAGGATGAGGTCCCTATGAAAAATCACTCCTGGGACCATATTCAGAGATTGGTGAGGGGGTAATAGACACTGGGTCATTGCCAAGATGATCACAAACACTAAGAGCAGTGGACTGGGTGGCAGAAGAGGCTTTGATCAACAGAGAGCCCGACCACATCTTACGAGGTCACAAGCACGAAGAGCTTCAGATAGGGTGATAGAAGAAGCTTTGATCAATAGGGAGTCCTTACTAAGCATCTTACTGAGGGATGACTTTGTCGCAGTGAATGTGTCCCCATCCGTTCTAGTACAGACGAGGTAGCGGGGAAGAGTGTTTCATCCCAAGACGGCTATCCTGGCCCTCCTGCCATGGTGCAGCCAGTGAAGGAAAGGCTGCCAGGTCATACGAAGCAGCATTCAATGATCCTTCACCATTCTAAGATGACGACCAGATTTTTGCAGCTTGATATGCTTCATGCACTAAGCATCTGCCCTGATACCACCCACTCTGACCAAGGGCTCTTCCCGTGGGTGCCACCCAGCTGCAGCACCGCTGCCATTACGAGGAGTTCCGATGCTCCAGGAAGACAAGCAACCACTCCCTGGCATACATGGGTAGGGAACAGCTCAGGTATCAGTATTGTGAGCTCTGTGTTGTCAGGGGGCTCAGCCAGATAGATACATAACAACTCCACAACATGGACTGGCTAAAGGTGCTGGTGACCTACCAGGGTGGAGGGTTGCAACAGCATGGAAGGGGGGGGGGGGGGGGGGAAGAGAATCCACACCGTAGATGCTAGGGAGGGAGTTGTTCTCCAAATGGCTCACACTAGAAACAGAAAATTTAGAAGTGGAGGTTAAACTTCAAGCTGGGACCTAAATGCCAAAAAAGGATGGAAGAACAGGCAGAAGGAACAAAATTACAAGAAATACAGGGGACCAAGTGGATAACTAGGTCGATATAAATCAGAACACAGAGAAGGGATGGAGTGGGCAACAGCAAAGGAGCGAGGATAGGGAGGAGGGCAGGGTGAAGGAAATGCAGACAGGGAAGGAAGAATGGGCTGCAACAGCTCGGCGTGCCATGTGCGCCATGCACGAACTCACGAAAGAACGATGGGCCCTCTTGGGGAACATAATAAAATATGTCAGATTTGAGTACCAGCGAAATACAGCTCCACTTTCAATGCACATCCACCTTGTCATTCTTTTTTAGGACCTTGTATGCTCGCACTGCAAAACCAAATAAAGTTTCTTTAGGTGGTTTAGAATGTGTCCTTCCTAATGAAAACAGTTTAAGAGAGTTTGCATAAGACTTTTTTGTAATAGTGGGCCAAAAATAGCCGTTTTTGGTGGTTTTAGAACAATCGTCAACTTTGCCCTCAATTTGTCAACTACTGGTAAGTAGTAGTACAATAAAAGTTTGTATCCAAGGACCTTGTATTAGTAAGTTATTATGTTGCAAGGTTTCAAGTGTATCCCACAATTACTTCTTGAGATATACAAAGATAAACTTCACATTTTTTTTCCAGGTGTGTGTGTGTGTGTGTGTGTGTGTGTGTGTGTTTTTTTTTTTTTTTTTTTTTTTTGGCCTCCTTTGCTTCAAATTATTCACATGGAAATCACCCAAGGAATCTCTTTTTCAATTTTTTGCTTAAGAGAGTGAAAAAGTTGTACAAGGTGACCTAGTTTTGATTCTTTCAAGAAAATATTACCAGAGAAATTGTGTGTTAAAGTTGCCAAAAACTCATGGGTGCATTGTTGATAGCTGTGTTATGGAGTCAACCAAGTGATTATATCTCTGCAAGAATTAAATTGGCGAAACTATAACTTTACCAATGTTCATTGGGAACATGTGCAAATGCTCACACAAAATTTCATGGTCATTTGGAAACTTTTCCCAAAATTATACCACTTGGCATGGAATGGCACCTATGTGAATTATGATAATATTTTTGTATGTCACGGTTCGACTAATACATAAAAATGAAATTGTAATCACCTGTGGACTGACGATGTTTTGTGAACACTCACCTGGGCATATGCACTCTGTGTTACTTTCTTGAGATCATCCTGAGCACCAGTTGTAATTCGGCCAAAGAAAATTTCTTCTGATACTCTTCCTCCCAAAGTCATACACATTCGATCAAACAGCTGTTCTTTGCTATAAAGATATTGTTCCTTAGGGAGATACTGGGCATATCCTAATCCTTTACCTCGAGGAATGATGGAGACCTGTGAAGAAAGAACAGGATAGCAATTTAGCAAAACTCTGGAAACCAAAAATAATCTTGAATAAAAATCACTGCCACTATGAAAGCGAATTGCTTGTGTGACAACACACACACACACACACACACACACACACACACAGACACACACAGAGAGAGAGAGAGAGAGAGAGAGAGAGAGAGAGAGAGAGAAATATAACGACGGGTGACCTGGAGAAAGAGAAGGCAATGGGATCTGAACTGTAGCACACAGTTAACAAGCAGATGCACATGATCTGATATTAGGTTTCTGTATTGTTTGCCGACTTAAGACAATGCATATCATGAGGCCTCGTTTTATGCTGTGTAAACATCCTTCCACAAAGTTTCTCCACTGGCTGCCTACATGCTGCCCTGTTTCCAGGTGCAATGCCTCATTTTGCATGGTTTTCAATGTACTCTTATCATATCATGAGTATGTTACATCATGAAATGTGATTCATCAAACTAAGTAACTGTTTACGACTCTTAAAGCAGCCACTGGTATTACTGTTCCTCAGTTGCTGATATACATAATTTGCAATATGTGGTAAGCAGGGGCACATGTAGCTTCTTTATCCTATATTAAAGGGAGATTTCTGCATACTATGGCAGCTAGCCAATTGCTGCTCTCCAGTATATAATTGGAAAATGACTTACAACATTCAACCCATCTATTCACGACTATAATCTTAGTTCTAAGGCAAACCCCATTATAATCAGATTGCTGCCTACAGTCGTTTACTCTGGTGGAAATCTTTGTAGTAGGTATGCTGTTATCAGGAGAAAGAAAACTGGCGTTCTATGTATAGGAGCATGGAATGTCGGATCCCTTAATCGGCCAGGTAAGTTAGAAAATCTGAAAAGGGAAACGGATAGGTTAAAGTTATATATAGTGGGAATTAGTTAAGTTCGGTGGCAGGAGGTACAAGACTTCTGGTCAGGTGAATACAGGGTTATAAATACGAAATCAGATAGGCGTACTGCAGGAGTAGGTTTAATAATGAATAAAAAGATAGGAATGCGGGTAAGCTACTAGAAACAGCATAGTGAACGCATTATTGTGGCCAAGATCGACACGAAGCACACGCCTACCACAGTAGTACAAGTTTATATGCCAACCAGCTCCTCAGCAGACGACGAAGAGATTGATGAAATGTATGATGAGACAAAAGAAATTATTCAGATAGTGAAGGGAGACGAAAATTTAATAGTCCTGGGTGACTGGAATTCGATAGTAGGAAAAGGAAGAGAAGGAAAAGTATTAAGTGAATACGGAATGGGGTATGGAATGAAAGAGGAAGCCGCCTAGCAGAATTTTACACAGAGCATAACTTAATCACAGCTACCACTTGGTTCAAGAACCATAAAAGAAGTTTGTATACATGGAAGAGGCCTGGATACACTGGAAGGTTTCAGATAGATAAAACTGAAGCAACTGCAAAAAGGTGGGAATCTGAGAAGATGGGACCTGGATAAACTGAAAGAACTAGAAGTTGTAGAGAGTTTCCGAGAGAGCAATAGGGAATGATTGAAAAGAACCGGGGAAAGAATTATAGTAGAAGAAGAATGGGTAGCTTTGAGAGACGAAATAGTGAAGGCAGCAGAGAATCAAGTAGGTGAAAAGATGAGGGCTAGTAGAAATCCTTGGGTAAAATAAGATATATTGAATTTAATTGAGGAAAGGAGAAAATATAAAAATGCAGTAAATGAAACAGGCAAAAAGGAATACAAACGTCTCAAAAAAGAGTTCGCCAGGAAGTACACAATGGCTAGGCAGGGATGGCTAGAGGATAAATTAAGGATTTAGAGGCATATACCACTAGGGGTAAGACAGGTACTGCCTACAGGAATATTAGAGACCCTTGGAGAAAAGAGAACCACTTGTATGAATATCAAGGGCTCAGATGGAAACCCAGTACTAAGCAAAGAAGGGAAAGCAGAAAGGTGGAAGGAGTGTATAGAGGGACTGTACAAGGGCGATGTACTTGAGGGCAATATTGTGGAGATGGAAGAGGATGTACATGAAGATGAATTGGGAGATATGATACTGAGTGGAGAGTTTGACTGAGCACTGAAAGACCTAAGTTGAAACAAGGCCCCCGGAGTAGACAACATTCCATTGGAACTACTGACTGCCTTGGGAGAGCCAGTCATGACAAAACTCTACCATCTGGTGAGCAAGATGTATCAGACAGGCGAAATACCCTCAGACTTCAAGAAGAATATAATATTTCCAATCCCAAAGAAAGCAGGTGTTGACAGAAGTGAAAATTACTGAACTATCAGTATAATAAGTCAAGGCTGTAAAATACTAACACGAACTCTTTACAGACTAAAGGAAAAACTGGTAGAAACCAACCTAGGGAAGATCAGTTTGGATTCCGTAGAAATGTTGGAACACATGAGGCAATACTGACCGTACGACTTATCTTGGAAGATAGATTAAGGAAAGGTAAACCTATGTTTCTAGCATTTGTAGACTTAAAGAAAGCTTTTGGCAATGTTGACTGGAATACTCTTTTTCAAATTCTGAAGGTGGCAGAGGTAAAATACAGGGAGCAAAAGGCTATTTACAATTTGTACAGATACCAGATGGCAGTTGTAAGAGTCGAGGGGCATGAAAGGGAAGCAGTGGTTGGGAGGAGAGAGAGGTAGAAACCAACCTAGGGAAGATCAGTTTGGATTCCGTAGAAATGTTGGAACACATGAGGCAATACTGACCGTACGACTTATCTTGGAAGATAGATTAAGGAAAGGTAAACCTATGTTTCTAGCATTTGTAGACTTAAAGAAAGCTTTTGGCAATGTTGACTGGAATACTCTTTTTCAAATTCTGAAGGTGGCAGAGGTAAAATACAGGGAGCAAAAGGCTATTTACAATTTGTACAGATACCAGATGGCAGTTGTAAGAGTCGAGGGGCATGAAAGGGAAGCAGTGGTTGGGAGGAGAGAGAGAGACAGAGAGATTGCAGCACGACTGGTATCTGACGAGAGTTGAAAGTGGGTGGATTGGGCAGGTCTTGCACCTTGGTCTTCCACAGGGATATGACCATTGCGGCTAAGACTTTGGGAGTTGTTTAGAGAAACTCATGCACCTACCACCCCTCCCTCTCCCACATTCCTAGCTAGGAAACCTACTGCCTCCCTCCAAGCTGCAAACTACCCATCCCCACCCTTCTTTCTGAATCCCACCTCTCTTCCCCTATAAGCACCCCACCCCACCCAACACAACCTCAACCCCACCCTACTTCACCTATGGAGATGCAATCCCTCCCTAGTTCACCTACAGAAAGGCAATCGCAGCATAGTGTGTCCAGTCAGTATACTGTAGGGGAGCAGGTGTGCATGCGTTTCTAACTTGACAAAGGATTTACTCTGAAAGTTTGCAAGTTTTCTTTCCCTTTTTGTGAGTGAGTGGTCTCCTTCACTCCCAAATTATTTACTTTCAACCAGAACCTTCCTACCACATCAGGGTGTATATGTGGATAAAAAAAAAGTTTTCTGCCCTCTCAGTTAAATATGAACTTTTACTGGGTGAAAATGCTTTTTTCTGTGGTAAGTGACAATACCCTTTCCTTTGAGCTGTAAAACTTGTCAGTCCTTTGAATGGTGAAAGTTTTATGGACCAGCATAGAAATTCCTGGCACTTTAGAAAACGAAACCCAGCAAAAAACAAAGCATTTTGAAAAGATCTCTAATGCACTAAATACAGCAACAAGAATTCCACATGGCAGCTTCTGAAGCATTGAAATCAAGATAGTGGTGCATCTTTGTCAGCCGATCATAGTTCGTGTCACATGACCTTGCCAGCCAATGGCAGCAGATATTCAGAGCAGTGGACATTTGATGTCATCAGCCACAAGCAACTTCATTGTTACCGCGAACACACAAATAGGAAAAGTTAATGGTGTGTGTGTGTGTCTATATATAATAGAGGGAAACATTCCACGTAGGAAAAATATATCTAAAAACAAAGATGATGTGACTTACCAAATGAAAGTGCTGGCAGGTTGACAGACACACAAGCAAACAGAAACATACACACAAAATTCAAGCTTTCGCAACAAACTGTTGCCTCATCAGGAAAGAGGGAAGGAGAGGGAAAGACGAAAGGATGTGGGTTTTAAGGGAGAAGGTAAGGAGTCATTCCAATCCCGGGAGCGGAAAGACTTACCTTAGGGGGAAAAAAGGACAGGTATACACTCGCGCACACACACACATATCCATCCGCACATACACAGACACAAGCAGACATTTGTAAAGGCAAAGAGTTTGGACAGAGATGTCAGTCGAGTCTGAAGTACAGAGGCAAAGATGTTGTTGAAAGACAGGTGAGGTATGAGCGGCGGCAAATTGAAATTAGTGGAGGTTGAGGCCTGGCGGATAACGGGAAGAGAGGATATACTGAAGGGCAAGTTCCCATCTCCGGAGTTCTAACAGGTTGGTGTTAGTGGGAAGTATCCAGATAACCCGGACGGAGTAACACTGTGCCAAGATGTGCTGGCCGTGCATCAAGGCATGTTTAGCCACAGGGTGATCCTCATTACCAACAAACACTATCTGCCTGTGTCCATTCATGCGAATGGACAGCTTGTTGCTGGTAATTCTCACATAGAAAGCTTCACAGTGTAGGCAGGTCAGTTGGTAAATCACGTGGGTGCTTTCACACGTGGCTCTGCCTTTGATCGTGTACACCTTCCGGGTTACAGGACTGGAGTAGGTGGTGGTGGGAGGATGTATGGGACAAGTTTTACGCCGGGGGCGGTTACAAGGGTAGGAGCCAGAGGGTAGGGAAGGTGGTTTGGGGATTTCATAGGGATGAACCAAGAGGTTATGAAAGTTAGGTGGACGGCGGAAAGACACTCTTGGTGGAGTGGGGAGGATTTCATGAAGGATGGATCTCATTTCAGGGCAGGATTTGAGGAAGTCTTATCTCTGCTGGAGAGCCACATTCAGAGTCTGATCCAGTCCCGGAAAGTGTCCTGTCACAAGTGGGGCACTTTTGGGGTTCTTCTGTGGGAGGTTCTGGGTTTGAGGGGATGAGGAAGTGGCTCTGGTAATTTGCTTCTGTACCAGGTCGGGAGGGTAGTTGCGGGATGCGAAAGCTGTTGTCAGGTTGTTGGTGTAATGGTTCAGGGATTCCGGACTGGAGCAGATTCGTTTGCCACGAAGACCTAGGCTGTAGGAAAGGGACCGTTTGATGTGGAATGGGTGGCAGCTGTCATAATGGAGGTACTGTTGCTTGTTGGTGGGTTTGATGTGGACGGACGTGTGAAGCTGGCCATTGGACAGATGGAGGTCAACGTCAAGGAATGAGGCATGGGATTTGGAGTAGGACCAGGTGAATCTGATGGAACCAAAGGAGCTGAGGTTGGAGAGGAAATTCTGGAGTTCTTCTTCAATAATATATAAACAAAGATGCTGTAACTTACCAAATGAGAAAGCATTGGTATGTTGATAGGAGACAAAAAAAACACACAAACACAAATTTCAAGCTTTCACAACAGAAGGTTACTTCATCAGGAAAGAGGAAAGGAGAGGGAAAGATGAAAGGATGTGGGTTCTAAGGAAGAGGGTAAGGAGTCATTCCAATCCCGGGAGCGGAAAGACTTACCTTAGAGGGGAAAAAAAAGGACAGGTGCGCACACACACACACACACACACACACACACACACACACACACACAATATATATATTAAAACCCACATCCTTTCGTCTTTCCCTCTCCTTCCCTCTTTCCTGATGAGGCAACAGTTTGTTGCGAAAGCTTGAATTTTGTGTGTATATTTGTGTTTGTTTGTGTGTCTATCGACCTGCCAGCACTTTTGTTTGGTAAGTCTCATCATCTTTCTATATATATATACAAGAAAAGCTAAGCTTCCATATTTATTGGTTATCAAAGGTATTTCATGAAATGAATGGACAAGATGAAATGAAGTTTCAGTGTGGTATACTTTGAAACAATCTTTGACACGAAGTCCTACAAGAAGCAGACTGAAATTCATATGTGCTTCTTCTTCAGTCTTCTTACTGGCTAAGTGCATAATAAATGAATTGCAAATTGAATTATTCACTAACTAAAAACATTTCCATCGACCGTTTTGTAACTTTTTCCAGTCCAAGAGAAGAAAATTTTGGATCCTGATTTCTTCATACTTATCAACTTCCTGGCAAATATCTCCAATTATCATCAGCATAAATAAACCTACAATGAAGTGTTGTTGCCCACTGTCAACAAATGCCAGAGAAATACAGTCTTACCTGGATACTGCAACTAGTGAGTTCACAGTTGGGTTACCAGAACTGTGGAAGTCCACAGTCGTGTGAGCTTACTTGGATTCTTAGTTTGAAAAGTTAAGATAGGGTGTCCAAATGTTTGTAATTTGACTGTAATGAAATGCAGTGATACCACACATCTTGCTATTCCTGTGCTTGGCTGTCACTCCTACAGCCACTGCAGGGTTTAGCACTAAGGCAGCCTTCAGGCATACCCAACTATTAAACATTCTCTCTCTCTCTCTCTCTCTCTCTCTCTCTCTCCCTCCCCACCCCTCTCACTCCCCCACCCACGCCTCCCTCACCCGCACCCAACCAAACACAACTGATGCCTCTTATTAAGCTGCTCACTAGGGTTATTTTCAGCAGTGCTCAGAACAAAAAATAGTTGATGATGCCAGTCTCTCACTGCTAGGGTATTCTCAATTTATTCAAATACCAGAATGTTCTTCTGCACTGATGGTGTGTATGGAACAGCCATATTGTGTCTTTGTACTACACATTGACACATCTAATGTCAGAGATCAATTGAACGATAATGCCAACAGTAAGAAATTTAACAATATGTCCTTTTAATCTTGATAGTATTTTCCTTTCACAAAATGACTTCCAAGAGAAGTGAATTTTGCCTGTTTGAAACAGGTGTTCTCCCAATTACATTCCATATGTTCAACAACCCCCCCTGAACCATGGACCTTGACATTGACGTTGGTGGGGAGGCATGCGTACCTCAGCCATACAGATAGCGTACCGTAGGTGCAACCACAATGGAGGGGTATCTGTTGAGAGGTCAGACAAATGTGTGGTTTCTGAAGAGGGGCAGCAGTCTTTTCAGTAGTTGCAGGGGCAACAGTCTGGATGATTGACTGATCTGGGCTAGTAACACTAACCAAAATGGCCTTGCTGTTGTGGTACTGCGAACGGCTGAAAGCAAGGCGAAGCTATAGCCGTCATTTATCCCGAGGACATGCAGCTTTAATGTATTGTTAAATGATAATGGCGTCCTCTTGGGTAAAATATTCCGGAGGTAAAATAGTCCCCCATTCGGATCTCTGGGCAGGGACTACTCAGGAGGACGTTGTTATCAGGAGAAAGAAAACTGGTGTTCTATGGATCAGTGCTTGGAATGTCAGGTCCCTTAATCGGCCAGGTAGGTTAGAAAACTTAAAAAGGGAAATGGATAGGTTAAAGTTAGATATAGTGGGAATTAGTTAAGTTCGGTGGCAGGAGGAACAAGACTTTTGGTCAGGTGACTACAGGGTTATAAATACAAAATCAAATAGGAGTAATGCAGGAGTAGGTTTAATAATGAATAGGAAAATAGGAAAATTGGAATGCGGGTAAGCTACTACAAACAGCATAGTGAACACATTATTGTGGCCAAGATAGATATGAAGCCCACGCCTACGACAGTCACATATGCGAACTAGCTCGCAGATGACAAGGAGATTGATGAAATGTTATTCAGATAGTGAAGGGAGATGAAAATTTAATAGTCATGGGTGACTGGAACTAGACAGTAGAAAAAGGAAGAGAAGGAAACGTAGTAGGTGAATATGGAATGGAAGTAAGGAATGAAAGAGGAAGCCGACTGGTAGAATTTTATACAGAGCATAACTTAATCATAGTTAACACTTGGTACAAGAATCATAAAAGAAGGTTGTATACATGGAAGAAGCCTGGAGATACTAGAAGGTCTCAGATAGATTATATAATGGTGAGACAGAGATTCAGGAACCAGGTTTTAAATTGTAAGACATTTCCAGGGGCAACCGCAATCTATTGGTTATGAACTGTAGATTAAAACTGAAGAAACTGCAAAAAGGTGGGAATTTAAGGAGATGGGACCTGGATAACAAAGAACCAGAGGTTGTATAGAGCTTCAGGTAGAACATTAGGGAATGTTTGACATGTATGGGGGGAAAGAAATACAGTAGGAGAAGAATGAGTAGCTTTGAGAGATTAAATAGTGAAGATAGCAGAGGATCAAGTAGGTACAAAGAAGAGGGCTAATAGAAATACTTGGGTAAAAGAAGAGATATTGAATTTAATCGATGAAAGGAGAAAATATAAAAATGCAGTAAAAGAAACAGGCAAAAAGGAATACAAACATCTCAAAAATGAGATCGACAGGAAGTGCAAAATGGCTAAGCAGGGATGGCTAGACGACAAATGTAAGGATGTAGAGGTGCATATTATTACGGGTAAGATAGATACCGCCTACAGGAAAATTAAAGAGACCTTTGGAGAAAAAAGAACCACCTGCATGAATATCAGGGGCTCAGATGGAAACACAGTTCTAAGCAAAGAAGGGAAAGCAGAAAGGTGGAAGGAGTATATAGAGGGTCTATACAAGGGCGACGTTCTAGAGGACAATATTACAGAAATGGAAGAGAATGTAGAGAAGATGAAATAGGAGATATGATACTGTGTGAAGAGTTTGACAGAGCACTGAAAGACCTGAGTCGAAACAAGGCCCCACAAGTAGACAACATTCCATTAGAACTACTGACAGCCTTGGGAGAGCCAGGCCTAACAGAACTTTACCATCTAGTGAGAAAGATATACGAGACAGGCGAAATGCCTCAGGGCTTCAAGAAGAATATAGTAATTCCAATCCCAAAGAGAGCAGGTGTTGACAGATGCGAAAATTACCGAACTATCAGTTAAATAAGCCATGGCTGCAAAATACTAACACGAATTCTTTACAGACGAATGGAAAAACAGGTAGAAGCTGACCCCGGGGAAGATCAGTTTGGATTCCGTACAAATGTTGGAACACGTGGGACAATACCGACCCTATTACTAATCTTAGAAAATAGATTAAGGAAAGGCAAACTTACGTCTCTAGCATTTGTAGACTTAGAGAAAGCATATGACAATGTTGAGTGGAATACACTCTTTCAAATTCTGAAGGTGGTAGGGGTCAAATACAGGGAGCGAAAGGATATTTACAATTTGTACAGAAACCAGATGGCAGTTATAAGAGTCGAGGGGCATGAAAGGGAAGCAGCGGTTGGGAAGGGAGTGAGACAGGGTTGTAGCCTATCCCCGATGTTATTCAATCTGTATATTGAGCAAGTAGTAAACGAAACAAAAGAAAAATTTGGAGTAGGAATTAAAATGAATTAAAATCCATGGAGGAGGAAAAAAACTTTGAGGTTCGCTGATTATATTGTACTTATGTCAGAGACAGCAAAGGATCTGGAAGAGCAGTTGAACGGAATGGACAGTGTCTTGAAAGGAGGATATAAGATGAACATCAACAAAAGCAAAACGAGGATAATGGAATATAGTCCAATTAAATCGGGTGATGCTGAGGGGATTAGATTAGGAAATGAGACACTTAAAGTAGTAAAGGAGTTTTGCCATCTGGGGAGCAAAATAACTGATGATGGTCGAAGTAGAGAAGATATAAAATGTAGACTGGCAATGGCAAGGAAAGCGTTTCTGAAGAAGAGAAATTTGTTAACATCGAGTATAGATTTAAGTGTCAGGAAGTCTTTTCTGAAGGTATTTGTATAAAGCGTAGCCATGTATGGAAGTGAAAAATGGACAATAAACAGTTTATAGAATTTTTCGAAATGAGGTGCTACAAAAGAATGCTGAAATTCAGATGGGTAGATCACGTAACAAATGAGGAGGTACTGAACAGAATTGGAGAGAAGAGAAATTTGTGGCACAACTTGGCTAGAAGAAGGGTTGGTAGGGCATATTCTGAGGCATCAAGGGATCACCACTTTATTATTGGAGGGCAGCGTTTATTGGAGGGCAGCGTGGAGGGTAAAAATCAGAGGGAGACCAAGAGATGAATACACTAAACAGATTCAGAAGGATGTATGTTGCAGTAGGTACTGGGAGATGAAGAAGCTTGTACAGGATAGGATAGCATGGGGAGCTGCATCAAACCAGTATCAGGACTGAAGACCACAACAACAACAACAACAACAACAACAACAACATGTTCAACAAAGGCACTCTGGCAACGTATCAGTTGTAATGCATAAACAGCAGTAGTTTACAAAAAAATTCTAGTGGATTATGAAGTATTTTCTGCAAACTATGTGTAAAATATATGAGAAATTTTAACACACATCAGTGGTGTAAGGTAATCACAAGGTTATAAATTACAAACAATTCAAGGATGGAATAACCACAATATGAAAATGATAGGCTGTTACTCACCAAACTGGCACTGCGTCGCAGGCAGACACAATGAAAAGGACTGCAAAAAATATTAAGCTTTCAGACAAAGCTCGACTCAGTTGGGCCCCAATGCCCAGAGACAAATGGACATGGATGTGTGATTTGTACTTCAGAAGCAGAAATCGCGCATGCAGAAGCATCCCCCCCCCCTTCCCACACACATACATGTGACCATAGATAGGCTACAAATTTGCTTAGTTGAAAGATGATTTACACAAAATTAAAATCTAAGAACAAAACTGATGAACAACAAGTACATATCACTGAGCAATCTCTCAGGTCTATACTCCACTAAAATGTAAATTTATGAAAAATGCAGACTTGGATATAATTAATTGTATGAGTAATTACTACTGACGAAGGAAAATATGGAACATATATTCAGAATACATTCTTGATTGAAGATGACTAGCTTGTGAAAGTTTTGCAATGTACAATCAAATATCATCTTACTGGGTTTACCTAGTTGCTTTAATGACAAATGGAAACTCTCATATGTTAAAATTATGTGGTTCACTGCTAGGCTAACAATTAGCAACACTAGCTACATCAGGATGGAATTAATCATGACACCAAGAGCTTAATACCACAAAGATTTCAAAATACTTTCATACAATGCACAGCGTTTCATTACCTATTTGTCATTTGCAATTCACTTCTCCAAAGCTGGCATTGTCCTTACTCTAAATAAACTTTTGTCATCTTGAAGTGGCAGGTATTTCTTTGTCTGCTGGCAAGGTAAGTAATGATACCTAGTTGGAGGCAGGTAAGAATTTCAATCTATAATGAGTAATGAAATACTTGTAAAATTTCCACTTAAAAGAAAAATTTAATAAGCAATAGGAAATGTGCTGACCTTCAATAAAGGATCAGCATTCTCAAGAAACCATCCAGCTACAGCATGCCCTGCTTCATGATATGCAACGGTCTTCTTCTCTTCAGGCTGAAGGACATTAGTTTTTTTCTCCATTCCCGCTACAACTCTCTCAATAGCTTGTTCAAAGTTTTTCATTGATATAGATTCACTCAGATCACGAGCAGCAATCAACGCAGCCTCATTACAAACATTAGCAATGTCGGCACCTATTTTAGAACAATAAACTGTTAGACAATTAAAAATAAAATTTACACAGTAAGGAAGAATGTGGTTGAATATGTTTAATTAACCCTTTCACTGCCACACACACACACACACAGCCTGCATTCTTCACTGAGAGATGGTATTCTGGCTGCTATGAAATACTTATCAAATTTTAAGAAACCTATTTGGTGAAAAAAAAAAATTGACTTTAGCACATTTTACAGTGTGATATCTTTGTTCAATAAAGGGCACTTTCTTCTTCTCATTTGTCATAATTACTGTGCTGCATCAAATTAAGTAAAAAACATTACACGAGATTATAAAAATTTTGCATAGGTAAAAATGTAGTGTGTAAACTTAGCGTATGGTTGAAGGTAAGATATTTAAATTTTATTTAAAACCGAGAGTACAGAAAAATCTAATTTCGTTCTCAGGTTATTGGTTTTTATGTCCAGTGGACATACCATTTCATCCCTTCACATCAGGAAGTATGCCGTCTCAACAATTGTCATAATTTATAAGCAATTCAAGAAATCCAAACAAGGCTTTTTATAAATGATAGCACGCAAAGAGGCACATATGTTTTACCAAAAATACTTGAAACTTTTTTATTCGTAGATATATGGAAGTAATTCGTCCACAGCAGTGAGAGGTTGGCACAACGAGACACATGTACATGTCAAAAGCACTTTAAGAAAAACCCAGTGGCCGCATTTAAATACATCCTCAGCACCTGGAGAGCAGCAGGACACGATGTGTTAACCTGTCGGCAGCTGTCAAAGGATTAATGTAAGAGATGCACTAGACATATCATTGGGGTCATGATGTTTAATGGGATCATACTTTAAAAACTTATTGTTCAATCACTCCTTTGTGGCAGTTAAAAGAATTACAGGTAACTATGTTATTCAATTCTTAAACTGTCAAACTGCAACAAAATACCTACTTACCAGTAAAACCTGGTGTTAAGGCTGCCATTTTCCTTGCCAGATCCGTCTTGTCTAAACTAGTTTTTAAAGGCTGTAAATGTACTTTAAATATTGATGCTCTTCCTTTAATGTCTGGAGCAGGAACAAATATCTGTCTGTCAAATCTACCAGGTCGCAACAATGCTTTGTCTAGTATATCAACACGATTTGTTGCAGCGAGCACAACCACATTAGTAGTTGTATTAAATCCTGTAGACAATTAGAGAAAAAAAGTATGAATGGTATGACAATGACGATCTGCTACTAGATGTCGATTGAGGTTGTAAATCCATTAAAGATACAAGTTACAATGACACTGAGTATATGCTTAACAGAATATTTAAATATTTTCTCCTAATTAATCTCAAGTTTTAAGATAACATGAACACATTTTCTGATGCAACAGCCAAAGGCAAAAGGTAAACCATGCAGGCTGGTTATCTTAACACAAGTCTCAGAGGCACACGATACTGGAGGAGGGACGTAGTCAATTAGAAGTCAACAGAAGAAGGGGATTAGCTCACTAAAGGTAGTTACCTGAACTGGAGCATCGCCATTTGCTTACCAAGTCAGACCTTTCCACTGGATGGCAGTGGAGTTCTGTACACAAGATTTATGGAAAAAATTTTAGGTGATTTCAATTATTGGTGGCCACAGATTCAGCTTGTCGGCCACTGTATCCAGCAAGAGCCAAGTTTTTTGTGACCAATTAAGGTTACGATAAATCTGAGCACACTTTTATTCATTACGATGAGACCAGCTCAATACTCCACAACAACATGTATGACGGAAACTCTCAGAGTTATATGGTGTTTAGGACTAAATATGCCATTACATCAATAAAATTTAATTACTAAAATAAAATCGAATAATGGGGAATGGGGATGTGATAACAACAGGATGGAAAGGATACATTGGATATGAGAAGCACTGAGTTGCAGAAAAAAAAAAGGCCCTCATTTGGGCCCCAGCGTTTGGAAACAGTGGACATTGTGTGTGTGTGTGTGTGTGGGTGTGTGTGTGGACGCGCACGTGCAATTTTTTTGGAAGGACTCTGTCGAAAAGATTAATATTTTAGCAGTCTTTTTCATTGTGCCTGTGTCTCAACTTATCTTTTAGATGGTGAGTCATAATCTATCCTTTCCATATTGTTATACTTTAGTTATTGTTACAGTCATACAGTTATGGAGATGTACCATATGCCAAATGATACTGCCAACACATACATCTGACCAAAATAGCTCGACAGTTCGTTAAATGGTTCAAACACATACAGTTTACTTTTCAAATTCATCCAGAACGTCATAATTCAGAAATGTACATATAATAAAATAACAGAACAATGTAAATACACACGTTATCTATCTTCCTATGTACAATGATTACAGAAAAGCACACAAAACGTCACTTCAAAATGACTGGACATATTAAGCAGTAGAATAATATCCAAGTGTTTTCTTCGTTTGATGTGTTTTTGATAGATTTACTGTGATTTTGTGATTAAAAGAGAACTAGCAGATGTAGAATTGACAGGAAGGCATCAAAATAACCAGCATGGAAAGAAGAAAAATCCAATAATCTTAATATAATGATCATCTACATTTAAATAAGTGGATCTTTTTTAAATTTTACACTGGCTAGTAGATGTAAATTAGCAGTGGGGAGGAAATAAGTCTATTTAGGGCTGTGTGTTATGTGCTTCATGTTCTGACATTGCCTGTTCTTGGAGGAGGAAACATTGCGCCAATGGCAGCAAAGGTTTGGCCTTGAAATGTAAAAAAAAAACTGCAATATGAGACATGTAGTAGAGCTTTTCGAGCATATCATAGTGCTGTTTTGGACTGACTCAGAGAATCACACGTATATACTGGATGCATATTTTCGATAGAGATGGACCTTATATAGGCAACAGACTAATGTTGCACGGGATATTGCATTCTTAATGGGCGATTTGGACTTTAGTCACATATGGTGCTAGTATACTGCACTAGCAGGCCATGGACTCCAGCTGTTGCAGAGCTGATCAAAGCAACATTATGTCAGGTGGAGCAATACCACAGCCTATTTCCACGTTGCAGGCCAGGGGCCAGTGCTTGCAGTACCACTGACACAGCAGAGAAGGTGGGGCTGACCACAAATGACAGGTCAGTTGCCACATCTTTTGGCTGCCATATTGTTTTCTGTGCGCATGATTTGAAGTGGGGGTTCGGCAAGACAGGTAGGCACCAAACCTGAAAATACCCATATTTTTTAGCCAAAGGCAAAGCAGTCTGGCAGCGCCTACTACATCGGAAGGTCCACACCAGCCAATGAAGCAACATCATTCTGCCACCACAAGATTTGGGCTCCACCACAGACAAGTTGACTCCTGGTTTTAAATGCTTTCCTATTCGGGCTGGCTTCAGCCACAGCTGAACTTCTGCCCGGAAGGGCAGGCATTTGTGATCAGGCTAGTGCAGTCATCCATCCAGTTGTACCTGCGCATGCAAACTGACACTGTATACCTCTCGCAGGGGCAGACACCATCACCGAGGACTGTGTCCCAGCTTCCGCATCTAAATGTGCGCTCTGTCCTGAGCTGCGAAATCAGTGTCCGGAATTGAAGTGGCTCATGGTCACACATAAGATGTCTGTCTATCTATCGCTTGAGCCTTTTCCTGCAGTTAACGCAGGGTCAGCCATAGTTAATCGGATTTGGCATTTTAATGTTTAAGGGGTGGCCAGATGCCCTTCCTGCCCCCACCCCGTACCCCCTGGGATGGAATTAGTGTACCCCAACTGTATGCGTCGAGTGTAATCCATGTAATAGTGCGAAAGTGTTGAAATGTATGCGAGTTGTGTAACTGAGGCGGAAGATGGGGAGCAGCCAGGTATTCACCTAGCGGGATGTGGAAAACCGCCTAAAAACCACATACAGGCTAGCCGGCACATCGGCCCTCGTCGTTAATCCGCTGGGCGGATTCGATCCGGGGCCAGCACGCCTACCCAAGTCCAGGAAGCAGCGCGTTAACGCTCTCGGCTACCCCGGCAAGTGGTCACACATAAGATGTAATCCAGGGTATTTAAAAAAGAATGACCTGATTTCAAAACTCCATATTTACTGATGGAAACATACTACAAACACAGGTTGGACTGCAAAATACTATGCGATTACAAATGCTATGTGTATCCACCAGCAGCAGAATGACAACCTCTAGATGACAGCTCAATTTGTCAAACTTCACACAGGGTATCTGCTTTTACAGAATTTATGGCGGCTCTGATTCCTTTCTTCACTACTTCTATGCCATGAGGTAAAGGGGAGATGAACACACTTCCCTTCACATACCTCCCCCCGTGAACCATGGACCCTGCCGTTGGTGGGGAGGCTTGTGTGCCTCAGCGATACAGATAGCCGTACCGTAGGTGCAACCACAACGGAGGGGTATCTGTTGAGAGGCCAGACAAACGTGTGGTTCCTGAAGAGGGGCAGCAACCTTTTCAGTAGCTGCAGGGGCAACAGTCTCGATGATTGACTGATCTGGGCTTGTAACACTAACCAAAATGGCCTTGCTGTGCTGGTACTAGGAACGGCTGATAGCAAGGGGATAGGTTAAAGTTAAATATAGTGGGAATTAGTTAAGTTCGGTGGCAGGAGGAACAAGACTTTTGGTCAGGTGAACACAGAATTATAAATACAAAATCAAATAGGGGTAATGCAGGAGTAGGTTTAATAACGAATAAAAAAAATAGGAGTGCGGGTAAGCAACTACAAACAGCATAGTGAACACATTATTGTGGACAAGATAGACATGAAGCCCATGCCTACTACAGTAGTACAAGTTTATATGCCAACATGCACTGCAGATGACGAAGAAATTGAAGAAATGTATGATGAAATCAAAGAAATTATTCAGATAGTGAAGGGAGACAAAAATTTAATAGTCATGGGTGACTGGAATTCGGTAGTAGGAAAGGGGAGAGAAAGAAACGTAGTAGGTGAATATGGATTGGGGCTAAGAAATTAAAGAGGAAGACGCCTGGTAGAATTTTGCTCAGAACACAACTTAATCGTAGCTAACACTTGGTTCAAGAACCATGAAAGAAGGCTGTATACATGGAAGAAGCCTCGAGGTACTGACAGGCTTCAAATAGATTATATAATGGTAAGACAGAGATTTAGGAACCAGGTTCTAAATTGTACGACATTTCCAGGGGCAGATGTGGACTCTGACCACAATCTATTGGTTATGGACTGCAGATTAAAATTGAAGAAACTGCAAAAAAAGGTGGGAATTTAAGGAGATGGGATCTGGATAAACTGACTAAACCAGAGGTTGTACAGAGTTTCAGGGAGAGCATAAGGGAAAAATTGACAGGAATGGGGGAAAGAAATACAGTAGAAGAAGAATGGGTAGCTTTGAGGGATGAAGTAGTGAAGGCAGCAGAGGATCAAGTAGGTAAACAGACGAGGGCTAGAAGAAATCCTTGGGTAACAGAAGAAATATTGAATTTAATTGATGAAAGGAGAAAATATAAAAATGCAGTAAATGAAGCAGGCAAAAAGGAATACAAACGTCTCAAAAATGAGATCGACAGGAAGTGCAAAATGGCTAAGCAGGGATGGCTAGAGGACAAATGTAAGGATGTAGAGGCTTACCTCACTAGGGGTAAGATAGATACTGCCTACAGGAAAATTAAAGAGACCTTTGGAGATAAGAGAACCACTTGTATGAATGTCGAGAGCTCGGATGGCAACCCAGTTCTGAGCAAAGAAGGGAAGGCAGAAAGGTGGAAGGAGTATATAGAGGGTCTATACAAGGGTGATGTACTTGAGGACAATATTATAGAAATCGAAGAGAATGTAGATGAAGATGAAATGGGAGATCCGATACTGCGTGAAGAGTTTGACAGAGCACTGAAAGACCTGAGTCGAAACAAGGCCCCACAAGTAGACAACATTCCATTAGAACTACTGATAGCCTTGGGAGAGCCAGTCCTGACAAAACTCTACCATCTGGTGAGCAAGATGTATGAGACAGGCAAAATACCCTCAGACTTCAAGAAGAATATAATAATTCCAATCCCAAAGAAAGCAGGTGTTGACAGATGTGAAAATTACCGAACTTTCAGTTTAATAAGTCACAGCTGCAAAATACTAACACGAGTTCTTTACAGACGAATGGAAAAACTGGTAGAAGCCGACATTGGGGAAGATCAGTTTGGATTCCGTAGAAATATGGGAACACGTGAGGCAATACTGACCTTACGACTTATCTTAGAAGAAAGATTAAGAAAAGGCAAACCTAGCTTTCTAGCATTTGTAGACTTAGAGAAAGCTTTTGACGATGTTGACTGGAATACTCTCTCCCAAATTCTGAAGGTGGCAGGGGTAAAATACAGGGAGCAGAAGGCTATTTACAATTTGTACAGAAACCAGATGGCAGTTATAAGAGTCGAGGGACATGAAAGGGAAGCAGTGGTTGGAAAGGGAGTGAGACAGGGTTGTAGCCTCTCCCCGATGTTATTCAATCAGTATATTGAGCAAGCAGTAAAGGAAACAAAAGAGAAATTCGGAGTAGGTATTAAAATCCATGGAGAAGAAATAAAAACTTTGAGGTTCGCCGATGACATTGTAATTCTGTCAGAGACAGCAAAGGACTTGGAAGGGCAGTTGAATGGAATGGACAGTGTCTTGAAAGGAGGATATAAGATGAACATCAACAAAAGCAAAACGAGGATAATGGAATGTAGTCAAATTAAATCGAGTGATGCTGAGGGAATTAGATTAGGAAATGAGACAATTAAAGTAGTAAAGGAGTTTTGCTTTTTGGGGAGCAAAATAACCGATGATGGTCGAAGTAGTGAGGATATAAAATGTAGACTGGCAATGGCAAGGAAAGCGTTTCTGAAGAAGAGAAGTTTGTTAACATCGAGTATAGATTTAATTGTCAGGAAGTCGTTTCTGAAAGTATTTGTATGGAGTGTAGCCATGTATGGAAATGAAACATGGACGATAAATAGTTTGGACAAGAAGACAATAGAAGCTTTTGAAATGTGGTGCTACAGAAGAATGCTGAAGATTAGATGGGTAGATCACATAACTAATGAGGAGGTACTGAATAGAATTGGGGAGAAGAGGAATTTGAGGCACAACTTGACGAGAAGAAGGGACCGGTTGGTAGGACATGTTCTGAGTTATCAAGGGATCACAAATTTAGCACTGCAGGGCAGCGTGGAGGGTAAAAATCGTAGAGGGAGACCAAGAGATGAATACACTAAGCAGATTCAGAAGGATGTAGGTTGCAGTAAGTACTGGGAGATGAAGAAGCTTGCTCAGGATAGAGTAGCATGGAGAGCTGCATCAAACCAGTCTCAGGACTGAAGACCACAACAACCCATGGAAAATAATAATAATGATAATAATAATAATGCCTACCAACAATATACAAAATATTAACTTCAGTCAATACACAGAAATTAATGACACATACAACACAGAACAAAATTATAAATTAAGAACAAAAAGGCTGTTGCAAAGGAGCATGAGGTTGTAAAGAGCAACTGATAGTAGATGCAGAGGTGACATATCAAGCTAAAACTAAACAAAGGTCACTACACTACGCATACATTGATTACCAAAAACTTTTGATAGTGTAACCCACTCATGGTTACTACAAATATTGGAAATATACCAAGTAGATCCTAAATTGATACAGTTCCTAAACATAGTAATGAAAAATTGGAAAACCACACTTAATATCCAAACAAATTCAAATAATATCACATCACAGCCAATACACATTAAGCGTGGAATATACCAAGGAGACTCATTAAGTCCTTTCTGGTTCTGCCTTGCTCTGAACCCACTATCCAACATGCTAAATAATACAAATTATGGATACAATATTACTGGAACATACCCACACAAAATCACACATTTGCTATACATGGATGATCTAAAACTACTGGCAGCAACAAATCAACAACTCAACCAATTACTAAAGATAACAGAAGCATTCAGCAATGATATAAATATGGCTTTTGGAACAGACAAATGTAAGAAAAATAGCATAGTCAAGGAAAAACACACTAAACAAGAAGATTACATATTGGATAACCACAGCGACTGCATAGAAGCAATGGAAAAAACAGATACCTATAAATATCTAGGATACAGACAAAAAATAGGAATAGATAATACAAATATTAAAGAAGAACCAAAAGAAAAATATAGACAAAGACTAACAAAAATACTGAAAACAGAATTGACAGCAAGAAACAAGACAAAAGTTGTAAATACTTATGCTATACCAATATTGACCTACTCATTTGGAGTAGTGAAATGGAGTAACACAGACCTAGAAGCACTCAATACACTTACACGATCACAATGCCACAAATATAGAATACATCACATACATTCAGCAACAGAAAGATTCACATTAAGCAGAAAGGAAGAAGGAGATTTATTGACATAAAAAACCTAAATTATGGACAGGTAGACAATTTAAGAAAATTCTTTCTAGAACGCGCAGAAATTAGCAAAATACACAAAGCAATCACTCATATAAATACATCGGCTACACCACTGCAATTTCATAACCACCTCTACAACCCTTTAGATCACATAACATCAACAGATACGAAGAAAGTAAATTGGAAAAAGAAAACACTACATGGCAAGCACCCGTATCATCTAACACAGCCACACATTGATGAAGACGCATCCAACACATGGCTAAGAAAAGGCAATATATACAGTGAGACGGAAGGATTCATGATTGCAATACAGGATCAAACAATAAACACCAGATATTACAGCAAGCATATTATTAAAGATCCCAATACCACAACAGATAAATGCAGATTTTGCAAACAACAAATAGAAACAGTAGATCACATCACAAGCGGGTGTACAATACTAGCAAATACAGAATACCCCAGAAGACATGACAATGTAGCAAAAATAATACATCAACAGCTTGCCTTACAACATAAACTCAGCACTTTCCCACATACAAGTATGCACCACAAAATGTACTGGAGAATGATGAATACAAATTATACTGGAATAGAACCATTATAACAGATAAAACAACACCACATAACAAACCTGACATCATACTCACCAATAAAAAGAAGAAATTAACACAACTAATCGAAATATCCATACCCAATACAACAAATATACAAAAGAAAACAGGAGAAAAAATTGAAAAATACATCCAACTGGCTGAGGATTCCTCAAGGACATGTGGCATCAGGATAAAGTTGACATTATACCAATTATACTATCAACTACAGGAGTCATACCACACAATATCCACCCGTACATCAATGCAATACAAAGTTCCTAAATGCAATATAACACATACCGTACAGTTAAAAGGAAGTCACACTTGATCAAGGTCCGCGTCACTTTCCATTTTTGACCAGACATAACGTCCGAGAAAAGAAAGAAATAATAATAATAATAATAATAATAATAATAATAATAATAATATCGCATGGGGTCACTATCTGGAGATCTTTGAGAGCAAGAATGCAGGGCAGTGTCTCGGGCACCATATCCAGTATTGAGGAAGGTGTCATTGAGAAATTGATGTACATTGTCTTGCCTGTGTTGTGGAGTTCCATCTGGTTGCAAAATGAAGTTGTCATAGTCCTCCTGAAGTTGTGGAAAATGCCAATTCTGCAGCATTTTTGGATAGTTCATTGCGGCCACTACGGTGTTCTTAATTTTTTTTTTAAAGGAGGGTGGGGTGGGGGGGGGGGAGTGTGTGTGTGTGTGTGTGTGTGTGTGTGTGTTGTCATGAAATGTTACTTCATCACTGAAAATGAACTGTGATAAAAGTGTATTGTCTTCCAGGACCTCTAGCAGAGATTGCTGAAGTCAAGCCATTTCCTTTTATCACCAACCCAAAGAGCTTGCACCATTTGTAGTCTGGATCTGTTGGTAGGACATGTTTTGAGGCATCAAGGGATCACAAATTTAGCATTGGAGGGCAGTGTGGAGGGTAAAAATCGTAGAGGGAGACCAAGAGATGAATACACTAAGCAGATTCAGAAGGATGTAGGTTGCAGTAGGTACTGGGAGGAAGAAGCTTGCACAGGATAGAGTAGCATGGAGAGCTGCATCAAACCAGTCTCAGGACTGAAGACCACCACAACAACAACAACAACAACAACAACAACAACAATGGTTCAAAGACCAAATGACACTTTAACACTCTCCAGGCACTACCAGTTCTCTCCCTGCACGACGAGTAGACTTCCGTGAACTCTAACATCTGCTGAGTTCTTTCTACCACGTCTTCATAAGTGTGAGGTCAATCTGTACTCTTACCTTTGCACAAGCATCCTGCCTCTTCAAATTGGTGATACTAACAACGAATGTTTTTGGGTGCATGCAGATCAGTGCCAAAATAGCGACGAAAAGCACACCGGACCAAAATCACCGACTCATTCTTTGTAAACTGCAGCACACAAAATGCCTTCTGTTGAGCAGATGCTGTCTTACTTCTGACCGACTGCAAACTGAGGAGACACACTGACTGACATCTAACAACAAACTCTAGGCCATGCCTATTCAAACAGCACACATTTCCTTGCCGACACGTCCCATGTTTCATAATTATTACTGTCCAAAATCAGGCCAACCTTTTGGAAACACACTGTGTATTATTCTATGAATGTGAGTGGATATTTTTCTAGTGTTTTATTACACTTGGTTGTGCATTGGGGATAAAAGTTCCATAACAACAGAGTCTGGGATCTACATCCACATTAATCTACATTTACACTCCGCAAACCACATAATGGTGTGTGGCAGAGGGCACTTTACGTGCCACTGTCATTACCTCACTTTCCTGTTCCAGTCGCGTATGGTTCGTGGGAAGAATGAGTGCCAGAAAGCCTCCGTGCGCGCTCGAATCTCTCTAATTTTACATTCGTGATCTCCACAGGAGGCATAAGTAGGAGGAAGCAATATATTCGATACCTCATCCAGAAACACACCCTCTCAAAACCTGGACAGCAAGCTACACAGCTATCTGGGGTGTGTATGGAAAGGAGGTGATTTGGTCATTAATAAATCCTGGCAGAGATGCGTATGCAAGTGGTTCTTATGAAAGAAGGTGGGCTATCACCTTTGCCATTAGCAGATTCAGTCACTGCTAGTTTGATTACTCCCTGTACCGACAAGCCAAATTGTTATGTATTGTCCTCCTTGGATGATCTGGAGACAGCACAAAGGTTTGATTTTGATCAAACAATCAACTGTTACAAATGACTAAGTTGTGATTGACGGGATACGCACAAGTGCTGTGAAGTATGAAGAGTTGAATAACACACTGTCATTTGAGCATTCTGGAGAAGGGCACAAGCAACTATATAGTAAAAAGAATACTGAAAGGATTTTTCAGAAGCAATTGAGTGGAATGTCTCAGAAGTACAGATGTCAGTAGAAACTTTCCATAATGCGATAAGAAAAGTCAATGTGCATTGTGACGAATTAACAGGATGCGGTGAAGTGAATACGATTATCTTTCAGGAAGCAGAGTACAGGGCTCTAGACACTTTCCTGAGAGTCCTCCCACCCAACACGTCAGGGAGGATTCGAGCACGTACCCTGAATGATCTGAACCTGCTAATAGGAAAGCTATGGAGAAAGAGGAGATGTAACGACAGGGATGCGCAACAGATGAGGTATTTAATCTATTGACAAAGTGTTAAAGGTGTAGGTGTGAGGGCATGTCCAGTGGCAGTGTTGTCAGCCACAATGTCAAATGTGGTGTGGTTGGTTACCAGCAGTGTTTTATGTAGAAGCAAGGCAGGGGGGGGGGGGGGGGGAGAATGGACAGGTCAGGGGTTAATCACAAATGGGGAACACCAAGTTTGCCAGATGGCATTACCATAAAATTTAAATTCTGCAGAAATGTGTGCAGAGGTTGAGTGTGGGATGGTAGGTATTGTAAGTGGTAAGAAGCATAATTTTTTGTTAGACACAGTACTGTTCAAGCACACAGGAATACATGTGTCCATGACAAGTCTGGATCTCATAACCAGGAAATGGTTAAACCCATCACATTACACGTTTCGTGGGGTGGGCGATAGTGGCGTGAAGTCACTGGGTTCAGCTATGTTAAATTTTCAGCTTGGGGTGGGATAATTTAAGGAATGCATGAAAGTGATGCCTCATGTAAGTGAAGGTTACATTACAATCATAGGGCTTTCTGTTCAAGCATCATGACAAAACTGACATTTAACTCTAGGAACTCTAGGACACAATGTTCCAACTGGGTATAAACTATCACCAGTGAAATACTGTTGCAAGGTTCATCTATCTTGAGCGACATGCCACTTAAATTGCAAACAAGGTCACTAAGGCTTAATTCACACAATATAGTGACAAAAGGCATTGGGAGGCTATTTTACACAAGTATGGCCAGAACTACCTGTTACCATGTCACCTGTGCCAGAGCCACTAGAGGAGAACGATGTATTGGACGCAACACGATATTTCGTACGAAGAAGTATTGTACGCATACAAGAAATGGATGCTGAAAGAATTGTGCCCATCAGTTTGGATAACTTTGGTAATGATGAGGTGAAGCTATCAAAAGCAGTTTGGATAACTTTGGTAATGATGAGGTGAAGCTATCAAAAGGATTGTTGATAGCAAGTGTAGACGTTTCAAACAAAGCTGATATGGGTGCATCACGTGTAGGCAATAATCATATGCAATCTGCTGCTGCTACAACTGCATCACATATGGAGGTAGAACACGAGAGAGAGAGAGAGAGAGAGAGAGAGAGAGAGAGAGAGAGAGAGAGAGAGAGAGAGCGCCAGTCAAGGATCTATTTAAACCCCTGGGCCAACTGCCCCTAATGCAACAATGAATTTCAATAGGAACAGCACCTGTATATTGTGACACCATGTTGTATACCTCAACATTTATAGCCTATGTGGAGGACCTCATTAACCAAAAACTGAATGATAAAGGAGAGCACTAGCCCTTGGGGAGCACCCACTGTCTACACACAAAAAGTTGGCAGATGGAACAAAAAAGTATAGATTGTCACTACCGGCACCTGAATAGTAAAACACAGATGAACATCCAATACCAAACATTATGGAAACCCTTAACAGATTGGGGGCAGTACCAGCATTTCTCTTATGACAGATTTGAGGAGTGGGGACCATCAACTGGAGGTGGCTACACAGGACCAGCAAAAAACTGCATTTTCAGTCCCTTGTGGTCATTACCAGTATCAGCAAATGACATATGAATTGGAAAATGCACCACCCACTTTTCAGCAGTTGGTGAATGGAGTACTGAGGGTTTGTAAACCTCAGTAACGTATGGTGTACCTTAACGATACAACTGTGGTGTCAAGGGATATGAAGGAACATTTATGGCAGTTGAAGGAAGTGTTTAAGGGCTTATGGGTAAAATCCACCAAAGTTAATGCAAACAGTGTAGAACTTTCCTCCGACTTCTCAGACAAGTAAGGAGTTACAATCTCTCTTGAGGCTGACCAATTACTAGGGAAAATTTGTGAAAAGGTTTGCAGACATTGCATGGCAATTTACCAATTACTTAAAAAAGTGTAATATTTCAGTGGGTAACAGAGTGTAGAGCCACATTTGAAAAACTGAATGGGGTTTAAGCCTCACAGCAGATGAACAAGGCTGATAAAAATTACTCCACAAGAGAGTTCTTCAAGCAGGCTTACAAGGGGAGTGTTTGAAGAGTCAATGAGTTTGACTTTGAAGTAGCCCATAAACTAGGCAGGAAGCATGGAAAAACAGATGAACTGAGCAGGGAGGTTATGGTAGTATGAGCACTGGGTCACGGCCCTGTGGAATGGCAGACACTGCAGGCACTGACGTAAACAGCAAGCTGTTTATGACTCAGCCGCAGTTCACTGTGCAAATCATGTTGCTATGTAGGTCGAGATTAGGGCCACACATAGTAGTACCTGGGAGAAGTATTGAAGGAGGTGCACAGTTATATGCTACCTGGAAATCGGGGTCATAAGGTGATGGATTGACGAATGGCAGGCATTGCTGGTGGAGGACAAGGGAAGGAGATGTAGACAAGTATGTAAAAGAGTTGTGTACCGTGAGCACAGCAAATGGATCTGAGCCATCAGCAAGTACTGCTTCTACAAAGGTTGGTGGAAGCAACCAAACCTTTTGAAATGATATGAATGAACATTTTATGACCTTTTAGCCAGAAGCTGGAGGGAAATAGTTACCTTCTGATTATTATTGATCATTTTTCACCATACATTGCGTGGTCACCATTCCGAACCAACATGCGACTGCAGTGCCACAGGTCATGGTGATTAACTGGTTGTTAAAGTCTGGTGTCCCTGAAATGTTTACCACTGACCAAGGTACTAACTTCACGCTGGACTTTATGAAGCAGCTGTGACACTTGCTATGAGTTTGAAAAGAAAGGATAGCCATTGGACCCACGAGCGAATGGTAGAACTGAGAGAGTAGAGTGTACTATTGGTAGGATGCTGAGCTACTATGTTAACAGCCACCCTAATGATTGGTATGTTTATTTACTGTGTGTTTTGGCAGCATGTAATTCCAAGGCTCACAACAACACTGGACTTTGCCATTTCATATAGTCAAGCCAAAGATTAGGAGGAACGGAGAGTCTGTTCAGAATTTCATAGACACATTAAAGAGGGCAAAACACTAGAGCACTGGAGCAACAGGAATAGCTAGGGAAA
Source organism: Schistocerca nitens (assembly GCF_023898315.1). Classification (NCBI taxonomy): domain Eukaryota; kingdom Metazoa; phylum Arthropoda; class Insecta; order Orthoptera; family Acrididae; genus Schistocerca; species Schistocerca nitens. The sequence goes on along the minus strand of NC_064614.1, from coordinate 991,610,184 downwards.
CATGCACAAAAGCTGCCAGATTGCATGGTGGGGGAAAGGATGATGATATGAAGTTGATATATCCCAAAGGGTGAGACCAAGAAATTTATTAAGTGGTACCGGGGGGGGGGGGGGGGGGGGCATACCAAGTGATTGAGAGAATGTCACTAGTAAATGTCAAACAACAATCACCAATTTTAATGAATATAGTTCATGCCTGACACTCATGACTGTTTCAACGTGCCCCGGATTCATTGCTGCAAATATCAGCAGCAACCGTTATGCAAAATGCTTGAAACGATAGAATGAGAATCAAAAGTATGTTGCATCATCTACATGCAAGATCCCAGAAGTAAGAATGAAGGATGTAGAGTACCATGGAAAGTTTGTTTAGCCGAAGTTTTATGTAAGATTATTTAGTGGGGATTTTAACATTACCTAAGGTGTTCTTATGGAAATAGTAAGGTGGACAGCCTGTAACAGTTGCACGGTGTAATGTCAGTGGTAAAAAAAGGAGCAATACCTTTTGTTGGTGTAATTATTGTTGCTTTACATCAGCGTTTTTGTATTACCTGTTCACGCGACAAATTTTGTGAGGTAACGTTGGGTCTTTCAAAAGGGGGGGAGGGAGAGGGGGGAATAATTACAGCTTGCTTTCCCCAGGTTGCTGCAATTCAGACAAAGGGGGTCAAGGACATCCTAATCCTGGCAGTACTAAAACTCTTCACTGAGAGTTGAGTAGGAGCATTGTGGGACTAGCAATAGGAAAGTGGAGTGCTATTCACCTGGCAAGAAGAAATTGTAATTAGTCACTGATGGACTTTGAGGCTGATGCATAAAACATAGGAGATGGGGAATGAGGAGCAGAGGTTGGAGAAAACATTTTCAAAATTGTGACACAGAGAGGACAGGCAGGAATGTCTGGAGAAAGATAGGGAAATACCACAGATTGCGTATGTCCTACAAGTGATGAGGACAACTGCACAAAGCAGTTAACGCAGCACATCATATCCTGCAAAGGCGCAAGAGGCGACAGTTGAATGCTGGGGAGGAAGATATTAAAAATAGTATTTGGGACTGATGATGACAATGATATCCAAGATCTGAATGGCACTATGGGGAGGAATTCCATAACTGTCAGAGAATGAGTGGCAATATGCCCAACCCGGGTGATCAAGAATTGCAATGATACAAGGAAGATTCTGTTGTTCTTAGGTGAGAAGGATGGCCAATGGTGCTCACGGGGCAGCCTGGAACCACAACACTATTTCCAAAAAGAGGGGCTAAACTGCATCTACTCTGTGTACGAAGAAGTAGTAGTAGCAGCAGCAGCAGCAGCAGCAGCAGCAGCAGTAGAATTGCTATGAGCACAAGGGAGACTTAGAGGGTAATGGGATTAGTGCTACACACCAGCAGGTTGCTGAACTACAGGACAAATTGTGACAGTGTGTCCGACATTCCACTTGTCGGGCATTGTTCCAGGAATCATCGGGATAAACATAACTCAGTCAGTTGTAATGGTTGGAAAACCGTTAAGAGGTACTCCCAGCATAGAACCTGACCTATCTCACTAGTACTCTGCAACTCGACCTCATCCTTCCCCTGAAGCAACTCACAGCAACCCAGGACAGACAAATTTTCTGCATATCAGATGCTGCAGCATGTACTGTAATAGTGGGGTAACCGATTTATGGTCATGAGCATGAGCATCAAAATACCAGGCCCTTAATAGCTGTAACTTTATTCCGTGCAGTCATTATCTACCTTAGGTGGGGAGCCGCCCACCCATGTGACCCTCTTTGTGCACCAATGTGACCCCGGTACACCAGACACCAGGAGATTGGACTACCTGTCAAGCACAGTATGTGATTAATTGAGAAACTCTATGTTACAAGCATTTGTAAGAGAGGAAGAGTCTACCAGTGTTATTTTAGTTTTTTCTATGGTTATTGCAACTAGAGCTGTGTGCATACATGATCAAGATTATTCACTCAATGACATGCAGATTTTTCCTTGCACTAAAGTACACTGATGGGATTAATGATGTAGAACTCTAAACGATTTTTCTGTGTAGTAATTAATATTGGACGAAGTAGTAATTAATATTGGACGAAGAAGTAATTAATATTGGACGAAGAAGTAATTAATATTGGACGAAGACAGTTTACAGCACATGGAGCAAATTACCAAAGGTCTGTGGATTAGGAGGAGTCCGTGTAACACTTTATTCTGTAATACTGCAGGGAGTCTTAAGACAATTTACTGTTAATGGATATTCCATATAAGAGAAGAATTTGGTAGCATTACTTTATCAGTTGATATGAAATTTCAGGTCAAGTGTAAATGAAAGCCAGTGGGCTAGTGTTTTAGGCAAACTACATAGTCTGTGAACCTTGTGGTCCTGACTGTGCTTAGGGAGAATATACTGTACACCATTATTAGTGTGGAAATATATGCTGAGCCTTAGCAGAATTACCCAGAGTTCAGATCCACGGACAGGATCTACCCCGAGGGGAGAGGTAAGCTAGCACCATCGCTATTGTTTGACACCATGGAGCGAAATAGTAGAGCTGCCGTGGCTCTCTCCCCCTAATGTGGACTTGTTATCTTCCAGATGATGGGCCATGTTTTGGTTCACTTTAGACGGAGTTGAACTTGTGCCTTTGAGGGCAGCTGTTTGTGACTGGGATGATGCAGCTGCCAATCCACCTGTACTTGTGCAGGCAAACTGACACTATACACCTCTGCTCGGAGGGTGGACACCACCATGGGGGATAGGGGGATTTTTCTTCTGCTGCAAGAAATCATGGTGGGCTTCCACATCTGCAGATGTGTCTTGCTCTGAATTGTGGAATAGGGACAGGACTGCACAGGTGCTTCTGCAGGTGTCCCATGTCAGCATTCTGCTCCAGCTGTCTGTTGCCTCAACACAACCAGCCTCTCTCTCGTCAGCACATGCCAATAGGCATTGAGCCAGCTCTGGACAATATTCTGACATCAATCTATGACCTCAACTCAACCTTGCCACTGTAATGACAACACACACCCTGGTCCTCTATAATATGAACACCGATGCAGGTAAAATTCTACAGGCACAGTCCATATCAATTCAGACAGGCTAGGAAAAAATCTTACCTTCATAGTCTCAGATGTTATTGAATTTAGCATATGTTAAAATGAAGTGCTAAGTAAGGAATACATATTTTTTTGTTTTCTCCAAAAAAATTTCTGCTCCGAGATGCAGGCTCCAAAGATGACACAGCACATACCATTTTGAAGATGAAAATTTTGGAAAAAAATTTAGACTGCTGTATCTCTGGATCAGTTCAAGATATTTTGTTGTTTTTCTTTACTTGAAAGCTAATTGCATTATGATAAAATGCAAATCAATAAAATTTTGATGTTTTTCCTTTTGAATAGTACCATACAGTTCCACATTCCCTGATAATGAGAGCTTCCACTTTTAGGTTGAACAGGTTTTATAAACAACTGAAATTTTTTCCATACACTAAACCTGTTTTATTACCACATTATCACATAAGGGATCACAAATTTAGCATTGGAGGGCAGCGTCGAGGGTAAAAATCGTAGAGGAAGACCAAGAGATCAATACACTAAGCAGATTCAGAAGGATGTAGGTAGCAGTAGGTACTGGGAGATGAAGAAGCTTGCACAGGATAGAGTAGCATGGAGAGCTGCATCAAACCAGTCTCAGGACTGAAGACCACAACAACATCACATAACAGGCTCATAAAAATAAAAACCTATCTTCATTTAACATAATTTTAGTTTTGAAAGATGAGTAAGTGACTCATTTTTGAAGCATTTTAAACGGTTCCAAAATGTATGTGAAAGGTCCAAAGACAAAGGTTTCAATTTATACAACTTCTGTGCACTCTATTTTTTTTACTGAAATTAGCCAGTCAATGAATGAAAAATGTGTTCCACTGCTTCAGTATCTTCCTTTGAGAGAGTGTGATGCCTTCCTGTTGCACCAACAGGAACTGGATCACTTACAACCTTCAACAAGTTGTTAACAGGAAGTGAGTACCAATGGCATTGTTGCTGTTCTTCAGCTGGAAATCTATATCCAGCAGCTGGTCCAAATGGTAGCATAAATTTCACTACAACTTCGTTTAACTCATATCTGATGTCTATAATCTCTGCAATCCACCAGTCACAGTCATACACACGTGCCACAAACATCCCCCTCTCAGGTTGTGAATCTGTATGTTATCCTGCTGTTTCCGAGGTGTTGGCCGAATGAACGAAATTTCTTCTTTCTTGCTCTTCAAAGTGTTACAATATGAGTTCGATAATCAGATTAGGCCCAAAAATGTGTCTTCTGAATTCCTTTCACAGGAGTAGTTTGTTTGGACCAGTCTTCTTTTTTCTGCTCACAGAATTCTTCAATTTCCTCTTTGGACAAAAGAATAAGGGCTGTGGATGGGTAAGATTTCACGACTCTCATAAAATTCTCAGCATTCGGAATTGCAGCTGTATTTGGTCTGCAAAGATTATGTTTTGTAACATGGTGCTTCAGCAGGCCGCCTACACCATCACAAGGCCCCTTCCCGTGACCAGTAGCACTGTATACGCAGTTGAGTTGGTGGCACAAGTAACTTACTCAATTCAAACAGCTGGTAACAATTTTTAAAATGACTAGGAGCACCATCAGAAATTATGATGATGATCTGTGCCCTTTTTTGCAGTTGAAGAATTTTGTGCATTGCTAGCGAAGTATGTGCTGAGTCAGGTCCTGTGTCATTACTTACAACTGCAGCACTTGTGGTCTTGTTTTGAAAATATGTCACACCTGTAAAAATTGAAACCTGTACGACTTGTGGGAGAATTACAGACCAGTTCTCAGCAAAATCACAGTGAAGCACTAAATATAGTTCTTCAGCTTGTACAAATCCTTTCCCTTCTGCAATGTGTTGTTGCAATTTCTTCAGATGCTGGTGTGTTACTGCTTTCACTGACCATTTATCAAGTTCATCAATGAAATTGTCAAACGCAATAGTTTTCTTACTTAATTTATTCTCTTACCATGTCATATATGTAGTTTCTGCAGAGTTATCTGCTACATCTTCCAGGCCAAGTCTCTGTAAAGACAGTCCTCCCTTTCCAGGGCAGTCACCACATTCTTGAAACAAAAATCTCTCGCTTTACATCACAGACCTCTAATGACTTCACATGCCCAAGCAAGGTGTCATATGTCACATGCTCCAGAAAGTTCTTCATAGTTATCGGATTAAACATACTGTTATGAAGTACAAAAGGAGCATAGGTTTCATAACACTGTACAAACTTTCTTGATTTGTCTATCATGTACTGTGATACTGACGGAACGTGGTTCAAAATTATTTTCTTTGAAAATGTGTCTAGAATAATAATTAAAACTTGCACATTTTCACTGCAGGTTGCTCAATATTTAACAGCCAAAATGATTTTTGTGAAAAATTCCTGACAGAGGTGGAAGAGCGATTTGGTTCATTTTCTTCTGAATATGAAATTTCTACTTTGAAGAGTGTGATCAGCTTTGCTGTAGGGTACTCATCCATAGCTTTAGCAATTTCTCTGCATTTTCTTATATGTAAAGAGCTTATGACTGGACTACACTGACCACGGTTACTTAACAAGACTAACACTTACCTCTGTATTTAACTGATTCAGGGTATTTAATACTTCCTCTATTGAAGCAAAATCTGCATCATCTGCACTGTGGGAGGCTTCACCTTGTTCAGATCCTATCATTGTTGTTATTCTGTTAAAATATGTAGAACACAAAAAGTTGTCACTGGAAACATCTTCACTTTGAAACAGAGTCTTTGAATGAGAACACTTATTCCCAACCTGAACAAAATCAGCTTTTTGTTTGTCTTATATATCAATTTTTTATGTTGTTGTTGTGGTCTTCAGTCCTGAGTCTGGTTTGATGCAGCTCTCCATGCTACCCTACCCTGTGCAAGTTTCATCATCTTCCAGTACCTACTGCAACCTACATCCTTCTGAATCTGCTTAGTGTATTCATCTCTTGGTCTCCCTCTACGATTTTTACCCTCCACGCTGCCCTCCAATGCTAAATTTATGATCCCTTGACGCCTCAGAACATGTCCTACCAACCGGTCCCTTCTTCTCGTCAAGTTGTGCCTCAAATTCCTCTTCTCCCCAATTCTATTCAATACCTCCTCATTAGTTACGTGATCTACCCATCTAATCTTCAGCATTCTTCTGTAGCACCACATTTCGAAAGCTTCTATTCTCTTCTTGTCCAAACTATTTATCGTCCATGTTTCATTTCCATAAATGGCTACCCTCCATACAAATACTTTCAGAAACGACTTCCTGACACTTAAATCTATATTTGATGTTAACAAACTTCTCTTCTTCAGAAACGCTTTCCTTGCCATTGCCAATCTACATTTTATATCTTCTCTACTTCGACCATCATCAGTTATTTTGCTCCCCAAATAGCAAAACTCCTTTACTACTTTAATTGTCTCATTTCCTAATCTAATTCCCTCAGCATCACCCGATTTAATTCGACTACATTCCATTATCCTCGTTTTGCTTTTGTTGATGTTCATCTTATATCCTCCTTTCAAGACACTGCCCATTCCATTCAACTGCCCTTCCAGGTCCTTTGCTGTCTGACAGAATTACAATGTCATCGGCAAACCTCAAAGTTTTTATTTCTTCTCCATGGATTTTAATACCTACTCCAAATTTTTCTTTTGTTTCCTTTACTGCTAGCTCAATATACAGATTGAATAACATCGGGGAGAGGCTACAACCCTGTCTTACTCCCTTCCCAACCACTGTTTCCCTTTCATGTCCCTCGACTCTTATAACTGCCATCTGGTTTCTGTACAAATTGTAAATAGCCTTTCGCTCCCTGTATTTTACCCCTGCCACCTTCAGAATTTGGAAGAGAGTATTCCAGTCAACATTGTCAAAAGCTTTCTCTTAAGTCTACAAATGCTAGAAACCTAGGTGTGCCCTTTCTTAATCTTTCTTCTAAGATGAGTCGTAAGGTTAGTATTGCCTCACGTGTTCCAATATTTCTACGGAATCCAAACTGATCTTCCCCGATGTCGGCTTCTACCAGTTTTTCCATTCGTCTGTAAAGAACTCGTGTTAGTATTTTGCAGCTGTGACTTATTAAACTGATAGTTCGGTAATTTTCACATCTGTCAACACCTGCTTTCTTTGGGATTGGAATTATTATATTCTTCTTGAAGTCTGAGGGTATTTTGCCTGTCTCATACATCTTGCTCCCAGATGGTAGAGTTTTGTCAGGACTGGCTCTCCCAAGGCCGTCAGTAGTTCTAATGGAATGTTGTCTACTTGTGGGGCCTTGTTTCGACTCAGGTCTTTCAGTGCTCTGTCAAACTCTTCACGCAGTATCGGATCTCCCATTTCATCTTCATCTACATTCTCTTCGATTTCTATAATATTGTCCTCAAGTACATCACCCTTGTATAGACCCTCTATATACTCCTTCCACCTTTCTGCCTTCCCTTCTTTGCTCAGAACTGGGTTGCCATCCGAGCTCTCGACATTCATACAAGTGGTTCTCTTATCTCCAAAGGTCTCTTTAATTTTCCTGTAGGCAGTATCTATCTTACCCCTAGTGAGGTAAGCCTCTACATCCTTACATTTGTCCTCTAGCCATCCCTGCTTAGCCATTTTGCACTTCCTGTCGATCTCATTTTTGAGACGTTTGTATTCCTTTTTGCCTGCTTCATTTACTGCATTTTTATATTTTCTCCTTTCATCAATTAAATTCAATATTTCTTCTGTTACCCAAGGATTTCTTCTAGCCCTCGTCTGTTTACCTACTTGATCCTCTGCTGGCTTCACTACTTCATCCCTCAGAGCTACCCATTCTTCTTCTACCGTACTTCTTTCCCCAATGCTATCAATTGTTCCCTTATGCTCTCCCTGAAACTCTGTACAACCTCTGGTTTAATCAGTTTATCCAGATCCCATCTCCTTAAATTCCCACCTTTTTTGCAGTTTCTTCAATTTTAATCTGCAGTTCATAACCAATAGACTGTGGTCAGAGTCCACTTCTGCCCCTGGAAATGTCTTACAATTTAAAACCTGGTTCCTAAATCTGTCTTACCATTATATAATCTATCTGATACCTTTTAGTATCTCCGGGATTCTGCCATGTATACAACCTTCTTTTATGATTCTTGAACCAAGTGTTAGCTATGATTAAGTTATGCTCTGTGCAAAATTCTACCAGACGGCTTACTCTTTCATTTCTTCCCCCCAATCCATATTCACCTACTATGTTTCCTTCTCTCCCTTTTCGTACACTCAAATTCCAGTCAACCATGACTATTAAATTTTCGTCTCCCTTCACTATCTGAATAATTTCTTTTATCTCATCATACATTTCATCAATTTCTTTGTCATCTGCAAAGCTAGTTGGCATATAAACTTGTACTACTGTAGTAGGCGTGGGCTTCGTGTCTATCTTGGCCACAATAATGCGTTCACTATGCTGTTTGTAGTAGCTTACCCGCACGCCTATTTTTTTATTCATTATTAAACCTACTCCTGCATTACCCCTATTTGATTTTGTATTTATAATTCTGTGTTCACCTGACCAAAAGTCTTGTTCCTCCTGCCACCAAACTTCACTAATTCCCACTATATCTAACTTTAACCTATCCATTTCCCTTTTTAAATTTTCTAACCTACCTGCTCGATTAAGGGATCTGACATTCCACGCCCCGATCTGTAGAATGCCAGTTTTCCTTCTCCTGATAACAACGTCCTCTTGAGTAGTCCCCACCCGGAGATCCGAATGGGGGACTATTTTACTTCCGGAATGTTTTACCCAAGAGGACGCCATCATCATTTAACCATACAGACTATTTGCATATCCACTTTTTTATGGATATGCAAATAGTCAGCATACTTCACTCTCCTGCGTCCCCAGTCAGAAGACATTTCAAACAGTCCTTTTCACTTAACACACTGCAACTGTGCCAACTGGCAAATTCCTCATGAAAAAAACTGAACTCAGTGGATGGTCTCAGATTTCTTAGAAGCCTCTTCAGTAAACAAATTCGCACTGAACAACTACAATACAGAAACCTGCAATGAACAACCATGACAAAGAAACTGACAAGAAACTACAACAGAGTGTACAAAATATCTGTAACAATGAAAGTGGAAAGGATTAACCGCAACAAAGACAATAGAAATAAACTCTGTAACAAATAAATTAGTAAGAAACAACTTCACTGAAGACATACATTACCCCTGGAAGTTAAAAAAAAGCTCTCTTTTACAGAGAATATAGTACTACAGGGTACTTACTAATCACAAGGAGGGGAAATAAATAAATAAATAAATAAATAAATAAAAATATCTAACTTTTCTGGACTAGAATTTTTAGAAAAAAATTTTTTTCTGTAAATTATACAAAAATTTCAAAAAGGTGACAGTACAAGAACTTAGACAGATATGTCCAAACGGAGGACACCATTGTAATCATAAAGAAATTTTCTTTCAAATAAAGAAACCCTAACAAAATATCTAGAACTGCTACAGAGATACAACATTTAAAAAAATTTTCCAAAATTCACATCTTCAAAATTGTGTTCACAATATCATCTTTGGAGGCCTCTATCTTGGGGCAGGATTTTTTTTTTTTTTGGAAAAAAAAAAACCAAAAAATATGTTTCTTACTTACTCCTGAATTTTAACATATGCTAAATTCAATAGCATCTGAGACTATGAAGGCAACCCTCCTGCCTGAAGTGATATGGGTTATGCCTACAATACTATACATTAAAATATGGTAAGTTATGAAACCTATGCTCCTTTTGTACTTTATAACAGTATGTGCAATCTGAACTTTATTTGTCCACACAAACTACTACTTGAGGACTTGGAACAAGCTGCAATTAACAGCATTTATTTGAAAAGAACTGATAAAACTGTAAAACTAAGGAATATGTTACATTAGTCAGTGAAGTTATTCTTTTAGTGTTTATAAGTTGTCTGCTATTATCTGTAGGGCAGATTCAATGCACATTAATTTGCAGACTACCCGCAACTGTTGATAAAGAAGAGGAATGAATGTTGGTCTGTGTGATCAGACCCTATGACAGCAGTGGCAGACCATTGTTATTAAGTTTATGGATCACACACATTACCCCAGTAGTATACAGGATGACAACTTACACAATTTCCAGTAATTAAAAGAGACAGACCAACAGACCTACATTCTGAATGCTATAACACAATGGACAGATGTCTCAGCATCGGATTTAATCTTTGTTGGTTGTTATTTGATAGAAAGTTTGTCACCAGAAGAAGTTAGAGAGACACATGATCAACTGCAGAGTTTTCCTGTTAACAAGAATTGTAACATGAGAATAATTTTAAGTGGAAGGAGATAAATTTCTGCTCGGCCCTACATCGTAAGTGTTTGCTCTGCCATAACCGTATTTTGTTCCACAAGTATGTGCATGTCTAGACTCAGAATTTTAGTTTTCATCAGATGGCTTGCCAATCTCCAACCATTTGAAATAAACGAGAAGCGTCAGTGTCATATTTAGGCTGCAACGAAGCTAAGTATCTGGACATCTACACCATGTTCGATGGAGAAAACGACAACTGCAACTAATGGGCACCTACCAGATCCCCAACCACAGTAGACAATTTAATTACTCTTACTGTTTCCTGTGCAAATGAGGACAATGATTCTTACAAGAAATTTCAACCACACCGTGTGTGGTTCCACCGATAATGTAAAAAACAGGAAAATTAAAAAGACATGCATGAAGATATTGTATACTAAGAGATAATTTCGATATTTTTTATGGCAACAGCAATCTACTACTAAAAATAAGAAATCTTTTGAAGTTTCGAAACAAAAATAATTCTAGTATTTGTGGCAGGGAAAACTGAAAGGCATGCTAAAAATCAACTCTGGCTACAGTGCCAGGAAACCTAACTATATGGTGAGTAATTACCATTACTTCTTATTTGACGTTATGTAATAACTGAGAGATAAATGTGCAGTTTACATCTTGCATTTTGTACTTGTTACAATTTAAACATAATTTGTTTTCTCCCAAGTCTGGTTCGAATGGCTCTGAGCACTATGTGACTTAACTTCTGAGGTCATCAGTCCCCTAGGACTTAGAACTACTTAAACCTAACTAACCTAGGGACATCACACACATCCATGCCCAAGGCAGGATTCGAACCTGCGACCGCAGCGGTTCCAGACTATAGCGCCTAGAACCGTTCGGCCACTCCTCCCATGTCTGGAATATGTGTTTTTCTTCATCATTTAAATTTTATTTCACAATCAAATTTGGCTCTCAATAAAGGAGATAAAAATACGTATTTTCATCTAGGTGCTCACCGTCCATTTCAACCAGCAGCTGGTTCAGAGTGTTTTCTTGTTCTGAATGGCCACCAAAGGCACGACCACCTCTTTTTCTACCAACTGCATCAATTTCATCAATAAACAGAATGCAAGGTGCATGTTTTCGTGCCATAGCAAACATGTCTCTGACCTGTCAAAAAGTCAAAGTTTCAAAATACTGTCAAAATAAAAGAATTTTAATTTCTGAACACACACATAGTTACTAACCCGAGACGGGCCAACTCCCACAAACATTTCAAGGAATTCAGAACCTGAAACTGTTATGAAAGGCACATTTGCTTCACCAGCAGTTGCCTTTGCAAGTAACGTTTTGCCAGTTCCTGGAGGACCTAAAACATAAACATAACATTAATTGACTGTTCCATTCGTTCTTGGTAGAATATTTTATACATTACGAATGAAAAAAGTCACAACAATGGTGTAATACTCTACTATATTTTTTTAAATTTTATACATAAGTTCTTTGACTGTCGTGCAATCAGGTACAAGGATGAATATTAATCTTCATAACTGAAATCGCATAACAGGCAAAAACCGATTTATAAAATAACAAATACTGTAGAGCATTACACCAGTTTGTGTTTTTCATTCAAAATAAAAAAAATAATAGTCTCAAAGTTCAAATGTTGAAAAGCAGTTATGTACACAATAAAGCTACGATAGTTTCTGCACAGTACATTTATCCATCAATAGCAAGTCATTAGGTAACATGTTGACAGCTTTAGATCTCTCAAATCTTTGTGCCTTAAAGGTATATGAATTGTTCTACTGATTAAAACAACGTCAACACACACACTTTTTCTGATTAATGTCTTAACACTTGTATTTTCATGCGAATGTACAATTTGGAATATATTATGATGCCTTCATAATGCCTTTGCCATTGTAATATTAAGGAATTAGCTTGTGGTGACTTTAGCATCAAATTCAAACGTTGGAGGAGATCAATGTGACAGGTGATGTACTGGTGAAGAAGTAAAATCTAAACTGGATGCGTACTATAACAGGGTTATACGCGGGGAGAGAGAAAAAAACCACCGGATATACCCTTTAAAAAATATATTTTTCCCCGGGGGAAAATACACTTTTACGGTGCTAAGTGACAGTAGGTTTTTTTCTTTAGAACTGCAAAACTTATCAATCCTTTGAATGGTTAAAATTTTATACATTGGCAAGTAACTTCCCGGGCGGGGGTGGGGGGTGGGGGAATGGGGAAGAGAAGTTCTGGAAAAAAAAAAAAAAAAAAAAAAAAAAAAAAAAAAAAAAAAAAAAAAGAAGGAGAGGCGTTTTGGAAAGACCTTTGATGTGCAGCAACATATAGGCTGCATATTTTCGTATTACGAAAGTATAAATTTGAATTGCACCAAACACAGCACGTTAGTTTTCGGAGCGTTGAAATCGAGACTACGATTTCCTTTTGTAAGCCAGTCATATCTCGTGCCACGTGATCTCACTAGCCGATGACAGCAGATATTCAGAGCATAGGACACGTGCTATTGTCAGCCAATAGCAAGATCACTGTTACGTAAAGCGAACACACAAAGAGGAAAAGTTCATAGTTTACATTAATATACCTACAAGAAAAGCTAAGCTTTTACAGATAATATTGGTCTCTAAGATTAATAAGCTACATGAGAAGCTAAGCATTCACATGTAACAACAATCTTTTTTTGCGTGTGTTATACTTTAAGATACATCATACAAATGTGCCAGTAAATTTAAAATAATGCCACAAATGTTTGGTCCTCTGGGCTCGAAATTCTTGTAGAAATTCATCCCACTTTCTCACACTTAACATAATTCAACTTGCGTAAAAAGAAATTTACTTTGGAAGAAACACTTTTTGAATCACCGTTCTCAATACTATCCCGAGACTTTTAGAAACAGGTTCGATTTAGCAGTTGCCAGAGAACGCCAGAAAACAGGTATTATTGAGCGTGAGCAGCTTCTGACGATTACTGAGGTACGACTGGATCCACTTTCCAGACTGGCCTCTAATTCCACAATTACTTAATTTACACACGAGAATGCCATGATCAATTACATCAAAGGCTTTACTTAGATCCAGAAATATCCCAGATAAATGTTGTTTATCATCCAATTCTTTTAATACTTCATTTAAGAAGGCAAACATTGCTGACTGAGTTGACTTTCCACCTCTGAACCCATGTTGGGAGTCACTTACCAGCCTCTCTCTATTTAAGAAAACTGTTAATCTTCTAAGGAACATTTTTTTCCATAATTTTGCTGAAGCCTGACAAAACAAACTGTTCTATAATTAGCAATATCACTTCTTGCACCCTTCTTATTCAAAGTGTTACTTTTGCAGTTTTTAGATTATTTGGAAATACACCACTCTCAAAAGATGAATTTACTATGCCTGTTAGTGGTTCCACAATAAATGTTGCACTAGCTTCGATAATAGCATCTGGTATCTCATTAACACCCGCTGAATATTTATTAGGTAATTCTTTTAGGATTCTTGACAGTTTCTCAGGTGTTGCTGGATACTGTGTCTGAATGAATTTTTTGATTGAGTGACTGGATGGCTGTTTGTCATGGTGTGTATTTATTAACTGCTTTGCTATATTTGAGAAATAATTGTTGAAAGCACTAGTAACATGTTGGGGGTCAGTTAGTTTACTTTTATTCATAATCAGCTCTATATTACTGTGATTAACTGGCCTGGTACCCATTTCGTTCCTTATAATTCTTTCCACATTTCAAAGTTGAAAGCCTGAATCTGTTATACACTATTAACAGGAAGCAGAGAGATTAACGGCCCAGGATTTTCACCATTTTGCATACTTTCCTCGTAAAGTAAGAGTAATTTTATATACTACCATTAGGGGCAATTTTTATAAGCTAGTAACTGCAAATTACAACAAAAAACTGTTTACGAAGTGATACTTTCAATAACCATGCATTGAAGGTGAACAACAGAAGTTTGCATCAGCATAGTGACGAAAATTGTGGAATTTTTCACTATACATGTCTCACAAACACATATCCGTAACATTCATGACATGTAAAACCCATGCTCGCCATTTGTTACAATGGATACACTTCTAGGGAATTCTGACACCTCACCACAAGTATCACACACGTCCAACAGCTGCGAATCTATTGCCATGGCAACCTAATACTGTGGTGCACACAAATGGGATGCCACTTTGTTACTGGCCCAAATGACATCTGATGAGAACAAAATACAACTAACCAGCAACACAGTTGCTGTCTTCAACAAGCTAATGCCAATAGATGTACAAGATGTCTTAAACCCACTGCCCACTGGAGAAAAATATGATAATATTAAACAATCAATGTTTAGTTTCTTGTCATAGTCAGAGGCAAAAAGCTTCTAAAAGCTCCTACAAATGGAAGAACTTTGATCGCATGCCATCTCAGCTAACTTGTTGTCTTTGAATTATTGTGGGCAATGCAGTGAACAAAGTCCGCCCATGAAACATTAGGCTTTCACAGTTGCTAGTAGATTGCCATAAAATTCTAATGGTGTTATCAGAGACCATGACGCACTGGCAGAAAACAGAGACAACACTGTGGAAGTGTCTCCGTAAACCAAGAGTTGAGCGAGTCAGAGAATTTTATTCAGTGTTATTTTGTGACCATTCACCAATCAAGAAACAGACCTGCTATATCACAAAAGTTTGGCACAGAAATTCTACCATGCTGCCCACCTTACGAAGGAGAATATCGCCCGTAATCTGTAGTGTTGGCAAATGATTCCAGACAGGACAGTTGTCGGCTATTCATAATGAAATAGGTGATGAAACTGCAATTCCTGTCCAACAATGGAGCTGACAAGTCCGTGTCTCCATCAATCCACCTATTGTGATATAATACAGATGACAACTACCTAAATATCTCAAATAGGTACACTTAAGACTTCCACTTTGATACATCAACCATCTTTGACTTCAACTAAGTTGCATGTGTTATTTATTTGTTGTCAGTGTAGCATATCCAATAATCCGCTACCCGATCTACAACAGTGGCATATATGTAATGATTCAACAACCTTAAGACAGTTGCTACTCACCATATAGCGGAGATCCTGAGTCACAGATAGGCACAACAAAAAGACTGCCACAAAATAAGCTTTCAGTCAACAAGGCCGTTTTCAAAAACAGACAACAGATACGCACATACACTCATGAAAACACATGTCTCACCCTGTGTGTGTGTGTGTTTTTTGACAAAGGCCTTGGTTGCCAGTGCTGATCAACACATTGCTGAAGCTGCTGGCAGTTGTGGATGCATCCACCATTACTGTGATACGATATTTGAGGTAGAGGATGTGCAGAAGTGTGGCCTTTCCTATAGTGGACTTCATTTAACTGAAAGCTGTTTTTACTTCTCTGCTGTAATGTGTATCATGGCTTCAGCAAACCCCTGAGGAATTTATGGGGTAGCATGGCCAAATGTGCAAGAGTGTGAATGAATCATCCATAGAAGTTCATTAGGCATACGAATTATCACAATTCATGAATGGTGTTGGGTTGTGACAACTAAGTAGTGGCTTCCACCTTGTTTCTTTGTTAACTGCCATCAGAAGGATGCATGAACTGCTCGATGGTATTTTTTTCACTTCAGAAGTAAGTGTTTGTAGTAGACAGCAGACACTGTCCTTATAGACAGCAGACACTGTCCTTATCTGGAGAGATTGCACTTCTAGGCATACTTACTCATATTTCAACTGATGTGGGTAGTCAACTATAGTCCCCATTCAAGTACTAGCAACACTGCTGAATATGAAACTGACAACTGCCTACCACCACCTATAACAAGGCTATCCTCAGATTTGTTCCCTATACTCACAATAGACCTGGAAATCAATGTATAATATATGTCATTTCAAATCCAAGCATCTGGCACAATATAAACAAGAAATTAAAACAAGTGTGAATGTAAGAAAGCTTTGAGACACAGACAGGCACACACAAATGAGAAAGAACACATGCTCGTTTTCAGAACAAATCATATGACAAGCTAGAGGACACACACACACACACACACACACACACACACACACACACACACACACACACGTTAGGACTGCATTTCTGTGGGGGAGAGCAGGGACCTCACCTGTCTGTGAAGGTCTGTTTGTGAGATCTTCAGCATACTGGGGAAGGAAATTTTGTCATTGCAAGTAAAGTGCCTACAGCTGGCCAGGCTGTTAGGGAGAGATTTTTTGTTGTGGAAGGGGTGACAGCTGTCAAAATGTGGGCAATATTGGTGATTATTGGATTCAATATGGACAGTGGTGTGGATGGAGCCATCAGAGGGGCATAAGTCATCATCCAAGAAGGTGGCATGTTGGGCCGAGGATTAGGCGAAGTGGATGGGAGAGAAGGTGTTGCGGTTGTGGAGGAATGAGGATAGTGTGTCTTAGCCCTGGGTCCAGATCACGAACTTAACATAAATGAACCTGAACCAGACCAGACCAGACCAGACCAGACCAGACCAGACCAACAGTCTGGGGAGACTAGGGAGGTTTCCTCTAGATGGCCCATAAAAAGACACATAGGAGAGTGCCACGTGGGTGTCCATGACCATGCTATAAGTTTATTTATATACCTTCCCATCAAAGGAGAAGTAGCTGTGTGTGAGGATATAGTTGGCAAGATATACGAGGAATGAGATAGTGGGTTTGCAGTCTGAAGGACAAAGGGAGAGGTAGTGTTCGAGAATGGCAAGGCCATGGGCATGAGGGATGTTGGCATATAGGGAGGCGAGTGACAACCACTTTTAACTGTGTCTAAGAACAAAGTTGACTATTCAGTACAGCAGAGCACAACATATTCGAGTCAACGGTTGCTTCACTACCTGTGCCATCTGGATTCTTCCCACCACCACCACCACCACCACCACCACCACCACCACCACCACCACCACCACCACCGTGCGCCGCACCCCATTTGCTCCAGTACCTGTTTTATCACATGCCTAGCTTGTACTCCTGCCATTCCTCCCTCCCACATTCCTACCCAGAAAACCTGCTGCCTCCCTGTAAGCTGCTAGCTAGCCCTGTTCCTGTCTCACCATTCTCTTTCCCTCTATCCACCACATCCAACACAGCATCCTCCCCACCCTAGTCCACCTGCCACAATACAATCCCAACATTGTGTGTCCAACCAGCACATGGTAAAGGAACAGGTGTGTGAAGTTTCTGCTATTCACTGAATGGTCTACTTTACTCTTAAATTACTTACATTATGCCATGATTTTACCTACTATATTTATAAGAAAGGTTTTATGTATAGATACCACATACGAGTTTTCCTATCCACTATGAAGGAATGTCAGCTGCCAGATGTCACTGTCTTAACAGTTCCTAATGTCGAGAAGGTAGAAGAGTTTATGTCACT
Source organism: Schistocerca nitens (assembly GCF_023898315.1). Lineage (NCBI taxonomy): Eukaryota > Metazoa > Arthropoda > Insecta > Orthoptera > Acrididae > Schistocerca > Schistocerca nitens. Next base: position 991,592,385 of record NC_064614.1, on the reverse strand, counting down.
GGGAGAACAATTAATGGATACACATATTAAGAAACAAGTAAAGAAGCATGTTGACGTAATTGTAATCTACTTTTACATCCATACTCCAGAAGTTGTCATAAGGCACAAGCGGGGGTACTTTGTACCACAACTAACCATTTCCTTTCCTGTTCCACTCGCAAATGGAGCAAGGGGAAAAACTACTGTTTACATATCCAATTTCTCTAGTCTCCATGGCTCTTACATGAAATATGTTGTTAGCAGAATTACTAATGCTGTATTTGAACATTAATGGATTGTTTTTCCTACTCATCTGTTTTAACTTACATTTTTTCTGTGTTTAGAGCAAGCTGCCAGTCATCACACCAACTAGAAATTTTGTCGAAGTCATCTTGTACCATCCTGCAGTCATGCAACAACGATACCTTCCCACACACCATAGCAATTTCAGAAAAATTGCTACTCACACTGCCCATTACATCATTTATACACATCGAGAATAAGAGTGGTCCTATTGCACTTCTCTGGGGCAGTCCTGACGACACCCTGATCTCTGATGAACACTCACCATCAAAGACAATGTACTGGGTTTTATTACTTAAAAAGTCTTAGAGCCACTCAGATATCTGGGAACCTATTCTGTATGCCAATAGCTTCGGTAACAGTCTGCAGTGGTGCCCCAGTGTCAAACAAATCTGGAAATCTAGGAATATGGAATCTGACTTGTCCTTCATCCACAGTTCGCAGGATGTCATGTTAGAAACTGGCAAGCGAGTTTTGCATGACCAATGCTTTCTAAAACTGTGCTGATTTATGGAGATTACCACTTCCTTACAATCTGTGTGTCACCAAGTGACTTCCATTCTTCTTTTTCTTTCCCTTCCAAGAAAGAATAGGGTGGTTTGTACAAAGAATGTCTCGCTCACCACTGTCCACTATGATTATATTGAAAATTGTCAACACATATATGTAGTACCTGTAGACACACCTTTTCTGATGGTAACACTTGTTTCAATTTCTAGCTGCACCAGAAGCTAACAAACCTTGTATTTAGCTCCCCCATTAAAAAAAAAAAAAAAAAAAACACAACAACAACAACCACACACACCCCTCCAATTCCAGTGATATGTGATATATTTATGATGAGTCTATAGCAAAGCAATGAGAGCAGCTTCACGTGATAAGCCTATCACCATGTACTGGCCAACACTTAAATATCATCTGAACACTTGAGAATATTACACAGCTGTGTTAACATATACTTTTCCCCTATTTGATATAATTATAATAGAAAGTAACTCTGCAAGCAGGACCATACAAACAAGTAACACTGACCAGATAATGTGTTATCCTACCCCATACGGGTTCTTTTATTGGGCCTACAAAGAGGTACAGGGTCAGTACATAACATTTCCTGAGCAGTGTTTGTTTTCTAGATGCTTTAACTACTACTAATCATTCAACTAGCTCCTCAATTGGCTGAGTGCATCCTGTTGCACCCCTCCCGTTAACAAAAATTCTCTGGCAGTAGCTGAAATTGATCCCAGATCCTCCAAATTTCAGACAGACATTATTTCTGCTAAGCTACGGAGGCAGACTAAGATGATACAATGATAAACAGCAAATAATCAGGTTATAATAATAACCATAATGCTAGCACATTCTAAAGAAAATAAAGAAACAGTAGAACGATTGTTACAGAACATTTCAGTGGAAAAGTTATCTGAGTGCAGTATGTGTACTCATAACAATGTGATTAGAGGGAATAAAACAAAAATTTATGATGTACAATTTCATTAATAAAGGAAGATACTGAAATGGGATGCCCAGTCATTCTGTTACAGTATATACCTCTTATTTCTACTGAAATATGTAAGGATACAAAAGTTATTTACCTGTTAATATTGCACCTTTGGGGATTTTAGCTCCTAAATCAATGTACTGCTGAGGATTCTTGAGAAAATTAACGAACTCCATTATCTCCAGTTTAGCTTCTTCACACCCGGCAACATCCCTACAAATAGATAAGAACTTCTACTAAACTGTATAGCTTTATGATGAAACAAACTGAGCTGCACATAATTTACAGTCAATAATCACCTGAAACAGTGAAATGTTGATAGTATCCTCACCCACTCAATGGCATGAGAATGGAGCTACTAAAGTCAAGTGAACAGATCAGTCACGGAATTATGCAATATTTAATCCATTTAAAATAACATCTGTTGTTGAAATTCATGAGTTTGGGGGTGCAGTCAACACAGCTGACCCCAACTGCAACTACATATAGGGAACATGATGTAGCTTGTATTACTGACTGTATACAGCCTAAGAATTCTGTAGTGTGGAGACTATTGTCTGTTATGGCTGAGCTTTGATTCTGCTTGGGGGTGGAGTTCCACACAAGTGCAACTGAGTCATTATCTCTTACCAACTGCATAATATGTGCCACTATCTGCATTAGTATATATCAGCTAAGGGCTTTCTTGCAGGCATAATTTTTAGCGTCAGCCAGTCTAATAAAAACACTGTTCTTTCAGCTAACTTTTCTGATGTTTTATGTTTTCTCTATGTGGTTTATAATACAAAAGAACACTCATTTAATATTTTTCAACAAAATATATGAAGTTTCATGAACAAGAATTAAGAACTTGAAGTATCATCAAGGGGAATTGAATGAGCAAGTGTAATGTCTACAGATAACTTATACTTATCAGAAATTCATGTCAAAGGCTATGAAGCTGAACAGATACACTTTGTTAGCGTTGTCAGCACTGTTCCATGTCATGTTGTGTCAGTGTACTATAATACATCGTATCTTAGTTCCATTATAGGTGATTTTTATTATAAACATTTTTGGAAGGTGACCATCAACGGCTGCCACCAAGTAATGTATAAAATGCATGACTGACGGTCGAGTTTTGGGTTTAAAGTAACAGCAGCTGATGGTCACACAAGCATTTTCTATGACTTTTTTTTTTTATCTCTGTTAGCTATCATGTGGATTTCCAGAGACACTTTGGGCACGAAATTTAAACTTTTTGTTCTCTTTCGGTTCTACTTGCTGATCAACTTAGAGGTACTTGTATCATATTCCAGTGAATAAATGGCATTATTAACTGAGATTCATAAATCCGTGTTTGTTACCTGAGTTCTCAATCAATGAAGTTAATATTTATTATGCAGAGTAATTTTGCACTTGAGAAAAAAAATTACTAACAGAGATTACAGTGTGTGACATATTTAAGTTTCTATCTGGAAGGTCCAATAATTGAAACACCCTTATTACGGTGATAATTTGAACATGTATTTTCACAATATTTTTTTTTATTTTTTTACCTTAGCTGTGTAATAGAACAAGCAGATATGATACCATTTATTTTTGCCTGCAAATACAGAACACATTATAAAACATCAAGTCGTGACAGGACACACAAAATGTCACCCACTGAAATGATTAATTCATTTTGCAACTAAAATTTATGTACTTCTTTGTTTCCTGAATTTCATGATAATCCCAATCTGGAGTGGAGAACATCGAAGAAAGAGTAAAAAGAGGGGCAAACTCAGAGGAGAAGAAATTTTGTAGGTGAAGCACAAACACAATTTGAAATTTTCATATTCTCATACTGGCTTGCTTGCTACTAAGTGGTTGCTTAGAACAGCTAGATGTTCAGCTTGTTACTTTTATGTAGTTGTTATTATTCCAGTTTTGTGCAGTGTGTTTTACATACTCTGATAGTGAAATCTGTGCACTGGGACAAGAATCGAGTTTGTTGCTCATAGATTGAATTTCTTTCTAAGCCTATTACGACGCTACCGTCACTGTTGTAAGGCAATGAATCGCGTAATAAGTAATGTTATTAGTAATTTTTAACAGAGAAGCAAGTTCCGTTTTTGAAATGTTGATTGCATTCAGGTTAGCATGGAAATGGATAATAAGAGATACTGATCCAACTAACAAAGTCGAATTGAGCCTTGCAGTGGAAGCCTACCACTCAGGAAAGCCAATCGGTGGATCCTAAAAAAAAAAAAAAAAAATGTCTTCAATAATGCATGTCGTGTTAAAACATGAAATCTGAATTCTGAATGCGCAAGTATCCATTTTGGCAGAAATGACAGAAACCTTGAAAAACAAGAAACTGTTAACAGTGCTGACAGATTTTGAAGAAACAAGATGCTGTCATATTAGAAACTGCTCAACTTTCAGAAAAAACAGAAGACACAGGTGAAGGAAATATCTGCTGAAATGTTAGGTTTCAAAACTGAATAGGCCAGTTTACCTGAGGCCATGCAGAAGTTAGTAAATAAAGTTCCTGAAATAAAATGAGCGCTTTCCACACTCTCAAAGACTGGCAATTCCAAGTGTTTCTGCCAGACAAAAGGACTATTCACCGTGTTGCGTTTATTTGCGTATTTCATGAAACCGTGCCTTGATCATTGTTGGATGCTGAAAAGATAGGCATCATCACTGGCTATGTCCAGGCGGATGCTCCACTGAGGACAAAGCAGCAGCAGCTGAATACTGCCACACCAATGACATGTTTGAAAAATCATCCTAGCTAAGCACCTGCTTGCCAGGGTTCAGTAGCAACTCTAAAGAAGTCTTCAATCTGGGGTTGTTCCGGGCATATCAGAGTACTTTAGGGAAATATTTTGAGAAATACACCATTAAGACCAGATACTCGGGTAACACCATGTCTCATTGTCATGTGTTGGGAATATTAAAGGCAATGTTATACACACAGATATGGGAGGAACTATTCATGTTATCAGAATCAGATTTGGAGGAATTACTATCTCTGTTGGATTTCATAAATCTAATCCCTGAAGACATGTAATCTATGTGAAGTAATGGAAAATTTAACAACAACAATAATAATCACAATTCTGAACAGAATAATCATGCTAATCACAGCAGATCATATAATGTGCTGGGAGAGGAGTGGAATGAGAACAATAACCTACCAAATCAAAACAACCCCTTAAACAGATAAAAGCAACAGTGTCATGATAATAGGTACCATCCTGGATATGCAAACAATAGTCATACTCAGTGGCAACAACCACAACAGGGTAATCTAATTACAAAAAACTGGCTTAGTCTGCTTTCAGATAGAGGTGTGACATATCATGTAAATTCTCTGTCCACAACTACCCAGGAAAACTAAGTATGACCATATTCAGCCCCACAGTAATAACGAAGGAATTGGTTAGGGGCAGTGATCAGTCAATCTAAAAACTTTTCTATTTTCACATTATTTTTGGGTGTTTCCTCCTGCCACTGCTTGGTGAGTGCATTTTTGTATCTACTGATTATATTATATAATTAAACATTAATTTTTTCCTTCCCAATTTTCATGGTTTATAATGTTCAGTTTCATGAATCCAGACAACAGAGAATAAAACCTATAATAAAATGATTTACATAATTAAAAAACATTACTAACAACAAACCCAGAAAACTCCATTTCCAAACAAATAAGAAAAAGCTGGAATACCAACAAATTATTTCATAAAATATTTATCAGAAGAAACAAAATACAACACGAGGATGTGGCATCTAAGAGGCAACTGATATTTTCTTCTTTTGCTCTTAAGACACCATATTACTTACACTCCTGTGAAATGAATTAAACACATCTACAGAGTAGTGTGTTAGATCTGATTTTGCCCCCATAAAAATAGCTACTTTGTCATGGCATAGACTCCACAGCAAATTGGGAGAGAGAGAGGAAAAAAAAAAAAAAAAAAAAAAAAAGACAAGTCATGCCAACCAAGGACCACTCCAGTACCTACAACAGCTTTTAGAGAGTGGTTAGAGCTGAGTCCAAAGCGCATACATCTCACTTGATGCTGTCTCGCAAATGCTCAATAAGCTGATGTGGGTGTACACAGAAGCACCCTCACAACTATGGAAGTGGTGTTCATTTCATTGTGGTAATTCAAGACAGGTGTGGCAGTTAACTGCCTTCCTGGAGGTACAATTACCTAGACGACAGAAGCTAGTATTGTTCACTAGTGAGAGACAATGGGAAATATATCAGGACCAATATTCTATGCCATGGAAACATGTCTCACATGGAATACCTACACCACCTGCAAGAATAATTTCCTGTTGCTACATGCAGTTTTTAACTTACCTGTACCTTGAAACTGATGCTTATCAAAGTGTACCACAACACATCAGTACCGTAATGCTATGAGTGTTTCTGTGCCTTGGGGTCCTGTGACATATGGGACAATGGTTTCTACAGCCCACAGCAAGGAGTTAGTTCTGAGCAACAGACATTCGCCAGTTGTTCTGCACTTAATTGATAACTGATGTGCTGCACGTAGCCAGTATATTCACTGTTACCTCAGGGATACTCAACAACTACCCTTATCCGCGTGTGGCTCTTCATGTCAGTTGACTCTTGCAGGAAGGAAGGGGGCCAATTATTTTTCCATTGATTGAGGTTCTAATGTTATGTGTAAACTGAACACTAACAAGGCAGTTGAATTAGTATCTCATGCGTTACAACTGATTTTTCATACTGAAGAGAGAATACTGATAGATACACATCTGACATTAAATGATAATGTACAAGATTGTTGTAATTTGATTTGGCTTTAATTTTTATGATAATGTAACATAAATAACTAAATGAAAATGTGTTAGTGCTATGGCAGTCTGGTCAATAGGAATTCATAGCTGACCACTTACAGTAAATATAATGTCACTTGTCATATCTTCATTAAGTGACTGGTCATGGTCATCACGTGTGATACGATAAAGATGATGTCGCTATGTAGTCACTGTTGCATGTATGATATGGATATGGCTCTGAAAATTTATTGGTATGTTTTGTCTCACAGCCTCTAAAGAGCAAACAGCAGGGTCACCCCCCCCCTCCCCAATACTCACAGAAATTTATACAATCAAATTACAGATTTCATAAAACAAATTCTTAAAACGTAAAACACGGCAATTTTAGTTAGGCCTACTTAAATTATTTATAAGATGTGCATACTTAAATCTCACTCCAATGTCACTCGAGTTTATTAATTTGGCAGTTGATTCCATAACACCACCAAACAAGCCACCACCTTTCCGGCCGCTACGTCCTCCCATCACTTCAGCTGATCTTCGCATCATATAAATCAAGAATCCTGTAGAAATACGAGGTCAATTTTCCATGATAAATTAATACTAGAATTAAATTAAACTTTTACTGACAAAATTATTAATGAAACTTTCTTATGTAGATTAAAGCAAGCGTATACCTCTCTCTCTCTCTCTCTCTCTCTCTCTCTCTCTCTCTCTCTCTCTCTCTCTCTCTGTGTGTGTGTCTGTGTGTTTTGTTCTTTGTTTAACCACATACACTGATGCAAAGGAGTTAATGGTAATCTCATCCTCTGTTGCAACCTATTCCAGATATTAATATGAATTTGTTCCATTTGCAGGAAACATTCCGAGATAACTTAATATGGTCTCCAGTTGATTGTTTGCTGCAAATCTCGTCACAACTTGCAAAGCAGTCACAGATCATAATAGGTACTATTCAGTTATTGGTGTTCATTTAGATATTTTTTCTTCCTTTTCCCTCTCTGGAGAAATATAATTGATCTCCCACTGTACAAAACCTGAAGCCAGAATCTTCTCACCCCGACCCACTCCAATACACTACTTGCAGTTCCTTGTGAATGATTTAATGGAAGATGCAGAGAAATACTCCGATGCCAACTGTGCTCAAAATTTTACTCTTGAATCTGCACAGAAAGTAGCAGCGAATTACCTCGACTGTGAGTGTGGGTTATGAGTTACATTTTTTCAGTAGAGAACTTTCCTACAAAAGGCAAAGACTCCAAATTTGAGTCTAGTCAAACACAAACTTTTAATCTCCCTGAAAGTTTCAACACAGTCTCCCTGTGAATACTTTTCAACTTCAGCAGTGGCAACAGATTCTCCAACACTTACTTTGTTCTTGTCAGGAAGTTGGTTTAACTCTATGAACTCTACCCACTTGTTTCTCCACTTCCTTTAACCTCCCCCCTTCCTCTCTTCTCCATTTACATGATGCCTTAAAACTCTCTAAGAATCTACTAATTAGTTTTCCACTAGTTTTTACCCCAAGCCCCCTCCTCTCAACATACATAACATTCTTCCATCTTCATATACTTCTTTATTTCCTTTAGAGACAGAGTTTGACAGTACCCGCAGTATTAGTTCTGGATCCAGACCTATCCTTCAGCAAGCGTACTACTTATCCTTTCATTTTGCTGTTTTTTATTTGTCATTTCTTAAAAAGAGCTTAAACTTTTAAAATTTTGTACGTGCGTGTCCTGCTGCAACTGGTAATTAGAGCTCTTTATCTGTACAACGCTGCAAGTATTTTTGTTCGATTCATACTGCTCCTTGCCTCAGTAAGTTTCAAATAAAATGTTTAGCTGATACTGAAATTTTTACTGTAACTTAATGTTTCTCTTATATCTGATAAGAAGTAGCACCACACAAACATCATTTTACCTCCAAATTTAAATTTTAAGATACTTCTCTCATTTATTTAGTCATTCCATGTGCAATGTATTATTATAAACAGATAATAATATGTTAATAAATGAGCACTTAATTGAGGCTAGCAACTATCTCCCCCCCCCCTCTCTCTCTCTCTCTCTCTCTCTCTCTCTCTCTCTCTCTCTCTGTGTGTGTGTGTGTGTGTGTGTGTGTGTGTGTGTGTGTGTGTGTGTGTGTGTGTGTACAGAAGCATGCACGCTAAGGATAACTTTTTTATTTACCTATTATCATTAAAGTGGGAAGAATGCCTGTAAGGCTTGCAGCTTCCAGTTCAGTCTTATATATTACTGGAACAAAGTTTGGTGGCTCAATATTCATTTCAATTTGTGCATTTTCAAGGTTTCTTTCAAACGAATCAACACTGCCAATGTTGAACCAGAGCACACTCTGCAAAATAAACAGGTCAAAGTAAAATTGTGGGTGTGTACACAATTTAGGGAGGTAATTCATAAATTAAGCTCAGGTTTCATTGGGAAGCACCACAAGGTAATCATTTAGCTAGAATAAAGCATTGACAATCAGCAGCTAGCATTTTCTATAGAGTCACACTGCAAACAACAGTTAGGTTCAGAATAATTTTCATTTATTTTTGCAGAATGAACAAAAATTGGAGACAAAAGAGGTGATAATTTTATCTTAATGTTGAACAGTTCTCAAACTCAACGTTACAATAATATGGAGGGCAGCTCACAAGACACCTTAAACACAGAAATGATGAGAAGCACACAAAAAATTGGGGATCACTCAGAGCACACAAACTTCCCTGGTTCTCCAAGTCAACATTAGAAATATATTTTTGAATGAGTACCTATGAAGTTCTGTTTCACTCCTAAGTAAAAAAGAAGTTCAGTTACACACTCTTTGCGTTCTCCTGACTCAAACCAATTTAAGGTGGCACGAAGATGTGTCTCCTCAAAAGTTGTTCTATCTTCAATATTTGTAACAACTTAAAAAATAAACTATCACTATAAATATGAAATTTATTCTCAGGGGCACCCAAGCAACTACATCATGCCTGAAATAGGACGAGAACACTTACTGAGCCATCCACTGTGTTTCCTGGCATTAAACGTACACGGACCCACTTCTTATTGACAACTTCAAGTTTTTCCACAATTCCCTTTGCAAGGTAACTGGAAATGAAAGAAAAAGTAAAACAGACTAGTATTGCCAAACTTACACAATTGCAAAGAATAAAGAGACTATAAATTTGTAAAACATATAGCTGTAAATCCATTACTACTTCCAAATTATTATCTGGACCACTTTCTCTGAGGCAACAGCTTGGTTAGACATTTCTTACTCTTTGGCCCTTCTTATTAACTGTTTTCCAGCTTTTCCATTCTTCTAATGACAGACAATGTGCTAAGTGGACAATCATCATCTGTCACAAATATTGTTACTACTCATTTCTTATTTTTTTTAGTATACTCATACTGCTTTTTTAAAAAAACTAGGGGAAACTAGGAGGTACAGAGAATATCTATTTGCACAGATAGTTTCCAGGGTCAGGACACTGATTGTACCCATATGTAGAATTCTCTCTCTCTCTCTCTCTCTCTCTCTCTCTCTCTCTCTCCCCCCCCCCCCCCCCCCCTGACCCCCTCCCCCATGATGAAGTTTGAAGTTACAAAATTATGAGTCATGAAGAAGAAAAAAATTAAAAAACTAAAAAAAAAATTTGGAGCCTGCATGTAACGTCAGTAAACATAACTTATGTGTGAAACATTCATCATGACTTTTTTGTGTGTAAGTCTGTTCAAATGTCTCCATCTGACACGGTTGACCATGTAAAAGTACATTTGCACCAGGAATAGAGCTCTTTGGGCTATGCCTTAGAGCCAAGAGCTAGTGAGATTTTGTTACTGTTAGGTTTTCTTTTGATTTTCAATGTTTGCCTCAGCACTGTGCATAGGTCAAAGCTTGTATAGAGTATTCTCTTGCAATCATCATTAGCTTAATAATGAAATAATCTGTAGGATGAGAACAGAATCGCTGGCAAAATTCTGTAGTGACTAAGAATAATAGTAAATAGAGAATAATTCCTGTACTTCACGCACTAAATGGCCAGTTTGGCTACAGCAAATCTATTGTTAATAATGAAATAAAGTGTTATTAATGAATGATATATGTAGTACAATGTAAATATAGTTAAGTGTCTCAATGTCCACTGTAAAGACTTGTCGCCAACTGAAAATTTAAATAATATAATTTCTCAGGAAATCTACTCGGTTTGTGTAACCTCACCCAGACAACCAGTGACTTAATCAAAGACTGGTTATGGACACCAGTAATTGGAAATTTGTGGTAGTGTCTTATGGGATCAAACTTATGGACACCAGTGTGTCTGATAGTTCACTCAGTCATTTAAGCACCTAATAATCATACTTTATATAGACGTTATAGGTCTCCATGGCAAGTGATTTAGAAACACACATGCATTATAAACTAAGATAATCTTTATCCTTCAAATTGAAAAATCCTTTTGGTAGGAGAAAGAGAAAGACAGGACGCTGGAGTGAAGGGTAAGAAGTACAATTATTGAATAGGAGAAAAGTTACTCCAAACTATGGACCACAAGAGAAAACATGCAGAAAACTGTTTCAAAGTAACAAACAATTTATACTTATGTAAGATAAAAGTTAAACTGCAACTTCGGTTGTGTCACCTTTGCTTTAGATGTTCCTGTTTGCTGGCTGCTAATCAACAAATTTCTGCTATTCTTATGACTCTCTCGCCCATACGAAGACATTTTATCACAATCACACGGAAAATAATGTCTCTCAAAATTAATATATATTCTATCTATGGCTTTATTATAACAACACTGATTAAAAGCAGCCTAATCTTGCTTCATATACTCTGAGCTTGAATAATTTATCAGTGATCAGTTTACACATCTGAAGGTAAGGTGGAAAATTCTCTGACTGTTACAGGGATTCTGCCATTATCTATTACATTTCTGTGTATGTTATTAGCCAGTTTTAAGTATCTACTTGAACTGTGAAACACTTTTCCTGCTTTTAGATTTTTTGTAGGAGTAGGAATCACTGAAAACATTGCAAACTTAAAATTATTATTTTGGGACAGTTTATCGTCAACAAAAATCCATTTGAAGTAGCTGAAGGTTTAAAAGGAGTATGCACATTAATTTACAGTTAAGAAAAAGGCTAACTGATACAAATAAGCTTGTATGTCCTTTGAAGATAATTCACATGGTGAGTCTCCCAAAAGTCATCACATCATCAAGAATGTGCAAGATATAGTCTTGGGCAATTGATGACTAAGGTTTTAGAAATAAATAATGCCATACGTGTATCAGAAGGGAAAAAAAGGTATATTTTCCAAAAAGAATTAACCCTTTGGCCTACCCGTGATCTCACGATTGCTCAGGTCATAGTAAACAAGAAGATTGGTTGTGCATCAAGCCACTGAGCTGCTTAGCCATGTGGTTTAATCCACACAAATGTACATGTTGTATGACATGCATATTTCAGTGCAATGTAAGGAACTGTGCAGTAATAAACTATGTATGGGCACAACCGATAATTTTAAGATGTCTGGAAAGTAAATATGACGCAGTCATCAGTGACTGAATAAGGTACGAGAAACAATTTGTAAATTAATACTCAATTTAAATTACTTATGTTTTGAGAACACTCTTAAACAGTTAGAAACCACAGTAATATTTAAAAGAAAAACACTTCCTACTGTTGTGCAGAATTTTATTTATTTTTTCATCCCAAAGAACGCCTGAGAAGCCAAAAAAATGGTTTGTGACAAAATAAATATACATTTGCAGAACATTATGAAGGTTTTCCTTTTTAATATTATCATCATGTTCTGCCAAGCACCAACAGTAAAGTCAGTAAATTTTATTGACCACAATGTTGCACATGTATTCTCATTAGTACATCTCTGGTTGACAATGGACCTCCTCTTTTGTAAACATGTGACAGCAAATTTTGTACTAACGTTTCTGCTATTTGAAGTCTAAACTCTGTGTAATTTTGTTTCTTTCTCATATGGTTTTTGTTGTACAGAATACATGAATTATAAAGTGTACTATCAATATCGAAAAAAACTGTGCCCTTTCAAGCATTCCCTCAGAAGAGGGAAACCTACTAATATCTGATCTTTGGGTTCCATACCAAACGTTACCCTGCTGTAATCAATGGTAAATATTGGTTTGAAAGTACAGTTTCACTGACTTTTCTTTTGTTCAGAATTTCTACACTTTCATCCCTTTTATCCTTCCGCATTAATGCTAATATACCATTGCAGCTTCTAATTATGCATTCCTTTTTTAAATTTTGCTTTAACAAAATCTCCCAGCATATTTTTTCTTTTAAAGCGTACTGAACCAACAACATTTTTTTCATTTTCAAATAAATTTACAGACTGTTTGGGTGATGAATACCAATTATCCGCATACAAAGAGTGTCCTTTATTTAGTACTGATTTTGGTAACTCCATCACAATAGTTTCAGACACATTGCAATCAATATTCATTTTGTCATTACTGAATATACTGTAAAATCGTAGCAGTAGACAAATGCCAATACACACAACTTATATAAAATTTTATCCCAAATCTCACCCTCTTCAAGGGATTAACCCTTTGAATGTTGAGGTAACACTCTGTCATTACCCCTAATAATGTCAGAACTGTCAGAGTGCCAATTCGTCAGCAGTCTAGTTTTGCTTAGCTTAAAATTTGCCGCTAGGTGATGCTAGTAGTATTTCTGCTTAACATTTCGATTTAGGTGTTCATTGATTATTGTCTACTTTTGAATACTGTAGCACTGAACTACTGTTGATCGATAACTCTACTACTGAATTTTTTGTTCATTTATTTACATCATGCTAAGTAACACTTGTTTACATTCTGTTGTTGTATCCAATGTTGTCGTTCTTGTGCTATTTTTCTTTAAGTTAGTGTTTACAGTTTGGTTACTTGATCATTTTGCAATTTGTTTTGATCTTCTGATGACTTTACTAGTTGATAAATAACAGTATCATCTGCAAAAAACCTAAGAGAGCTGCTCAGATTGTCTCCTAAATCTTTTATATAGATAAGGAACATCAGAGGGACTGTAACACTACCATGGGGAACATCAGAAATCACATCCGTTTTACTCTATGACTTCTTGTCAATTACTATGTCTATGACTTCCTGTCAATTACTATGAACTGTGATCCCTCTGACAGGAATTTCCTGGTTAAAAATACACTTTTACCTGGATGAAAATACACTTTACTCCTGTGTGTAAGTACATTTTTTGCATTTTAAGTGAAAATATACTTTTACTCAGAGGTGTAAAACTCATCAATCCTTTGAATGGTGAAGGTTTTATACACTGGTATAGGAGTTCAAGGCACTTTAGGAAATGAAACCCAGCAAAAAACAATGTTTTGGAAAGATCTTTGCTGTGCGATAGCATTTACGCAGTATAAACAGGAACTCTGCCAAATGTAGCAACAAGAATTCCACCAAATACAGCACAATAGCTTCTGATGCACAGAAATTGAGACTGCAATGCGCCTTTGTCAGCCAATCATAGCTTACATCACATGATCCAGCCAGTCAATGACAGCAGGTATTCAGAGCATAGGACACGTGATTTAGTCAGCTAATAGCAACATCACTGCTAAGCAGCATGAACACACAAAAAGGAAAAGTTAATGGCTTAAATTAATATATGTACTGCTTAGCTACACAAAAAGCTAAGCTTTCACATATAATAATGGTTGCCGTCACCACCAGCCATTCCTCATCCCACAACTGCATACCCTTCCTGTGTTATGCAGATACAACAGCCTGTAAGGGAATAGAATACACTGCCACATCCTGTTTTCTGCAGGCCTCCTTGGCAGCCCAATTGGTCTGTTCAGTTACCCATATCCCTACATAACCTGGCACCCAGCAGAATGATACCTGCTTATCCTGCTGTTGGAGCAAGTACAGTTGGTCATGTATCAGCCGGACCAACTCCTCAGCTGGGTACAGGTTCTATAGCGATTGTAAGGCACTAAGGGAATCTGAGCAGATGAGAAACCGTTTGCCCCGAATATGATGCATCTGCTCCAGTGCCTTCAGGATTGCATGGAGCTCCAATGAGAAAACAGTATACTTGTCAGGAAGGCGATCCCTGGTGACATGGTCAGAGAGCACGACAGAGCAGCCAATGGCATTCCATTGCTTGAAGCCATCAGTGTACACTATTGTGAAACCATGATGCATATCTAAAATGTTAAAAAACAGAGACTGAAATGTTAAATCTGATGTATGATCTTCCTTAAAATTCGTCAAGTCTAAAATAAGTCTGGACTTCTGGAGAAGCCAAAGTGGAAATCTGCTCCCACTGCAACGTAAAACATTAAAACCCCCATCTCTAGAAGACAGTCCTGTGCACAAATCCCACAGGGCCTCGTTGCCTGTTTCTGGTTACAAAAAAAGCCTTTCCAGTGGAGGCTGAGCAACGTTATGGTAGGTGGGTGTGTATGTTGTGGACAGCTTTTTATACACCTGATGCAAAGTAAGTAGCCGTTGCCTGACATGAAGTGATGGTTCACCAGCTTCTGCACAGATGCTTGGTATGGGGTTCATTCTGAATGCCCCAGTGGCCAACGGAATTCCTTCGTAGTGCACCATGTCCAATAACTTCCAATAAATGGGTCTCGCAGACTCATATACTGTGCACCCATAATCGAACCGAGATCACACGAATGCCCTGTAAAACTGGAGCAGACAAGTCCTGTCTGCTCCCCATGTACAGTGGCTAAGACATTTTAAAGTACTTAAAGCCTCAAGTGACTGTTTTTTCAGGTCCTTAAGATGTGGTAACCACATAAACTTAAATCGCGGTTTGTACACACTCTTTACTTTTGATGAATTGCCTCTCGGGTTCCCATGCCATCGTTTTATCGTAGCATAGTTGTCTGTGCCCTAATAGAGTCAAATATGACGCCTAGAATCCTCACTGTGTCTTTAAAGGTAAGGACAGTGTCCTTCATCCTCAACTCAGGAAAGTTTAAGATGGAACAAGAACGGTTAAAAAGAAGACATACAGACTTCTCGTTGGAACACTTAAAACCACTCTTCTGCGTCCATTCCTGCCAACACTGTAGACTTAGTTGCAACTGACGTGTTGTCATTGCGAGGCTTAAAGAAGAGCAAAACACAGGGACGTCATCCACAAAGAACACTGGACAGGACAGTCACACTTAAAACACTACCTTGAGGGACACCGTTCTTCTGCTCAAAGTGCTCAGACAGGACATCACCGAATTGGTATCTAAAATATCGTGGCGAGAGGAAGGACTGAATAAAAAGGGGAAGACAATCACGAAAACCACATTCATAGAGCTGCTCCAGGATAAGATGCCTCCAAGTAGTGTCATAGGCCTTCTTGATGTAAAAAAAAAAAAAAAAAAATACACCTAGAAGGGGATGACAGCATAGGAAAGACTGTTGTATAGCCTCCTCCAGGAGGGCAAGGTTATCAAAGGTGGAGCGATACCTCCTGAACCCACACCGAAAGTGACTAAGGAGGCTGGATTCTAAGATCCAGACAAGGCAGTGGTTGACCATTCACTCCAAGGTCTCTCCCACGCAGCTAGTGAGGGCAACACTACAGTAACTACTTGGGCAAGTACGGTCTTTCCCAAGTTTTAAAAGATGAATTAAAATTGTCTCATACCACAAGCTGGGAAAGTGATCTGACATCCAAATAGCATTAAAAAGTGTGAGGAGGATATCTTTGTTTCGCCTTGTGGGATGCCGCAGCATACTGTAATGGATCCTGTCGTGACCAGGAGATGTGACACGAGCTGCATACAATGCAGAATCCAGCTCCCACATGGAAAATGGGCGGTTGTAATCTTCATCACTACACCTTTCAGCAACCGCGCTATGGTGCTAGGAACCTAGATCCTGACTGGTTGCTGCAGTAACTGTGGCAAAATACGCTGCCATGGTCTGGGCAGAGACTTGAGGACTGATTTGGAGAGTGCCGTTCCCCATTACAGCAGCCATGGGGCACCTGCCTCCTCTCCCAAAAATTCTCCTGATTATCTCCCACACACTGGAACTTTTGGTGGAGGCATTAATGGGGTACAGGAACTGTTGCCACATCATCATCTTGCTTCTCTAATAATTTGGCGACATTTTACCCTCACCACCCAAAAGGCTGCAAGATTCTCTGCAGTTGGCTGACACTTGAAACTACACAGAGCCGCATGCCAGGTCCTGATTGCAGAGCAGCATTCGGCACCCCACCAATGGACAGGTTGCCTCTTCTGTTGTCCCATGGACTGTTGAATGGATGCTGCAGCGGCATGGTGGATCATTTTGGTAACATGATCCATCCATGCCTAAACATTTGCACAATGTTTGGACTGGGCCAACTGGCTATAAACTGTCCAATCAGCTCTACCGAGCACCCATCGTGGCAGTTACCTTTCGGGTTCCACCCCATCTCGCAAGTCAATCAAAATCGGGAAGTGATCAGTTCTGAGCAAGTCACTGACCACTTCCCATTGGGCAGTGTGAGCAAGAGCTGGAGAGTAAAGCAAGAGATCAATGGCAGAGATCAATGGCAGAGAATGTCCCAGTTGCTGTGCAGAAGTGAGTGCTCTGTCTCGCATTTAGCACGTATGTACATGACTACATGAGAAGCTTTTCAATTGCTCTACCCCTGGGGCAGGTAGTTGCGGAGCCCCAAACCACACTGTGTGCATTAAACTCACCACAGAGGATGAAGGTGCGGTGGAGCTGTGTAATAAGGTCAGCTAGGGCCTCTTCATCAAGTGCATCATGTGGGGGCAAGTAAAGGGAACACATTGTCAACAGATGATGCACATGCACTGATGCAGCAATTGCTTGTAAAGCTGTCGTAAGTGAGAGGCAAGGAGTGGTAGTCGGTAGTGACGAAAATACCTACACCTCTCTAACTCTCTCTCCACTCAAGTCATGAAGCATTTGTGGAATGAGAGGGAGTGGAGGGGCTGCCTGGATCCAAGGCATCTAACTCCATGATGTCCTCCTCCTCAGTCAGATGTGAAAGAATGATGTCTGACGGCACTTGAGATAGCTTTCGACCAGAATGTCGTGAACATTTCCCTCCATCCTGTCCCTTCGAGGACAAGAGGGAAAGGGGGCATTGAGAGGCACTGTGCTTGTTGTATGCCTTCTTGACACTCACTCGGAACTGTTGCTGGTCTCTTCTGTGGTGGCTGCTTGGATTGCTCTATCACATTTTGCCTTGACATGTAAACATGCAAGTACAGGTACTGGTGGTGGATGGTTGTACAGTGGATGATGTCTGCGTCGACCTTAGGAACAGGTTTTTGTGCCATGGAAGCAAAGAGTGGTAAATATGGGAGGTTTCGTCACCCTATATTCCTTTTTGTCTTCAGCATAGGTGATCTACTTTGTGACTTTCGCCTATCATCCATGCCTGCCTCTGCTGGCTGCAGAGCATGTTAGTAAGAGAATTGTGGTTTAGCTTGTTTGGTGCACGTATCATGCAGTGTCACTACCATGTCTGTGAAGTACAATTTACAGTATTTTGTTGAAATAAATAAAACACTTGTGATAGAAGTTGTGAATTCCACAGCAGTGTTGATGGTTCAGTACTGGTGACTTATTTGAAAGTGATAATTCCTAAATCATGTATCTGGTTGCAAGAACAGCAATCAACTGTGATCCGTCCCACATACACTCGTGAAAATAACTTTTAATGCCATTAGAACTGATTGAAGCCAACTGCAAGAATTGTGTCACTCACCTAAACTTATGATAGCCGGTATTAACACTGGACTTCTGTTTTGTGCTCCAAGTATCTGAACTGAGTGATTAACATTATGACAATAGACTTAATTACATTCCAGCGGGCTATGTGACTGAAGTGCCAATAAATGAGGATATTGATTAGTTTGACATCTTTAGTTAGGAACAGTGCACTCCAAATTTACAGTGCTTGATTAACATACTATATCTGGATCATACCAGATAAAGTTGGATCTCATTGCACAAGTGTGTCTCCAACCTGTTAAATGATGAACACTACAGGATTCCGTCTGTAGCTGGCGGTGGGCAAAGTAAGAGGACAGCCCGCATTGGGAAGCCAAGTGCACAGGATTAGGCAAGAGGTTGTGAATTACCAAACCTTCGTCCCTGTACTAATGTGACACTATGCATCACTCTAAACAAGAGAGACCAAATTATTATTTATTTTAACCCCTGGGCTTGCAACACCCAGTTTCAATAAAGGAATCAGTATTGCCACTATCCATGCATCAGGATACTATTAATGAAACCAGATTTTATTGAAACTGCATTGAAGTATACCTTTGGCTCCTTGGTACAGAGGTGTAGCATGGCATAATGTATCTGATGTGGTCATGGGTCAATTTCTCACGCTGCAGACAGGTCGGACTCAATTTCCTATATGGAGAACAGGTGGTTGGCCATTTCTGAGCTATTTGAAGATTACCTTTCTCATCTCTGTGTTACTATAGAGTGCACGGTTCTCTGGAAATTGGTTGACAGTTATTTTTAAACAATGTTCACCCACTGCTTGAGCCATGTCCATAGGTGGACTCACCAGAACCCAATTCCACACTATAGCTGAAGATCTAAACTGCCCTTATCTGAAATTCTGCTTATTGACTCTGAAGCTTGCGGGCTCAAGTGGAATGATTAATGGAACTTACACAGTTCTTCCAAGAGTTTCTCTTTCCTTCTTAAATTTCTTGTTGTGCTTTCGCCTTCACAATCAGGAAAGCTGCAAGATTTTCTACTGATTTACCACATTTCAACTAACCCAGACCAGTGTGTATAGCACTGATTGCCAAGTGGCATTCTTCATACCACCAAATGACAAGTTGTCTTCTGAAAAAGTTGCTAGACTTCAGGATGGGTTCTTCGGTGACATGGTGGATAACACAACTAATATGATCCACCATCTCGTGGACACTTTCTTCTTGTCCAAAAACCTCTTTCTGACTACACAATTCAATTTTCCCTGTTATAATCAAATTTCATACAATATATATTAGAAGAGAAGAAACAGTCAAAACTGAGCTATCTGGTTTCTTCACGAGGATGTTAACATCTTCAATGTTTCAATTAGCACTGGGCAGAGATAATGCTAGCTGTGAATTGCTGATGCTCTCATTTGTGGTTTCAGATACGTTTCAGGGTCAGCCATAGTTTTGCCTCTACAGGTGCAATGACAATAATATGTCATTTTACTTGGTCTGAAGCTTGAATTTATGATAAAGCATTACTTTTGGTGACTTAGTTTCTTAAGAGCAATTATCAATTTCTGCTATTACATGGAAGTCACCTACTGTTTTTCATGCTAGAAGCTTAAGGCACGGCCGTTTCTGTTAGTAACATACCATTACAAAGTTGTTTTATACTATTTAAAAATCCAGCAATTGCATACAAACCTTTGTGAACACAGAAGGGCGAGATCTTTTTCATAGGCTTCCTGTTCTCTCCTCGTTATTATGAAGGCGTTATGGCAAACCTGTGAGCTGATCACTGGAGAGCTCTTTGTCGGTTGGGTGTAGGTGCTGCCTAACAGTGCACATCTCTTGCCAGGAGTATTTCTGGGTTACATTCTGCTCCATAGCAATCCCATGAGCAGCAAGGGAAATAAATTATGACTCAGCAGAGCCCTGCTTACCTGAAGAAAGCCTTATACAACTGGAACACAGCAGGTGTTCCAGAGGTTGCTCCCTAGTGATCAATTTGCCTGAACAGCCAACAATGCCCCCCCCCCCCCCCCCCACCCATCCCAATTGATACATAGCACCTTTCGATGTTATTTATTTATTTCTTTTCTTTTTTGCTTTTACTACAGAGGTTTGTACCTTCCTTTAAACCCAGACAGTTAAGCCAAGATACCAGTTCTCAAAAACATACAGTCTTCCACTGTCATGACCAATTAAGACTGTTACACCCACAGCTCAAAAGAGGATGCACAAATGACTACAAGCAAAGATTAGTAGAAATTTGTGCATTGCTAAGCGGTGTCTCAGGCTTCCATCCAGTCACTCGTTGACCAGTCCGATGAGGCAGTAGAAGGCAGCAAATAGAAAGCTGAAGTTTTAAATTTCACTTCTATGAAGTCATTCACACGGGAGAATTGTACACACACAACATTATTTGACCATCGCACAGACTCCCATATGAACGACATAGTGATAGATATAGGTAAAAGAATGGGCCTGTGAAATTACAGACAAATATTATTGATATGGGTTTGCTGTAGGATTCTCAAACATATTCTTAGTTCAAATATAATCAGCTTCCTTGAGATGGGAAAGTTTCTGACCACAAATCAGCACAGATTTAGAAAGCATTGCTCGTTTGAAACTCATCCTGCACCTTTCTCACATGATATCCCGTGAACCAAGGATGAAGGGCAACATGCAGATTCCATGTGTCTAAATTTCCAAAAAGCATTTGACATGGTGACCCACTGCAGATTGTTAACAAAGCTATGAGTAAATGGGGAAGGTTCCTGGATACATGAGTGGCTCGAAGACTTCTTTTTCCCTCGCCCTATTTGCTAGCGGAACAGGAAAGGAAATGACAATAGTGGTACAGGGTACCCTCTGCCACACATCGTAGTATGGCTGCCAGAGTGTGTATGTAGATGCAGACATTTGCTGAAGTATGCTCACAGTTCACTTTAAAAGAGGACTGGCAGTGCTGACTAACTGGAAGCCCCGGGTTAGCCCTGCCTGTATCCAACCAATGCCAGCTGAGCTCCCTTTGGAAACACTATCAGCCCTTCCTTCCATAAGATGTGGGACATTATTCATCAGTCTCCTCTGCGGACAACTGTCTGGCTTGGGTGACCCTACCAGTAGCTACAATTTTGCTGATATGACCACCAATTCCTCCCTCCATGTTAAGAGATTCAAAAAGTTAGTGCCACTAAGCTACAAGAGGTAAAATATTACTTCACAAACCAGTTGTTTAAGAAGTGATAGTTAATTTCTCCAGAGTGTTTGAACTTTTTTTAAAAAAGGTAACCGATTTTGTGAGCCAATCTGTTACTATGGATGAGAGATGAATATGTCATTTAACATCTGAATTAAAACAGTAATTCAAGTTGTTGGTGAAAGCCTGTGATCTTGCACCTAAAAGAGCAAACATGATTTTTGTCTACTGAAAATTTTATGCCAAGTGTTTTCTAGAAAGGCAAAACAAACATTTGTCATAACTTCAAGTCATGAATTACTCTCCAAAATATCAAAGAGGATAAGATTCAGCCGAAGTTGACAAATGACATTTAATTATAATTTTAATGAAAATAATTTATTTATTTTTGATTCCAGTAACATGTTTTAGTCTATTACACTATCTTCAAACCAGAAGTTGTAGATGACATGAGGTCAAAGTAGTTACGACAGGAACCAATAGGTACTCTGTGAACTAGCTCCTCTTGTCATCTGGACGGTTTTGTCTGAAGATGGTCTTATGGGCAAACTGTTTACCGTATTAAAAATTTACTAGTTATCGCAATTTGTATGAACAATTGCTGTAGCTCCACAATGATGTCAACAATTATTACATTTTTTAGATGTACGTAAAAACTATTTACAGTCAACGGATATCTAACCAAACAATAACTTATATTCTGGGAACATAAATAACACTGCATGACCAGAAATTATGTTTTCATACCTAAGAATGGGAAATACGATGTAGTTAAATGAATGTACTCACTTGTTGACAAATTCTTTCCAGGCTATTTCCTTATAACCCATCTCATAAAATGCTAGGGTTCCAAGAAGAGCCACAGTGCCGATCATGCCAAGTACAAGCCATTTCTCACGATCTCCTCCATCACCAAATGGCTTTCCACCTCCTGGGCCAGTACCCCTGGTGGCGGAAAAATTTCAATCGAAAATGAACAATCATTTCTAACACCAAGTCATGAAATTACTTTCAATCTGTCAAATGGCAATGACAGTGAGGCTAAATAAAAATTGGTAAATATGTAATTTAAACATTTAGAACTGACCTAAATTAGTAGTAGTAGTAGTAGTAATAGTAGTAGTAGTAGTAGAAAATAATATTATTATTTCTTTCTTTTCTCAGACGTTATGTCTGGTCAAAAATGGAAAGTGACGCGGACCTTGATCAACCGTGACTTACTTTTAACTGTACGGTATATGTTATATTGCATTTAGGAACTTTCGGGTAACTGAACATGTATCAATAATTACGGATTTCTGTAGTTGTATATGTAAGTTTGGATGTAGCTATGTTGCATTGATGTAATGGTGGATATTGTGTGGTATGACTCCTGTAGTTGATAGTATAATTGGTATGTCAACTTTATCCTGATGCCACATGTCCTTGAGGAATCCTCAGCCAGTTGGATGTATTTTTCAATTTTTTCTCCTGTTTTCTTTTGTATATTTGTTGTATTGGGTATGGATATTTCGATTAGTTGTGTTAATTTCTTCTTTTTATTGGTGAGTATGATGTCAGGTTTGTTATGTGGTGTTGTTTTATCTGTTATAATGGTTCTATTCCAGTATAATTTGTATTCATCATTCTCCAGTACATTTTGTGGTGCATACTTGTATGTGGGAAAGTGCTGAGTTTATGTTGTAAGGCAAGCTGTTGATGTATTATTTTTGCTACATTGTCATGTCTTCTGGGGTATTCTGTATTTGCTAGTATTGTACACCCGCTTGTGATGTGATCTACTGTTTCTATTTGTTGTTTGCAAAGTCTGCATTTATCTGTTGTGGTATTGGGATCTTTAATAATATGCTTGCTGTAATATCTGGAGTTTATTGTTTGATCCTGTATTGCAATCATGAATCCTTCTGTCTCACTGTATATATTGCCTTTTCTTAGCCATGTGTTGGATGCGTCTTCATCAATGTGTGGCTGTGTTAGATGATACGGGTGCCTGCCATGTAGTGTTTTCTTTTTCCAATTTACTTTCTTCGTATCTGTTGATGTTATGTGATCTAAAGGGTTGTAGAGGTGGTTATGAAATTGCAGTGGTGTAGCCGATGTATTTATATGAGTGATTGCTTTGTGTATTTTGCTAATTTCTGCGCGTTCTAGAAAGAATTTTCTTAAATTGTCTACCTGTCCATAATGTAGAAAAATATATCTAAAAACACAGATGATGTGACTTACCGAACGAAAGTGCTGGCAGGTCGATAGACACACACAAACAAACACAAACATACACACAAAATTGAAGCTTTCGCAACAAACTGTTGCCTCATCAGGAAAGAGGGAAGGAGAGGGAAAGACGAAAGGATGTGGGTTTTAAGGGAAAGGGTAAGGAGTCATTCCAATCCCAGGAGCGGAAAGACTTGCCTTAGGGGGAAAAAAGGAAAAAAGGACAGGTATACACTCGCGCACACACACACTTAGCCATCCGCACATACACAGACACAAGTAGATATGTCCATAATGTAGGTTTTTTATGTCGATAAATCCCCTTCCTCCTTCCTTTCTGCATAATGTGAATCTTTTTGTTGCTGAATGTATGTGATGTATTCTATATTTGTGGCATTGTGATCGTGTAAGTGTATTGAGTGCTTCTAGGTTTGTGTTACTCCATTTCACTACTCCAAAGGAGTAGGTCAATATTGGTATAGCATAAGTATTTATAGCTTTTGTCTTGTTTCTTGCTGTCAATTCTGTTTTCAGTATTTTTGTTAGTCTTTGTCTATATTTTTCTTTTAGTTCTTCTTTAATATTTGTATTATCTATTCCTATTTTTTGTCTGTATCCTAGATATTTATAGGCATCTGTTTTTTCCATCACTTCTATGCAGTCGCTGTGGTTATCCAATATGTAATCTTCTTGTTTAGTGTGTTTTTCCTTGACTATGCTATTTTTCTTACATTTGTCTGTTCCAAAAGCCATATTTATATCATTGCTGAATGCTTCTGTTATCTTTAGTAATTGGCTGAGTTGTTGATTTGTTGCTGCCAGTAGTTTTAGATCATCCATGTATAGCAAATGTGTGATTTTGTGTGGGTATGTTCCAGTAATATTGTATCCATGATTTGTATTATTTAGCATGTTGGATAGTGGGTTCAGAGCAAGGCAGAACCAGAAAGGACTTAATGAGTCTCCTTGGTATATTCCACGCTTAATGTGTATTGGCTGTGATGTGATATTATTTGAATTTGTTTGGATATTAAGTGTGGTTTTCCAATTTTTCATTACTATGTTTAGGAACTGTATCAATTTAGGATCTACTTGGTATATTTCCAATATTTGTAGTAACCATGAGTGGGTTACACTATCAAAAGCTTTTTGGTAATCAATGTATGCATAGTGTAGCGACCTTTGTTTAGTTTTAGCTTGATATGTTACCTCTGCATCTATTATCAGTTGCTCTTTACAACCTCATGCTCCTTTGCAACAGCCTTTTTGTTCTTCATTTATAATTTTGTTCTGTGTTGTATGTGTCATTAATTTCTGTGTAATGACTGAAGTTAATATTTTGTATATTGTTGGTAGGCATGTTATGGGGCGATATTTAGCTGGGTTTGCTGTGTCTGCTTGATCTTTAGGTTTCAGATCAGTTATTCCATGTGTAAGTGTATCAGGGAATGTGTATGGGTCTGCAATGGAACTGTTAAATAATTTAGTTAGATGTGAATGTGTTGAGGTGAAGTTCTTTAGCCAGAAATTTGCTATTTTATCTTTTCCAGGGGTTTTCCAATTGTGAGTAGAATTAATTGCTCGGGTGACTTCATGTTGCAAAATTATCACTTCAGGCATTTGTGGTATTATCTTGTATGTGTCTGTTTCCGCTTGTATCCACCGTGCCCGCCTGTTATGTTGTACCGGGTTTGACCATATGTTACTCCAGAAGTGTTCCATGTCTTATGTTTGGTGGGTTGTCTATTTTAATGTGTGTGTTATCTATTATCTGGTAAAATTTCTTTTGGTTTGCGTTGAATGTTTGGTTTTGTTTCCTTCTATTTTCACTTTTTTTGTATCTTCTAAGTCGTTTGGCCAATGCTTGTAATTTCTGCTTCTTTTCATCTAATTGCTCTATCGCGTCTTGTGAGATTTTACCTAACCTTTTTCGTTTTTTTTTTCTGACATTTCATTTCTTATAAATTGTGTTAGCTGTCCGATGTCTTTTCTCAGTTTTTCTATTCTGATCTGTAGCCTGTGTTGCCATGCTGGTTTTGTGGGTTTCTTCTGTGTGTTGGTTGGTTCTGATCTCTGCCTAGTGAGTATATTTAGTGTAGTGAGTGCTCCTATATAAATCAGTAGTTTTAACTCTTCCATAGTTGTGTTTTCATTTATTTTGTTGCGTATGATTGTGTTGATAGTTTTTATTGTTGTTTCAACTTGTGGGTTATTTGGTGGTCTATGCAAGAATGGTCTAATGTCTGTATTTGTGTCTTTGTATTCTATATATGTCAGCTGAAATTTTTCATCTATATCTAACATGTGTGTTACTTCGAGTTCTATTTGTGCTTGTTCTGGTGGCTGTCTTAAGATTTCGTTTTCCTCTGATTGCTTAATTGATACGTGTTGTTCTTTGTTTGTTTGTTCTGGGATGTTTGAGTCCATTACTGTATTTTCTTCTTCTTCTGATTGCACATTATTTTGTTCCAGTATTTGTTGTACTTATTGTTTGATGTTTTCTAATTCTGGCTGGGGTATCCTGTTATTTTTTATTATTACACGGATCTGATCAGCTAGTCGTTGTTCTGTTAAAAATTTTAATTCTGGGTATCTGGTAATAAATGTTGTGTATACTTGTGATCTGTGTCCAGTTGTGTTGGTTCCTAGGTTTGTTGCTTGGTAATAACAGAACATGAGGTGTCGGTTAACTTCATCTGACCATCTCATCCTCTGTCTTTGTTTTCCTTCTAGGGTGGTTGCAGGAAGCATATCCTGCAAAACACCTCTAATTGGATTTAAATCATTTTCAGTTGGCTAGCAGTATCGTTACCATCGTGGGCGGGCATAGGGTTCAAACGTCGTCCCTGACCACGATGGCGCTTGTCCGAGGCTTCTTTAGTCCTGTCCTGAACCAACTAATCACACTAAAAGGGGGTTAGCCATGTTAGTGGTTTGTTCTTTTTGTCGCCTTTTACGACTGGCAGAACATACCGGAGGCCTATTCTTTTCCCAGGCTTCCACAGTATTATTATTCCTCCATCAGACACAATGGCTGGATGCAAGTCTTTAAATTGGATGCTACTTTTATGTCCCTGATCTACCTCAGTTATCCAAGTGGGGAAAAGGTATCTATAGTTTACTGCTCCATCAAAACATGTTGTTCCCTGCTGACTACGCACTTTACTGCTGGATCACCAGTCCCAACTAAATACAAACTATATTAATTACACATGAATGTGCAAAAACATGAACAGAGCAAACACCTATTTTACCTTGAGCTTTTGTAACTAAAGGATTGTTTCTTAGTCAAAAGGAAAAATTGAATAAGAAATTTAAAAAAGTTTATAACATAAATGTATTCACTATTTCCAATGGTACAGAACATAATATGTACTGTACAAAAACTAGAAGCCAACAGATTATTGAAGACATTACTTTCTTATTAAATAATACAAAAAACAGTGAATAAATCAATTAGTGAAACACGCTAAATTGTAATTTATGACATTAAAATTGTGTGACAGACTGGAACTTTAACCTAGAAATGGGTCTTTTGTAAAAATGTTCTACCCAATTGTGTTATTTGTTCACATTGCAAGCCCATACAGATATTTCAATATATTGCTAATTCTCTTGTAATCTTTTAAGCTCCACTAAAACTCTCCTGCCTGCCTTGCTGACTAGATCGCCTGCGAGATGGGCATTTTCCAGTTTGAATTTTTTCGCCCTACATCTGAATGTATTATGAACTGAAACTTAATGATAGTTGTGAGGCATGTTCGAACAGCTCATTTATTGCCAGAATTGCTTGCATGGAACATAGCTCATTATTTGAATTCTTGTCCAGCAAACAGTTTTAATCTACCAATAAGTTTCATTACAGTTCATATGTACTGGGTATGCTGTGTGTGTGTGTGTGTGTGTGTGTGTGTGTGTGTGTGTGTGTGTGTGTGTGTGTGTGTGTGTGTTTTTCACTATCATTTAACTGTATTTTCCACAGACTAGTATATGCTCCCTCTGTCAGCCTCTTTACAATCCCCCATCTCACTGACAGTTTGGTATTCATAAGGCTTGCTTCCTACCTTCACTACCTTACAGTGTTTGGGCACCTTTTCCAACTTCTCAAGCTTACAGCATATTGGAATTTTTGAAAGTTCCTATCAGCATAATTACATAATTATGATTTTCAATGCCGGTAAATGCCATCATTCTGACTTTTTCTAGCTGTGTGCGTTAATCAAAAAACTAAGTACTAAAATAAAAAATTTAGTGTTTTAGCATTCTCTTACATAAACACAAAAAAGCTCTTCAAATTTTAAATTGTTTAAGAAGTATAACAACTTATTTACTGTTTACAAAAGAGGAGTTCCCTTTGTTATAACAATATTTACCTGGACTGACCTCCAAACATCCCAAATGACCACTGATCATACGGCCTCTGGGTAGACTTGGGTGGAGGCTGACTAGTTCCTCTCGAAGGTGGTGGCTGCTGTGCCTCTTTTGGAACATCTTCCTTCGGTTTTCCATTTTTTGATGATTGTTTGCCAGTACCTGGTTTGAAAAACTTCTCAAAACCCTTTGGAGGTCTTTCACAAATCAATTGCCATTCCCGTATGATTGTTGCCAAACTAGGAGAGTTTGCTGATTTCTGCAGTATTGAAAGGTTCCTCTTCAACTGCAACAAACGAATTTAGATCACTAGAGAATACACCAGCACATGTGATTCCTTTCATTTTTTATCTTTCAATTCATTGGACATCTAATGACAATAGACGTAGAATAATGATGTTATTAATCTCTCCATTTTAGAGAACACAATTAAATGAAAATTCCTTGGATTAGGACAACATGGAACCAACTCCTAAATAGAAGAAGTCAAAGCCAGTGTCATTAAAATGGTGTACGAGATTCAAAAAGAACCACATCTGTTGTGTATGTTGTTGTTCTATCCCCATGAACAACCAGTCAAAAGTAAAATCTTGTACTTAAGATACAATAATCTAAGTTACGTGCGTTACAGGAAATCTGTATGAGAATGTGTTCAGATTATACACTCCCGGAAATCGAAAAAAGAACACATTGACACCGGTGTGTCAGACCCACCATACTTGCTCCGGACACTGCGAGAGGGCTGTACAAGCAATGATCACACGCACGGCACAGCGAACACACCAGGAACCGCGGTGTTGGCCGTCGAATGGCGCTAGCTGCGCAGCATTTGTGCACCGCCGCCGTCAGTGTCAGCCAGTTTGCCGTGGCATACGGAGCTCCATCGCAGTCTTTAACACTGGTAGCATGCCGCGACAGCGTGGACGTGAACCGTATGTGCAGTTGACGGACTTTGAGCGAGGGCGTATAGTGGGCATGCGGGAGGCCGGGTGGACGTACCGCCGAATTGCTCAACACGTGGGGCGTGAGGTCTCCACAGTACATCGATGTTGTCGCCAGTGGTCGGCGGAAGGTGCACGTGCCCGCCGACCTGGGACCGGACCGCAGCGAAGCACGGATGCACGCCAAGACCGTAGGATCCTACGCAGTGCCGTAGGGGACCGCACCGCCACTTCCCAGCAAATTAGGGACACTGTTGCTCCTGGGGTATCGGCGAGGACCATTCGCAACCGTCTCCATGAAGCTGGGCTACGGTCCCGCACACCGTTAGGCCGTCTTCCGCTTACGCCCCAACATCGTGCAGCCCGCCTCCAGTGGTGTCGCGACAGGCGTGAATGGAGGGACGAATGGAGACGTGTCGTCTTCAGCGATGAGAGTCGCTTCTGCCTTGGTGCCAATGATGGTCGTATGCGTGTTTGGCGCCGTGCAGGTGAGCGCCACAATCAGGACTGCATACGACCGAGGCACACAGGGCCAACACCCGGCATCATGGTGTGGGGAGCGATCTCCTACACTGGCCGTACACCACTGGTGATCGTCGAGGGGACACTGAATAGTGCACGGTACATCCAAACCGTCATCGAACCCATCGTTCTACCATTCCTAGACCGGCAAGGGAACTTGCTGTTCCAACAGGACAATGCACGTCCGCATGTATCCCGTGCCACCCAACGTGCTCTAGAAGGTGTAAGTCAACTACCCTGGCCAGCAAGATCTCCGGATCTGTCCCCCATTGAGCATGTTTGGGACTGGATGAAGCGTCGTCTCACGCGGTCTGCACGTCCAGCACGAACGCTGGTCCAACTGAGGCGCCAGGTGGAAATGGCATGGCAAGCCGTTCCACAGGACTACATCCAGCATCTCTACGATCGTCTCCATGGGAGAATAGCAGCCTGCATTGCTGCGAAAGGTGGATATACACTGTACTAGTGCCGACATTGTGCATGCTCTGTTGCCTGTGTCTATGTGCCTGTGGTTCTGTCAGTGTGATCATGTGATGTATCTGACCCCAGTAATGTGTCAATAAAGTTTCCCCTTCCTGGGACAATGAATTCACGGTGTTCTTATTTCAATTTCCAGGAGTGTAGTTAATAAGGCTATCATTAAAATAGGTAGCTATCGTGTAAAAGTAGACACATGAATGAAAGGAAACTTGGGCTGGGTGCAACTGTCATGACAGGAGCACTGCCTGAAGGTGTGCTAATATGCTCCTCTGTCATCAACTTAACCTCTGGCATCAATCTAACACCTGGGCCAGATCATCAAAGAAAGAATAAAAATTTAGTCTTCGTGTACAGTATGACTGGGCTGTAAATGTAAGAATTTTCCAGGTATAAGAGGATAAGTTGTTTATGTCAGGTCAGCAACATAGCAGAGTACAAAATGTCTATGATACACAGCAGTCACTATACCAGCTATTCTGAATGGAATTGTGAAAGTTGTGGTTCTGTAGTCAGAAGCCCACAGAATACTGTTTTCTTGTGCTTGGTTATAAAGGGACATAGGTACCCCGATATGGAATGGCCAACACGATAAAAAAAAAATCTTAATAAAAAATGGGTAGGTTGCCTCAATAGCCCAACTCTTGCATGTTTGCCAAAATGTGTCCAGTTCACTGACTAGGGAAGACACGTCTATGCCAGAACTTGTTTAATGCCATCAGTATAGTTTTGTTACCATTGTTATAAAGGTTACATATTATGTGGT
This sequence comes from Schistocerca nitens, assembly GCF_023898315.1. Classification (NCBI taxonomy): domain Eukaryota; kingdom Metazoa; phylum Arthropoda; class Insecta; order Orthoptera; family Acrididae; genus Schistocerca; species Schistocerca nitens. The sequence goes on along the minus strand of NC_064614.1, from coordinate 991,561,594 downwards.
TATGAACTGTATTCTGTTTCAGGTACGCGTTTATAAATTGTGCTAGTTCAATTCCCTATGTAAAAGAATCATTATACTACCTGCCACCTGCCGCTACTGGACAGACTCTCTCAAAGTCTGAGTGTTGAGTAAAAGCAAGTTAGTAATTGTAACAACTTTTTGAGTCTCAAATTTATGTGAAGCATGGTTCGGCCATGTTAACAGTTAGAACGAATTACTTCCTTATCAAAAATTTCCACAAGGAAGTAGCATCCATTGGTAAGTCCTTGCTGGCCCAAAATTTAGAAGCAAGTGTGTGTGTGCATTCCTTGTGGCAACATTGTTCCCAACTTTTTTGTTGTTGTTTAGTTAAGTAACATTCATTCATTTTCTATGTGTGAATAAGATTAGGTTATTAGCAGGGTGATGCATCCTTTGTAACTGCAATGCCTTTTTTACTTTTTTAAATGGCCCTTGCTATTACTTAATGACACTGATGGACTGAGTGCCATCTAGGAGGTCCTGCAGTGAAGGATATCACGTTTGCATCTTAGGTTATAATATTCATTGTCTCTTGCACTATATTGTCAATGCTGTTCTCTTTGTTCACAAGATTTGAACTTGAGGTCTGTTTATTTTTTTCTTCTGACTTGTGGGTGCAAAACAGTTACGGCCAAAGTTCATTATTTAAAATGGACTGTTTTCTAGGGAAAGCACTCTGATTATTGAAGTCAGTCGACGCACAGGGGCCTAAATGTCATTAACATACGGGAAAAACTATAATGAATAACAATAGTGAACCCAGAACATTTGTTAGACGTCAAGAAAAAATAAAACAGTACTCTTACTTAAATTCAACAACTGCAATGATATATTTTTTTTAAGAGGCCATATGATAAGAGTAGAGAGAGGAACAACTAGTGTCCATAGTCACAATTTAAATCTCCTTTGCCATGGTGCTATGGCAGGTAAAGAGTAGAACACATTTTACAGCCTGTGCTGTGTCTACTAACTCAGATGGCTCAGATGACAAAGGCACATTAATAAGACAGGAGTTAAAAAACAAAATTGACATTGCGTTATGAAGCGGCGCACTGTCAGTAATTTGTCAGAGTGACAGTAAACTGGTCACTGTTTAGCAAACGTTGCTGGCTGAAAAGACAGTGCCCAATACATGGTCTAATTAAAATTAAGACGACAGGTACCTGCCCAAGCCTTCCACAGGGATTTAATCTTTCTGTACATGCTTCCACTGAGAGAAGACCACTGTTTGTGCCAGAATGACAATATTCCTACATATATCTATGCTGGGTTTGTCAGAAGGGACGGAATAATTAAAAGGCCTGGGTAGAGGAGTTCCACTCTTGGCACCGGCACCAGCATCAGCGACCTTATTCACTAACACATTTCCATGAGCCTATAAAAAGGACCCTTTAGTGCTACCATCAGTGGGTGAGGGAAGGTATACCTGAATCAGATGTACAACATCGTAGTACAGGTACATCACAAAAAGGTTGTGGAGAGCAAAGAGAATCAGCACATACCAAATATTCTGATATTTTATACTATGTACAAGGTGATAGTTGACAAATAGCTCTGTGGGGGGGGGGGGGGGGGGGGAATTATTAAAAAAATCAAGGACTGGCGTAAAAGGCAATATTCAAAGACGTTTTCACCAACATCAAGGACACCCTTGCCATGGTCAGCCTTAGAGCCATCAATATAAATGAATGTGCCCCCCAAAAATGTGTACAAAGCTCCAGAAATGTTGCATGAATGACTGAAGATGGAGTAATTTGGCAGCTTCCACATACAGGGTCATAACTGGACTGGTGGGGCTCACAAAAGTAACCAAACAGATTCTGCACTGGTGAATCGTGTTAAGGCAATGTAAAATGGATGGTCGTGCACTCATAATTCAGCTTCAATTGAACTAAGTACTGATAAAATCAAAACGCGGCTGTGTGCTCCAATCCAAGAGGTGCCGCTTAAAATGTGCAGTACATTCTGGGAACAAACACAGACTGCCAAGTAGGACATATGGGAGGACTGACGGTTTTCTATTGAGCATTAAACCCAAGAATTTTGATGTTTTGATGAACAGAAGGGCACCAGGACAGAGGGGTCAGGACTGCGAGTGGAATTCTTTAGCCACCAGTCTCTCTCTCTCTCTCTCTCTCTCTCTCTCTCTCTCTCTCTCTCTCTCTCTCTCTCTCTCTTCCCCCCCCCCCCCACCCCCTCTCCATTGGAAAAGTGGAAGCCACTGTGTATGCCCCAGAAGTAGACATGGTCAAGATCGTACTGAAGTTGACACTTGCTTGAACAGGTCCTCCAGGACTTTTAACAGACCACAAAATCATCAATGAAGAGAGACTGACACACCCAATAATGTGGTTGGACTGCTACAGCAAATAAGGTTAAACATAACTTGGAGCCCTAATGTACCCCTTTCTGGTGAATACAAAGGTCCAATAAACCTGGATCCATGCATACTTTAAAAATCCGATCTTTTAAAAATTTCCTAACAAAGTGAGGCAGGCAGCCTAATAAGCACCACTTGTGCAATGTGTGGTGTCCTCCAGCAAGTGTCATATGGTCATTTCTGCAACTCAAGCCATCATACTAGCTGCCTATTCATCATCTGTTTGTTCGATAACCCTCCAGATACTACAGGTGAGGGAAATGGGACAACAGTAGAAGGAATATGTTTGTCTTTAGCATGCTTAAGGATAAGCATTAAAATGGCTTTATGCCACTGGTAGGAAATGTGCTGTCTCTCCAGATAAGACTGGAAGTATGGAGTCGAAGCTTGCCATCAGAAAATAGGTGACACAACCTCTAAATACTCACTTTCGAGGTAGGAACTCAGGATGGTAATGGGTGGAGCTTGAAATCTTTGTGAAGTAGTCACCAAAAATGTCAGAGATATTGACAGAATTCGCTATAATATTGCTTGCAACAGTCCAACTGAGTATTGGAAAATACAACTTTTTGCTACCAACATGACAAACTTTACCCCAAACAGCAGAATAGAAAGTAAAATAATTAAGAGGCTTATAAAAAGAGTTTAAAGAAGCTTTTTTATATACCTGATAATCAAATACTATGCACGCATCTGTTTAGAACAGAAAATTCTCCATAATGAGGTGGCATGCAAACACACACACACACACACACACACACACACACACACACACAACAAAGATGTAGATAAAATAAGGAAAAAGGTTAGATGTCTTTGGACAAGCCAGTCAAAGTTATAAAACGCAGAACATGAGCAGCTGCTCGAGCGTCATCAGCTAAAATATCTGGTAAAGTAGATGGCAGGGACAGGACAACACGAGATTGACTAAAGCGGGGACACGACAATAAAACATGGCGCACTGTTAATGCCTGACCACAAGGGCACTGCGGGGCTGGGTCACCGGAGAGCAGGTAGCGGTGGCTAAACCGGCAATGCCCAATCCGCAACCTGGTCAGAAGGACCTCCTCTCGCCGAGATGGTCGGGAGGAGGTTGTCCAAGCAGTTGGAAGCGGTTTTACTGCCCGGAGCTTGTTTCCTTGGAGGGATGACCAAGCATCCCACCACAACGACACAAGCCTCTTACAAACATCCCCACGTACGTCGGATGACGGGACACAATGGGAGGCTGGCCGAGGCAGGAGGACTGCAGCCTTGGCTGCAGCATCCGCAGCCTCATTCCCAGGCACTCCTACATGTCCGGGAACCCACAGAAAGCGGACATGAGAACCATTATCAGCGAAAGAATGGAGGGACTGCTGTATCCTTTGAGCCAAGGGATCGACCGGATAGGGAGCTCCAAGGCTCTGAAGAGCACTGAGTGAGTCAGAGCAGAGTACATACGATGAATGGCGGTGGCGGCGGGCATACTGAACGGCCTGATGGAGAGCAAAAAGCTCGGCCGTAAAGCTGGAACATTGGTCGAGGAGCCAGTATTTAAAGGTGCCGGCCCCGACGACAAAGGCACAGCCGACACAATCGTCAGTTTTGGAGCCATCAGTGTAAATAAAGGTGTGACCGGCAAGTCGAGCACGAAGTTCGACAAACCGTGAGCAATACACTGCAGCTGGAGAACCCTCCTTCGGGAGTGAGCTGAGGTCGAGATAAATATGAACCGGAGCCTGGAGCCAAGGTGGTGTCGGGCTCTCGCCCTCTCTGAAGGTGGTAGGGAGGGCAAAATCCAATTGTCGAAGCAGGCGACGGAAGCGGACTCCGGGGGGCAGCAGGGCACACACATACAACCCGTACTGACGGTCGAGAGAATTGGCGAAGAAGGACTTGCAAGAGGGGTGGTCGGGCATAGACAACAGCCGGCAGGCATACCGACACAGCAGTACATCGCACCGGTAGGTCAATGGTAATTCGGCAGCATCAGCATAAAGACTCTCGACAGGACTAGTGTAAAAGACTCCGGTCGCAAGACGTAACCCCCGATGGTGGATGGAGTTGAGACGGCGTAAGAGGGATGGCCGAGCAGACGAGTAGACGAAGCTCCCATAATCCAGCTTCGATCGGACTATGGACCGATACAAGCGAAGCAGGACAGTGCAATCCACTCCCCAAAATGAACCACTAAGAACTCTGAGGACATTAAGGGAACGTGTACAACGGGCTGCCAAATAAGAGACATGCGGAGACCAACACAGTTTCCTGTCCAACGTGAGTCCTAGAAACTTAGTTGTTTCCACGAATGGGAGAACAACGGGACCGAGATGTAAGGATGGCGGAAGGAACGCTTTATATCGCCAAAAGTTGATACAAACCGTCTTCTCTTCAGAGAACCGGAAGCCATTTGCCACGCTCCATGATTATAGGCTGTCTAGACAACGCTGAAGGCAGCGCTCCAGGAGGCATGTTCTCTGGGCACTGCAGTAGATCGCGAAGTCATCGACAAAGAGAGAGTCTGAGACATTAGGTGGAATGCAATCCATAATTGGATTGATCGCGATGGCAAAAAGGGCTACGCTCAAGACGGAGCCCTGAGGCACTCCGTTCTTCTGGAGGAAGACGTCGGACAATAAGGAACCCACACGTACCCTAAACTTTCGATCTGTTAAAAACGAATCAATAAAAAGGGGCAGGCGACCGCGTAGGCCCGACCTGTGCATAGTGCAGAGGATACCTCCTCTCCAACAGGTATCATAAGCCTTCTCCAAATCGAAGAACACGGCTACCGTTTGGCGCCTTCGCAAAAAGTTGTTCACGATGAATGTCTACCAGGTCACAAGGTGGTCAACAGCGGAGCGGCGGCGACGAAAACCGCATTGGAGATTGGTAAGTAGCCGTCGAGATTCAAGAATCCAAACTAACCGAGCATTAACCATGCGCTCCATCACGTTACAGACACAGCTTGTAAGAGAAATGGGGTGGTAACTAGAAGGAAGGTGTCTATCCTTCCCGGGTTTGGGTATAGAAACAACGACAGCGTCACGCCAACGCATGGGGACCTGACCTTCGGTCCAGACGCGATTGTAGGTACGAAGAAGGAAGCTTTTGCCTGCCAGAGAAAGGTGGGCAAGCATCTGAACGTGAATGGCATCTGGCCCCGGAGCAGAGGACCGGGACAGTGCAAGTGCACGTTCGAGTTCCCGCATAGTAAAGGGGGCATTATAATTTTCCAGATTCACCGAGTGGAAGGAAGGTCGCCGAGCCTCTTCTGCCTCTTTCCTGGGAAGGAAGGCAGGGTGGTAATGGGCGGAGCTTGAAACCTCCGCGAAAAAGCGGCCGAAGGCGTTGGAGACAGCCACAGGATCAACGAGGACCTCATTACCTGAGGTCAGGCCAGGTACCGAGGAGTGGGCCTTAATGCCCGACAGCCGGCGCAGGCCACCCCATACGACAGAAGAGGGAGTAAAACTGTTAGAGGAGCTGGAGAAAGAGACCCAACAAGCTTTTTTGCTGTCTTTGATGACTCTATGGCATTGCGCTAGGAGTCGTTTGTATCCAATACAATTCGCCAACGTAGGATGGCGGCGAAAGGTGCGTAAAGCACGTCGTCGAGCACGGATAGCGTCTGTACATGCCTCATTCCACCAGGGGACGGAAACGCGACGTGAAGAAGAGGTAGTACGAGGAATGGAACGTTCGGCAGCATTGATGATAACAGCCATGAGGTATGCGACCTGACTGTCCCAACTGAGAAAATCGTGGTCCGGAAAGGTCGCCAGGGAGGAGTAAAGTCCCCAGTCAGCTTTCGGTATGTTCCAGCTCGAAGGACGTGGGGGTGGGGTGTGGTGCAGGAGACGAACGACACAGGGGAAGTGGTTGCTCGAATAGGTGTCAGAAAGGACATACCACTCAAACCGACGGGCAAGAGTGGTAGAATGGTTCGAGAGGTCCAAGTGAGAGTAGGTATGAGTAGAGTCCGAGAGGAAAGTCGGGGCGCCAGTATGGAGGCAGACAAGATTGAGATAGTTGAAGACCCCCGCCAAGAGTGAGCCTCTTTGACAGGATGCAGGAGAGCCCCAAAGGGGATGATGGGCATTGAAGTCGCCAAACAATAAAAACGGCGGGAGAAGCTGAACGATCAGGTGCATCATGTCAGCCCGACTAACAGAAGATGACGATGGAGTGTAGATGGTACAAACTGAAAAAGTAAAAGCACAAAGAGTAATACGGACAGCTATTGCTTGGAGTGGGGTGGTCAATGGGATGGGATGGTAATAGACATCGTCCCGAACAAGCAACATGACCCCACCATGAGCTGGGATACCGTCCACAGGGGTGAGGTCATACCGCTCCGAGGTATAGTGGGTAAAGGTAATATGGTCAGTCGGGCGCAACTTGGTTTCCTGGAGACCAAGGACGAGCGGACAGTGCAGGCGGAGGAGCAGTTGTAATTCCTCCCGATTAGATCAAATACCTCTTATGTTCCAATGTAACAAGGCCATCGCTAGTCAAAAAAGAGGGGGAACGAGATGGGGGAAGAGCTGGTCAATTCGACGGCCGCGGAGGGCCAGGTTTCGAGGGAACAAAGCTACAACCAACGGGAGGCGGATCCTGTTCCATCGAGTCGTCGCCAGCTGCGGCCGCTGTCCCTGGTTGTGTAGGAGGGGCAGCATCATTTGCCAACGAGAGGCCAGCTGAGTGCCTGGCAGCAGAGCGTCCCGGCGAAACTGAGGACGGCCGGGAGCAGCGACTCACGGATCAAGTGTCAGACGAAATGCGCCGGGGTGGAGGGGGATAAAGACTTCTTCTTGGAGGCCTTCTTGGAAGTCCGAGAAGGCGCAGGGATGGTGGGCTGGACCCGTAGAAGGTCCTCACGCGCGGGGTCCGTTTTGGTACGCCGGACCTCGGAAGCCGGACTCCGGAACTTTTCCCCGATGGACGCCTGAGAAGAGGATCGCTTCTCAGGCGGCGGGGGAGGGGGGGGGGGCAGGGAGGAGGAGGAGGAGGAGGAGGAGGAGGAGGAGGAGGAGGAGGAAGGGTGGCCCCTGGGCCGCGCTGGACTCGCAGGACGAAATGCACGCCTCGGCGCTCCAGGTTGGCCCTGAGCTCCTCATCAGATTGCAGCAGGAGGTCCCGGTGAAAAATAACCCCCTGCGTCCTATTTAGTGCCAGATGCGGGACAATGGACACTGGGATGTCCCCTAGGCGGTCGCACGCCTGGAGTGCCGCCGACTGTGTGGCGGAGGTGGTCTTTATAAGAACGGACCCCGAACGCATCTTACTGAGAGCCTCGATTTCCCCGAAGATGTCCTCAATATGCTGAACAAAGAACATGGGCTTGGAGGTGGCGAACGTCCCCCCATCGGTTCGAGAACAGACCAAATAGCGGGGGAAGTACTTCGCCCCAGGGAGTGGCCAAGGGGGAAAGGGCAGGAGAACCAGAACTAGAAACAGTACCTTTCCTTTTGAAAGACTCGGCCGCAGAGCGACCTGATACGTGTTGACGATTCATCTGCGAAACGTCCGCCCCGATACCACCCACTGCGACCAGGGGCTCTCCCCATGGGTGCCACCCAGCCTCAGCAAGGGCCACCTGGCAGGATGACCGTTACCGGGAGTCCTGATGCCCCAAGGAGACGGCCATCTACTCCTTGGCCGACGTGGGGAGGGTGCAGCTCAGGTATCGGCAGTACGATCCCTGTGTTGTCAGGGGGCTACAACCTAGAGGGTACATGACGACCCCACCACAACGGGCTGGCTACCATGCTGGATTTCTGGTGCCATGGAAAGTCCATCATGATCGTAGGTGCAGATGGGGACACACTATGGGCGTAACTTGTACAACTCATCAGGCGTTTAGGCCCAATTTGAGGAATAATGGGTATGGTTACAACGCCGGTACAATGTTGAGTGCCAAGGTCTTAGTGCACCGAGGACCAGTGGTACACCACGTAAGGCGTCCTTCCCCAAAAGGCTCGTACTTCTGTAGAATTTTGAAAAATGGAGGTCAAACCCCAAGGGGGACCATCATATGGAAGGCCGAAACGGTTGAAACTCCTTTTAGTCACCTCTTACGACAGCCAGGAATACCGCGGGCCTATTCTAACCCCCGAACCCGCAGGGGGTGTGTGTGTGTGTGTGTGTGTGTGTGTGTGTCAGTCGCGCATGTGCGCGCGTACGTACGTACATAGAGGGTACATGACGACCCCACCACAACGGGCTGGCTACCATGCTGGATTTCTGGTGCCATGGAAAGTCCATCATGATCGTAGGTGCAGATGGGGACACACTATGGGCGTAACTTGTACAACCCATCAGGCGTTTAGGCCCAATTTGAGGAATAATGGGTATGGTTACAACGCCGGTACAATGTTGAGTGCCAAGGTACGTGTGTGTGTGTGTGTGTGTCAGTCGCGCATGTGCGCGCATACGTACGGAGTGGTAGCTAATGTGGCAAAGTTATAGCAGCAAGTGACAAATGTCAACTATCACACAATTTTAATTAGATTATAGTGCCCTGTTACTATAATTCTGAGACTACTTCTCAGGTGGACTGACCAACTGAGCTCTCTTCATTGGGTGGGGATAGGTACTACCTGACGGCACAACTGTCCTATCAAGAGTAGATGAGAACTGAAGTTGCTTCAAAGGGTTCCCATAAGCTGTTAGGCAACAAATGTCAATGCAGACAAAGCTCTGCAAGCCTGAGCATGTCTTGTACACCTAAGGGATGGCAGTGTTCGAGAGGTTGCTGGCTAGAGACTGTTTTACAACAGCAATTCACTTCACTAGCATGTAGCACACCTTGAAGTTGAGATTCATTTTAATAGAGATGTGTACCTTCCTTGCAGTCCAGGCAATGAAGCCAATGTCTATGAGACACACATTCCACCAGCATGCCCAATGATGACCCCTGAAGTATGCCCAGAGTGTACGGCAGAAGAGATCTGGCCATGCCAGCCAGTCCCCCGTTCGGGGAACCAAGGGTTGCCAAATTCACGTCCTGCTGGGGAGTTTGCTGGGAAAAACAAGAGCTCCCTCTTCTCTAAGCCGTGGGACACATTCCGTCACATCCCTCCACTGAGGGCTGTCCAGCTTGGGAGACCCTGCCAGTAGCTATGCTATAGCCAGCATGACCTGTGTCACTGAAGCATGCAAACCCTCCCACCTGGCACTAAAGGTGCCTACGTTAAGGCAGTGTCCCTCGGAAGGAATAGAAAATTAGAAGCCACAGCGAAACAGTTCAAGTGGGGGCCCTTCAGAATACACCTTCCAGCTGGTGTTTAGCCAATTCTACAGACTGCAAACTATACTAAATGCAAAAGTTGTCAACGTAACAGGCAGGTGTGACCAGTGGTCCAATGAAGGTCTCCTAGACCAAGTGGAGCCGACTGCTATTCCAACTCTAACTCAAAGTAAGAGATGGGATACTAATAGACCTAAAAATTCGATAGGGAGCCTCGAAAGCTCCTGTCACGGAGGGTAAGTAAAATGTGACATGCAATGCTTTATATACGAAAAAAGACTGAGATGAGGCACTGCTATAAAGAAAAAGTCTGTTGGATTGCTGTTTTCAAACTAACCTGACGTTCAGTTGTGCATTGTCTCTATTAGAAACCACACTGATACGGGAACAAGCACCATGATCACAGGACCCTGCATAATCATAGAGCTGCCATCCTTTCAAGCAGTTTGCACAGCACGTTGGTGAGGTTAACTGGTTAGTAGGGAAAAAACACTTTCTAGCCAATTATGGTACAAGATGCTCAGTATGTGGTGTCTTTGAGCCACATTCAGATGTTGAATCATCAGATCATGAATTGAATCAGAGCTTGAGGTTGTACTGAGTGACGAGTCAAGTGCTGAAGCAGTTCCCAATAAGTGAAAGGATTATTATATAATTTGAAATGACCGGAGGGTAGGGTACAGAGAGGGGGATGAGAATATGGAGATGTCTTCAACTTTTTTAATAAAACAGCCTAAAACCAAGGTAGCCAAATAAGAAAAGGATGCCAATGCTATCATAAAGTGGGTCACACCATGTTCAACAATTAATGATGCATTGGTACAAATACTACAATGAAGGAAGAGACCCAGAACAGTTGTTGATCTTTGGCAGCACGGAAGGCTACAGAGCCGGGACCACACCTGGGCTGGAGAGGCATACTTTCTCAAGGAGAATGACACAGTAATCCTAGCATTTCTCCTTACTGTATTTCGTAAGATAACAAACCTTAGCCCAGAGCAGCTCAAAAGTGCGGAGGGTGGTCTGTAAAGGATGTCGCTTGAGGCATTGCAGGGCATTTTGATACTCCTGAATAGCTGTTTCAATGTCTTTGGTCCACCATGGCACCAGCCTATGGTGGAAAGTATCTGTAGAAAGGGGAATAGTAGTTCCAGCCACATGGATGATCATATCGCAAACATTTCCCACCACCCCACCAATGCAATCTGACAGAGTATGGGCAAGAGTGACAGCAGAGGTACAAAACTGCCAGCTGGCTCTTCAAAGAGCCCACTGCGATAACTGGTATGTTGGGCAGTGACAAGGAAGTGAAAGGATCACTGAAAAGTGGTCACTGTCACAGATTGTCATGTAGTGATCACCATGGTAAAGCATTTGTTTTCATATGTTATAAGAGAATAAAAAACACATGATAAGGATTGGCAATTTCTTCTGTGGTCCAATGAAAGTGCTTAGTAATGATAAATGAGAGCGAGTGTGAAAATACAAGCAACAATATGAATGGGTTTCACTGGAGACAAAACTGTAAAACCCAATGTTCCAGAGGGACATTTCATTTCATGCCACTTCACCACATAGCGTGCGTTATGACAAATGCATGAAAGCCACCTGATGACACATTGCATCAATTTGAAACCAGTAATGGTACTTTTTAAATAAAATAGCCTAAAACTAACTTTTGGCTGGTTGTTACTGTACACCAACAATCTGCATCACAAACAGCCATGGTCTCCAATCATGTACTTATTTGACAAAACTGCATATAGTGAATTTTCATCAAGTGGACAGCCACTGTCTCGACAAACTGAGTTAAATGTCCACTGGAAAGGCAGATACCCAAGGTGCTGGCATTTAGAACACCACATCAGGGAGTGGGAAATACAGCTTCACATTGCAGCAGCAACACATGAGTTTGACTTCCTCTGGAAGCCAGTCTCCCTCAAATGCAATGATGAATGTATTGGTGGCCACCTTGTTGTATGTGACATATGAAGTGGATCCCTCACCTCTCTTAAGTGTTCACATAGTTCTTCTGTCTTCTGTGTTAGGTCCTAGTGAAACGTTATTCCCTGTATATGCTGAGGTTCTTATAGAACGTGATGGTAACATCTCCATCACCAAGTTGTTTACAGGAGAAAAATACCCAGGATGGAATCCCTTCATAATTTGCTAAGGGAAGAGAGTTCACCAAATATGTCCTCAGTGTTCTCCACAAAAAATATTGGTTTATTAGAGAGAAAGGACCGTCCATCCGTTCAGGTGCAAATCAACAACTGATGGGAGTAACTGTCTGTTTGTCGCTTTATTTTGTTTTCTTCCCATGGTTTGGCCAAGAAGGGGAAAGTTCTTACAGTAATAACATAAGCACTGAACTGCAATCAATCTGAAGAGATTTGCAGACCCTCTGACAACTGGCTGATAACTCTGGCTGTTTGATGACACTAAATATCTGCTATGATGCTGTCTACTCCAAATGAGGGCTCTCCCTATAGGCACCATCCAGCCAGAGCAAGGCCACCTGGTGTCATGGCCAGAACCCTGAGTTTCAGTATCTCCAAATGGACAGACATCTACTCTCCATCATGTGTAAATGCAGGGGAGGCAACAGCTTGGGCATCAACAGTGCGATCTCCGCAGTGCTGGGGCTACCCTGTACAAGTACATGACAACAAACCCCCCCCCCCCCAAATAACACACTAGATATTGGGTGACCTTCCCCTCAAACCCAGCAGAATATGTTAAAAAAAAAAAATTAAAAAAAAATGAAAAGGTGGAGGTCAAAAGCAGATGTGAAGACTGAACATACGTTAACTGAAATATGTGGTGCAAAATATGAGAACAAAGTGTGAGAAGCTAGAATTGACATCCTATGAGCAAGCTAGGTTGTCCGCATGGAATCCGTCATAGAGAATAGGTCGGAGAAAAGACAGTCAAGGAATTACTGCAATGTCTTGGGGCCCCATGCTTGCCACACATGTAGTCACAAAACTGCAAGAGAGTCTGTGGAAAATAGGGTAGGGGGGGGGGGGTCATTAGATTTGGGATATATAGTCTTTCTGAAACTGCTTCATGGGTTATGTGATGAACTGGGCTCTCTTTGTTGGTTGGGTGTAGGTATTACCTCAAAGTAAACCTTGCGCATCAGGAGAATTGTCAATGGTATACCATGAGCAGCTAGGAAATAAACGTGGGCTTAGGCAGAGCCCGACCCATTTGAACAGGTATTGAACGAATGGGCCTAACAATGGTCACTGAATTATGCTCACATATTAAGGCAGAATAGAACTTGTGGCACTAACCAGCTCCAAACTTAAGAAGCCCAGGTTCACTGTGCCCATACCAGGTCATTGCTGGCAAAGCTCCTTGAGGTAAAAAACCTCTCTTCATCAGGCACCTCTTCTGGTTAGTGTTAAAGATCATCACCATATTCTTTTAAATGCTATGCTTTGTCACTGCAACCACTGTTCTCATTTTTCTGGCGTTCTTTTCATTTTTCAATGATTCTGAGTTTGTTATAGCCTTTAGTTTAAGACATCAATAAAAAGATTAGGTGCTCATTTACTGCAATAACTTTTCACATGATCTTGGTTTTATCTATTGTGTTATTTATTTTACTCGCATACTACTTCAAAACATAAAATCGAAAATGCTTTCAGCTGCACTTTATTTCCCTTTAAGAGCTCTTCATCTTTCTCCATTTTTCTTTATATGGCAATAAGCTAAATGATGAAATGCTTGACTAAAAAGCAGTAGACCGCAGCCTCAGCAGCAGAGTCGGCAGCTTCATTCCCCATCACTCCAATGTGACTAGAGACCCATACCCATATGATCATCACATTGGCTCCTTCATCAGCGAGCGATGGGAGGCATTCTTGGATTCGTTTTACTCAGGGGTGGTAAGTATATACTACACAGAAGCTCTGGAAGGCACTAAGTGAATCAGAACATAAATACACAACCGAAAAACTGTGCAGTCGGATGTAGTGGGCAGCCTGATAGAGGGCAGAAAGCTCTGCAGTCATAATCGAGCACTGGTCTAGAAGCTGATATCTAATGTTTGTTGCCAATGACAAAGGCACATCCGACACCAGTCAGTCAGTCTTAAAGAGCCAACAGTGTAGACAAAAATGCTGTATCCAAGTTGAGTGCAAAGTTTGAGAAACTTACAGCAGTAGATCGAATCTAGAGTAATATCCTTGGAAACTAAACTAAATCCAATACGAACACAGACTTCTGCATGAAGTCAAGGCACTGAAGGGGTCTCACCCATTGGGAACAGTACACAAAAGTGAACTCCGGGAGGTAACAAAGAAGTTGCGCTTACCCTGTACTGGGGGTCAAGAGAGTCACCAAAAAAAGAGGCACTGATTTAGTGTAGAAAGCTCCAGTGGTCAAACATGGTGATTGATTGTGATGAGATGGCATGAAATAGATGATCACGCAGATGAGTAAATGAAATACCCATAATCCATTTCTGATGGGACATGGGATTGGTATAAGTGGAGAACGATTTTTCGATCTGCTCCCTATGCAACACCATTTAAAACACGTAGGATATTTCAAGATCAGGAACAGTGTGCTGCCAAATAAGATGTGTGGGAGGACTGACAATTTCCTATCAGGTGTGAGCCCCAAGAATTTTGCGATTTCAACAAATTGAAGAGCAACAGGAGCAATACGTAAGGACAGTGGAAGAAATCCTTACTCTGCCAGAAGTTTAGATAGACAAATTTTTTCCAGTGGAAACGTGGAAGCCGTTATCTAAGCTCCATGGGTGGTCAAAACACTGCAAAGTCATCGATGAAAAAGAGAACCTGAGAGGTCTGGCAGGAGACAGTCCATGATAGGGTTCATTACTATGGCAAACATGGCTACTCTCGGCTTTGAGCCCTGAGGTACCCCGTTCTCCTGCATAGAAGTTGTCGACAAAGCTGAACCTATACATACCTTGAGACCTCTGTCTTTTAAAAACTCCCGATTAAAATAGGGTAGGTGGTCTTGGAAGCCCCACATGTGCATGGATGGAGGATGCCCAAATCGAAACACACAGCTACAGTTTGATATTTCCATAGAAAATTCTTCATAATGTGGGTTGACAGAGTGACAAGATGATCTACTACACAGCAATGTCTACGAAATAGATGTTGTGCATTTGTTAGCAAATTCCGAGACTCAAGCCACTATGCCAGCTGACCATTGATCATACATTTCATCGCCTTGCAGACACTGCTGGTGAGGGAAATTGGGCAGTACTAGATGGAAGATGTTTGTCCTTACCACGTTTGGATATAGGGATTACAGTGGCTTCATGCCAATGACTGGGAAACACACCATCTGTCCCGATGCGATTATACATATGAAGGAGAAAGAGAATGCCATCAAGAGATGTGCTCCAACATATGAATGTGAATATCGTCCGGTCCTCTAGTGGAGGATCATGACGAGGTGAGAGCATGTTTGAGCTCCTTCATCGTAAAAATGGTATTGTAACATTCGTAATTCTCAGAGGAGAAAGATATCCCCCGAGCCTCCTCCACTTGTTTCCAATGTAGGAAGGTGGGATAGTAATGGGCAAGCCTCTAGATCTCTTAAAAGTATCACCTCAACATGTTGGGAATATCGATAAGGTCTACTGTGACATCATTCACGACAGTCATGCCAGGAATCTGGAGATATACCTTGTTTCCAGAAACCCAATGCAGGTTACCCCAAACAACAGAAGAGGGAGTAAACCTGTTAAAAGAATTAGTGAAAGATATCCAACTAGCTATTTTGCAATCTCTGATAATGCAATGACATTTTGTGTGCAACTGTTGATGACAAATACAGTTCTCTTTTGTGGGATGACATTCAAAGACACTGACAGCATGTGTCTGTACACAAACCACATTGCTGCATTCCTCAATCCACCAGGGGGACTGGGACACATCACGGTAGGAGAAATATTCTAGGGATGGAACATTCTTTGGCAGTAAGGGTAACATTTGTAAAGTACTCTTCCTTATCATCACTGCTGCGGAAATGATGTTCATCTAAAGTTCTAGTGAAGAATAGGGCCTCCAGTCAGCTTTAGAAAGCTGCCAATTGGTCTAGCACACAGATGGGATGAGAGTTAGCAGACAAATTATGCACAGGAAACTGTCACTTGAGTATGTGTTAGATGACGGACCACTGTAAATGTTGTGCAAGCTATGCAGTACAGAACAAGAGATCCAGATACATGAAAGTGTGTGGGAAAAGAAAAATGGATTCATCAGCGTTGTGAGAAATGAGAGTAAGCAGAGTGATAATATCTGCCAAGAGAGAGCCTCTCGGGCAGGTCCTCAGAGAGCCCCAAATGGGACGGTGGGTGTTGAAGTAGGTGAGTAGCAGAAAGGGTTGAGGGAGCTGAGTGATAAGTTGCAGGATGTCTGAGATCAGTGGATGGGGTGTGTGTAGATATTACACAGAGAAAAGAGATAACAGGGGAGAGAAAGACTAATGGCAAAATATCGTAGCTGGGTATTCAATGAAATGGTTTGGTTACGGATGTCTTACGGCGCGAGTGTAATGACTCACCCATGAGCTGGAGTTCCTTTCTCAGCAGGAAGGTAGAAAACACTGCAGTGAAGTGTAAGAGGCCAAAGCGGTCTTGAGGGCATAATTTCGTTTCTTGGACACAAAACAATGAGGCACTGTGATCGCAATTGCAGCTGTAAGTCTGCCCTGTGTTATCTGATGCCACAAATGTTGGAGAACACCCATATTAGATGACACGAGATATTTCTCTTATAAGGGGCAATTACTTCAGTGGCTGCCAAAGGTCAGATGTACAACTACACAGTTCTGAGGCAGGAATGTCATCTGCTTCACATCTGCTGTGCAGCAAGCTACATAAATTTAAGTATTAACTGTGTTTTTCTTACTTGCCACTTCTTTATCCGTGTGTTTTTGTTTTTAGGAGCTTTAATTTTCGAGTACTAATAATAGTGTTCCATAGATTTCGTGTTTGTTTGTTTTGAATACAGTCCAGGGACAGTTAGTGCTTATTTTCATTGTTTCCAACAAGAAGTGTCTAGTAACCACAGTTTAGTCAGCTATCAGCTGCCTTTAGTGAATTAGCAGTCTAGTAAAAAGTTGATAAGCACTCTACAGTAAATTGTTGATTTCTTAGGATGGATAGGATGTGTGACTGCTGTGTACAGATGCAGGAGGAACTGGCCACTGTTCGCGAACAGCTGAACATGCTGATGGGCACGGTCAACCATCTTCAGGCTGCTGCCTCTGAGTGTAGCGGCAGTGGGGAGTCTGGTGTGTTGCATGCTTCACCCCAGGTGTTACATGCTTCACCCACGGTCCCTGCTGTCGAGACATCTTCGCAGGTACCGGGCGCGGTTGGGCCACCCTCTCCCCAAGGGGAGTGGCGGGTTCAGCAGCATTCGCGTCGCACGAGGCGGAGGGTCAATGTGGAGGCTCACCGTGTGGCATCGCTGGCTCTGCCTGTGAGTGTACATGTGGTCGCTCCTTCAGCACGGTCTGAGCAGGCACACGGGGGGAGGGGTTTATTGGTGATTGGGATCTCCAATGTTAGGTCATCCGAGATGTGGAGGAGGCCCTGCCAGCAGCGATAGAGAGCATTGGGTGCACCCGACTACAAACTGTTGCTCATGTCGGCACCAATGACTCCTGCCGTCTGGGTTCAGGTCACCCTCAGTTCATACAGGCGGTTGGCAGAGTTGGTGAAGGCGGAAAGCCTCGCTCGCAGGGTGGAATGTGAGCTAACTATTTGTAGTATCGTTCTCAGAACTGATTGCAGTCCTCTGGTTTGGAGCCGAGTGGAGGGCTTAAACCAGAGGCTCAGACGATTCTGTGGAGATCTGGGGTGCAAATTTCTCTACCTCCGCTATCGGGTGGAGAAATGTAGGGTCCCCCTGAATAGGTCAGGTGTGCACTACACGCAGGAAGTGGCTACAAGGGTAGCGGAGTATGTATGGAGTGCACATGTGTGTTTTTTAGGTTAGAGAATTTCCTCCCTAGGCCCGACAAGACGCCTCCTGAGATGCGGCAAGGTAGGAGTAGGCAAAATGCAACAGGGAATAACAATATTAATGTGCTAATAGTAAACTGCAGGAGCGTCTATAGAAAGGTCCCAGAACTGCTCTCATTAATAGACGGTCACAATGACCACATAGTACTAGGGATGGAAAGTTGGCTGAAACCAGATGTAAACAGTAATGAAATTCTAAACTCAGATTGGAATGTATACCGCAGAGAAAGGCTGGACAGTGAAGGGGGAGGCTTGTTTATAGCGATAAAAAGTGCAATATTATCTAAGGAAACTGACAGAGATCCAAAACGTGAAATAATTTCGGTGAAGGTCATGGTTAAAGCAGGCTCAAACATGATAATTGGATGTCTCTATAGGCCCCCTGGCTCAGCAGCTGTTGTGACAGAGCACCTGAAGGAAAATTTGGAAAATATTTCGAGTAGATTTCCTGACCATGTTATAGTTCTGGATTTTAATTTGCCAGATATAGACTGGGAGACTCAAATGTTTATAACGGGTGGCAGGGACAAAGAATCCAGTGAAATTTTTTTAGGGGCATTGTCTGAAAACCACCTTGAGCAGTTAAACAGAGAACCGACTCGTGGTGATAACATATTAAACCTTCTGGTGACAAACAGACCCGAACTATTTGAAACAGTTAACGCAGAACAGGGGATCGGCGATCATAAAGCGGTTACTGCATCGATGATTTCAGCCATAAATAGAAATATTAAAAAAGGTAGTAAGATATTTTTGTTAATCAAAAGTGACAAAAAGCAGATTTCAGAGTACTAGACGGCTCAACAAAAAAGTTTTGTCTCAAGTACAGATAGCGTTGAGGATCAATGGACAAAGTTCAAAACCATCGAACAATATGCATTAGATGATTATGTGCCAAGCAAGATCGTAAGAGATGGAAAAGAGCCACCATGGTACAACAGAGTTAGAAAACTGCTGCAGAAGCAAAGGGAACTTCACTGCAAACATAAACATAACCAAAGCCTTGCAGACAAACAAAAATAACACGAAGCGAAATGTAGTGTGAGGAGAGCTATGCGAGAGGCGTTCAATGAATTCGAAAGTAAAGTTCTATGTACTGACTTGGCAGAAACTCCTAAGAAATTTTGGTCTTATGTCAAAGCGGTAGGTGGATCAAAACAAAATGTCCAGACACACTGACCAAAATGGTACTGAAACAGAGGATGACAGACTAAAGGCTGAAATACTAAATGTCTTTTTCCAAAGCTGTTTCACAGAGGAAGACTGCACTGTAGTTCCTTCTCTAGATTGTCGCGCAGATGACAAAATGGTAGATATCGAAATAGATGACAGAGGGATAAAAAAACAATTAAAATCGCTCAAAAGAGGAAAGGCCACTGGACCTGATGGGATACCAGTTCGATTTTACACAAGAGTACCAGAAGGAACTTGCCCCCTTCTTGCAGCGGTGTACCTTAGGTATCTAGAAGAGCATAGCATTCCAAAAGATTGGAAAAGGGCACAGGTCATCCCCATATTCAAGAACGGACGTCGAACAGATGTGCAGAACTATAGACCTATATCTCTAATGTCTATCAGGTTTAGAATTTTGGAACACATTATGTTATAGTATAATGACTTTTCTGGAGACTAGAAATCTACTCTGTAGGAATCAGCAAGGGTTTCGAAAAAGACAATCATGTGAAACCCAGCTCACGCTATTCGTCCATGAGACTCAGAGGGCCATAGACACGGGTTCACAGGTAGATGCCGTGTTTCTTGACTTCCGCAAGGCGTTTGATACAGTTCCCCACAGTCGTTTAATGAACAAAGTAAGAGCATACGGACTATCAGACCAATTGTGTGATTGGATTGAAGAGTTCCTAGATAACAGAATGCAGCATATCATTCTCAATGGAGAGAAGTCTTCCGAAGTAAGAGTTATTTCAGGTGCGTCGCAGGAGAGTGTGGTAGGACCATTGCTATTCACAATATATATAAATGACCATGTGGATAACATCGGAAGTTCACTGAGGCTTTTTGCGGATGATTCTGTGGTATATCGAGAGGTTGTAACAATGGAAAATTGTACTGAAATGCAGGAGGATCTGCAATGAATTGACGCATGGTGCAGGGAATGGCAATTGAATCTCAATGTAGACAAGTGTAATGTGCTGCGAATACAGAGAAAGAAAGATCCTTTATCATTTAGCAGGTCAGTAACTGGAAGCACTTAATTCCATAAATTATCTGGGAGTAGGCATTAGGAGTGATTTATAATGGAATGACCATATAAAATTAATCGTTGGTAACGCAGATGCCAGACAGATTCAATGGAAGAATCCTAAGGAAATGCAGTCCGAAAATAAAGGAAGTAGGTTACAGTACACTTGTTCGCCCACTGCTTGAATACTGCTCACCGGTGTGGGATCTGTACCAGATAGGGTTGTTAGAAGAGAGAGAGAAGATCCAATGGAGAGCAGCACGCTTCATTACAGGATCATGTAGTAATCGCGAAAGCGTTTTGGAGACAATAGATAAACTCCAGTGGAAGATTCTGCAAGAGAGATGCTCAGCAGCTCGGTATGGGCTTTTGTTGAAGTTTCGAGAACATACCTTCACTGAGGAGTGAAGCAGTATATTGCTCTCTCCTATGTATATCTCGCGAAGAGATAAAATCAGATAGATTAGAGCCCACACAGAGGCACACCAACAATCTTTCTTTCCACGAACAAAACAAGACTGGAATAAAAGGGAGAACCGATAGAGATACTCAAGGTACCCTCTGCCACACACTGTCAGGTGGCTTGTGGAGTTTGGAAATAGATTTAGATGTAGACCCTATTACATTATTTCTTCAGAGGTACCAGTAGCCTCCTTGAGTCAGTCAGTTGACTACAGGTTGGAGAATTGGTTGGTGATTTGCACTGGTGAAATGGAAATCAACTGGACGGAAGTGCCACATGGTGTCATGGTTGTAGAGGACCTCCCGAGTTGGAGAAGGAAAAGAGTGTGTGCGCCTTTGTTCGACCTCTTAGTAACTTTGCGTTTGTCAGGTGCAGACCCAGAGTGTTTGCTGACTTCAGGAGTAAAATGTCATTTAGGGAGTACGGGACACCCACAAAACTTTTTTTACTTGTTACTTTCTGCATGGCAATAGTCAATGCAAAATTCCTCCACATACTTCATGTAGTCTGAGGGAAAAAAAATGGAAATTTTTTTATAAACGTAAATGCCACAACTCAAGTTTGTCATTTGGATTACATTACTTCAGACAACAATATTATTATTAACGACAACAACAACAGAAAGTATCTTATTTTCAACACACCACTGTCATCTTTCCCCAGGTGCCACAGAAAGGATGTATCTTTATTGGAAAAAAATTAATAACTATTCTTGACTTATTGGACCTGAGTTTTGATAGATACTGGATGTTCATTTTACACACCATTGTTCAGAGGGTCATTCAAATCAGATTATGTAAACTGACAAACCATATTAATACTGCCTCATAATGTTCAGAGCTGAAAGTTATAAAGGTAATTGAAACATTTTCAATAAACGGGTTAACTTTATTTATAGTGTCAAATTAGCATCTTTACACAACAATTGTTCTAGCCACACTAATCTTAATTTAAAATGTACATGTTCAGCATCTCTGTTTCTAATCCACTGTGAGAAATTTTATTCTGTTAACTTCACATTTTTTTCATTAAAGTAATGGGTCATTCCATCGGAAATTGTCCGAAGGTTGCTTTATGGTTACAGATTTCCATGAAATTTGGTACAGTTACTACCTGCGCTAAAGAAAGTTCATATCTCAGGTACTGAAATGTGAAACCCCTGGGGGGCTGAGCTAGACTCTCCAAAAATTACAATGTTGGCCATTTTTTTCAAAAAACATGCCACTTTGTGTGACCACCTACCTCCTGTACTAAATCATATATAGCCAAAAGGTTCGTCTCATTTGAATTTTTCACGTGCTTCGACTGGTTTGAATTGATTGCTTATGATTCTTTGATCTGATAAGTACATCTACATGATTACTCTGCAATTCACATTTAAATGCTTGGCAGAGGGTTCATCGAACCACAATCATTCTCTCTCTCTCTCTCTCTCTCTCTCTCTCTCTACCATTCCACTCCCGAACAGCGCGCGGGAAAAACGAACACCTAAACCTTTCTGTTCGAGCTCTGATTTCTCTTATTTTATTTTGATGATCATTCCTACCTATGTAAGTTGGGCTCAACAAAATATTTTCGCATTCGGAAGAGACAGTTGGTGACTGAAATTTCGTAAATAGATCTCGCCGCGATGAAAAACATCTTTGCTTTAATGACTTCCATCCCAACTCGCGTATCATATCTGCCACACTCTCTCCCCTATTACAAGATAATACAAAACGAGCTGCCGTTTTCTGCACCCTTTCGATTTTTTCTTTGGTTTGGGGTTTAAGGGCGCTCAACTACTGAGGTCATTAGCGCCCAGTCACAATTTGTTAGAGCACATAGAATCTAGTAAAACTCAAGGGGGGGGGGGGGGGAAGGGGACACCAGAAAGTTCTTACAAAGATGCAGATAAAATAAGTGAAGGAGTTACATGTCTTTGGACAAGCCAGTCAAAGTAATGAAACGAAGAACACGAGCATTTGCTCGAGCGTCATCAGCTGAAATATCGCGTAAAGTAGATGGCAGAGACAGGACAACACGAGATTGACTAAAACGGGGACACGACAATAAAACATGGCGCACTGTTAATGCATGACCACAAGGGCACTGCGGGGCTGGGTGACCGGAGAGCAGGTAGCGGTGGCTAAACCAGCAATGCCCAATCTGCAACCTGGTCAGAAGGACCTCTTCTCGCCAAGATGGTCGGGAGGAGGTTGTCCAAGCAGTTGGGAACGGTTTTACTGCCCGGAGCTTGTTTCCTTGAAGTGATGACCAAGTATCCCACCACAAAGACACAAGCCTCTTACAAACAACCCCACTAATGTCAGATGACAGGACACAATGGGAGGCTGGCCAAGGCAGGAGGACTGCAGGCTTGGCTGCAGCATCAGCTGCCTCATTCCCAGGCACTCCTACATGGCCGGGAACCCACAGAAAGCTGACAGGAGAGCCATCAGCAGCAGAAGAATGGAGGGACTGCTGGATCCGTTGCACCAAGGGATGGACCGGATATGGAGCTCCAAGGCTCTGAAGAGCACTGAGTGAATCAGAGCAGAGTACATACGATGAATGGCGGTGGCGGCGGGCATACTGAACGGCCTAATGGAGAGCAAAAAGCTCGGCCGTAAAGCTGGAACATTGGTCGAGGAGCCGGTATTTAAAGGTGCCGGTCCCGACGACAAAGGCACAGCCGACACAATCGTCAGTTTTGGAGCTGTCAGTGTAAATAAAGGTGTGACTGGCAAGTCGCGCACGAAGTTCGACAAACCGTGAGCAATACTCTGCAGCCGGAGTACCCTCCTTCGGGAGCAAGCTGAGGTTGAGATAAATATGATCCGGAGCCTGGAGCCACGGTGGTGTCGGGCTCTCACCCTCTCTGAAGGTGGTAGGGAGGGCAAAATCCAGTTGTCGAAGCAGGCGACGAAAGCGGACTCCAGGGGGTAGCAGGGAAGACACATACAACCCATACTGACGGTCGAGAGAATTGGCGAAGAAGGACTGATAAGAGGGGTGGTCGGGCATTGACAACAGCCGGCAGGCATACCGACAAAGCAGTACGTCTCGCCGGTAGGTCAATGGTAATTCGGCAGCTTCAGCATAAAGATTCTCGACGGGACTAGTGTAGAATGCTCTGGTCACAAGACGTAACCCCCAATGGTGGATGGAGTTGAGACGGCGTAAGAGGGATGGCCGAGCAGACGAGTAGAAGAGGCTCCCATAATCCAGCTTTGATCGGACTATGGACCGATACAAGCGAAGCAGGACAGTGCGATCCACTCCCCAAGATGAACCACTAAGAACTGAGGACATTAAGGGAACGTGTACAACGGGCAGCCAAATAAGAGACGTGCGGAGACCAACAAAGTTTCCTGTCCAGTGTGAGCCCTAGAAACTTAGTTGTTTCCACGAATGGGAGAACAACGGGACCAAGATGTAAGGATGGCGGAAGGAACGCTTTATATCGCCAAAAGTTGATGCAAACCGTCTTCTCTTCAGAGAACCTGAAGCCATTTGCTATGGCAAAAAGGGCTACGCTCAAAACGGAGCCCTGAGGCACTCCGTTCTCCTGGAGGAAGACGTCTGACAATACGGAATCCACACATATCCTAAACTTTCGATCTGTTAAAAACGAATCAATAAAAAGGGGCAGGCGACCGCATAGACCCCACCTGTGCATAGTGCGGAGGATACCTCCTCTCCAACAGGTATCATAAGCCTTCTCCAAATCGAAGAACACTGCTACCGTTTGGCGGTTTCGCAAAAAGTTGTTCATGATTAATGTCGACAAGGTCACAAGATGGTCAACAGCGGAGCGGCGGCGACGAAAGCCGCATTGAACATTGGTAAGTAGCCGTCGAGATTCAAGAATCCAAACTAACCGAGTGTTAACCATGTGCTCCATCACCTTACAGATACAGTTTTTAAGAGAAATGGGGTGGTAACTAGAAGGATGGTGTCTATCCTTCCCGGGTTTGGGTATAGAAACAACGACGGCGTCACGCCAACGCATGGGGACTTGACCTTCGGTCCAGACGCGATTGCAGGTACGAAGAAGGAAGCTTTTGCCTGCCAGAGAAAGGTGGGCAAGCATCTGAACGTGAATGGCATCTGGCCCCGGAGCAGAGGACCGGGACAGTGCAAGTGCACGTTCGAGTTCCCGCATAGTAAAGGGGGCATTATAATTTTCCAGATTCAGCGAGTGGAAGGAAGGTCGCCGAGCCTCTTCTGCCTCTTTCCTGGGAAGGAAGGCAGGGTGGTAATGGGCGGAGCTTGAAACCTCCGCGAAAAAGCGGCCGAAGGCGTTGGAGACAGCCACAGGATCAACGAGGACCTCATTACCTGAGGTCAGGCCAGGTACCGAGGAGTGGGCCTTAATGCCAGACAGCCCGTGCAGGCCACCCCCAGACGACAAAAGAGGGAGTAAAACTGTTAAAGGAGCTGGTGAAAGAGGCCCAACAAGCTTTTTTGCTGTCTTTGATGACTCTACGGCATAGCGCTCGGAGTCGTTTGTATCCAATACAATTCGCCAACGTAGGATGGCGGCGAAAGGTGCGTAAAGCACGTCGTCGAGCACGGATAGCGTCTGTACATGCCTCATTCCACCAGGGGACGGAAACGCGACGTGAAGAAGAGGTAGTACGAGGAATGGAACGTTCGGCAGCATTGATGATAACAGCCGTGAGGTATTCTACCTGACTCACAACTGAGAAAATCGTGGTCCGAAAAGGTCACCAGGGAGGAGTAAAGTCCCCATTCGGCTTTCGGTATGTTCCAGCTCGAAGGACGTGGGGATGGGGTGTGGTGCAGGAGACGAACGATACAGGGGAAGTG
Organism: Schistocerca nitens; assembly: GCF_023898315.1. Taxonomy (NCBI): domain Eukaryota; kingdom Metazoa; phylum Arthropoda; class Insecta; order Orthoptera; family Acrididae; genus Schistocerca; species Schistocerca nitens. Next base: position 991,536,452 of record NC_064614.1, on the reverse strand, counting down.
GTTGCTTGAATAGGTGTCAGAAAGGACATACCACTCAAACCGACGGGCAAGAGTGGTAGAATGGTTCGAGAGGTCCAAGTGAGAGTAGGTATGAGTAGAGTCCGAGAGGAAAGTCGGGGCGCCAGTATTGAGGCAGACAAGATTGAGATGGTTGAAGACCCCCGCCAAGAGTGAGCTTCTTTGACAGGATGCAGGAGAGCCCCAAAGGGGATGATGGGCATTGAAGTCGCCACACAATAAAAACGGCGGAGGAAGCTGAACAATCAGGTGCATCATGTCAGCCCGACTAACTGCAGATGACGATGGAGTGTAGACGGTACAATCGGAAAAAGTAAAGGCAGAAAGAGTAATACGGACAGCTATTGCTTGGAGTGGGGTGGTCAATGGGATGGGATGGTAATAGACATCATCCCGAACAAGCAACATGACCCCACCATGAGCTGGGATACCGTCCACAGGGGTGAGGTCAGACCGCTCCGAGGTATAGTGGGTAAAAGCAATACGGTCAGTTGGGCGCAACTTGGTTTCCTGGAGACCAAGGACGAGTGGACAGTGCAGGCGGAGGAGCAGTTTTAATTCCTCCCGATTAGATCAAATACCTCTTATGTTGCAATGTAACAAAGCCAGCGCTAGTCAGAAAAAAGGGGGAACGAAACGGGTGAAGAGCTGATCACCTCGACGGCCGCAGAGGGCCAGGTTTCGAGGGAACAACGCTACAACCGGCGGGAGGCGGATCCTGTTCCATCGAGTCGTCGCCAGCTGCGGCCGCTTTCCCGGGTTGCGTAGGAGGGGCAGCATCATTCGCCGACGAGAGGCCAGCTGATCGCCTGGCAGCAGAGCGTCCCGGCGAAACTGAGGACGGCCGGGAGCAGCGACTCACGGATCGAGCGTCAGACGAAACGCGCCGGGGTGGAGAGGGGGATAAAGACTACTTCTTGGAGGCCTTCTGGGAAGTCCAATGAGGCACAGGGATGGTGGGCTGGACCCCAAGAAGGTCCTCACGTGTGGGGTCCGTTTTGGAACGCCGGACCTCGGAAGTCGGACTCCGGAACGTTTCCCCGATGGACGCCTGAGAAGAGGATCGCTTCTCAGGCGGCGGAGGGGGAGGAGGAGGAAGGGTGGCCCCTGGGGCAGGGGCCGCGAGGGAGGAGGATTTGGAAGGGAGGGATTTGGGAGGCAGAGGCATAGACCCCGGATGGGGTGAGGAGGTGGTGGGGGGCCAGGATAGGGGTGAAGATAATGTGGAAGGCGTGGACACGACTGAGGCAAACAAAGTTGTCAACGTCACGGGAAGGAGGCGGTCATACTACTTCCTGGCCTCAGAATAAGAGAGGCGATCCAAAGTTTTTAATTCTTGAATCTTCTTCTCCATCTGATACGCGGGGCAGTCTAAAGATCTAGGCGAGTGGATGCCAGGGCAATTGACGCACCGAGGTGGCGGGGTGCATGTATGTTCCTCACGAAGAGGACGTCCACAATCGCCACAAAGGGGCTCAGCCTCACACCGTGACGACATGTGCCCAAAGCGCAAACACCGAAAGCAGCGCATAGGAGGCGGGACGTAAGATCGCATGTCGCACAGGTAGCACATCACCTTTACCTTCTCCGGGAGAACGTCCCCCTCGAAGGCGAGGATAAAGGCCCCGGTGTCGATGCGACGGTCTTTGGGGCCGCGCTGGACTCTCAGGACGAAATGCACACCTCGGTGCTCCAGGTTGGCCCTGAGCTCCTCATCAGATTGCAGGAGGAGGTCCCGATGAAAAATAACCCCCTGCGTCCTATTTAGTGCCAGATGCGGGACAATGGACACTGGGAAGTCCCCTAGGCAGTCGCACGCCTGGAGCGCCGCCGACTGAGTGGCGGAGGTGGTCTTTATAAGAACAGACCCCGAACGCATTTTACTGAGAGCCTCGATTTCCCCGAAGATGTCCTCGATGTGCTGGACAAAGAACATGGGCTTGGAGGTGGCGAATGTCCCCCCATCGGTCCGAGAACAGACTAAATAGCGGGGGAAGTACTTCGCCCCAAGCCGGCGGGCCTGTCCTTCCTCCCAGGGAGTGGCCAAGGGGGAAAGGGCAGGAGAACCAGAACTAGAAACAGTACCTTTCCTTTTGAAAGACTCTGCCACAGAGCGACCTGATACGTGTTGACGATTCATCTGCGAAACGTCCGCCCCGATACCACCCACTGCGACCAGGGGCTCTCCCCACGGGCGCCACCCAGCCTCAGCAAGGGCCACCTGGCAGGATGACCGTTACCGGGAGTCCTGATGCCCCAAGGAGACGGCCATCTACTCCTTGGCCGACGTGGGGAGGGTGCAGCTCAGGTATCGGCAGTACGATCCCTGTGTTGTCAGGGGGCTACAACCTAGAGGGTACATGACGACCCCACCACAACGGGCTGGCTACCGTGCTGGATTTCGGGTGCCATGGAAAGTCCATCATGATCGTAGGTGCAGATGGGGATGCACTATGGGCGTAACTTGCGCAACCCATCAGGCGTTTAGGCCCAATTTGAGGAATAGTGGGTGTGGTTACAACGCCGTTACAATGCTGAGTGCCAAGGTCTTAGTGCACTGAGGACCAGTGAGACACCACATACGGCGTTCTTCCCCAAAAGGCTCTTACTTCTGTAGAATTTTGAAATTGTAGGTCAAACCCCAAGGGGGACCATCACATGGAAGGCCGAAACGGTTGAAACTCCTTTTAGTCGCCTCTTACGACAGGCAGGAATACCTCGGGCCTATTCTTACCCCGGATCCGCAGGGGGAGCAACCTTTCGATGTCCTCCGTCAATTTCCACCTGGTAAGGATACCACACCGCACAGCAATATTCTAAGAGGACGAACGAGTGTAGTGTAAGCTGTCTCTTTAGTGGACTTGTTGCATCTTCTAAGTGTCCTGCCAATGAAACGGAACCTTTGGCTCGCCTTCCCCACAATATTATCTATGTGGTCTTTCCAACTGAAGTTGTTCGTGATTTTAACACCCAGGTACTTAGTTGAATTGACAGCCTTGAGAATTGTACTATTTATTGAGTAATCGAATTCCAACGGATTTCTTTTGGAACTCATGTGGATCACCTCACACTTTTCGTTATTTAGCGTCAACTGCCACCTGCCACACCATACAGCAATCTTTTCTAAATCGCTTTGCAACTGATACTGGTCTTCAGATGACCTTACTAGACGGTAAATTGCAGCATCATCTGAGAACAACCTAAGAGAACTGCTCAGACTGTCACTCACGTCATTTATATAGATCAGGAACAGCAGAGGTCCCAGGATGCTTCCCTGGGGAAGACCTTGTAACCTCCCCCTCACTTATCGACCTTAATGAATGTGAAAAATTAAACCGCGTGTACCTAATGGAAATTTGGGAAAAAGCAATCGTCACCGAAGTTAATTTGTCGGTAAAGAGGGAGGAAAGGGTTACATCTAAATGAAAGGAAAAATGCAAATGAAACTGGTGGAAATTAATTTTGAAAAGGGGTAAAGTTAATAAAGAAAGTAAATGTGCCGCCGTTGCGTTAACAATTAACAATTAACTAGCGGCAATTAGATATTTGAGATTTGGGGGAAATTACGGTCGCCAGTCCTAAGGACAATTACGATAGTAACTGAAAAAGAAAGGTTATTACACATATAATTAGCACTAGAAGCGTGGCAACTGAAGGTTGACACATGTAGTGTGAAAACTGAAAGTTTACCAGAAGTAATAAATTTCACTACACTCTGACTTAATTTAGCAAAAGAATTAATAAAAACCGGAAAACTGAAAGTTAATTTAGTGACTGAAATTAATAGTGAGCTTTGTTTCTGAAGCACATCGAAATTCAGTAAAATGAGGCTAGTCTTGGGCTACCTCAACAATCATTTCAAAAGCTACTTGAATCTACGCAATTTAGAAATAAGAGATTTAACTTTGAACTTGAATTAAATGATTCTGAACAATTAACAATAGTAAAATTTAGTACGTACCAAGCTGAGCTGTAGTCACAGGTAAGCTAAAATATGGTAACGAAACTCGCACTCATAATTTGTGCTTGTGTAATCTAAATATTGTTGCCAGCTATAAATACGTTAACTGAACTTTGAAATTAAAGCAGTGAAATCGAATGATGCTGGCGTTTGAATTTCGGGCTCATTTCGGAAAAGGAAGGGACCCTGCTTGGCAATGCAATTGGGACAATGAGCAACAAAGGTTCATGCTAAGTTGCTGTAATTTTGTGATGCAACAATTTTAAAAGTTTGAAAAGCTGAGGTCTGCCATACAGTTCTAAAATTTTACGTGCTTCCAGTCTTCCTTGTTGGCTGATTGAAGGTTTGAAGCCGTCGATCGAGGACGTGGCGACAGTCACTCATTGTCGGCCGTCGCTGTTGCAGAAGCTGGATGCTGGCGCGCCTTCTTCTCGACACGGTCACCAGGCGAAACGGGCTCTTGATGTGTGCCAGCTAATGCTTCCCGTCCGCGACACTGTGCTAGAAACTATTATAGCCAGTCGAGCGCAATTAAATGCTGCCAAACCCCGAAAGCGCGGCAACTCGCGGGAGCGTCACACAACACACCTGCTCAACCGCACTACTCCAGCCAGACTCCCCTCTGCTCTGCCCACAGGCGTCTAAAGCTAGCGAAATGAGGGATGCTCAACTACCGGACTTACCGGTAGATGGCTCTACCAGCTGATTACTGTCGTCTGTATTGACCGCCATATTCGAATTTGGCAAGAAGTTTCTCTCGGTCTGTACGGTGTATAAGGAATTAAGTATTATCGAAATGGTGATTTCTTGTTCCGCTTTCAATTGTACGAAGCGATGGAGTAAGGAAAGTGACTTACCATTTCACAGGTAATAGGACTACCGATACAATACGATAAAAATACAGACTTAGTGCGTTTGCTAATGCGATGTTTTTGAACAGGTTTCTCCTAAAGCACCCAGAGCTGCTAAAGAAGTGTATTACTTCCGTGAAGCGGAAAGGTTTTAATCCTACGTCTTGCAGTTCTCTTTGCGGAAACCATTTGCGACAAGATGATTACGTAGTGAGCCCTAGAACGTGGAAGAAACGTCTCAAACCCGAAGCAGTGCCATCAGTTTTTGACTTTCCGACTCATTTGATGCCACCAAATAAACAGCGACGATGACATGTTGTTAGGATTTTGAGTGACAACGAATGCTTCTCCATTTGAGGAAGCTAATTAATTTCCTTGCTATGTGTGTGCTTTTTACTTTTGTGAATTTATTTCGTACGAACACAAATGAGCTACATTGGTCTAAGCAATGTTGTAATACAGGTCCATATTTTTGTTTTTAGCGTTGTCATAGAATCTGTGCTCGATTTGCCAGCTGCAGAACCTACTGATTGCGTGGAGAATGTTGTCAATGAGAATTCTTCCGTGGAAAGCATGTCCCAATTATCCAATGCAGAAGCTGCGAATTGTGTCAAAAACGTTAGTATAAGGATGTTTTCACACGCCCAAAGTTTTCTTATAATATTTTTTCATCAAGCCTTGAGATATTTCAATCATATATAACGAAATTATTTCTTTGTTTCAGAGTGCAGTTGGTTCTTCAGTAATTGATTGTGGTATACAGTCGAAAGTAGAAATGGAAGACAAGGCGACCGAAACTTGCAATTTTTTCTCAAGACATTGTGCACGAATTAAAACGTAAACTGAAGTGCGTCTGTGAAAAACTTCGAAGAAGAGAGAAGAAAGTATGTTCCATGGATGACATCATAAGTTCATTGAAGGAGAATGGGCATCTTCCTAAGAAGTTACATAATTTCCTCAATCATCAGAAAGGAACACAAGTGGAATTAGTGTGCAATTTAGTGAACAACTCTCTCTCGTCAAAGGGTAATAGATACACAACAAATGTGAAAATGTTTGTGATGACTGTGTACTTTTATTCACCAGCAGCATGTGATTACCTGCAAAAATTAATGCCTCTGCCCCATAAATCATTGATTTCCAAATGGATGGCAAGTGTAGACTGTGAACCTGGCTTCTTAAAAGATTTTTTTAAGTACATTGATTTGAACCCAATTGTAAGGGACCAGTTCAGCGATTCATGTCTAATTGTAGACAGTATGGCAATTAGGAAGCAAGTAGTTTGAGACCGAGGAACTAAGCAATACACAGTTTTTTTTTTTTAGACTTTGGTGGGGAAGTTTCTCAGTCCAAAGAAGTAATAGAGGTATCCAAGGCTCTGACTTTCATGCTTGGCTCTATTAAAGGCAAATTTAAATGCCAGATTGCATATTTCTTTATCAAGGTGTACAGGCAAATAATCAGGCCACACTGATAAAATCTGCTTTGAGAGGCTGCATAGTTCTGGCATTAGGGTTTGGTGTGTTACATGTGATGGCTGCAAGGTAAATATAAGCACTTGGCTGTACTTTAAATTTTTCCAAGGGTGATTTTAAAAGCCACTTTCCTCATCCTGTGGAAAAATACAATGTTTATTGTATCTTTGACATGTGTCATATGATTAAGTTAGCCATAAATGCTGTAGCAGAAGTATCTATCGAGTCTCCAACTGGCATTATTAGATGGCATTTCATTGAGCAATTGAAGAAGGTACAAGAAGAAGAAGGTATGACATTTGCCAACAAACTAGCAGAGCAACATATAAGTTATGTAAATTAGCTACACAGACTTTGAATTCTAGTGTGGCAGATAGTATAGAGTTTTTGAGGAGGGTTGGTGAACCAAATTTTAAAGGAAGTGAAGCAACAGTAGAATTTTTGTATTATATTGATAGGATTTTTGATATTCTGAACTCCAGAAATCCATTAGGTAAAGGGTATAAGAGCCCCCTGAGACTTGACAACAAATCTTATTGGCTTGGTATTTTCAGACACTAAAAATTATATCAAAAGCTTAAAAATTATTGGTGTTCCGTTGCTGCTCCATGCAAGAAGTACTTTTGCTTTTGGGATAATTTTCGATATGCAATCAGTCAGGCACATAGCTCTGTCAAGTATGCTTCGTGTCAAATCTCCTCTGAAGTATTTGCTGACATATAAACTGTCACAAGATCACATAGGGCTTTTTTTTCCTGCTTTCGGCCCAGAGGTGGTTGGAACAACAATCCAAATGCATACCAGTTCAAATGTGCCATGAGAAAGTTTCTCTTGGGTAACAGTGTCACTGTAATGAGTGAGAATTGATCAAATTTTAATGTGTGTTGTGTGCCACCTGTTTATGATTTTCATGCAAGAAAGCATGTAGTAGAAAGTGATGAAAGTATTGCAGAAAATGAAATAGAGAAGTGGTGTGCACTTCTTGATGATAAGATTAAGTTCTCATTTTACAAGCAAAACATAGTCTATTATATTGCAGGATATGTGTCATTGCGCTTGTCAAGGCAGATCACATGCAAAGACTGTCTTCACATACTGAAGCCACCAGTAGTTAAATCTGCATTAGAATGTGATGCTCTCTATGCTTTTCCCAATATGGCCAGTAAAAATGCATTTGTAAATTTTGTTAACCGGGGAGAACTGGTTAAAACAAATGGCTGTGTATACTCTGTTGTAGAATACTCAGATAAACTGTTTCAGATGTTTGTGATTGCTGGGGATATGCGACGGAAATATATACAGGCCAAGATTTTGCATTCTGTTAAAAATAATTTTGTAGATTACCCATTTCCTGCTCTTGGTCATGATTACCGTTATGAAATTGGGATTGAGGACTTACATCAGACTCAACTTGTTTGTAAGATTGCATCCCTGTACTCCTGCATACGCTTAAAAACATATGGGAAAAAATGTCTGCTGAGAAAATTTTAAACAACAAATCAAGTATAAGGCAGAAGTTAAATAAACTCATATTGTTTAATCATGTATAGTGCGCAAATTGGAAAAGACTATGTAATGGAACATTCCATGCAGACGGGTGTGACATTTTGACAGCTTTTTTAAAACTTTGTCCGTAGATTTGTTGTTGTGTAATGATGAACTTCAAAGGACGAATCACATTGAAGTAAAATTAACTCTTTACGTCCTGTGTAGATATTGTAACAAAATTGTAATTGTTTATTATATAAGCTTATTTTAAGATGTTTGGTGTTACAAAATATGCACTTACATTAAAAACAGGTGATTTGTGTGAAATTAATGGAAAAAAAGTTCTGAGACTTATTTGACAGATGGCTTTCAGTGTGAGAAAATATTTCCCTCAATAACCATGTTAACTTGAATTTGATCTAATGGAGTATGCAGTGGCCCTATGTTTCAAACAGTAATGTTTGTGGATACTCTGCAACATAAGAGCAATAAAATTGTTACTCTGTCAATTCTTGTTTTAATACTTCCTAGAAAGAACACAATGTTCCAATTGATCATAAGCATTCTTTTTACTTTAGAACCATTCTAGAATAAGGGAGCCTGAGTCAGGTGAAACCTAATACTCTGAATTTTGTCTTTATTTTGCTAGGAGGTCTTTCTATTATATTTTCCTGTGTTGGAGGGGGGGGGGGGAGATAATGCAAATAGAATTATCTTTCTAGCACTACAAAGTACAGAATACAGTGATTGCAGTTGCACTTGGCAATCTAGGAAATTTCAGTACTTGTTACATGCCTAATTTTCATCATTTACCTTAATTATATGGTTGCACTTTTTGCTGATTTGAACTGTGTACTAAATGTTAAAAATATTTTGTTTGGTCATAGTAATAAAAGCATTTCATTTTGTTAGTTCATATGTCCCACATGGAACTGAAGTTATGACGACAAAGGAAGGAATTAACATTAAGGAATCTTACTTCACAGAAATTATGTAACAATGGTTACACTTTTTGCTAGTTAACGTTAACATAAACCATTTAGTTTTCCATTAAGAGTGAAAGCAGTTGCACGAGTCACGTGTAGAACAAAGTTACCCATAGGGAACTAAAGTATTTTACGTTTGAGTTGTTGCAGGCCCAAAGTATTGTGCTCTTCATATTTCTATTTAAAAAAGTTTGTAACTCAAATTACCAGACAATTTGGAATCTGTACATACATGTGTGTAGCAAAGTACTTTTCATGTGCCATGTGGAATCTTTAATTTTCTGGTTTAAATATAATTTATTTCATGAATTACCTTTAATACCAACAGTGTCTGAATGCATTATTTACCATTTAGAAGAAGCAATATTAGTGTACATGATAACAAACCTCATGAAAAATGGGAGAGATTGTTCTGTAGAGAACTTGGAATGGCTCTCTATCAATAGCAGGTAAAAAGAAGGCTTCTATTAAATGTTCAAAGAAACCAGTCAACACCTCTTAATTATACAGTAATAAAACAATTTACTTTTTTCAGAATTTCTGGTAAGTATTAAAAGTGTGAAGACCTATTCAATTAGTATTTGCTTTACCAATAACCTGTAGTAAAAGCACACATAGAAGCAGGTAATTATGGGAGTAAAGAGTTATGTTAAAATTAAACATACTGACTGGTATTACTTGCTCACAGAACATTGTAGTTGCTGTACAGTTAATGCTGTAAGTGGTGTACCCAATGTGATTCCTGGAGGATATAATATTCTGTTATCCTATGGGAGTGCACTGGTGCCACACCTATTGAAAATAAGTTTTGTTGTGGAATAGTTGTATCAGACGTCTGTACCAGAAAACAAATCTCCACTGTGACACCCTTATGTTCTTGGTATGCTATTAGCTATTTATTACAGGAATACTCTAAACATGGAGGAGGGAGGGGGGGAGAGAGAGAGAGAGAGAGAGAGAGAGAGAGAGAGAGAGAGAGAGAGAGAGAGAGAAATATGTAGAGAATGTTACTCTCTTTCCAGATACTGTTCTATTTCTTCAAACCAATTCTGAATTTCTCAGGTTATTACATATTATTTACTGTACATTGTCCAGCAATACTTCTGTTGTTACCGGATAGTTTGTAATTTGGCACTACCTTTGTGCCACTGGTATTGGCTAGTGTACTTTTGCAGATAAGAAACTCGGCTGGACTAGAATGTCCTGTCAGTATAGAACAAATTCAGACAATATGGAACTTTTTACACTAAATTTGCAATATAATGACACCCTTGTCTCACACAGATTGTAGCAGCCATTGGGGTGCCTGTCTGGCCAGCTTCTGCAGCTTTCGCTTTCAGGTTTGGTGTTTGCTTGGGCCCTATACTGACAACCAGTCATTCCAGTGACAGACACCATCTCAAAGACTGGAACCAAGATTCACAGAAATAAAATTCCATGGTTATAATTCATAGTGTAATTAATTTTGCTCACTCACATGTTTTGAATTCCATTTTAAAATAAAACCATGGTACCAGTCATTGTTTGGGTGTCAGACTGGAAAATTGGTTTTAAGACACCCCAACCATAAAATTAACAGCTGTGATCGATGTTATTTTCAGCAAGTCCCTTCACTTCCTAATGATACAATTCATGCATTTAAGAGACGCCTTAACGTTGGCCTTTGTGTTTGTCTCATTTAAATGTATTTCTTGTCTCGTATCAAAGACTGAAGCACTGTCAAAAACTGGTGCTTCTACTTTATCACTTAGTTAAAATACACCAATCACGTACAGCAGTTAATAAAATCATGGCATTTAAATTTCTGATCAAAGAGAGAGCCAAATTCGTAAGTGCATGTTGCAAATACAGTGTCAGCATATATGTAGATCGGTAATGCATCACTTCAGATAAAGAAAATAATAAATTTTTACGTTTATACGTAAGTAATACTTTGACAGTTCAGTTGTAATTTCTGTTGTCAGTAAAGATACCCCTAAGCAAACGCAAACGATGTCAACTTTTTATTTGAAGAGACGTCTTCACTGTTTTGCACACTAGATTTTTCGAATTATACCTGTAGTTAATAGCTTTGGCAAGTAAGGTAATTTGTTGACCTCCATTGAATCTTAAATAGTGTTTTAAAACGGGCAAATAAGTAAAGCACTCATAAAATTAATAGTAAATGATTTATAGGGCAGCTTGTCAAACTTCCAAAACACACTCGAATTTAGGAATTTCATAGCAGAACTGTCACTGTTTTTTCTCGCTAGATTAGAGACACTTCATTATGTTGATGTGTAGATATCTAGAACATCCAATATAAAAGACTTATGAGGGCGCAGAACGAAAAACATTTTCATCCGTGTTTTGACACTTCGTTTCTTGCCAAATTCAGATATGGCGGACACCAGTGATCTCTGGCGGACACTCAACGATATGAACTTTGGCCGGCACGCGCTAGAGCCATCTATCGGTAGTTCCGGTAGTTGAGCATCCCTCATTTCGCTAGCTTTAGACGCCTGTTGCTCTGCCCTACCAAAGATCCTAAACACTTTGGTTCTCCACACGACCTATCGATGTAATGGTTCGATAGCATAGTTTCCCTAGGCCAGACCAACGAGTATAAATTTCATAGAGTGGCCACAGTCTAATGTTAGACTGTGGAGTGGCTGAGATACTAGTTACAGCGCTCCTAGCGGCAACCAACGCTAACTCGGCCGCCATGTTCTCCTTAGTCAAAACATTAGGAAAGCGTTACTGTTGTTTGTGTTGGAAGTGTGTCAGCTGTTGTGATATTACTGCAATATTTAACTTTTCTAGTTGACTTTTTTGTTACAAAATATAAAGTCAACATGCCTGCAGTGTGTTCAGCGTTCAACTGCACAAATCGCAGCGATAAAACAACAAATATTTCATATAATAAGTAAGTATATTAGTACCGAAATACGACACACGTTTTTTAATGTTTATTAGTCATTTGCATTGGAACTGTAATTATGCTTAAGACAAATGCAGGAAAGTAATTTATTTATCGTTGATTACAGATTTCCTTTAAAAGATAAGGAAATTACACAAAGATGTGTTATAAATATGAAGCGAGAAAACTGGTTTCCTACTACAGCCAGTACCTCTGTTCAGTTCATTTTGAAGAGAAATATATGTACCACACAAATGTCCAGAGGCGCCTTTTGTCAAAAGCAAGCACCACATTTACAAAAGCAAGATAAAGTATTACGACCACAACCCAGAAAGCGATCTTTCGACAATTTGCAAGATAGCGCTGTTACAGTGGCATCATTAGCACAAAGTAAGTCAATAATGTAATTTTACTCCGTGTTCTTATTACTTTGAATTACATACTTTCTATTATAATCTTATGGTGTAACTCTGTTATAAACTTATGATGTAACTGCATTCTTTCAGTGCCTGTCGGACCCATATCTGTTTCTGCTGACCACATTTACTGTCTCCCAAGCCCTAAGAAGTTGAAAACACAATATAACAGAGTACAAGCAGAGAATGTGCGACTAAAGAAGCAGATAAAGCAAATGAAGCAACTTAGTGTACGACACAAAAGAAGAATAGTGCAGTTACAGACTTTAGTTGCTGGTTTGAGAAGAAGGCTATGTAGTTCAGTTTCTTATATGTTAAACAGTGAACATGTAGTTGGTTTGTTGAAGGAGCTATTGGAATTTCAGTGCAGTGCTAAAGTATGCCATTATTCTCAGCAAATAAGGAAATTTGCCCTGACCCTACACTTTTATTCTGCCAAGGCATACAGCTACTTACGAAAATTTGTGAAATTACCCCACCCAAGGACGCTTCGCCGTTGGGCACTGTAACACATTTCAAATAAATTCTCGTTCACAGTGTACTGGTTTTTGAGGCTTTGACTGTTTACTTTGAAATAGCGACAAAAATATCGAATTTCTGCGCCCGTTACTGTTTCTAATAGTTAACCACAGCATGTTTAGAAGTTTCACCATAATATTCTGGTGGTACCTGCTCTAATTGCATTAATTTATGGGCAACAAGTAACGTTATAGTGGATGGACAGACTTATTTGAGTTGTCTTGTAGTGTTATCTACATAGAAAAGTTTAGCCATATTTCGACAAAAACATCCCTTTTTGCTGTCAGTGTACACTGAAATCACTGCTGCCTATTGCTTGTTTTAGAAAAAATAAAGCTAGTATGGGCTATTTCAAGTAAGTCAAACGCAGTTACAAGGGGGCGGGACACAGCAGACGAATGACTTGACTAAAGAAAACATGGCGGACAGAACTTCAATTTGCTTCAAACATGGCGGACCTATAGCCACTCCATGAAATTTTAACTCGTTAGGCCAGACCCAGCGTAAAAATACAAATAATCTTTACACAACAAACCAATTATACATCGACATAAATGCATATATATACAAATTGTAAAACAATTAAAATATACAAAGACACAGAAACGTCATATATTCAGGTAACAAAGTAAGGAAAAAAATTATAGTACAATAGATGGAAATACGAGGATATGCATTTCCGGCGTTACAAGCTGATATCACTTCAGTTTTACTCGATGATTTTCCGTCTATTACTACGAACTGCGACCTTCCTGACAGGATGAGACGATACCCCACAGGCCCGCAGCTTGATTAGAAGACGCTTGTGAGGAACGGTGTCAAAAGGTTTCCGGAAATCTAGAAATACGGAATCAACTTTATATCCCATGTCGATAGCGGCCATTACTTTGTGCGAATAAAGAGCTAGCTGCGTTGCACAAGAACGATGTTTTCTGAAACCATGCTGATTACGTATCAATAGATCGTTCCCTTCGAGGTGATTCATAATGTTTGAATACAATATATGCTCCAAAACCCTACTGCAAACCGACGTCAATGATATAGGTCTGTAGTTCGATGGATTACTCCTGTTACTCTTCTTAAACACTGGTGCGACCTGCGCAATTTTCCAATCTGAAGGTACAGATCTATCGGTGAGCGAGCGGTTGTATATGATTGCTAAGTAGGGAGCTATTGTATCAGCGTTATCTGAAAGGAACCTAATCGGTATACAATCGGGACCTGAAGACTTGCCCGTATCAAGCGATTTGAGTTGCTTCGCAACCCCTAAGGTATCTACTTCTAAGAAACTCATGCTAGCAGCTGCTCGTGTTTCAAATTCTGGAATATTCCATTCATCTTCCCTGGTGAAGGAATTTCGGAAAACTGCGTTCAATAACTCCGCTTTAGCGGCACAGTCGTCGGTAACAGTACCATCGGCACTGTGCAGCGAAGGTATTGACTGCATTTGCCGCTTGTGTACTTTACATACGACCAGAATTTCTTCGGATTTTCTACCAAATTTCGAGACAATGTTTCGTTGTGGAACCTATTAAAGGCATCTCGAACTGAAGTCCTTGCCAAATTTCGTGCGTTTGTAAATTTTAGCCAATCTTTGGGATTTCGCGTTCTTCTGAACTTCGCATGCTTTTTCCGTTGCCTCTGCAACAGCGTTCGGACCTGTTTTGTGTACCATGGGGGATCAATTCCATCTCTTACCAATTTATGAGGTATGAATCTCTCAATTGCTGTTGCTACTATATCTTTGAATTTGAGCCACATCTCGTCTACATTTGCATAGTCAGCTCGGAAGGAATGGAGATTGTCTCATAGGAAGGCTTCTAGTGACACTTTATCCGTTTTTTTAAATAAAATTATTTTGCGTTTGTTTCTGGCGGATTTGGAAGAAACGGTATTGAGCCTAGCTACAACGACCTTGTGATCACTAATCCCTGTATCAGTCATGATGCTCTCTATTAGCTCTGGATTGTTTGTGGCTAAGAGGTCAAGTGTGTTTTCGCAACCATTTACAATTCGCGTGGGTTCGTGGACTAACTGCTCGAAATAATTTTCGGAGAAAGCATTTAGGACAATCTCGGAAGAAGTTTTCTGCCTACCACCGGTTTTGAACAAGTATTTTTGCCAACATATCGAGGGAAGGTTGAAGTCCCCACCAACTATAACCGTATGATTGGGGTATTTTTTTTATTACGAGACTCAAATTTTCTCTGAAATGTTCAGCAACTGTATCATCGGAGTCTGGGGGTCGGTAGAAGGAGCCAATTATTAACTTAGTTCGGCTGTTAAGTATAACCTCCACCCATACCAATTCGCACAGAGTATCTACTTCGACTTCACTACAAGATAAACCACTACTGACAAACACTCCACCACCAATTCTGCCTAATCTATCTTTCCTGGACACCGTCTGAGACGTCGTAAAAATTTCTGCAGAACTTATTTCAGGCTTTAGCCAGCTTTCTGTACCTATAACGATTTCAGCTTCTGTGCTTTCTATTGGCGCTTGAAGCTCAGGGACTTTCCCAACACAACTACAACAATTTACAACTACAATTCCGACTGTTCCTTGATCCAAGCACGTCCTGTATTTGCCATGCACCCTTTGAGATTGCAGCCCACCCCGTACTTTCCCGAGGCCTTCTAACCTAAAAAACCACCCAGTCCACGCCATACAGCCTCCGTTACCCGTGTAGCCGCCAGCTGAGTAGTGAACTCCTGACTTATTCAGCAGAACCCGAAACCCCACCACCCTATGGCGCAAGTCAAGGAATCTGCAGCCAACACGGTCGCAAAACCGTCTGAGCCTCTGATTCAGACCCTCCACCCGGCTCTGCACCAAAGGTCCGCAGTCGGTTCTGTCAACGATGCTGCAGATGGTGAGCTCTGCCTTCATCTCGCAAGCAAGACCGGCAGTCTTCACCAAATCAGATAGTCGCTGGAATCCAGAGAGAATTTCCTCAGATCCAAAGCGACACACGTCATTAGTGCAGACATGTGCCACCACCTGCAGCTGGCTGCACCCTGTGCTCTTCATGGCATCCGGAAGGACTCTTTCCACATCAGGAATGACTCCACCCGGAAAGCACACGGAGTGCACACTTTATTTCTTCCCCTCCTTAGCCGCCATATCCCTAAGGGGCCCCATTACGCGCCTAACATTGGAGTTCCGAACTACTCTGTTATAGGTGTTTACGTCACTCTAAGCTGAAAATGCATTACTGTACGTACTGTGTCATGCATTGTTTGTCGCATTCTGATATTGAGTGTTGACGACCTGTCGCCGCTCGCGGCATGGCTTGCTTTTGTGCACGCTACCGCGCTTACAATTATAAAAAGAGAGGAATTGTCTCATTAGCGAAACAATGGCAAGAGACTGCTATTTGTTGTTACGTACACTGATGCTTTCTTTGATAATGATCAACAAGAACCAAATAATAGACTGCGTATGATAGAAGACGTTCTGAACGAGTTTGGCGAAAATTTTTCTCCGTTTGAAAATCTTCGCAGACGACTCTTTAGTACATCACATTTTGCACAGAAATTAGTCGTCTCAGATTTAAAAATATAGTCAATTGCCGTGCTTCATTTCTGACTGTATCACTATTAGGCATAAGAATAATAAGAATATAAACATGACATGATATGTATATTGTTCCGCGTTTGCTGTTGTCTCACTCCAGTTTCGTAGTTTATTAGGCAGACAGGATTTAATGAGATAGCAGCAAACACGAAAGAATACATGGCAAAATGTTTATATTCGTATTATTCTTATGGTGAAGAGAATACTGCATGTGATTCACAATTCATAAAAGTTCCTATTAACAACCGCGTTTTCTCACAGGAAGGAAAAAATTCAGAATGTAGAGTTGGCCATATTGACAAACGTCCCAAACAGTCTTGCCAGTCGGATTTTCGTAGTACATTGAAATGCTGCTACATTCGAAGATGAATAATACGGAATTTGTATTTACTTCGTTGGATAATGTATGAAAATGCAGTGGTCGAAACTCGGGGTGGAGAAAAAAGCTCCACCTTCCACCTTTTTTTAAATTTGTTTACTGATGCAGAGGTTTTGGCGCCAGTATTTATCTTTGTGCCTGCAAAGCATGCCTGTGTAGCGCTACATATATTCGACGGCAAAAGTTAGTTGTGGCGGCACCTACCAACATTTTTCAGAACTTCCGCTTGCTTTGCACTCTATTCTAAGCCGCAGGCGGTTTATTGGATTACAAAAACCGGAAAAAGTGCGGCTTAGATTCGAGGAAATACGGTACCTCTCCCTTGTAGGTGAAAGCAATAATGGTTCGGAAGTAATACATAGACAAACAACTACAGAAGTTATCACATTTTTTGGAAGTTTCCAATATTTTTTATCTCTTGTGTGAATGGCAGTACTGAAACAATATTTGGTGTCTATAGAGAGGTGATATGGCTGAATTCATAAAACAAATTTGCTTGTGTTACTTGCATGCAAACATTGACTCTCTGGATTTTGAAAATTCTGAAATTGTCAAAAATCACTATTTGGGACCTCCCAAAATGCAGTGTGTGCAAGGTCACAGCATGCTGTAAATTGCTTTATTATGTAGCTTGTATCCAAGTCTAATTACCCCCAAAGTATATTTGTGTTACTCCAATGCCTAACGTTTTTTGTATTCTTTAGCAGTGTGTACGTGTTGATAAGGACAATATTGTAAGTACCACAAAATTTGACACAAGAGAACCATTATTCTGCAACATATTCAACCGGAATTAGTAGAAATAACATGTTCCATTCAAAATGTTTCAAATGAGACCAATCTTTTGGCGGTATCTGCTTTAGTACAGGAGCTAGGATGTCACACATCGTATAGTGTTTTTCAGAAAAAAACGACCAAAATTGCAACTCTGGGAGGGCCTAGCTCAACCCCCTGGGGGTTACACATTTCAATACCTGAGATATGAACTTATTTAGGGCAGGTATTAACTGTACTGAATTTCATTGAAATCTGTAACCATGTTGCAACCCAATTTGGCTAAAATCTGATGATTTTCAATGGAATGACCTTAATACATTCTGCCTAATGATGTTGATTAAAGTACACCAACAGCACATGAAATGTTTTCCAAATGCACAAAACACGAGTCTTCCTACTCTGGCCAAATGAATGAAACAGCTGGTCCAGGTGGGAGGAGAAAAAGTAGTTCAATATCTTCTCCTCCGCCATAGGCATTTCTGATAAAGGCAAAGTATCGCCTGAGGATGAATGCCTGTACATTGTGGGGCATTTTCATCGAGTGAAAAATTCAAGGAAGGCTTTTCAGAAGAAGTTACTCTTCTAAACTCTAAAGAATCACAAGAATGTGGTTTGTAACGGTGAAAATTCCTGATACCATGTATTGTGCAGATTGTCAAAGATCTCTTCTTGAGGTTCTTTTGTAGGAAATCTACATCGACTTTCTCTAAGAAGTGAAAAAAACCATCGGTCAATATTAGTTTTGCAGAAATCGTAAACACATGATAAAGTTATAGGAATGCTGATCTCCATAAGCTGTTTCTGTGTAGCCTGTTTGGCCAGCCTGTCAGCAAGTTCGTCGCCTGGGGTTCCGACATGTCCTGGGGTCCACAAAAACACCACAGAACGACTGGACCATTCCAGGGCATAGATGAACTCCTGGATGGTCACCACCAAAGGATGATGAGGGAAGCGCTCGTCGATTGCTTGTAGGCTGCTTCAAGGAGTCAGTACACAGAAGAAACGACTCCCCAGGGCATGAACGGATGTGCTCAAGAGCACGAGATACAGCAACCAGCTCTGCAGTGAAAACACAGAAGCCATCGGGCAAGGAATGCTGTTCAATATGTCCTCCATGGACATACAAGAAGCCAACGTGACCATCAGCCATTGAGCCGTTGGTCTAAACCACTTCATAGCCTCGGTATGTGTCAAGAATCGAGAGGAAGTGACAGAGGAGAGCCACGGGGTGAAAGGTCCAGGCAAAGCCATGGAATAAGGTATACACCATGGAGGTGTAAGCAAGTGGACCTCGAGTATAGGTGATAAAGGCTGGGACTCCAGTTCAGATAGAAGGGATCGGACGCGAAATGCAATTGTAAGTCCTGACCTGGGCGGCCGATGTGCGAGTTAAACCACTGTGGGTGGGAAAAGGAGACAGCAATTTGGATGTGCAGGAGAACTACGAATGTGTGCAACGTAACTGACCAGCAGTTGTGAACACCTGACCTGCAATGGAGGAACTCCAGCCTCCGCCAGGACGCTGGTCACCGGACTCGTCCTAAAAGCTCCCGTCGCTAGTCTAACGCCACAGTGGTGCACTGGGTTGAGTAAACGCAATGCTCAGTGCACTGCTGAATCATAAACCAGACTCCCATAGTCAAGGCGGGATTGAAGAAGAGCTCTGTAGAGCTGCAGAAGTGTAGAGCACTCTGCACCCCAGTTGGTGTTGCTCAGGCAGCGGAGGGCATTGAGGTGCTGCCAGCACTTCCACTTAAGCTGACAAAGGTGAGGAAGCCAAGTAAATCGGGCGTCAAAAACCAGTCCTAAAAATCAATATGTTTCCACTACAGCAAGGGGATTGTCAGTAAAGTAAAGTTCTGGCTCTGGATGAATGGTATGATGCCGACAGAAATGCATAACACATGACTTTGCGGCCGATAACTGGAAGCCGTGGGCTAGAGCTCATGACTGTGCCTTGTGGATGGCTCCCTGTAGGCGCTACTCAGCAACACCAGTCCTGGTGGAGCAGTACGAAATGCAGAAGTAGTCTGCATACAGAGAGGGTGAGACAGATGGCCCTACAGCTGCTGCTAGACTGCTAATGACTACTAAAAATACGATACACACTCAATACAGAGCCCTGCAGGATCCCATTCCCTTGGATATGGTGGTGGTGGGGGGGGGGGGGGGGGGGGGAATTATGCGAGGCACCAACTTGGACACAGAAAGCATGAAGTGACAGGAAATTCTGGATAAAAATCGGGAACGGGCTTCTGAGATCCCACTCGTGTAATGTGGCAAGGATATGATGTCACCAAGAGGTGTCATACGGTTTTCATAAATCAAAAAAATGCAACAAGATGTTGGCGTCTGGAAAAGGCTGTTTGGATGGCTGACTTGAGGGACACAAAATTATCAGTGGCAGAGCGACCCAGGCAGAAATCGCCCTGGCACAGAGCCAATAGGCCATGTGACTCAAGGACTCAAACCAACTGCCGACACACCGTACGTTAAGAACGTTGGTGTGCTGATGGGACGATAGCTATCCACATCAAGAGGGTTTTTGCCGGGTCTGAGCACTGCGATGATGGTGCTCTCCTGCCACTGCGATGGAAAGAGATCAGATCCGGTTGAAGATCATGAGGAGATGTAGCTTGCTGTCAGACGAGAGATGTTTAATCATCTGACTGTGGATCCAATCTGACCCAGGATTTGTGTCGGGGCAATGTGGAAGGACAATGAGGAGCTCTCACTCTGTAAACGGGGCATTATAGGGTTCACTGCGGCGTGTAGTGACCAAGTGGACTTTCCCTTCCATCCACCATTTGAGAGTGCAAAAGGCTGGGAGGATAGTTCTCCAATGCAAAGGTGCTCCAGCGTAGGGTGTTGCTTATGCCGCTGTAGAGCTCGCCGACGATTGTCAATTGCCTCAGTGACTTCTGGCGACTGCCAAGTGACTGTCTTTCACCGGGGGCACCCTAAAGAATGAGGGATAATGTTTTCCACCGCAGAAACAGTTGTTGTAGTTACCCGCTCAACCACTACATTGATGTTACCATGTGGAGGGAGATTCAATGGTGACAGCAGAGGTGAAGGCTTCCCAGTCTGCCTTGTCTAAAGCCCATCTGGGCAGGCCTCCATGGGCCTGATGCCAGGGTAGTGACAGTAAGATGGCAGAGTGCTCACTACCACACAGGTTGTCATGTGCTCTGCAGTGGATAGACAGGAGAAGGTCAGGACTCAAAACTGAGAGATCAATGGCCGAAAATGTGCCATGTGTGGGGGCACCTGTATTTCAGAGGCAGAGGTCGGGTTGGGACAGTAAATTTTCGACATCTCTGCCTCTGCCCGTAAGCACAGTGCCACCCCACAAGGGGATTATGAGTGTTAAAATCTTCCAAAAGTAGGAAAGGTTTAGGGAGTTAATCAATCAGTGCAGCCACCACGTTCAGGGGTACTGCACCATCTGGAGGAAGATATAGGTTGCAGACAGTTATTTTCTATGTTGTCCTTATCCTGACAGCCACAGCTTCAAGAGGCATTTGAAGGGGCACAGGTTCACTGCATACTGAATTCAGGATAGACACAAATTCCACCTGACAGTCTATTATAGTCACTACAGTTCTTGTAATATTCCCTATAGCCATTAAGGGCAGAGGTCTGCATTTCTAGGAACCATGTTTCCTGAAGGGCAATGGAGAAAGAAGGTTTAAAGCTTAAGACTGCCGTAGCTCATCCAAATGGTGAAAAAAACTGCCGCAATTCCACTGGAGGATGACATTATCGTGAAGCTGGTAAGGCGTGAAGCACGGTAGCAGGCAGGTTATGCCTCAGGGTCACCTGCTGCCATCGACTGAGTATTTGTAGCCATTTCTATGGTGGATGAGGCATCAGTGAAATCCAGGTCTGCAGGGAATGCCAAGATCTCCAGCATATCCTCCAGTGCAGAATTGATAGGGAGTGGTGGTGTTGGGGCCACCAGAGGGTCCTGTTTCTTAGCAGACTACTACTTAAAAATCTGCCAGGAAGTTTCATATCAGCGCACACTCCACTGCAGAGTGAAAATCTCATTCTGGAAACATCCCCTAGGCTGTGGCTAAGCCATGTCTCCGCAATATCCTTTTTTTCAGGAGTGCTAGTTCTGCAAGGTTTGCAGGAGAGCTTCTGTAAAGTTTGGAAGGTAGGAGACAAGGTACTGGCAGAAGTAAAGTAAAGCTGTGAGGACAGGGTGCGAGTCGTGCTTGGGTAGCTTAGTTGGTAGAGCACGTGCCTGCGAAACGCTAAGGTCCCGAGTTCGAGTCTCAGTCTGGCACACAGTTTTAATCTGCCAGGAAGTTTCATATGAGCGCACACTCTGCTGCAGAGTGAAAATCTCAGACTACTTAGTTTGCCCTCTCTCTTCTCTTTAGGGGCTTGCTGGGAAGATTTCTCCGAAGCAGATTCAGGCACGGGGGAAGACCGTGAAGCTCTTCGTCCAGCAGCTTTTGGCTCCTGCACCCACTGGTGAATGTCCGACATGGCATTAGTGGAGACCTTGGGAGAGAGGGCCCCAAGGGACCACTTCCGCATGAGAGGAGCCGGAAGAGGCTGTTGCTTCTCCGGAGGGGGGAGGGGACCAATGTTCCTTGCATTTGAGGGGCCCTTGCTCCCAAAGTAGGTGCTTTGGGAGCAACGGAGGAAGATTTGCCCCCTACCACCAAGGGGGCGGATGTATTCTGGTGACCCGGAGGGGCCCACTGTACGTGGCACAGAGTGAGAAACCACTGGTACTTGGGATGGCAATGGTGATGTAGCTGCAGCATATGTCAACGTCAGCTCAATGGGGTGTAATCTCTCAAATTTATGTTTAGTCTCTATGTAAGTCACCCAGCCAGGTTCTTGTACTCCATGATTGTTCACTCCTTTTGGAGTACTTAGTAGTCTGGCGAGCATCGGGAGTGGTGCTCTCCGCAGCTGATACAGGAGGGTAGTGGCGCACATGGAGTATCTGGGTGTAGTGAGTGTCTGCAGTCTCGACATGTGGCACTGGAAGTGCAGCGGGAAAACATCTGCCTGAACTTCCAGCACTTAAAGCACTGCATAGGGGAAGGGGCGTATGGTTTAACGTCAGAGGTAAACCACCACCTTGACCTTTTCAGGCAATGAATCACCCTCAAAGGCCAAGATGAAGGCACCAGTACTGTAGTCTTTGGGTGTCCTGTAAATGCACCGGACAAAATGAACACCCTGCCATTCTAAATTGGTGCGGAACTCATCGTCAACCGACAAATCCAACAAGAGCAGATCACGATGGAAAATAATCCCCTGGATAAAGTTGAGGCTTTTATGGGGAGTGACGGAAACAGGAATATCACCCAGCTTGTCACAGGCGAGTAACACTCAGGATTGGGCTGGGGATGCTGTCTGAATCAAGACTGCACCATTTCGCATCTCTGACCGTGCTGTCACTTCTCCAAACTTATCCTCAAGGTGGTCAACGAAAAATTGAGGCTTCGTAGGTAGAAAAGAGTCCCCATCAGTTCTGCTACAGACTAAAAGCTGAGGCAAATATGGCTCTTTCCGTTCTGTAGCACTATGTTCCTCCCATGGTGTAGTGAGGGAGGGAAAAGACTCAAGAGTCATTCCTGTCGGCACTGTATTAGATCTTACCCTTCCTAGAGATTGCTGGTGCTGTACGGTCACCAGCAAGAGATGACTTAGTCCACTTCATTGCGGGTCATCCACCCTGATGTCACCCACTCCTATCAGGGGCTCCACACAGGCACCACCCACCCACAGCAAAGGCCAACTGGCATGATGGCCATTGCTGGGAGTCCTGATGCCCCACGAAGACAGGCATCTACTCCTTGGCATACATGGGGAGTTTACAGCTCAGGCTTCAGCAATGCAATCCCTGTGTTGTCAGGGGGATATCACGAAATGGGTACATGACGTCCCCACCACAACAGACTGGCTACTGTGCTGGTCATTGGATGCAGAGAAATCCAGTATTGTCATGAGGGTGAAAGAGGACAGGAGACAACAGAAAAGATGACATGCCCTGGAAAGTGTCCTCGCCCAAATAGTTGAATTGTAAGTGGAGATGCAAAGCCAAGACAAGAGATTCAGGAGATCGAATCTAAGGGCACTATGGATAACTCTTTCAACAAGTAAGGCATCCTTCCCCATATGGCATATGGCCCGCACTTCTGTAGAATTTTTAAAGTGGCAGGACAAATCATACAATTGG
The DNA here is from genome assembly GCF_023898315.1 of Schistocerca nitens. Lineage (NCBI taxonomy): Eukaryota > Metazoa > Arthropoda > Insecta > Orthoptera > Acrididae > Schistocerca > Schistocerca nitens. The sequence goes on along the minus strand of NC_064614.1, from coordinate 991,512,892 downwards.
ACCTGAACTCACAGGTACAATAAGTGTGAGACTTTTTTTGTCTCCTCTCACAACAGGCAGGAATACCTTGGGCCTATTCTGACCACCCAGATCTGCAGGAGTAAGTGGCTGTAGGATAGGGAGCAGTGGTGGCTTAATGAAAGGGTTCAGTTCCAGACATTAAATTTGTGTCACAAGGGATTGAACATCATGTGAGTAATGGGTAATTTATTTAACCATAAATGCACAGTAACAATTCAATGGGCACTGCGTCAGAAAAGAAAATTTGTTGTTCTAATTACAGAAAATAAAGAGACTCATCCAGTACAAAAAAAAGCCTGTAAGTGGAAATCTCTACTGTAAGTACCAGCATTCACACAATCTGTATCTTTTAGCTTCCTCCTGTAACATCACTCATAGTGGCCATTCACTACCCGTACACAATCTTCAGCCAAAATTTCTTTGATCCACTTCCTTCCACAACCAAACAGAATGTATATGCTCAAGAAGTAAACTTTTACCATGTTATCTTAACACAGTCCTCTAACAACTGTCATGCAAATGCTGCACTCACAATTAAAAGAGGAATTTGTGCGACAGCTTCACTTCCAATTGCAGTGCTCATGATGGGTATTAAAAGTCTACAGTAATGCTGCAGGGTCAATTGCACTGCCATCCATGTAGCTACAACGAAAACAATGTGCTCCCTGCAGATGACAGTGGGCAACCAGTGAGAGGTACATCAGTGTTCAGTATCTGGCCTAATGCAATAACTATTACATCGTCTAATTTTGTTTGCTTTTAGACAACTGCCCTTGCTAGAGAGTAAAGGTTCATGAATTATAAATATCCAGATGACTCTCCCATTTGTCACTACCATCTAAAGAAAAATCACACACATAAATTAATGCTACTCATTATTTTAGTCTATTTTCTAGAAAATACCAATACAACAGGTCTTATCATTCTTAGCGGGCGGACAGAAACTGGTCAACTGTGAGAATCCAAGCCCAAATCAACCACAGAAAGACAAATGCAAATTCTTGACTAACACACACACACACTGCTGAACAGAATTGGGATTCATTTCATGTGAGTAATGGGTAATCTGTCTGACAATAAATGCAGAGTAACAGTTCAAAGGGCACTGTGTCAGAAAAGAAAATTTGTTGCTCTAATTATAGAAAATAAAGAGACTCATCCAGTACAAAAAAAATATCATGCAAAAGATTACACTAGTATTCCCGTCAAAAACTTAAAATAATGATTTAGGTCACACTACACAAGCTGAAACAAAATCAAAATAGGTTTGTCTGTGGGTTATATAAGACTTATAATTCACACAAACTGATAGGGTGCAGAGTATTTACAAAATTTCTGCGTTAGAAATGGCATTTGTTATATGTTGTATCGTAAACCTGACGTGGAGGATACTAATTATGATAAACAATTACTTAATTTCCGAAACTGAGGAATAGGCTAATGGTAATGGCAGTAGGTCTAAAACAAGGTGCCACCAGGGCAGCAAATTAACGAAAAAACTTCCTTAATACATTATCTAAGTGATAAAGGGAACTTGGATACATGCTTACAAGTAGTGAAGGAAAAAAAATGCACAAAACTGGGTGTCTTACTAAGTCATTGTAGTTACGCAACGAGTGGTAGAAAAACGTTTAAAAGAAACACAGAAAGGGACAAGACATCTTAAGAGGAGGAACGAAGCAGAATGTCGCCCCCTACACAAAGTCACTACGTTTTCTATTGATTTAATTTCAACAATATAAAAGCTATTAATAACACAACAAACTACTTATACACGAAGAGCGACTCTTTGCACAGACGATACAACATTAATTGATATGAGTACGGGAATGTCATTTTGACAGAAGCCTCCCATTTTAACAGTAAGTTAATGCGAAATGTGAATTACGTAAAGGATACGCGATAGCTGACATTACCATTGAGTTGTTAATATCGCCACGTCTAATTCCATTCCACAGCAACTTTTCCAACTTTCTTGCAGTTGTCAGCAACCGGTGAGCCATTATCTAAAATCGTTTACGAAGAACTAAGCCTCCACAGTAACATCCCTAACCTGAGCAAGCTTAGTTATTACTACCTCAAACTCGAATTTTGCATCATTTTACAGTAACTTCCGATATGCTAACACTTTCGATTTCGTAGTCGATGGGTTAGACCGCTTGTGTAATAACAGAACAACACAATGTCCATAATGTTAGCAAACATCGGATACTTATTAAAGACTCAGACTGTTTTCAATAGACTGAAAGTCCACGTGCAAATACGGTACCCGGCGGTACATGTTTAAGTAAACTATTCTTAAAAAATTATTTTGGTCGTTTGCTGCACTGATACCGCTTCTGGATTGTTTTATCCGGCTTGTAGAGTCTTTGGCACGCAGCAATGTTTTCGAATATTTGAATGTGAGTGCGAAGTTACGAGTGATGGGACGGGAAATAAAGTGAAAATGTGGACAGTAGGCGAAGTTGTTAATGCACTGATTACTTTCTGTAACTCTTTGAGGAAGCTTATTCAAGTAACGCTGTGGCTTAGCTTCTCGGTAGGTGGTGTTATTGTAGAGTTCATCACGTTCGTTCTCTTCCATGTGGGAAATCTTTTAATTACTTTATTTGTCGTTCTCCAAGTGCTGTATGAAGATTTTATTGTGTTTATAATTGATTGTTCTTGGAAACTGAAGAGTGCGGCAAGTACTTTACTTCATTTCTGGTCACAAATATTGCTCGTCTCCTCGGAAACTTACCAAATTGCACGGAGGACCGCTGTGAGTTTACACGATTTTGTGGTGTCTTGTGTCAGTGTTCTATGGAGTTGTTTAAACAAGTTATACGGTTTCATCGTATTTGTTCCAGAACTGCTGAAAGAGGCGATTATACTTATAGGGTCCAGTGTATGGTACTGTGTTCAGTTTGTACCGCTGTGCATTGTATATTGTATGGCAACTTCTGTTTATGCTGTTGGCAGGTGCTACGAAGAGTTAACATCCATTGTTAGTGCCGCATATGATGGTATTAATACATTACTGTGGAGCGTGCTACTATTTTTTACCGATATACCACCAACAGCACTTTTTGGGTTGTTGATCGCCGTATTTTTATCAGTGGCATTTGTCAAATACCAGGCACAGATTTTCAGTTTTGCCCTAACTATTATTTTGTGTACTTTTAACTTTTTACGGTCTTTACCAGTCAGAATTCTTAAAGTGTTGCTGTCAACAGTTCGAAGAACAGTCATTCGACGGCAGTCTGAGACAAATGTATCTAGTGATGAATCGGATATCAGTGAGCAGTCTTCATATTCAACGCATAGTCAACAGCCAGTTAGTTCCCGCTTGAGGCCAGCAGTGAAACTTCATTCAACAGAAGCGAGTAGCTCCAAAGATGATTTGATTAAACGACTACAAAGAGAACAAGATAGTAGGCTGTGTGTAGTTTGTCAAGACAGGGACAAGTGTATTGTGGTTCTGCCATGCCAACATTTATGTCTGTGTGTACAGTGTGCTACTACAGTGCATAGGGAGAATGGGAAATGTCCTATTTGCCGGCAGCCTCTTAGAAAGGCAATGAAAGTTTATGTCAGCTAAATGCCGGATGGATTTCTCAAAGTCATATGTTTTCATGTTTAATCCATAAGTCTCGGGGGTGTGTAGCAACATTCAGAATCTAAAGTAGCTGATTTTGCTTTTACAGTTAATTTGAATAAAGTAATAAACATTTTTCTTGTGCTGTTTATCATATTAATTGTATATGCAAAATTATTTTATTAATATCTTGCCAAGCTTTTCATGTCCAATTTACGTGATAAGGCAGCAACATTCTGTTGTAGATTGTAAATGATGCAGTGAAATTCATTAAAATTTTGTAAATAAGAAGAAATTGGAAACACATTATAAAATAAATTTGATGCTAGGGAAAAACTATTGTCTGTAGTCATTCCCATTATCTCTTCAAAGTATTAGTGAGCCTCTCTGTACATATATTTAGTAGTTCATTTAATTATATAGCTATGTCAAGGAACTAATAGTTTACCTTGTGTGATTTGTACCATTTTTTTAATTATGTATGCTGCCACTGTGATACTTGTTTTTCATCAGGCCCAGGATGATGATGATGATGATGATGATGATGATGATTATATTTCCATTTTTTGGGGGAGCAGGGTCCAGGACCCCATCTGATTTGTTTTCATGGTTTCGCTAGATCATTGTCAAATGTTTGGATAATTTGTGCATGGCCAGTGGCAATTTTCTTCACTACTCATACCTCACTGAGCTACTATGGTGGCTGTAATGGCTTTAATGTTAACACAACTTTAAACTACTACTTTTCTATTGTTTTTTCATTCCATTGCTGTTATGCATTATAGTGGGATAAATATAAAGCTATTTTGGATAATAAGAAATGCAACTAGAGGGTTTTTTATGTCTTAAGACAAAAACCAATGGATTTAAATACACACCAGAAGCATTCGCTCCTTCAATTTGACTCGGACCGTCTCTATGTTGTTATGTGTGTACGAAAAAAATGGGTGTATCTTTGAGCTGATTACATGTAGAAAATGGGACCTTTCTTGTACTTGTCAACAAAAAGCTAATTACAAAATGTTAGAATATCTGTTCATAAGTAGGCCTATTATACTGTTAGCTGATGAGAGGGTAGTGTTTACAGCAATTACCATTCTCACTGTGTGAAATATAGGGAATTTGAAGACCGATCAAACTACAGTCTGATCCACAAACAAGAAATGGACAGGATAACGGTAAGTGCATACATGTGCTTTGCACTTGGTGTATGAGAGTATCCCACAAATTATATCTCTCTTGCTTTTGTAGAATTTGTCACTTAACCACCACCATCAGCTACAGCAACTCTCAACAAATGGAATAAAAATTCATTGAATAACTCACTATGATTGTTCAACACACAGATTACGTAAGACATTCACAGCAGAGTGTTCAGAACACTACAGAATTGTCACTGCCTGTTGGAGAATGCATGATGTAAACAAGCAGAATGAACCTAAGCTTGACCACCATCATTTGTGGTACCAACTATAGAACGGTATTGAGTCCTTTTCAGTAATATGTTAATGTTCACAAAGCTATTTTTGAGAAAAAAATTTATTTTGCAGAATTCAGAATCTACAATTTTAGGTAAGTGAACATAGATTTTAATTTTCCGTAGCTACTAAAGTTCGCATCATGTAAGAAGGTGGTGGTGGTGGTGGTGGTGGTGGTAGTAGTGGTAGTGGTAGCAGCAGTAGTATCTTTATTCATTCGTAGATCTCTTTTTACAAGGATATAGGACATGTCAAAGTATTTACAAGTTTATTAATAGAGGGAAACATTCCACGTGGGAAAAATATATCTAAAAACAAAGATGATGTGACTTACCAAATGAAAGTGTTGGCAGGTCGACAGACACACAAACAAACACAAACATACACACAAAATTCAAGCTTTCGCAACAAACTGTTGCCTCATCAGGAAAGAGGGAAGGAGAGGGAAAGACGAAAGGATGTGGGTTTTAAGGGAGAGGGTAAGGAGTCATTCCAATCCCGGGAACGGAAAGACTTACCTTAGGGGGAAAAAAGGACAGGTATACACTCGCGCACACACACACACATATCCATCCACACATATACAGACACAAGCAGACATATTTAAAGACAAAGAGTTTGGGCAGAGATGTCAGTCGAGGCAGAAGTGCAGAGGCAAAGATGTTGTTGAATGACAGGTGAGGTATGAGTGGCGGCAACTTGAAATTAGCGGAGATTGAGGCCTGGTGGATAACGGGAAGAGAGGATATATTGAAGAGCAAGTTCCCATCTCCGGAGTTCTAACAGGTTGGTGTTAGTGGGAAGTATCCAGATAACCCGGACGGTGTAACACTGCACCAAGATGTGCTGGCCGTGCACCAAGGCATGTTTAACCACAGGGTGATCCTCATTACCAACAAACACTGTCTGCCTGTGTCCATTCATGCGAATGGACAGTTTGTTGCTGGTCATTCCCACATAGAATGCATCACAGTGTAGGCAGGTCAGTTGGTAGATCACGTGGGTGCTTTCACACGTGGCTCTGCCTTTGATCGTGTACACCTTCCGGGTTACAGGACTGGGGTAGGTGGTGGTGGGAGGGTGCATGGGACAGGTTTTACACCGGGGGCGGTTACAAGGGTAGGAGCCAGAGGGTAGGGAAGGTGGTTTGGGGATTTCATAGGGATGAACTAAGAGGTTACGAAGGTTAGGTGGGCGGCGGAAAGACACTCTTGGTGGAGTGGGGACGATTTCATGAAGGGTGGATCTCATTTCAGGGCAGGATTTGAGGAAGTCGTATCCCTGCTGGAGAGCCACATTCAGAATCTGATCCAGTCCCGGAAAGTATCCTGTCACAAGTGGGGCACTTTTGTGGTTCTTCTGTGGGAGGTTCTGGGTTTGAGAGGATGAGGAAGTGGCTCTGGTTATTTGCTTCTGTACCAGGTCGGGAGGGTAGTTGCGGGATGCGAAAGCTGTTGTCAGGTTGTTGGTGTAATGCTTCAGGGATTCCGGACTGGAGCAGATTCGTTTGCCACGAAGACCTAGGCTGTAGGGAAGGGACCGTTTGATGTGGAATGGGTGGCAGCTGTCGTAATGGAGGTACTGTTGCTTGTTGGTGGGTTTGATGTGGACGGACGTGTGAAGCTGGCCATTGGACAGGTGGAGGTCAACATCAACGAAAGTGGCATGGGATTTGGAGTAGGACCAGGTGAATCTGATGGAAACAAATAACCAGAGCCACTTCCTCATCCTCTCAAACCCAGAACCTCCCACAGAAGAACCACAAAAGTGCCCCACTTGTGATAGGATACTTTCCGGGACTGGATCAGATTCTGAATGTGGCTCTCCAGCAGGGATACGACTTCCTCAAATCCTGCCCTGAAATGAGATCCACCCTTCATGAAATCGTCCCCACTCCACCAAGAGTGTCTTTCCGCCGTCCACCTAACCTTCGTAACCTCTTAGTTCATCCCTATGAAATCCCCAAACCACCTTCCCTACCCTCTGGCTCCTACCCTTGTAACCGCCCCCGGTGTAAAACCTGTCCCATGCACCCTCCCACCACCACCACCACCTACTCCAGCCCTGTAACCCGGAAGGTGTACATGATCAAAGGCAGAGCCACGTGTGAAAGCACCCACGTGATCTACCAACTGACCTGCCTACACTGTGATGCATTCTATGTGGGAATGACCAGCAACAAACTGTCCATTCGCATGAATGGACACAGGCAGACAGTGTTTGTTGGTAATGAGGATCACCCTGTGGCTAAACATGCCTTGGTGCACAGCCAGCACATCTTGGCGCAGTGTTACACCGTCCGGGTTATCTGGATACTTCCCACTAACACCAACCTATCCGAACTCCGGAGATGGGAACTTGCTCTTCAATATATCCTCTCTTCCCGTTATCCACCAGGCCTCAATCTCCGCTAATTTCAAGTTGCCGCCACTCATACCTCACCTGTCATTCAACAACATCTTTGCCTCTGCACTTCTGCCTCGACTGACATCTCTGCCCAAACTCTTTGTCTTTAAATATGTCTGCTTGTGTCTGTATATGTGTGGATCGATATGTGTGTGTGTGCGCGAGTGTATACCCGTCCTTTTTTCCCCCTAAGGTAAGTCTTTCCGTTCCCGGGATTGGAATGACTCCTTACCCTCTCCCTTAAAACCCACATCCTTTCGTCTTTCCCTCTCCTTCCCTCTTTCCTGATGAGGCAACAGTTTGTTGCGAAAGCTTGAATTTTGTGTGTATGTTTGTGTTTGTTTGTGTGTCTGTCGACCTGCCAGCACTTTCATTTGGTAAGTCACTTCTTTGTTTTTAGATATATTTACAAGTTTAGATCAATATAAAATAAGCTAATTTCTTATACACATATATTTACAGACTTCTAGTTAGAGACAATCATTATATTTACTCCTGGTATACAATACTTTTTTTTTTTACAAATAACTTATTAAATAATGTAATGCCACACTGTTCAGTCATATCTCACTAACAGTCACTCTGGGCCATTTTCTGTACTGCAACTTCCCACTTGCTATCCTGAAAAACTGAGTCAGCATCCCTCCATAATGAGTGAGATAATGAGCTCAGAAAGAGGAAGAGGTGTTAGTATTGTGCCATGTATAGCATGGGCATAAGTATATCTAGAAAGGAAAAAAGGAAAAAAAAAAACAAAGTGAAGGTGTTATGTGGAATGTCTGATGTTTTATAGTCATTATTATTTATTTATTTGTATAACTTTTTTTATCAAACCCCTAGGCCTACTCTGTTTTATCTAAGTAATCCTTCCGTGTATAAAATGTATTGCATAACAGATACTTTTTAGCTGCCTTTCTAAATAAGTGTATTTTTGCAATTTCTTTACTCACTTTTGGTAAATTATTATACAGTTCTATTCCTTGGTAGAAAATGCTGTTTTGAGTTTTTATGTTTATTTTTTCTTGGTAAATGTAAGTGGAGTCTCTCTCTTGTGCATTAATTACCAATGTTATTTTTGATGTGTACAACTAACTGGTAAAGGGTTGACAGAAGCGTCCGATCCCACGCATCTGCTGTTGTGTGTGACGTCATGACGGCGCGGAGTTAGGTGTGTGTGTGTGGCGTGTTTGTAGATGTCATCGTGTTGCGGTTTGTTGTGCTCTCTGGTGGTATGTTCAGGGTTTTCGTTTGTGTGGTGTAATGCACTCAGTTTGCTTTTGCTCATTATCCAGAATTGTTCGAGTGTCAGCTGTGTTTGTAGTGTAATTCATTTCAGTGAGTTAACGATTTTGTGTGAAGGTTAATTTAGTGTTGTTCGCTGTACATCGTTTGGTAATTTTAGTAAAATTAATCTGTTGTTGTTTATGTTCACGAATTGATATGACGGATAAAATTAACAGTGCGCAGGTCAAGGGAAGTGTTCGATCCCAATGTGTGGCTGTTTATGTTGATATTGGTATTGAGAGATGTTTTTGAGCTATATAGGCCAAGGGGAAGTGTTTGATCCTAACTTATGGGATCGGAAGCTGCTGTTGAGCTATATAGGTCAAGGGAAGTGTCAGATTCCAGATGATATTGTGTTTAGTGGTATTTGTGGAGTTTTGTGGTGATGGTTTTTTTCGTCGTTTTGTGTGGTTTGTATGGGGGTGGGTGTCTAAATTTGTTTATATTTAGTTTGCCCCCACCCAAAAACACCCCATTTCCCGCGCTTGTCCCATTAGCGTCATTAGGCTTTTTGTGGAAAGTGTGTGTGTTTGTTTTTCGATGTATTTTCGTTCTCATAATGTGTACGTACCGACTTTATATGCACCATTTTGGAATCTTGGTTTATGGTCGTTTCCGCCATATTTGTGACGTTACGGGTCAAAGCAGATGGGCGGGATCGGACGCTTCCGTATTTCCCTGGTAAATTATTCACATGGAGCAGTTAAAATCCCCAGTATTTTGAACAGATCTTTACAATGAGCTCGACTAGTAACTTATTTTTGGTTATTATTATTATGGCTCTTTTCCGGAGTTTGAAAATTGTGTTCATATTTTGTGTGTTTGTTCCCCAAAAAAGAATGTCATAGCTAAGAATTGAGTGTACACGTGAATAATATGTAACTAAAAAATACTGCATGTTACACACTGATGATAGGATTCTAAGGGGAATACATGCTGATGACATTCTGTTTGCTAGTACTTTCAATTGTTCACACCATTTCAACTGAGAATCGATATTCATTCCTAGAAATTGTCTATAGAGGTGCCATCTACATTTAATTTAACATTGTCATTTTTCCTCTTCAAACTGAAATTCATGGCACTAGTTTTATTTATGTTCAATGTCACTTTATTGCTTATTGACCAATCATAAACTTCCTTGAGAGTTTCATTTGCTTTCTCGGCAAGGAGTTCTCTTATCTCCTCAGTGTCCATAATATTGCTGTCATCAGCAAAGAGAATTTTTTCACCATGAATAACACTACTAGGGAAGTCATTGATGTATATCAGGAACAGTACTGTGTTTTGTGCTAATATACTACCTTGTGGAACCCTAATATTGTGGTTCTGATAAGTGTTTTACTAAAGGTTTAGATCTATTTGAAGTATGTATTATCTCTACCCTTTGTACCCTAACTGTTAAGTATGATCAAAACCAGTCATTAGCTACTCCTCTTATTCCTAATGCTTCTAATTTATTTAATAGAATCTTGTGGTCTATTGTATCAAATGCCTTAGAAAGATCCAAAAATATTCCTGTGACACACTCATCTTTATCAAGAGCATCAAGTACAACTTTTGTGAATTTTACTATGGCTGACTCTGTATTTTTGCCACTTCAGAAACCAAACTCTCAATCGCTTAAAAGATTGTATTTATTCAGGTAATTCATTAATCTGACTTTCATAATTACTTCTATTATTTTTGAGAATGCAGGGAAATGGGCCAGTAATTTTCTGTGTCTTCTGCATTACCTTTCTTAATCAAAGGTACAACTCTTGCCTGTTTTAAATGCTTTGGAAATGTCCCTGGTGTAAAGGATTCATTTATTATATGCGTTAAGGGGCGTAGTATAATCCCTTTTGCATTGTTTCAGTAGACACATTAGTACTTCATCTACGGCTACTGACTTTTTATTTTTTTGAACAGTTTTATTGACTTCATTCTCTGTGGTTGGAAGTAACATCATTGTGTTTATTGCAACATTTTTTACAGGTGTTATATTTGTTTTGGGGAATTTTTGCTGTAACTTCTCTGCAATACTTGAAAAATGCTCGTTTGCTAAGTGTTGTGGATCATTTATTACCTCATCCCCCTCTCTTAGCAGTATGTTATTCTGCGTTTGTTTGCCTCTCCCCATTTCCTTTTTTATAACATACCAGACTGCTTTGCTTTTATTCTCTGCATTATATATTATTTTGTCATTAAATGACTTTTTTGCAGCACCTTCCTATAGGTCTTCCTGTATCTATGATACAAATTTAAGAATTCTGTATCATTGTGAATCTTTTTCATGGAGCTGAGGTGTTAAAGTGTTTGGGAGGACTTCTTAATACCTGCTGTTATCCATCTGTTTTTGTGAGATTTTGATACAGGCATGCATACTTTTGGAAATGCCTTTTCAAAGTTGAATTTAAACAATGTGGAGAATTTAGAGAATTTCATATTCACAATGGTTTCCTTATACATTTCATCCTAGCTTTGTTTTTCTCTTTCTTTTGTAAAATTTTTTACTTTCATTTCTGGTAGATGTTGTTTGTAGGCTTGTAGTTTAGGGAATGATTGGTTGTCTGATTTTACTGTTGTTATTTGACAGATGGTCTGATAGTCCGAGATCTTTTATAGCTACATCACATTTTTCCCTGTCCATATTTGTGGCCACTTGGTCAATTACTGATGCAGTTATTGTAGTAACCCTTGTTGCACTATTGATTTTGCCAAAACTTTGAAGGATATTTATGAAGGTGCTGCTGGATTAATATATGATATTACTGTTGGTGTTAATGTCCCCACACAGAATTATGTTGACCTTTGTACTTGAGACTTTATCTAGAACTTATATTAATTTATTGAAAAAAGTGTCCACACTACCACCAGGAGATCTATACACACACAAAATGATAAATTTCTTGGTGATATCAAGCCCTGTTAATTCAGTAGCTGATATTTCAAAGTATTTGTCTTCACTTACAGTCATGTCTTGATTTGAACTGTGTTCCTTTTCTGATATAAATGCATGATCCTCCACCCCTTGAAGTAGTTCTGCAGTAAGAGTTTGTCTTTTCATACAGTGATAATACTACATGTTGGATTTTTGTGTGTCTACACCAATGCTCAGTAATACAAACTACTGTGCAGTTCAAAGATTGGATCTCAACTTCTAATAATTCTATTTTATTTTTTATGGATTGCATGTTTTGATGGAGGATTGTAAAGTCTGTGAAATGCCCCATGTTACTCTTTCCAATGGTTTGTTTATCTTTGTGACACCTGTTATATGTAATATGTGAGGTGTTAAAATCTGTCTTGTGAATGATTGTTTCAGTATTTTTTAAACTGCTGGAGATACTCTTTAGGCAGGGGAACCTGTTGTCTGAATTTATCCTAAAAATACCTACTTTTCCTACCTATGACAACTGGTATTTGACCATGTGTGGCCCGAGAACCACCCCCTTTACTTTCATGAATCAGCTGTACCAATCTTCCCTTCCCAGTCCTGTTTAGGTGTAGGCAATTCCTAGTAAGCCCATCTGTTGATAGTCCCAATGGGCACCAGAGAAACATGAGCAAAGTTGGCTGTCCTCAGAGCCATCCCTAAGCCCACATTCATTCACCTCACAGCTCCACAAGGTGTGGTCGATCATGACAGTGGAACAGCTCGAACGAAGTGTACGTTAGTACCATGAGTCAGGGAAGCCATCTAGTCCAGGTCACCACCTATGTCATGTACCCCATCTGTCCCACCCACTATCACAGCTAGAGAGTGAGAATCTCACTCCTACGTGCTGCACTGTTGCCATACTTCTCAACAACTGAATTATTCATTCAATTATCCATTTTTTTTCCTTTTTTCTCTTGCAGTAGTATAGCTGTGAATGTGTATCTTGTATATTTTTAAGTGCGAATAAAAGAAACCTCAGGTGACGGCAATAAGTGTGAAGTGCTACACAAGCAGGCGAGGCAGATTATTTACATTTATGACTTTTTCAAGTGTGAATTTAAAAGCAGTCTCCTACTGTTGACATTGGAAAACACAAGAATGGGCACCAGAACCATGTGGTGTCGGCAAGAGCACTGTAAAAAGAATTGTAAACAAAAGTGTCAGAGCTATAGGAACCATAGAAACAGTTGGTTTCGTGTCGCCTGGAAAGCATCGATATCACAAGGAACCTCTAACCCAAATGGATAGTTTTAACAAAGATGTTTTAAAGTGCTCCAATGAATGATGAATGCCCAGCATAACAAAAACATATTACCATTTTGCAGGCTTTGGTGGTAAGCATTTCGTTAAGGTAAAGAATTTTAAAAGACGTTGGTTCCAGAGATGTTAAGAAGAGAGCTTTTAGTTCACAGCGGTGACATAAGTGCAGCATGAACTATATCCCATATAAAGATTCATGATACAAGAGGAGGCGGTAGTTCAACAGTGTGTTATGTTGATGAGAGGTGGGTCAATTAGAATCATTCCAAGATCTGCTGGAAAATGAGTGATGGTACTGACGGTTTAAAGTTCTCATAGGGATAGGTTCTTGGATAATTGTTCTGCATGCTGACTCTTCTGGTTTTATTTCTGAGAATAAACTTGCATTTATGTGTAAGAAAAGCAGCCGTGATTACCATTTGGTAATGAACGCTGTCAGTTTCGTGACGTGATTCACAATTCTTGTCATACCTTGCTTCGAAGTTGGTCATTGCCAGTTATAATTCAACTGTTACAGAGAAAACATCATGTACAAACACCAGAAAAGCGGTTATTTTTCCTCGGCTTAAAAATAAAAATATTAAGCCCCATTTAAACCAGACTTGTGCCGATCTCCTGTAGCTCATTAATTTATACAAGTCATGTGACAGACCATACAAACTTGACTTCCTTGCATGTGAATGGGATCACACAGTTTTGCATTTGCCCATGTGTCATTGTCATTGTAGCCCCGTGGAATTAATATGAGCAAAGTGTTTTAAGGCTACATGGGGGGGGGGGGGGGGGGAATTTCAAGATAACAGGCAGTGAATCTCTTCTGCATGAGGCTGCACAATGAAGTAACAAACAGCATCCCACCTGTAGCATGGGCACAGTCTGTGGGGGCATGCTGAAAAGTTTCAGAAAGAATAATTTGACAAGGAAGAACCTATTATTGTAAATTTTCAATCAGGTTGTTCAGAAACTGACTCAAAATAGAAGTGATGATGGTATTATGATGTAGACCTTGGAACAAAGTAATAATATTTCTTAGTTTCAAAGACTTGTGGTTTAAAAAATGTATTTGTCAACATACCAGTTGCATACATAATAATGAGAACTTTCTGGCCTTTTTTATTAGGACTTTGTATCTTTTAATTATGCAGACACTAATGTTCAACATATTGCCCAAAGAGAAGTTAAGCTTCTCCCACCATGCTGTAAACCTCTGTCATTTTCAAGGCACGAACTGGATATGGCCCTAAAATGACAGCAACTGTTACTTGTCGAGATATCGGTGATTTTCGATGTTATCGGTCAGATTCCCTAGAGTTATTCGCAGATGATGGTTAATTGTCACACACACACACACACTTTTAAAAATTCTATTGAGCAGAAGCAGTTGTCAAGCAAATATAATGATTTCGGTTTGAGCTTGAAGTTAATTTTGTTGTTTATTAAATTTTTACTTATAATGCAGTTCAAATCGCAATAAATGATAATTATTGCAAGCAGTTTCAGTTACCTTGTCATTAGACAACTGTCGTTTTGAGACAAATTGTACTTCACGTCTTCACAAGCTGTGTCAGCTGTTCTCGCCTCCCGATGTCGCGCATAGTAAATCTATGGAGCAGTGGACGCAACATTGTCAAGACTTGAATTAATATTTCTCTTGTGATGACTGATTGAAATTGGTTTTAATAGTTATTATTTCCCTCATAGATTTGAATGTACAATACAATGTACCATACTCAAACAAGCTACACTGTTGTCCGCAGCAATGCAGTTTGGCAACATGGACTTTGTGTGCCCGCTCTCTGCTGCCGCACATACACAGATCGCATCTCCTCACACTTCCTTTCCACTCCACCTCTATGTGCCGAAGTGCCATGCTAGATGACGCAGGCTATAGTATGGCATAATAGGATAAACTGAAGTGTTTTAACACTGCTTCACCAACTCAAAACCACATTCAACTTACAACCTAACTTAGACTTCAGGTTACACTGTGTTGTTGTTGTGGTCTTCAGTCCAGAGTCTGATTTGATGCAGCTCCCCGTGCTACTCTATCCTGCGCAAGCCTCCTCATCTCCAAATAACTACCACTTACATCGTTCTGAATCTGCTTAGTGTAGTTAGTTAGTTATGTGTTCCATTTATCAGTAGCACGTAAAAACCGTTATGATGTGGAACGTGTCAAATGCATAAGAAATGTGCACAGGAGACAAGGTTGGTTTTTTTTTTAAATACACCTAGTGTTATACCTAAATATTTCTATTATCTATCCCATTCACTTAAATGGCACAAAATGCATACATTATATCTCCAGATTTATTTACTCATATTCAAGAATTCATCTATGGTATAGGAGGAGTTGTCAAGGAGGTATGATTTCGATTTGTTTTTGAAACTATTACTGCTGTCTGTCAGACATTTTATTTCATCTGGTAATTTATCAAAAAGTTTTATAGCAGCATATTTCACCCCTTTCTGTGCCAAAGATAGGTTAAGTAAAGGATAGTGTAGGTCTTTCTTTTTTCTGGTATTGTAATCATGAATGTCACTGTTGATTTTAAACTGGTCCATGTTGTTGAGAAAAAATTTCATTACTGAGTAAATGTACTGTGAAGCAGTTGTAAAAATTCCTAACCTTTTAAACAGATGCCTACAAGATGAACGACTATGAACCCCACACATTATTCTAACTACTTTCTTTTGAGCAGTGAATACCTTTTGCCTAAGTTTTGAGTTGCCCCAGAATATTATTCCGTATGACATCAGAGCGGGAAGTATGCAAAGTATGTTGGCTTACTAATTTCTACATCCTCAAAATTGGCAATTATTCTGATTGCAAAAGTTGCCGAACCTAGTCGCTTTAGGAGATGTAAAATATGAATTTTCCAATTAAGATTCTCATCTATATGTACACCCAAAACTTGGTATGCTCTACCCTGGCTACTGACTTCTTTTGATGTGTTAAGTTTATTGAAGGAATTATACTTTTTGCAGCAGAAAATTGGATGTACTGTGTTCTTTCAAAGTTCATAGCAAGCCCATTCGCAGGAAACCAATTAATAATTTTCCAAAGACCTTGTTTGTATCATTTTCTATCGGACTTTCTTTTACTGGATTAATAATTATGCTTGTATCATCAGCAAACAGTGTCAGTTCGGCATCTTGTTTCACATAAGAAGGGAGGTCATTCACATATATCAAGAACAGGAGGGGACCCATGATCGAACCTTGTGGAACACCTAATGTAATTTCACCCCAGTTAGATGAAGTGGCAAACTCCTTTGAATCACTTGAAGCATATAAAGAGACTTTTTGCTTCCTGTTCTGTAGATATGACTTAAACCTCTCATATGCTGTTCCATTTATACCATAGAATTGTAATTTCTCTAACATAATGTCATGGTTCACACAATCAAATGCTTTGGATAAGTCACAGAATATTCCTACTGGTGACATTTTAGTATTTAAAGACTCTATTATGTGGACAGTGAAATTGTATATTGCTGTCTCAGTGGAACAGAATTTGTGAAATCCGAACTGTGATTTACTAAGTATCCCATTACTGTTGAGATGGCAACCACTCTTGGAGTACATTACTTTTGCAAAGATTTTTGAAAATGCTGTAAGCAAGGATACTGGCTGGGAATTATTGACATCTATGGTTTCCCTCTTTTTGTAGAGAGGCCTGACAATGGCATATTGTAACCTGTCTGGGGAAAATACCCTGAGTCAGTGATGCATTACATATGTGACTCAAAACATCAGCTATAATTGCTCCACATTGTTTTAATAACCTGTTAGAGATGTCATTTACTCCAACAGAACATTTATTTTTCAAAGATTTAATAATTTTCCTTACTTCACAAGAGGTTGTTAGATGAAACTTAATGTGACTAAAATTTTTCAAAACTGACTCTTCCATGTACTTCCTGGCTTTTTCTTTTGGACTATTCTCACCAATTTTTTCTCCAGCACTTAAGAAGCGATTGTTAAATACATTGGCTACCTGTGTACTGTTGGTTGAAATGGTATAAATCTCTTTAACTGTAATACTACCTAGGGCCTGCCCCCAGTGTTTCCTTTTCCTGTCTCCCTTCTAACAACATTCCCTATTGATTTGATTTTATTGCTGGAGTTGTTAATTTCTTCTCTAACATACATATTTCTTGATTACCTTACAACTTTTCTCAGTATGTTACAATAATTTTTATAGTGTAAAACTACTTCTGGATCTGTATTCATCTCTTGGTCTCCCTCTTCGATTTTTACCCTCCACGCTGCCCTCCAATACTAAATTGGTGATCCCTTGATGCCTCAGAACATGTCCTACCAACCGATACCTTCTTCTATTCAAGTTGTGCCACTTATTCCTCTTCTCCCCCAATTCTGTTCAGTAACCCCCATTAGTTATGTGATCTACCCATCTAATCTTCTGCAGCACCACATTTCGAAAGCTTCTATTCTCTTCTTGTCTACACTGTTTATCGTCCATGTTTCACTTCCATACATGGCTACACTCCATACAAATACTTTCAGAAATGACTTCCTGATACTTAAATCTATACTCGATGTTAACAAATTTCTCTTCTTCAGAAATACTTTCCTTGCCATTGCCAGTCAACATTTAATATCCTCTCTACTTCAACCATCATCAGCTATTTTGCTCCCAAATAGCAAAACTCATTTACTACTTTTAAGTGTCTCATTTTCTAATCTAATTCCCCCAGCATCACCTGCTTTAATTTGACTACATTCCATTATCCTCACTTTGATTTTGTTGATATTCATCTTATATCCTTCTTTCAAGGCACTGCCCATTCTGTTCAGTTGCTCTTCCAGGTCCTTTGCTGTCTCTGGCAGAATTATAATGTCGTCGGGAAAACTCGAGGTTTTTATTTTTTCTCCCTGGACCTTAATTGGTACTCAAATTTTTCTTTTGTTTCCTTTACTGCTTACTCAATATACAGATTGAGTAACATCGGGGATAGGCTACAACCCTGTCTCACCCCCTTCCTAACCACTGCTTCCCTTTCATGTCCCTTGACTCTTATAACTGCCATCTGGTTTCTGTACAAATTGTAAATAGCCTTTTGCTCCCTGTATTTTACACCTGCCACCAGAATTTGAAAAAGAGTATGCCTGTCAACATTGTCAAAAGCTTTCTCTAAGTCTACAAATGCTAGAAACGTAGGTTTGCTTTTCCTTAACAAATTTTTTAAGATAAGTCGTGGGGTCAGTATTGCCTCACGTGTTCCAACATTTGTTCAGAACCAAAATGATCTTCCCTGAGGTCAGCTTCTACCAGTTTTTCCATTTGTTTGTAGAGAATTGGTGTTGGTATTTTGCAACCATGCAACTGATAGTTTGGTAATTTTCACACTTGTCAATACCTGCTTTCTTTGGGATTGGTATGATTATATTTTTCTTGACTTACGTCTTCCAGTGCTCTGTCAAATTCTTCATGCAGTATCATATTTCCCATTTCATCTTCACCTACGTCCTCTTCCATTTCCATGACATTGCCCTCAAGTACATTGTCTTTGTATAGGCCTTCTATATACTCCTTCCACATTTCTGCTTTCCCGTCTTTGCTTAGGATTACTTTTCCATCTGAGCTCTTGATATTCGTACAGGTGGTTCTCTTTTCTCCAAAGATCTCTTTAATTTTCCTGTGCTTCTACATCCTTACACCAGTCCTTTAGTCATCCCTGCTTAGCCATTTTGCACTTTCTGTGGATCTCATTTTTAAGACATTTGTATTCCTTTTCACTTTTTTCATTTGCTGCATTTTCATATTTTCTCCTTTCATCACTTAAGTTCAATATCTCTCCTGTTACCCAAGGATTTTTTCTAGCACACATCCTTTTACCTACTTGATCCTCTGCCGCCTTCACTATTTCATCTCTCAAAGCTACCCATTCGTCTTCTACTGTATTTCTTTCCCCCATACTTCTCAAACGTTCCATAATACTCTCTCTCAAACTCTGATTCTTTCCATTTATCCAGGTCCCTTCTCCTTAAATTCCTACCTCTTACAGTTTTCTCATTTTTAATACACAGTTCATAAATTGTGGCCCGAGTCCACATCTGCCCCTGGAAATGTCTTAAAATTTAAAAGCTTGTTCCTAAACCTGTCTTACCATTATATAATCTATCTAAAACCTTCCAGTGTTCCAGGCCTCTTCCACGATTCTTAAACAACCAAGTGTTAGCTATGACTAAGGTATGCTCTGTGCAAAATTTTACCAGGCGGCTTCCTCTTTCATTCCTTACCCCCAGTCCATATTCAACTACTACTTTTCCTTGTCTTCTTTTCCTACTATTGAATTCCAGACCCCCACAACTATTAAATTTTTGTCTCCCTTAAGGGGCTCCGGAACGCCCTATACTTGCAATGTTAAAATAACGCTTCTAAATTACATCTTTCCTCACAAAGTATTTGAGGTAGGAAGTTGAACTTTTTACAGATAATTTATTGGAATATGGGCTACAACTTAACACAGGGATTTTACAAAATTTTAGTTCAGTTATTAAAGATGATTTTTTTCAATTGTAATGAAAATTCACAACATTTTTTGCAATTTTTTATTTATATATTCAAAAATATACAGTTTTTTGGAAAAAGGCTGTGTTAAATTATGCAGAAGGTACTGTGCAACATTTACTGAAAGTTTGAAACAAATATGTTTGGAAGATCCTTAGAAAACATGTAATTAGTATGAGAAAATAAAAGTTTTGGGAATTGAGTGACAAAGATTGGATTAACTTTTTAGTGCATTCCAGGTCCATAGGATGGATTATCTTCATCCTTTGCAAACTCCTCCTGTTTACTCTTGCTTGTATTTCTAGACTCTTTACAGCCCTGTCTGCAGCCCGAAAGCGTTCCTTGTCTAAAGCAAGCATCGCTCGTACCATGGTAGAACCTATCTTCATTCCCATATTTCTAAATACCTTGCACCTTACAATGTTGCCATCATTGAAAGTCGCAACAGCATCATACACACCAAAGTGAAGTGTTTCTATGCCAACAAATACAGTCTTGGAGATTCTCGACCATATAACACTATTTACACTTTCATTGGGGTTTTGAGTTTTTCCGTGAATACACTTTTTCAACAGTTCAGGTGCTGCTAAGTCTCTGAAAATAGGTTTTATCACCTCCATTATTGCATGAGGCAGACTATGCTTATGAGTGTACACTTCACCAGTTAGCAATCCTTTGTTATATTTACACCAACTGTCTTCTTCTTTGGGACACAAGCTATGTTGGGGATTTTCATCGTCTTTATTGTTTACAGTAATAACACATACCTTTGGCTTTCCAACATTTCTCCTTTTCTTAAAAGCCTTCAGAGGATTTCTAATAACTTTACTTTTACTCATTATTATACTTCAACAAAACAGAGACTCAAGAAACAGAATTAATTACGAATATTTTCGAGATAACGACAGAGGAAATAAACATGAAACAATCGACAATCACGCCAGCGATATATATTGAACCATCACAGGTTAGCCACAACACATACTTCATCTCACATCACTAAAATGTACCTGATGAACATGGACATTAATAATAACACCATTTGACAGCAGTTTAACAGCGCCACAGTGGGTCACGCCCATGCAGAACACATTTCAAAAAAAATTTAAAAATAGTTGTAGTCTTCGGAATTGAATAAATTATATATCTATTAAAAGGTAATAGTCTGCAGATTCAGAAAACGCAAAAAAGTAAAAATTGAACTTTTCATGATTTTGAGCCTTTCCGGAGCCCCTTAACTACCTGAATAATTTCTTTTATAGCATCATACATTTCTTCAATCTCTTAATCACCTGTGGAGCTAGTTAGCATACAAACTTGTACTACATTGTGGGCATGGGCTTGTCTGTCTTAGCAACAATAATGCATTCACTATGCTGTTCATAGTAGCTTATCCGCGTTCCTATTTTTTTTTTTTTATTCATTATTAAACCTACTCCTGCATTACCATTATTTGACATTGTATTTATAACGCTGTTTTCACCTTACTATGAGTCTTGTTTTTCCTGCCACTGAACTCCCACTACATCTAACTGTAACCTATCCATTTCCCTTTTTAAATTTGCTAACCTTCCTTCCCGATTAAGGGATCTGCCAGTCCACGCTCCGATCCGTAGAACGCCAGTTTTGTTTCTCCTGATAATGATGTCCTGCTGAGTAGTCCCCGCCCGGAGATCTGAATCGCAGACTATTTTACCTCCGGAAATTTTACCCAAGAGGATGCCATCATCATTTAATCATACAATAAACCTGCATGCCCTCAGGAAAAATTACGCCTGTAGTTTCCCCTTGGTTTTGGTTGATGTTACAAGGCCAGATCAGTCAATCATCCAGATTGTTGCCCCTCTTCAGGAACCACACGTTTGTCTGGCCTCTCAACAGATAACCCTCCGTTGTGGTTGCACCTGCGTTATGGCAATCTGTATCGCTGAGGCACGCAAGCCTCCCCACCAACAGCAACGTTATGGTTCGAGGAGGAGGAGGAGGAGGAGGGGGGGTGGGGGTGGGGGGGTTAAACTACAGATAAATATTCCTTTGAAGTTTTCAGATGGATACAGTTGACTGCATATAAAAATTACACCTTCAGTCACAAAAGTAACTACCATATTTTAAATTATGCATGATGAAATTCTAACCTCAGGTACCTAGATTTATACAGGAATTCCATGCACGTTGTAGCAATACTGATTTGACCACAGGAAATTGTTATGTGGAGCAGCCAGCATATGAGATAAATGTAAACCTTCATTATCAAGGTAGTTCAGTGGAGCACACTGTGTGTCCAATTGTGAATACGACACTGATACTTATGTTCACTTTTCAATCTGTCAACATGAGTTGAAAGTTCATTTGATTCATTGTCATTTTATGACGAGAATAGTTGTTAGTATTCAAAGCTTCCTACTGAAATGGTGTTCACCACAGCAATGTTAACCAAACATTAAGCTGTTGGCCTGAGAGACAAAAAAATTGAATATTTGCGTAGTGGTGGTTATCTGCAGTCATCCACCAGCTAATGACTGCTTCCTACCAATCATTGCTTGTAATTACCAAGTGGAGAGATTAACAGAAATGCATGTAGTCTTTTTCGAGTTTGGGTCAATTCAGACTAGACACAATCATCTCTGAATGATTAATCGTATCTCTAAGGGTACATTATGGAAAATCAATGTAAACCACTGTGAGCAAGGAAACTCCTGGAATGAAACCTTAGTCAATGTATGGCACTGGGTTCTCTTCTACGAAGACTGGAAGACTTATTGGGGAGACAGCCAAGTAGCAATGTGCATCTCAGACATGCAGCTCTACAGGTTCAGTGAGGATGTGGGTCAGTCGTATCATTTACATGTTTATAATCTATATAGAGGGATCTGATCCTTGAACCAGTTGTCCATCATTGTAGCCAACATCCGGTGTCATTCATCTTTTGAGATGAGGCATAATTACTTTTTGGACATCTTCCTCCAGGGAACATCTAGGCATCCAAAGCTTATACAATTAAAGTGTACTTTCTGCTCCCTATTGTCAAGATATGATTTTATAAGATTGAGTTCTATATCTCAAATGCCACACTACTTCACTTAATCTGTTAGAATCCAGCAGAGTCAAATGCCTTGCTCAGGTCAATCAGTAGTCCATGAACAGACGACTTTGCTTCAAAGGCACTGAATATTGTCAAAACATTTGCAACAGCTTTCAGTGTAGATGAATTTTCCCTGAAGCCAACTGAGTGTTTGTCAGTGTTCCATTGTTGGTGGAATGTTTGTAAATTTGTTGGCACGTGTAGTGTTCTACTATTTTTGAAAGTATTGGCACAAGAAAGGACACTAGTTGTCAACAGGTGACTTGTCTTTTTTTTTTATGTAGAGGGATAACTACTGTTATCTCGATTACCCAGTCCCGATCAACTATTCAAGCAGCCTGTCATTTGTTTTGTGTTCATTGAATGTAATTATAATTTGGCTTTCGTTTCTGTTTTATAATTTCAGATCTGTACCTTTTGTTTAGTTGAAGGTACAGAAGTCATATCTCCTTCACTGTTCTTTGATCTGTTGTGGAGGTGGATGACTTGTATTCTTACTTTTTTGAGGTCAGGTGTGAATCATCGATGTACATTACTGTGATTACTTTTGCTTGGTTTCCTCTTGTGTTGTTTTAATACTTTAGAATAGCACTTACTAAGCATAGAACTGATACGATTATCATGAATAATTTTGATTGATTTGGGATGTACACATTGCTCTGTGGGACTTTTTGTCAGTAATTTTAAATGTATCCCTTCATGTTCTGAAAGATACATACTATTAAAAAGCCCTATTTCATACATTTTCCATTCTTATAATAAAAATAAATAATTTTATTTTATTAAAAAATCTCTCTCCCTCTCTAATAAGAGAGAGCGCGCGCACACACACACACACACGTGTGTGTATCTACCAGCATGTTCTCGTTTGGTAAGTCACAGCATCTTTGTTTTCAATTATATATGTCTGCTTGTGTCTGTATATGTGTGTGTGTGCGCGCGCGCGCGAGTGTATACCTGTCCTTTTTTCCCCCTAAGGTAAGTCTTTCCGCTCCCGGGATTGGAATGACTCCTTACCCTCTCCCTTAAAACCCACATCCTTTCGTCTTTCCCTCTCCTTCCCCTCTTTCCTGATGAGGCAACAGTTTGTTGCGAAAGCTTGAATTTTGTGTGTGCGTTTGTGTGTCTATCGACCTGCCAGCGCTTTTGTTTGGTAAGTCACATCATCTTTGTTAATAGAGGGAAACATTCCACGTAGGAAAAATATATCCAAAAACAAAAATGATGTGACTTAACCAAATGAAAGTGCTGGCAGGTCGACAGATACACAAACATACACACAAAATTCAAGCTTTCGCAACAAACTGTTGCCTCATCAGGAAAGAGGGAAGGAGAGAAGGAGAGGGAAAGACGAAAGGATGTGGGTTTTAAGGGAGAGGGTAAGGAGTCATTCCAATCCCGGGAGCGGAAAGACTTACCTTAGGGGGAAAAAAGGACGGGTATACACTCTCACATATCCATCCACACATATACAGACACAAGCAGACAAAGACTTACCTTAGGGGGAAAAAAGGACGGGTATACACTTGCGCGCGTACACACACACACACACACACACACACACACACATAGGGATATGTGTGTGTGTGTGCGCGAGTGTATACCCGTCCTTTTTTCCCCCTAAGGTAAGTCTTTCCACTCCCGGGATTGGAATGACTCCTTACCCTCTCCCTTAAAACCCACATCCTTTCGTCTTTCCCTCTTTCCTGATGAGGCAACAGTTTGTTGCGAAAGCTTGAATTTTGTGTGTATGTTTGTGTTTGTTTGTGTATCTGTCGACCTGCCAGCACTTTCATTTGTTAAGTCACATCATCTATGTTTTTAGATATATTTTTCCTACTTGGAATGTTTCCCTTTATTTTATATATATATATATATATATATATATATATATATATATATATATATATATGGTTATAATAGAGGGAAACATTCCACGTGGGAAAAATATATCTAAAAACAAAGATGATGTGACTTACCGAACGAAAGCACTGGCAGGTCGATAGACACACAAACACACACACAAAATTCAAGCTTTCGCAACAAACTGTTGCCTCATCAGGAAAGAGGGGAAAGGAGAGGGAAAGACGAAAGGATGTGGGTTTTAATGGAGAGGGTAAGGAGTCATTCCAATCCCGGGAGCGGAAAGACTTACCCTAGGGGGAAAAAAAAGGACGGGTATACACTCACGCGCACGCGCGCACACACACACACACACACACACACACACACACACACACACACACACACATCCATCCATCCGCACATACACAGACACAAGCAGACATTTGTAAAGGCAAAGAGTTTGGGCAGAGATGTCAGTCGAGGCGGAAGTACAGAGGCAAAAATGTTGTTGAAAGACAGGTGAGGTATGAGCGGCGGCAAATTGAAATTAGCGGAGATTGAGGCCTGGCGGATAATGAGAAGAGAGGATATACTGAAGGTCAAGTTCCCATCTCCGGAGTTCTGACAGGTTTGTCTGCCTGTGTCCATTCATGCGAATGGACAGTTTGTTGCTGGTCATTCCCACATAGAAAGCTTCACAGTGTAGGCAGGTCAGTTGGTAAATCACGTGGGTGCTTTCACACGTGGCTCTGCCTTTGATCGTGTACACCTTCCGGGTTACAGGACTGGAGTAGGTGGTGGTGGGAGGATGCATGGGACAGGTTTTACACTGGGGGCGGTTACAAGGGTAGGAGCCAGAGGGTAGGGAAGGTGGTTTGGGGATTTCATAGGGATGAACTAAGAGGTTACGAGGGTTAGGTGGACGGCAGAAAGAGACTCTTGGTGGAGTGGGGAGGATTTCATGAAGGATGGATCTCATTTCAGGGCAGGATTTGAGGAAGTCGTATCCCTGCTGGAGAGCCACATTCAGAGTCTGATCCAGTCCCAGAAAGTATCCTGTCACAAGTGAGGCACTTTTGGGGTTCTTCTGTGGGAGGTTCTGGGTTTGAGGAGATGAGGAAGTGGCTCTGGTTATTTGCTTCTGTACCAGGTCGGGAGGGTAGTTGCGGGATGCACAGAGTGCTGTAAACTTCTGCACTTCACTTAGAAGCTTTTGAGGTAGAACTCTGGCTGCACTCCACTTGAAATTAAGATTTCCTAATCCATCCCCTCCCCCCCGATGTTATTCCATCTGTATATTGAGCAAGCACTAAAGGAAACAAAAGAAAAATTCAGAGTAGGTATTAAAATCCATGGAGAAGAAATAAAAACTTTGAGGTTCGCCGATGACATTGTAATTCTGTCAGAGACAGCAAAGGACTTGGAAGAGCAATTGAACGGAATGCATAGTGTCTTGAAAGGAGGATATAAGATGAACATAAACAAAAGCAAAACGAGGATAATGGAATGTAGTCGAATTAAGTCGGGTGATGCTGAGGGAATAAGATTAGGAAATGAGACACTTAAAGTAGTAAAGGAGTTTTGCTATTTGTGGAGCAAAATAACTGATGATGGTCGAAGTAGAATATAAAATGTAGACTGGCAATGGCAAGGAACGCGTTTCTGAAGAACAGAAATTTGTTAACATCGAGTATAGATTTAAGTGTCAGGAAGTCATTTCTGAAAGTATTTGTATGGACTGTAGCTATGTATGGAAGTGAAACGTGGACGATAAATAGTTTGGACAAGAAGAGAATACAAGCTTTCGAAATGTGGTGCTACAGAAGAATGCTGAAGATTAGATGGGTAGATCACATAACTAATAAGGAAGTATTGAATAGGATTGGGGAGAAGAGAAGTTTGTGGCACAACTTGACTAGAAGAAGGGATCGGTTGGTAGGAAATGTTCTGAGGCATCAAGGGATCACCAATTTAGTATTGGAGGGCAGTGTGGAGGGTAAAAATCGTAGAGGGAGACCAAGAGATGAACACACTAAGCAGATTGAGAAGAATGTAGGTTGCAGTAGGTACTGGGAGATGAAGAAGCTTGCACAGGATAGAGAGCTGCATCAAACCAGTCTCAGGACTGAAGACCACAACAACAACAACAATCCATTTTCAAGAATGGTCATCAGGGCAATAACAATACTTCCTTGAATGTACTCACTTCCATTAAAATATCCAATGTTTCTGACAGTAAATCAGTACGTCCAGACTGGGGATGGTACCATTCTGCAATACAATGAATGTTCGTCTGCGACAACTCTCGCACACTGCACACACATGTACTGCCTAATAGGCCATGCCTAATGGCAACAGATGTGTGTCTCAGCAATGCTTTACTGTCTCTTTGTCGTATTTGTTGCTCATTTCTGTTAGCGTTCTTATTAAAACAACACTGATCGCTTTCCTATATTCTATAGTAACCTAATATTTCAAAGCAATGGAAATTTCATGAATAAATCTTTTTTTTTAAGAAAAGTAAGTTTCATTTAAAAGCCAAAAATTTTAGTACACTGCAATGAAATTGATACACTATTTTTTTTTACTTGGTCATTAGTTACAAATAAGAAAGTGTTATAATTGAGAACAAACAAATGCCAAAAAATACTGGATATTTAGAATTAAAATACTGGTATCTGTTTTAACTGATTGCATTTTAGGGATGAGGAAAATCAGACATCTGAATAACAACTGTCATGGTTATTTCAACCATAATAGGCAAGCATATGTAATATGAAAAAACTTATTTAGTTCTCCACCCCAGTTTTGTCTGAAAATCCAATTGGCAAGAACATTTTCAGTGAAATAAAGGATTCATCTTCAAGTACTGGTCTAGCACAGAGTTTTAAACTTTCATGAAGATGCAGGTCTTAAATAGATACATAGGGTGTTCCTCTCCAGCATCAGACACCCAATTCATGTTGTTGATTGTTCTCTGAAAGTAACATTTTTGCTCCACAGACAGAAAACAAGGTAGCTAATGCAGTGTAAAAATTCAGGACAAAAGAACAAGGTGTGGTGTTTTGAGTACAATGATGATTTATTTAGTATCAAATTCCTTTGCACAACTTATCAGTAGCAATGAAACAGCCTCCCTTGTAAAGTCTCACTACTTGATGATAGTCACTTGATTGGACACATCATTATGACAGACAGAGGGTCAACTACATTTTAGTATTGAACAAAACTAAGGACATCTGTAGTTGGTTGGTTGGTTGGTTTAAAAGAGGGGGGGAAGGGACCAAACTGCTAGGTCATTGGTCCCTTGTTCCAAATAAAACTGCCACAAGGGTGAGAATAAAACATGCAAGATTGACAACACAAAACGGAAAGAAAGGAAAAACCACAAGAATGATGGAAGGGCAACAAACACTTAATTTGACAAAATGGGAGAAGAAAACCACAGAAACGCAAGAAACACGTAGAAAAGATTAAAATGCCAAAAACAGTTTACCATGGCTGGCTGACCATGAGAATAAAAAAGAGAAGCCAGCCACTCTGCAACACATTAAAACCACCTCCGCCCTCAAAGGACATGCGGTAAAACTTATATAAAATGATAAAACCCACCCTCACGAATAAAACTAAATCTGCCAATGAGGCGTTGTTAGGTAAAATTAGCAGCAATGAGTCCGGTAACCGTAGATTTCAAAAATGGTTCAAATGGCTCTGAGCACTATGGGACTCAACTGCGGAGGTCATTAGTCCCCTAGAACTTAGAACTAGTTAAACCTAACTAACCTAAGGACATCACAAACATCCATGCCCGAGGCAGGATTCGAACCTGCGACCGTAGCGGTCTTGCGGTTCCAGACTGCAGCGCCTTTAACCGCACGGCCACTTCGGCCGGCCCGTAGATTTCATCGGAGGGCAGTCAAAGTGGGATAGTGTAGCAGAATACGGGCCACTGTCAACCAGGCACTGCACTGATACTGAGGCGGGTCTTCATGGTGCAGGAGGTAGCCGTGGATCGGCCTAGCATGGCCAATGAGGAGCTGGCAGAGAACCGCATGGTTCCTGCGAGAGGCGTGCATGAAGTACTGCCACACATTCATAGTCTCCTTTAATGGCACGCAGTTTGTTGTGCGTATTGAGACTATGCCATTACATCTCCCAAAGCCGAAAAACCTGGGGACGTAAAAACAAACACAGGTAAGTGATTGGAATGCCGATGTCCATAAGTTATTTCCGTGTAGCCTGTTTGGCCAGCCTGTCAGCAAGTTTGTTGCCTGGGATTCCATGTCCTGGGGTCCACAAAAACACCCCTGAATGACTTGACCGTTCCAGGGAATAGATGGACTCCTGGATGGTCGCTACCAAAGGATGACGAGTGTAGCACTGGTCGATAGCTTGTAGGATGCTGAAGGAGTGAGTACACAGAAGAAATGACTCCCCAGGGCATGAAAGGATGTGCTCAAGAGCACAAGATAGCCACCAGCTCTGCAATGAAAACACTGCTGGCAAGGAATGCTGTTCAATATGTCCTCCATGGACATACACAAAGCAGACGTGACCATCAGCCATCGAGCCGTTGGTGTAAACCACTTCATGACTTCGGTACACCTCAAGAATCAAGTGGAAGTGACAGCGGGGAGTTGTAGGGTGAACTCAGTCCTTTGGGCCACGTGAAAGGTCCAGGCGAAGCCGCGGCCTAGGTGTACACCAAGGAGGTGTACACAAATGGACCTCAAGTATAGTTGGTAAAGGCAAGGACTCCAGTTCAGGCAGAAGTGATCAGACATGAACTGCAATTGTAAGTCCTGACCTGGACTGCCAATGCGGGAAAGAAACTGCTGTGGGTGGGAAAAAAGAGAGAGTAATTTGAATGTGCAGGAGAACTACGAACGTGTGCAACGTAATTGGCCAGCAGTTGTGCACGCCTGACCTGCAATGGAAGGACTTGAGCCGGTCACTGGACTCGTCCTAAAAGCTCCCATCACTAGTCGAACACCACAGTGGTGCACTGGGTCAAGTAAACCCAACGCTGAGGGCGCCGCTGAACTGTAAGCTGGACTCCCATAGTCAAGGTGGGATTGAACAAGAGCTCTGTATAGGTGCAGAAGTGTAGAGCACTCTGCACCTCAGTTGGTGTTGCTCAGGCAGCGGAGGGTATTGAGGTGCTGCCAGCACTTCTGCTTAAGCTGATGAAGGTGAGGTTTCAAGTCAATCAGGCATCGAAAACCAGTCCTAAAAACCGATATGTCTCCACTACAGTGAGGGGATCGTCAGTAAGGTAAAGTTCAGGCTCTGGATGAATGGTATGATGCCAACAGAAGTACATACACACAACTTTGCGGCCAAAAACTGAGCCGTGGGCTAGAGCCCATGACTGCGCCTTGTGGATGGCTCCCTGTAGGCACCTCTCCACAACATCAGTACTGGAAGAGCAGTACAAAATACAGAAGTAGTCTGCTTACAGAGAGGGTGAGATGGACAGCCCAACATCTGCTGCTATACCGTTAATGGCCACTAAAAATAGTATACAGCCAATACAGAGCCCTGTGGGACCTCATTCTCCTAGATATGCAGGGAACTACGGGAGGCACAAACTTGGACATGAAAAGTACGATGCAACAGGAAATTCTGAATAAGAATTGGGAGTGGTCCTTGGAGACCCCACTTGTATAATGTGGCAAGGATATGATGTCACCAGGTGGTGTCATATGCTTTTTGTAAATAAAAAGAGACAGTAACAAGGTGTTGGCGTCTGGAAAAGGCTGTTCAGGTGGCAGACTCGAGGAACACAAGATTATCAGTGGTAGAG
Source organism: Schistocerca nitens (assembly GCF_023898315.1). Taxonomy (NCBI): domain Eukaryota; kingdom Metazoa; phylum Arthropoda; class Insecta; order Orthoptera; family Acrididae; genus Schistocerca; species Schistocerca nitens. The sequence continues at coordinate 991,482,672 of NC_064614.1, read as the reverse complement.
CGACCCAGGCGGAAACCACCCTGTCACGGAGCCAGTAGGCCAGCTGACTCGAGGACCCAACCCAACTGCTGACACATCATATGTTCCAGCAGCTTACAAAGTATGTTGGTGAGGCTAATGGGAAGATAGCTATCCACATCAAGCGGGTTTCCGGGTTTGAGCACTGGAATGATGGTGCTCTCCCGCAAGTGCGATGGAAAGACGCCATCCCACCAGATCTGATTGAAGATCATGAGGAGATGTTGCTTCTAGTCAGACGAGAGATGTTTAATCATCTGACTGTAGATCCGATCTTGCCCAGGAGTAGTGTCGGGGCAATGTACAAGGGCACTGAGGAGCTCTCACTCTGTAAATGGGGCATTATAGGGTTCATTGTGGCATGTAGTGACCGAGAGGACTTTCCCTTCTATCCGCCATTTGAGAGTGTGAAAGGCTGGGGGGTAATTCTCCGATGCAGGGGTGCGAGCATAGTGCTTGGCAATCGCGTTTGGATCGGTAGATAACATGCCATTTATATTAACATCAGGAACACCTGTTTGGGTCTGATACCCAAAAACTCATTTGGTAATTGCCCAGACTTGGGAAGGTGACGTGTGGCACCCAATGGTCGAGATGTATCTCTCCTTTAAAGGCTATGAGGTGATCCAGGGAAGGGTGCTGGTTATGCCGCTGTAGAGCTCACCAATGCTCCTTAATTGCCTCAGTGACTTTCGGCGACCACCAAGGGACTGTCTTTCGCCGGGGGCACCCTAAAGAACGAGGGATCGTGCTTTCCGCCATAGAAACAATTGTTGTAGTCACCTGCCCAACCACCACATCGATGTTTCCATGTGGGGGAGATTCAACAGTAACAGCAGAGGGGAAGACTTCCCAGTCTGCCTTGTTTAAAGCCCATCTGCGCAGGCGTCCATGGACCTGATGCCGGGACAGTGACAGGAAGATGGGGAACTGGCCACTACCACACAAGTTGTCATTTGCTCTCCTGTGGATAGATGGGAGAAGGCCAGGACTTCAAACTGAGAGATCAATGGCAGAATATGTGCCATGTGTCACACTGAAATGTGTGGGACCACCTCTATTAAAGAGGCAGAGGTAGTGTTGCGACAGTAAATTTTCGACATCTCTGCCTCGGCCAGTAAGAATTGTGCCACCTCACGAGGGGTTATGGCATTAAAATCTCCCAAAAGTAGAAAAGGTTTAGGGAGTTTCTCAATCAGTGCACCCAATGCGTTCAGGGGTACTGCACCATCTGGAGGAAGATATACGTTGCTGACAGTTATTTCCTGCGTCATTCTTATCCTGACAGCCACAGCTTCAAGAGGGGTGTGATGGGCATAGGTTCACTGCATACTGAGTTCAGGACATAGACGCAAACACCACCTGACAATCTATTATAGTCAATATGGTTCCTGTAATATTCTTTACAGCCACGGAGGGCAGGGGTCCACATTGTCAAGAAACAGGTTTGCTGGAGGGCAATGCAGAAAGGAGGTGGAAAGCTTAAGTTTGGCCGTAGCTCAGCCAGGTGGCGGAAAAAACTGCCGCAATTCCACTGGAGGATGATGTTATCGTGAAGCTGGGAAGGCATCAAGCACGCAGGTTATGCCTCAGGGTTACCTGCCGCCACCGATTGAGTATTTGTAGCCATTTCTACGGTGGATGAGGCATCAGTGAGATCCACGTCTGCTGGGGACGCTAAGATTTCCACCGCATCCTTAGATGCAAACTTGATATATGGGTGGTGCTGTAGGGGCCACCAGAGGGTCCTGTTTCCTAGCAGACTACTACTTAGTTTGCTTGCCCTCTCGCTTCTCTTTAGAGGCTAGCTGGGAAGATTTCTCTGAAGCACCTTCAGGCATGGAGGAAGACCGTGAAGCTCTTAGTCCAACAGCTTTTGGCTCCTGCACCCACTGGCGAGTGTCCGCCATGGCATTAGTGGAGACCTTGAGAGAGAGGGCCCCAAGGGTCCCCTTCCACACAAGAGGAGCCGGAGGAGGCAATTGCTTCTCTGGCAGGGGGGAGGGAACCAATGTCCCCTGCGTTTGAGGGGGCCTTGCTCCCAAAGTAGGTGCTTTGGGAGCAACGGAGGAAGATTTGCCCCCTACCACCAAGGAGGCAGATGTATTCTGGTGGCCCAGAGGTTCCACTGGCACTTGGGATGGCAATGGTGATGTAGCTGCAGCATATGTAGACATCAACCGAATAGGGTGTAATCTTTCAAATTTACACGTAGCCTCAACTGCTCCAGGGTTTTGTACTCAATGATATTCCGCTCCTCTGGGAGTACTGGGCAGTCCGGCGAGCAGGGAGAGTGGTGCTCTCCACATGTGATGCAAGTGGGAGGTGGCGCACATGGAGTATCTGGACGTCCGCAGTCTCGACATGTGGCACTGGAAGTGCAGTGAGAAGACACGTGCCCGAACTTCCAGCACTTAAAGCACCGCATAAGGGGAGGGATGTATGGTTTAACATTGCAGCTGTAAACCATCACCTTGACCTTTTCAGGCAGTGAATCACCATCAGAGGCAAAGATGAAGGCAACCCTGCTGTCTTTGGGTCCCCAGTAAAAGTGCCAGATGAAATGAACACCCTGCCATTCTAAGTTGGCGCCGTTCTAAATTGTCAAGAAGAGATCGCATTGAAAAATGATTCCCTGGACCATGTTGAGGCTTTTATGGAGAGTGACGGAAACAGGAATATCACCCAGCTTGTCACAGGTGAGTAATGCTCGTAATTGGGCTGGGGATGCTGTCTGAATCAAGACTGTGCCATTTCGCATCTTTGATAACTGTCACTTCTCCAATCTTATTCTCAAGGTGTCAACAAAAACTGAAGCTTCGTAGGTAGAAAAGAGTCCCCATCGGTTCTGCTACAGACTAAAAACCGAGGTGAATATGGCTCTCTCCGTTCTGTAGTCCTATGTTCCTCCCATGGTGTAGCGAGGGAGGGGAAACGATTTAAGGTTATGCCTGTCGGCACTTGTAACGAAGCAGGGTTGCCCACTGCTATCCTGTTTTGGTTTTACACTCTTTCAGTAACTTAGTTAAGCAATGAACTTTTATTTTGTTTCATTTTCACTAGTCAGATTCCGACTACAGATTCTGTGGCCTTCAGCCTCATAGTACAGAATTCAGAAATAGTTTAAATAAAAATTCCACTTGTAATATCTATTATTTCAGTACATTCTAATGTCCATTCTGAAAGTAATGAGCTAATTAGTTTTGTTGGAAATGCATCATATTAACAGTTATGAACAATGACGTATATATAGATCAAATTCAGCTATAGGACTGCATCCAAAAGAAAGCCTAAATTTGACTGATTCTAGCAAAGTGTGTAAATTAACCTAAAGTCTATTAGTTAAATAGATATTAAGACTTAAAATCTGCAGCCTGTGTGACTGTCAGTGCCAATTGTGACCAAACTACCAAATAATTCTGAGATCTGTTTCGATAATTTTGCTACCTTTATTTTTCTACGTAAAATAACTCCAATCTCAACTTTGTAAGTGCCTTAATTAAGAATTAAGTAAATTTGAATGTGTAAAAATTATTGTTCAAAAGGGCTGCCGTGATTATAAGTCGGGAATTCCCACGGCGGATGCATAAGTTAGTTCCGTGTATTTAAATTGATACAGCTCACTCATGTTATTTAAATAATAAAACCCAATAGTTAACTTCAAAACCAGTTACAAAGGATCATTTTAACCCTGGGAAATTATAAACTATAATATATTAACAGAAATAGTCAAATATTCAAGCACTCGTCTATAAAAGATCCGAGCTGGTGCAGTTCTCCAGTTAGTTCTCAGTCAGATTTTCCTGGAGCAAAAGTGCACAAGTCAGTTAATTTTTCAGGTCCCGTACCAAAAAAAGTGTAATTGTGAACATCGTTAAATACTGGAATTTTTTGCCCTACCTAGTGTGACAATTAAGTGTAAGAGGCCTGGTAACGTGAATATTGTGTGTGCGAGTAATAACAAATAAATTGTACTGTGGTTGACATAAATGTTCAACAATGAATACGATCTTGACTTTTGATTTTGGAAAACTTAACCTAGGATCCTGGCTTCTTAATTTCAGTGTGATTTAGACGAGGCGGACACAGCTACCGGGAAGACAATATTGAATAAACAAAGCAAGGTAGGTCGAGAATACTGCGCACTATCTACTGGGTGAGGAAATGTTTCAATACCGGTACATCCAGTTGTGACATGAACTTTTAAGTGGCACTAATACAGAGGAAACAGCCCGGCACGTTACATGTGGTGCCCCGGGTGAGGAGACATGTCACGGCATGTTACACACTGTATTCGATCTTGCCCTTCTTAGAGACTGCTGGTGCCTTACAGTCACCAGCAAGAGATGACTTCATTGCAGGTCATCCACCCTGATGCCATCCACTCCGATCAAGGGCTCTCCCCACGGGCACCACCCAGCCACAGCAAAGGCCAACTGGCATGATGGCCGTTTCCGGGAGTCTTGATGTCCCACAAAGACAGGCATCTGCATACATGGGGAGTTACAGCTCAGGCATCAGCAGTGCAATCCCTGTATTGTCAGAGGGCTACCACCAAATTGGTACATGACAGCCCCACCACAATGGACTGGCTACCATGCAGGATATTGGGTGCAGAGAAATCCAATATTGTCATGTTGGTGAAAGAGGACAGGAGACAGCAGAAGAAGATGACATTCCCCAAATAGTTGAATCACAGGTGGAGATGCAAAGCCATGACAAGAGGCTCAGGAGATCAAATCTAAGGGCACTATAGATAACTCGTGCACCATGTAATGCGCCCTTCCCCATATGGCCTGTACTCCTGTAGAATTTTGAAAGTGACAGGTCATACCATAGAATGAGACCTGAACTCATAGGGCCGAAAAGTGAGAGACTCGTTTTAGTCGTCTCTTACAACAGGCAGGAATACCTTGGGCCTACTCTAACACCCGGACCCACAGGGGGTATCTGCAGTTAGATACATTAGACACTGACTTGGACTGTAGGATCTTTGTTATAGTGTGTTTTATCTCATTCACCACCAAAACAGATGTATTTTAAATTAACACTATTTAACAACTTTCCACATGTTACTGAGAATAAATCAGACAAATATTTTATCACACTAATTTGTACTGGCTCATTTATGCATAGTTGTGGCACAATGTAACCACTGGGACAGTTAAGTAATGCTAATTACACTACTGGGAAATCCCGTAGTAAACAGTATTACATGAAGTCTTATGATAATGTAAATTGATTCAAAGATTCAAAAATATTCCACAATTAAAATTGCACAACATAGTGAACAATGGAACACTGTCACCCAAAAACAGTTACATAGCCCTGAACAAAGTGTCTTGAGATTAATTTTGATTCAAGTGTTATGACTCCCTACTCAAAAGGAAGCAGGAACAGGAGGCCCCATTTTAGAGTCCTTGGTCATGGTCTTACAGAAAATTTCCCCCCACTTGAAAATTTGTGAGCTATTATTGTAAATGCTTCTGAATATATATGATGATAGTTTGGTTTGTGGGGTGCTCAACTGCAAGGTCATCAGCGCCCATACAAAGTCCCAATTTTTACACAGTCCAATCTTACCACCATCACAAATGCTGATGATGATATGATGAGGGCAACACAAACACCCAGTCCCCGGGCAAAGAAAATCCCCAACCCGGCAGGGAATCAACCTTGGGGCCCCGTGACCCAGAAGCAGCAACACTGACCACTAAACCATGACCTGCGGACTTCTGAATAGATATGTATTTATGGTAATGGAAAGTCCTTCATGGATTTTTATGAGTACACCTGACAACTTGTTGCATAACTGAGGCACTGAATTGTGGAGAGGCATACAATGTTGCTAGCTATTGGATGAATCTTTTATCACACTAATCTGTACTGGCTCATTTATGCACAGTTGTGGAACCATGTAGTTAGATGGGACAATGTAGCCCTACCTCTCTCTGTCTGTGTGTGTGTGTGTGTGTGTTTATTTGTTTTAGTCTTTCCCTACTTGTGGGACAGTCAGTCCATCTTCTTCTTGGTCTTCCTTTTCCCCTGTCAACTTTCCGTACCATTCTCTTGCCAACACAGGCACTGCCCCTTCTTTTGATATGTGCATTTCATTGCATCATCATTTCTTGACCCTTTGTTGATACTTACGTCATTTATTCCCTCATTTCCAATCCTATCAGTTCTTGAGATACCCCAAATTTTTCTTTCAGCCACATCCACTGCCTTATAATGTGTCATAGTTGGTGCCCATCTCTCTTTTCTATCCAGCTTTGCAGATCTGACTTTTACACCTTTCCTTTCGTCCTCAGATTTTATTTTTCTATCACAGCACATCTGATGACTTTTTCTGTTCATCCAGCTGAGCTATTGCTTTCACTAGACACTGTTGGTCCTAATTACATAAAACTATTGACTTTGAAGTTTCATTCACGGGACTGTTTCCTCCTCTTATCCTCGTAGGCACATAGACTCAGTTTTCATCATATTGATTTTCATTCCTTGTCTTCCAAAACATTTCTCCAACTTTTTAATCTCATTTCATTTTTGTTGGTGCAACATAACACTATATCATTTGTGAGCATCAAACACTAAGGAGCTTGCTCTCTAACACCTGACAATTCACTGACAGACTGAAAATTTATTTGCTCAACACCAACTCTCCATGCAATCCGACTTTAGCTGGTATCCATTCTGTTAGCCCTCTACTGCTTCTTACCAGCATTCTGGCACGTCCCGACTAAGTTGTGGAATATTCCTCTGGCACATCCTACCCTCATACACCTACAGCTTTCTTGCCATGGCACTTGTATTAAGCCTTTTCTATGTTTATAGAGACCATATGTAATTCCTCTGTTTCTCTTAAAAGTTCCTAAAGTACAAATATTGGTAGTTTTATTCCTTTCTCCAGCACGAATCTGAACTATTCAACTATTACTGCTGTTTCTTGTCGAAGCTGTCTTTCTATTACCATCTCCCGAATTTCATAGTATGTGCCGTTGGTTTTATTCTTCTATAATTAGTACAATCATGTCATCCTACCCCTTGAACAAGGGAATTACTGTAGTATCTCTCCAGTCATCCGGAATTCATTCTTCCTGATATATTCGTTGCATCAGGTCCCATAATATATCCAGCCCTTCTTCACCGAAACACTTCCAAGCTTCAACTGGGATTTCATCAGTTCTTTAGTTATATCCGCTGCCATGTTCTGGAAGGAAACACCATTGCTGAAGACTTATCTTGGATTTTCCTTATCGAGAAGATGTTCAAATATTGCTCCCACAGCTTTCCTATTGGGGCACCATTCTCTTCTCATTATTTATTTGTCTCGTGTTCACCTGTTTCAGTTGCCTCATAAACCTTTTCCTTGCTGCTGCCTTTGCGTTTGCCACAGTCCTTTTTGCAGTTTTATTTGCCTCCCTGTAACTATGATTTCTGAGCCAGATGAATCCCTTTGCCTTTAGCACATCGCACTGATTATGCAAATGCATAAAAAGTTAGCTCTCACACTAACTTCAGATTGCTAAACATACCTATAAACATATTTCTATAGATAACTACCAAGACAAAGCCCTAAGAACTTTTAATACTAAAAATCCATCATGGAAGACCTTGTGGTTATATTTTCAAAAATATTTTTTAATATCAACTTAATGTGTGAACACTTACTTCCCGAGTCCTGAGAAGAAGTTCTGCATTCAAAGCACATTCACAAGAACTGTATTATTCAGGATACAATTCGTCTTACACCAAGATAGTTCATCATGTAGTTAATTTACATATATGTTTAGAGAAGACAGTAACATCAATATTTTGTCAAAGTATCTGAAGGGAGGACAACAGCATAGAGGGGAGAAATGTACACAGTTTGCTATATTTTTATATTCATGAAACTGAAATATGTCCTTAATCAGACATATTATTGCGTACAACGTACCTAGAATCTCAAATTCTGATGACTCTTCATTCCCCTGCTACCACACATTACATAAGTATCTGAATACTTCTGTACATATAAATATGCATGTATGTTAGATGAGAGAAGTGAATGGTTCCAATCTTATTGTTGCACCTACCAAAAAAGTGTAAATCTTAATTACCCAAGAATGGTAACAACACTGACTAAAAGGAAAACTGTGAACTAAAGTTCTTTTTCTGATTACAGAGCAAAGGCGATATTACACTGATTTTTAAAAACAACATTTCTACTGTATTTCTTTTATAGATCACATGCTAATTTTACAAGCATAAAAATATTATGATGATATATCACCTTGAAATGACTAGAAAATTCAATTAACCAACAACAAGTGATATTTTTCCCCCCATTATCAAGTAAAAACTTACAAAAACATGAGGAGAAGAAAATTGCAAATTTTGAAAGCTGATTTTTTGTTTTTATGATATAAAATAGGTGCAACATTTTACATCATCATTCACAGAGTAATACAAAACACCAGACAAGAACAGGAAATACTGTAGCTGTCACTTACTTTAAAAATTTAATTATTAAGCAGTTCGACTCTTTCATTAAACTCTCTCTGCTGCTAACAACTTACACTATTTAACATGATTGGAAATAGAATAATCATTTATGTCTTGTCCCAACTTCACATTGTTTACAAAAGTAAGATACATCATTGTTTACTTTAATAACAGATTCAATCAAAGACCTTTTTGTAGGACAATGGTCTCTTTTGGTGATAAATCACCTGCAATAAGTTATGACATGCCAAGATTTATCACTGCTGTTCCAAACAACCAACTTAGTCCCAAGTTGAATCTATTAGTTTTTATGGAAGTGTATATCAATCACACACTGGAGCCATTATCACAGAAATATAAATAAATGAAAATGTCAGTTCCACAACTGTATCATTCATTATGAAACACTGTCAGGAACTCAGTAGCTCTGGCAAGTAAAAGTTTTTAAAAACTGGTTATAAATGTCACATTTTTCTTTGCTGCAGATTGCTCAGTAATCTCTGTTTTGTTGAGGAATTCACTTGGATTCTTGTTGCTCTGTGGAAACAAATTAGTTGTTTTACAATTGGACTAAAAAAATTTTAGTGGCTTTAAAAGTACATTATGATCATTTCAGGTAAAAAAATCAGAACCCACAAGTAGTTTACCTGTCAAGGAAGACCATAAGTGTGTCCTTTGTACTTTGTGGAAAATAATCCTGTTTAACCACATAATCAAGAGCTAACAAACAACCTTCTACATTCTGAGGTGGCTTTAAGTTTTTGTCTTCACTCTGAAAATAAGAAAGAACACCAAATTTTTGTAACAGAAATTAAAATGTGTACTAGTGGGGTCTTTGTCTCAGCATAATGCATGCCATTCACCTGTGCAAACTGATATCTCTCTATGGCAACTTTTGACTTCTCAAGCTACACACTGAACAGTTACACACAGTAGCCTGGTAACAGTAAATTATTCCAGAAAGACTGGCCGATACTTATCATCAAGAGTTGCAACTCCCAGTATTGCCACCAAGAACACTTAGAACAGAAAGAAGTATCTTTGCTTCCCTCCCTTAAGAAAAGGTTGGTTCCTCCTATGAGGTCTGAATGCATGTTCCCGACAATTCCACTTTCATCTCAGAAGAAAAAAAAAGTCTTCTATTCCAAAAGTTGAAATTTCTATGTTCTGTTTTAAAAGTTTCTGTGAGCAGTACTAGAAATTACACCCCTTGAAGGTATGGTGAAACAGGATGAGAATTTTTGTGTCAATGTACCGGCAGTCAAAACTATCTGGCATGAAGTATGACCATTTACAGCTGCCACCAGAACTTCACTTGATCCTATGCAAAATTCTCTGGAGAAACTGGTCCTCTTCTACAACAGAAACTTCCTCATGTATCTTATGCATAGCCCAAGCACACTTTGCGCAATTTTAATTTTGCATTTCAGCCATGAGATTTGATATACCTTCATATTCCATTATATCATTTAAAATGTTGTACAAATACAAATAATATTGATTAAAAAGTAATGGATCACCAGTGATACATGTCTGCCTGATAATAAAGTGCCACGACCCCCACTCCATCCATTAGCAATGTCAATGAGACACTTTAGAGAATGTGGGAATCTACCAGTACAAGACTGATTCCAGCCCATGCTAACAGCCTGAAACTTCAATCTGTAATTTTTCTGATTCTTATCCATGCCTTATTAGGAGATGTTAAAAAGTCTCACAATTTGCATGGAACAAAAAATTACTTCATTCATTGCATTCCCAGCCACAACATTATTCTGCCTAATCTCATTAGGCACCACTGTGTTGTTGTGAGTGGATGAAAAACCAAAGCCTTATGAATACAGAGAGCCACCTTTACAAGCACAATTGCAAACACATTCAGTTGATATTGTTCCCAAAATTGATATTTCCAGTCAGAGAAACTTTGGTAGCACTTTGCAATAAATGCCAAAAAATGTTGTCAAGAAAGAATGTTTGGCTCTACACTATTGTTTAAAAATGAATATGACAGCACGGGACATGCATATCATACCAACCACATCATGTAGTTATCTTCAAACCTCATTATTCCTTAAGATCTATGCAATTCTGGCAAATCATGCAAACAAGGCATTTCACTACTTAAATTCCTCCTTGAATCTTGCACTGAAAATTAGGCACCCCTGTCTTGTCTCTGTTAACCGAACAGATTTCTACATGAATGGGTCATCTTTCTTCCACTATGCAGTGCAGTACTATATGATCTTACTCTAAGCTGTACAAACCACAACAGCTTTCTCATATCTTCACCAGTTAATGAAATATCTGAAAAGAAACAATTTTCTTCCACTATTCATTTACTATTTTATAGGAATGAGTACTTTGGACAATGCCAATGTTTAATTTACACACACAGCACAAAATTTACCATTGCAGTGATCTTTTGGGTTTCATCTGATGAAATTTTGAATCTCTCATTTGAGAATTGTTTGTGATTAGACAGCAAAATAAAGCACCACTTTCACACCACAGTAAACAAAGTGTATTGTCTGATATTACCATTCACATTATTAGGAGAGGGGAAAAAAATACAATGCAACATATGTTACATTATCAGATTCATTTTCTAAGAAGGAAGAAAGTCAGAAAGAACCAATTTTTGGAAAGTCCCAAATCCAGATTCCACTAAGTGCACTTGGTGTGTTTGTGTGTGTGTGTGGGGGGGGGGGGGGGGGGGGAGAAGAGGGTAGCATGTTTAGGGACCCCAATGATGAGGTTGTCAGTGCAGGAACTGGTTAAGAAGGGAACAACTTTAATGTTCAAAACTGATCAACATTTATGCAGCAGTCTCAATACCGGCTGAGGATGCATTATGTCACTAAATATCATATCAGGTTGTGCCACACTAGCCTTCCTAGCAGTGTGTTTATTTCCCTTCACTTTTTAATTTGGGACTAATGCTGATAAAAGAATAATATATCACAGTAATCGTTTTCCATAATATAATTTTCTCACTCTTTCACCATATTAGGTAACACAGCAGCCCTGACTGCAAAATGAATTTAGTTTGTTATAGTGGTACCAGTCACTCACGTGTAATTTTTTGCCAAGTGGTTTTTCTTTTATGTTTAATAAGTTACAGCACATTTTCGGCTTCAGCTTATAAGGTGAACATTAAAAGTTATAACACTTATAACCTAACTTCCAAAACAGCAATAATAGAGGTATTCTACAGGCTGTTTGTGATAGTATGCTTCAGGAAATTTTTTTTTTAGGCAAATACCACCACAGCAGTACGCTGTGTCATGTGTGTGCTCTTGTGTTTGGATTTTACAGGTGCTCTACAGTGAGGTTATTAGTGCCCTTACATCTATTAAAAGAAACAAATGGAGATAAATGGGCTAAAAACATTGTCACACTGAGGAGTAAATCTACAAAATGACACTCCTCACTCACTCACTCACTCCCACCTCTCTTGCGTTGACACACACACAATTATTCCACCTCGCATGTCATTAAATTTCTTTCTGGTGGAGTCCATAATACTGTGCAACAATGAAAATGTATATTGAATGAAAATAGCCAATTCCTATAAATACTAAAGTGTTGATCGCGAATATCACAAAGACAATTCAAAATTAGCTCTAGTTTTCATTTTACACTGCTTTATTACGGTGAGATAATTATACACAGATTTTTATCTTAAGTTTAAAACCAAATATTATAATGATTTGTCAAATTCATAATAACTAGTTACAATGGATTATATTATTGTCCCTGGTCTTACTTGTGTGCAACGTTTCAGATATAAACATTCTGATACCAATTTTAGTGATCTTTTTGTCTCCCTTCTCTTCAACTTCAGTGACTTTATTAATGCTTGTAATAATTTTTGCACATTTGTTTCAATATTAACTACCAGTTGCTCAAGTTGACTGCTACTGAAGTGAACAAAAATGCCATGAGTTTGTGTTAACAGTGCTGACACATTTTGTTATGTGTTTGGAGAAGTGATATTTGCTTCACAAAAACTGCAAATAACCCCACTGATTAATAAAAGCTCTCACAGTTGTTATTTTGGGTGCAAAATAGGTGGTCAGGATAAACCCTGGGCTCCACATGTGATCTGCAACACTTGTGCCAGCAACCTCAGGAATTGGATGCATGGGAAAGGACGTTCAATGCCCTTTACAGTGCCCATGATCTGGGCATGACCCAACTAACCACGTCAGTGACTGCTACTTTTGTATGGTTCCTCCTACGATACATCCAGTTCTACATGGGGAAGGATTGCCAATACCTGAACCACCGACAAGAGTACGAGATTACTTCTGATGGGGATTCTGAATGTCCTGAACCATGCACATCACAAGATCCAGAGTTTCTTTCAAATATATCAACTGATGTTCCACAAAAATTGTCTCCAAATGAGTTATGTTATCTCGTTAGAGATTTGGAGCTCTCCGAAGCTAAGGCTGAGATTTTAGCATCAAGATTGTAGCAGCGCAATTTTCTGGAAAGCAATGTAAATGTTTCATTCTACTGCAGAAGAGAGCAACAATTCACTCCTTTTATTTAACACGCAAGATAGTTTTGGGGAATGGTCTAATGAGGGCTCTCAGAATTAATTACAACTGTGATGAGTGGAGACACTTCATTGATTCATCAAAGTTGAGCTTAAAAGCATTTCTTTTACATATTGGTAATGAGCTTCCTTCTATTCCAGTTGGGCATAGTGTGCATATGAAAGAGTCATACCAAAACATGAAAACTTTACAAGAAGCCAACAAGTATAATGACTCTCAATGGCAAATTTGTGGTGACTTGAAAGTGGTTGCACTCTACTAGGTATGTACTAAATATTGCTGCTTTCTCTGTGAATGGGATAGCTGTGCTCGTGCATCTCATTACAGTAAACATGAATGGCCCACCAGAAAATCTCTTCAACCAGGTATAAAGAACATTAAGAGTGAACCTCTAGTAGACCCTAAAAAGATTCTGCTCCCACCCTTGCACATCAAGTTGGGTCCCATGAAAAACTTTTAAGGGAATGAACAAAGACGGTGACGCATTTAAGTGCTTAGGCAAAAATTCCCTTACTTAAGTGATGCCAAAGTAAAGGAGGGTATCTTTGTAGGCCCACAGATTCGAGAGCTTTTTGGAGACCATACTTTTGATGGAATCATATAAGATGATGAGAAGCATGCATGGGAATGTTTTACGACAGTCTGTTCACAGTTCTTAGGGGACAAACAAGCAATAAATTACAAGGAGATTGTAGATAACATGTTGTCATCTTACGAAAAACTTGGTTGTAACATGTCATTGAAAATGCATTTCTTACACAGTCATCTTGACTTCTTCCTCAAAGATTGTGGTGCAGTGAATGATTAACATGGGGAGCGATTTCATCAAGATATTGCCACAGTTGAGAAGAGGTATGCTGGAAAGTGGGGCCCTATTATTTTAACAGGTTACTGCTGGACTGTCATAAGGGATGTTCCATAGCATGTGTATAAACGTCAAGCCAAGCGAAAACGGTCATTTTCTGAATTTATCTCTGAACAAAATATGTAATTGTACATACTGTACATATGGGCATTTAACATTTGTAATCCTTTATATACATTTGTGACCAGTTAGTATATATATTTTCTTTTGTACTTTACGTAGTTCAGGTACAAAGTAGATTTACAAAGTATTTTTATTCATGTAATATTATCTTCATTTTTCTTAAATTTTACTTTTGCACTTCCAGAATGGAACTGAAATTTATCAATGCACAATACATAACGTAACTCAAGTAATTATTCACTTAAAATTTCTTATGCTGAATCTTGGAACATGAATGTATTATTCAGTTAGTGAGTTGTTGTTGTTGCTGTTGTTGTTGTTATTGTTGTGGTCTTCAGTCCTGAGACTGGTTTGATGCAGCTCTCCATGCTACACTATCCTGTGCAAGCTTCTTCATCTCCCAGTACCTACTGCAACCTACATCCTTCTGAATCTGCTTAGTGTATTGATCTCTTGGTCTCCCTCTACGATTTTTACCCTCCACGCTGCCCTCCAATGCAAAATTTGTGATCCCTTGATGCCTCAAAACATGTCCTACCAACCGATCCCTTCTTCTAGTCAAGTTGTGCCACAAACTTCTCTTCTCCCCAATCCTATTCAATACCTCCTCATTAGTTACGTGATCTACCCACCCTATCTTCAGCATTCTTCTGTAGCACCACATTTCGAAAGCTTCTATTCTCTTCTTGTCCAAACTGGTTATTGTCCATGTTTCACTTCCATACATGGCTACACTCCATACAAATACTTTCAGAAACTACTTCCTGACACTTAAATCTATACTAGATGTTAACAAATTTCTCTTCTTCAGAAACAATTTCCTTGCCATTGCCAGTCTACATTTTATATCCTCTCTACTTCGACCATCATCAGTTATTTTACTCCCTAAATAGCTAAACTCCTTTACTACTTTAAGTGTCTCATTTCCTAATCTAATCCCCTCAGCATCACCCGATTTAATTTGACTACATTCCATTATCCTCGTTTTGCTTTTGTTGATGTTCATCTTATATCCTCCTTTCAAGACACTGTCCATTCCGTTCAACTGCTCTTCCAAGTCCTTTGCTGTCTCTGACAGAATTACAATGTCATCGGCGAACCTCAAAGTTTTTACTTCTTCTCCATGAATTTTAATACCTACTCCGAATTTTTCTTTTGTTTCCTTTACTGCTTGCTCAATATACAGATTGAATAACATCGGGGAGAGGCTACAACCCTGTCTCACTCCTTTCCCAACCACTGCTTCCCTTTCATGCCCCTCGGCTCTTATAACTGCCATCTGGTTTCTGTACAAATTGTAAATAGCCTTTCGCTCCTTGTATTTTACCCCTGCCACCTTCAGAATTTGAAAGAGAGTATTCCAGTTAACGTTGTCAAAAGCTTTCTTCTAAGATAAGTCGTAAGGTCAGTATTGCCTCACGTGTTAGAGTGTTTCCACGGAATCCAAACTGATCTTCCCCGAGGTCCACTTCTACCAGTTTTTCCATTCGTCTGTAAAGAATTCGCATTAGTATCTTGCAGCTGTGACTCATTAAACTGATAGTTCGGTAATTTTCACATCTGTCAACACCTGCTTTCTTTGGGATTGGAATTATTATATTCTTCTTGAAGTCTGTGGGTATTTCGCCTGTCTCATACATCTTGCTCACCAGATGGTAGAGTTTTGTCATGACTGGCTCTCCCAAGGCCATCAGTAGTTCTAATGGAATGTTGTCTACTCCCGGGGCCTTGTTTCGACAAAGGTCTTTCAGTGCTCTGTCAAACTCTTCACGCAATATCGTATCTCCCTTTTCATCTTCATCTACATCCTCTTCCATTTCCATAATATTGTCCTCAAGTACATCGCCCTTGTATAAACCCTCTATATACTCCTTCCACCTTTCTGCCTTCCCTTCTTTGCTTAGAACTGGGTTGCCATCTGAGCTCTTGATATTCATACAAGTGGTTCTCTTCTCTCCAAAGGTCTCTTTAATTTTCCTGTAGGCAGTATCTATCTTACCCCTAGTGAGACAAGCCTCTACATCCTTACATTTGTCCTCTAGCCATCCCTGCTTAGCCATTTTGCACTTCCTGTCGATCTCATTTTTGAGACGTTTGTATTCCTTTTCGCCTGCTTCATTTACTGCATTTTTATATTTTCTCCTTTCATCAATTAAATTCAGTATTTCTTCTGTTACCCAAGGATTTCTATTAGCCCTCGTCTTTTTACCTACTTGATCCTCTGCTGCCTTCACTACTTCATCCCTCAGAGCTACCCATTCTTCTTCTACTGTATTTCTTTCCCCCATTCCTGTCAATTGTTCCCTTATGCTCTCCCTGAAACTCTCTACAACCTCTGGTTCTTTCAGTTTATCCAGGTCCCATCTCCTTAAATTCCCACCTTTTTGCAGTTTCTTCAGTTTCAATCTGCAGTTCATAACCAATAGATTGTGGTCAGAATCCACATCTGCCCCTGGAAATGTCTTACAATTTAAAACCTGGTTCCTAAATCTCTGTCTTACCATTATATAATCTATCTGATACATATTAGTATCTCCAGGATTCTTCCAGGTATACAACCTTCTTTTATGATTCTTGAACCAAGTGTTAGCTATGATTAAGTTATGCTCTGTGCAAAATTCTACAAGACGGCTTCCTTTTTCATTTCTTCCCCCCAATCCATGTTCACCTATTGTTTCCTTCTCTCCCTTTTCCTACTGACGAATTCCAGTCACCCATGACTATTAAATTTTCGTCTCCCTTCACTACCTGAATAATTTCTTTTATCTCATCATACATTTCATCAATTATCTGCAGAGCTAGTTGGCATATAAACTTGTACTACTGTAGTAGGCATGGGCTTTGTGTCTATCTTGGCCACAATAATGCGTTCACTATGCTGTTTGTAGTAGCTAACCCGCACTCCTATTTTTTTATTCATTATTAAACCTACTCCTGCATTACCCCTATTTGATTTTGTATTTATAACCCTGTAATCACCTGACCAAAAGTCTTGTTCCTCCTGCCACCGAACTTCACTAATTCCCACTATATCTAACTTTAACCTATCCATTTCCCTTTTTAAATTTTCTAACCTACCTGCCCGATTAAGGGATCTGACATTCCACGCTCCGATCCGTAGAATGCCAGTTTTCTTTCTCCTGATAACGACATCCTCTTGAGTAGTCCCCACCCGGAGATCCGAATGGGGGACTATTTTACCCAAGAGGACGCCATCATCATTTAATCATACAGTAAAGCTGCATGTCCTCGGGAAAAATTACGGCTGTAGTTTCCCCTTGCTTTCAGCCGTTCGCAGTACCAGCACAGCAAGGCTGTTTTGGTTAATGTTACAAGGCCAGATCAGTCGATCATCCAGACTGTTGCCCCTGCAACTACTGAAAAGGCTGCTGCCCCTCTTCAGGAACCACATGTTTGTCTGGCCTCTCAACAGATACCCCTCCGTTGTGGTTGCACCTATGGTACGGCCATCTGTATCGCTGAGGCACGCAAGCCTCCCCACCAACGGCAAGGTCCATGGTTCATGGGGGAAGAGTTGGTGAGTTATTTATACAAAAATGTGAATTACTTTTTTAAAAAAAAAACTAGAGCTAAATATTTATGAAGATGAAAACACTTCAAATTTGTCGTTCAGTGTAATCAGAGCATATTATAGACATAATTTTGTGTACAAAACAATACTTTTTCACTTTTTAAAATGAATAAGTGGCTACCGACTGCAGTGACTGCATTTTGACTATTCAACAGCCAAGTCAAATGATGCTCAGAGAGACCCAATAGTGGAAAGTTTTGTAGAAGGCTTTTCTTTAAAAAAAAAAAAAGAAAAAAAAACCTTTATGTTTGTTTTAGAGGGTGCTGAAGCCAAATTTTTCGGAAATGGGGCAAAGAACAATTGCTAACATTGCTTCTCTACCACCAACTGAGGATGCAGCTTTCCAGCATATTCTCCGAGTGTTCCATCAGATACAACAAAGTGGCTGAGCAAAAACAAAGAATGTGGTTGGACGAGGTCCAAGTATCACTTGGTTCCAACGGCTATGCTTCAGTCACTAGCACCCGATGTTATCCTGACATATATGACATGAAAATACAAAATAGGTGTTTTGGCTACTCTTGTAGAAGCTGAAAAACAAGACTGCATTGCTCAAAGTGCTGCATCAACTGTGATACAGTTTGTGAGAATGTAAACCACCTCCATTCACAAGACTTAGAAGAAACCATGTTGGGTGTAGGGGAGGAACAGGAGATTGGAACGAGGACTTTTACAGATGAAGGTAGGCTATATCTCACATTGTTGTCGTTTTAATTTGCCGTTGTGTAATCTTCTGACCTCATTATAGCAACCAAACATATACATTGGTTTCATCTCTATTTTTTTATCGATTACCTGATATGAACTGAAATTAGTCATCTATTATCTTACTTAGTTATAACATACTTATACATATTCTCATTTTGTGGACGAACGAAGTAAAGACGAGCACAGTAGCACATGAAGCGCATGAGGACGGAATTTCTTTAAAATTATTATATTAATAATATAATGACAATTGTTGTTGTTGTTATTATTATTATTATTATTATTATTATTATTATTTCTTTCCTTTCTCAGACATTATGTCTGGTTAAAAATGGAAAGTGACACGGACCTTGATCAAGCACGACTTCCTTTTAACTGTACGGTATATGTTACATTGCATTTAGGAACTTTCGGGTAATTGAACATGTATCAATTATTACAGATTTCTGTAGTTGTATATATAAGTTTGGATGTAGCTGCATTGCGTTGATGTACTGGTGGATATTGTGTGGTATGACTCCTGTAGTTGATAGTATAATTGGTATGATGTCAACTTTATCCTGATGCCACATGTCTTTGACTTCCTCAGCCAGTTGCATGTATTTTTCAGTTTTTTCTTCTGTATATTTGTTGTATTGGGTATGGATATTTTGATTAGTTGTGTTAATTTCTTCTATTTATTGGTGAGTATGATGTCAGGTTTGTTATATGGTGGTGTTTTTATCTGTTATAATGGTTCTGTTCCAGTATAATTTGTATTCATCATTCTCCAGTACATTTTGTGGTGCATACTTGTATGTGGGGATGTGTTGTTTTATTAGTTTATGCTGTATGGCAAGTTGTTGATGTGTTATTTTTACTACACTGTCATGTCTTCTGGGGTATTCTGTATTTGCTAGTATTGTACATCTGCTTGTGATGTGATCTACTGTTTCTATTTGTTGATTGCAAAGTCTGCATTTATCTGTTGTGGTATTGGGATCTTTAATAATATGCTTGCTGTAATATCTGGTGTTTATTGTTTGATCCTGTATTGCAATCATGAATCCTTCCGTCTCACTGTATATATTGCCTTTTCTTAGCCATGTGTTGGATGCGTCTTGATCGATGTGTGGCTGTGTTAGATGATACGGGTGCTTGCCAAGTAGTGTTTTCTTTTTCCAATTTACTTTCTTCATATCTGTAGATGTTATGTGATCTAAAGGGTTGTAGAAGTGGTTATGAAATTGCAGTGGTGTAGCCGATGTATTTATATGAGTGATTGCTTTGTGTATTTTGCTAGTTTCTGCTCGTTCTAGAAAGAATTTTCTTAAATTGTCTACCTTATGTCAATAAATCTCCTTCTTCCTTTCTGCTTAATGTGAATCTTTCTGTTGCTGAATGTATGTGATGTATTCTATATTTGTGGCATTGTGATCGTGTAAGTGTATTGAGTGCTTCTAGGTCTGTGTTACTCCATTTCGCTACTCCAAATGAGTAGGTCAATATTGGTATAGCATAAGTATTTACAACCTTTGTCTTGTTTCTTGCTGTCAATTCTGTTTTCAGTATTTTTGTTAGTCTTTGTCTATATTTTTCTTTTAGTTCTTCTTTAATATTTGTATTATCTATTCCTATTTTTTGTCTGTATCCTAGATATTTATAGGCATCTGTTTTTTCCATCGCTTCTATGCAGTCGCTGTGGTTATCCAATTGGTAATCTTCCTGTTTAGTGTGTTCTCCCTTGACTATGCTATTTTTCTTACATTTGTCTGTTCCAAAAGCCATATTCATATCATTGCTGAATGCTTCTGTTATCTTTAGTAATTGGTTGAGTTGTTGATTTGTTGCTGCCAGTAGTTTTAGATCATCCATGTATAGCAAATGTGTGATTTTGTGTGGATATGTTCCAGTAATATTGTATCCATAATTTGTATTATTTAGCATGTTGGATAGTGGGTTCAGAGCAAGGCAGAACCAGAAAGGACTTAATGAGTCTCCTTGGTATATTCCACGCTTAATCTGTATTGGCTGTGATGTGATATTATTTGAATTTGTTTGGATATTAAGTGTGGTTTTCCAATTTTTCATTACTATGTTTAGGAACTGTATCAATTTAGGATCTACTTGGTATATTTCCAATATTTGTAGTAACCATGAGTGGGTTACACTATCAAAAGCTTTTTGGTAATCAATGTATGCATAGTGTAGCGACCTTTGTTTAGTTTTAGCTTGATATGTTACCTCTGCATCTATTATCAGTTGCTCTTTACATCCTCATGCTCCTTTGCAACAGCCTTTTTGTTCTTCATTTATAATTTTGTTCTGTGTTGTATGTGTCATTAATTTCTGTGTAATGACTGAAGTTAATATTTTGTATATTGTTGGTAGGCATGTTATGGGGCGATATTTAGCTGGGTTTGCTGTGTCTGCTTGATCTTTAGGTTTCAGATCAGTTATTCCATGTGTAAGTGTATCAGGGAATGTGTATGGGTCTGCAATGGAACTGTTAAATAATTTAGTTAGATGTGAATGTGTTGAGGTGAAGTTCTTTAGCCAGAAATTTGCTATTTTATCTTTTCCAGGGGTTTTCCAATTGTGAGTAGAATTAATTGCTCAGGTGACTTCATGTTGCAAAATTATCACTTCAGGCAATTGTGGTATCTTCTAGTATGTGTCTGTTTCTGCTTGTATCCACCGTGCATGCCTGTTATGTTGTACCGGGTTTGACCATATGTTACTCCAGAAGTGTTCCATGTCTGTTATGTTTGGTGGGTTGTCTATTTTAATGTGTGTGTTATCTATTGTCTGGTAAAATTTCTTTTGGTTTGTGTTGAATGTTTGGTTTTGTTTCCTTCTATTTTCACTTTTTTTGTATCTTCTAAGTCGTTTGGCCAATGATTGTAATTTCCGCTTCTTTTCATCTAATTCCTCTATCGCTTCTTGTTGTGAGATTTTACCTAATCTTTTTCGTTTTCTGTCTGATATTTCATTTCTTATAAACTGTGTTAGCTGTTCGATGTCTTTTCTCAGTTTTTCCATTCTGATCTGTAGCCTGTGTTGCCGTGCTGGTTTTGTGGGTTTCTTCTGTGTGTTGGTTGGGTCTGATCTCTGCCTAGTGTGTGTATTTAGTGTAGTGAGTGCTCCTATATAAATCAGTAGTTTTAACTCTTCCATAGTTGTATTTTCATTTATTTTGTTGCGTATGATTGTGTTGATAGTTTTTATTGTTGTTTCGACTTGTGGGTTATTTGGTGGTCTATGCAAGAATGGTCTAATGCCTGTATTTGTGTCTTTGTATTCTATATATGTCAGCTGAAATTTTTCTTCTATATCTAACATGTGTGTTACTTCGAGTTCTATTTGTGCTTGTTCTGGTGGCTGTCTTAAGATTTCATTTTCCTCTGATTGCTTAATTGATGCGTGTTGTTCTTTGTTTGTTTGTTCTGGGATGTTTGAGTCCATTACTGTATTTTCTTCTTCTTCTGATTGCACATTATTTTGTTCCAGTATTTGTTGTACTTGTTGTTTGATGTTTTCTAATTCTGACTGGGGTATCCTGTTATTTTTTATTATTACACGGATCTGATCAGCTAGTCATTGTTCTGTTAAAAATTTTAATTCTGGGTATCTGGTAATAAATGTTGTGTATACTTGTGATCTGTATCCAGTTGTGTTGGTTCCTAAGTTTGTTGCTTGGTAATAACAGAACATGAGGTGTCGGTTAACTTCATCTGACCATCTCTTCCTCTGTCTTTGTTTTCCTTCTAGAGTGGTTGCAGGAAGCATATCCTGCAAAACACCTCAATTTGGATTTAAATCATTTTCCAGTTGGCTAGCAGTATCGTTACCATCGTGGGCGGGCATAGGGTTCAAACGTCGTCCCCGACCATGATGGCGCTTGTCCGAGGCTTCTTTAGTCCTGTCCTGAACCAACTAATCACACTAAAAGGGGGGGTTAGCCATGTTAGTGGTTTGTTCTTTTTGTCGCCTTTTACGACTGGTAGAGCATACCGGAGGCCTATTCTTTTCCTGGGCCTCCACGGGGTTTATTATTATTATTATTATTATTATTATTATGCCATTAACATAAGTGTTTTGAACAACTTTCAATTTTAGGAGAAATGGACGCTTTCATTTTACCATGTGAATTAACATCGTAGCCTACTGAGGGAGTTGGGTATTCCTTATTTTCATATTTAGTTTTTTTTAAAAAAAAGAACATTTTTCATACTTTTTCGACTTTTGACCCATTTCAGGGCTGACATTTTGGTGCGACTTAGAAAGTTTGGATTGAGCACCCTTGGAAATGTATAGAAAGCTTATACAAAACTTGCCACTGAAAATCACCATCTAACTGGCCTAAAAATTCATCAAGGAACAAAAGAGAAATTTGACCTCTGACTAGGATTTTCAGGAGTACCACTGGAAGTACAAAATGTGAATGATGTGGCAGAATGTTGTGGCTCAAACTTTACATCCTCTACTCGCAGTCTCCTTTTCCTTTGTTGTCACACATAGTGTCAACTTGTTAAAAATTCCTAAAATTATTCATCCAGAATGATACTTCTCTTTCCAGTACCCATTAAATTTTGCAATGAATTTTCTGTTGCATACATTCAAATAGCACATGCAAGTGCTCACCCTACACAATCAAGTGCTATTCTGATCTTGAAATATTGCATCGCAATGTGATATGTTGTAAATTTAACTCTTGCATGCCCTTACTGTTCTAACTTAATGGAAAGCAAAGATGTCAAAAGTTGTAATTATGTTTTGTTTGTGACTTGTTCTCGTGTTTAAAACTGGAGGCAAAGAAAAAATAAATAAAATAAATTACAGCTCGAAAGGGGTAGTGCCCTGGAATATACACACAATGCTCCTCTATAATTGCCCTATTTTGATTAGACACTGTACCAACAGGCCGTGTTGAAAACCACAGATATAGTCAGTCTGTACATAATAAATAGTGTTGCTTATCAGGCAAGCAGGGAATGACAGTGGGGAACACTGGTGAATTGGTTCATATTTCTCCAGCAGAAAAACTGGTAGTACACCTGTTCTGCTGACCTCTGCCTGCTGCAAGCAAGAAGGACTCTTGATTGATGGGCAGCATTTATCAAATGGTCCAAGGCTATTTCTCTAGAATAAATTTACCCAGAAAACATTTTAATAAGCTGGAAACAGACACGCATGCCTCTGGAGCCTCTGCAACGACTGCAGTGCCAATGCTTGGAGTTGCTTACCTACAAATCTCATGCCAATTATAAGTGCTATGATGGTAATTCTGACAGCAAAATTGAGCCCCGACCTATTACAGTAAACCTTCAATCCTGTACATGTTTTGAAATTGCCCATTAATATATCGGTAGGCCTGTTTATAAATAAAAATCTACAAGATGAAGTAATTAATGACAAGCCACCTTAACAAACTTTGTCGTGAATTTTTGTGTCATATGGATGACAATGGCAACTTTCTTGGAAAGATTGTGTTTCCTTTCCATCTTTCTGGAGTAGTTAGCATTTAATACTGGACCTAACAACATCTGCACACTTTCATTCTACCTTTTTTGGGATAGGACCAAATTTAATGTCTTGTGCGACCTTGTTAAAGACTGACTTCTCCATATTACAGTAAATGGAGCAATGTATGTTGGTATGCTTACAGTCTGTGTTCCCAACAATGTATGATTTGTTAATATAAACATTCTCTCTCTGAACAATACTTTTCCTATTTGAACTACAACTATCTACAAGATCCTGACCAAAGCATTTGCCGTTCAAGGGATCTGAAGTTGTATGAAATTATCAGATTGGCACATTTACCAGATTATAAACTGATAAGATTTTTCCCGGGTTGCATGAAAGGCTAACTGAAAGTGATTAAAGTGGACAATATTCCAACTTTGAGAGCTGCACAGACATGCAATTTCTACAGTGATATGAAATCATGTGGCAAGAACATGCTAATAGTTTTACATAGTATGTGCCAAAACTGAAGTGCATGAAAGCATGCACAATGCATAAAGTTGTTCTTGCATTTTGAATTTCATATCTTTCATACTTCCTTTTCTGTGAAAGTTTAAAATGTGGGAAGTTTGAGAGAGACACCTTCTTCCTCTTAACATGGACTAGACAATAGTTGCACCTTTAAAATAGCTTGCATAATAAAATACCTATGAAGGTATGTGAAATGGGCACAGATGATATTTATTGTTTCTGGAAGTAAATGAACTTAATATGCTGACAATAATACAATAATGCAACCACCAAGTTCACTGCCACATAAGAAAATGTGAATATGCTGGACTCCGCAACTAGTGATTACACTACAATGTCAAAGTCGATAACTGCCATAGGTGTCTGCAAGGAGGGGGGTGGGGGATGGGAGGACTTAAACTCCAAAAAGTAACTTGCAAGTTCGGTCTAATGTTTCATTGTCAACATAACAATTACCAAGCTTTCAGTTGCATTGAATTGCCACTAACATAAAAAACACCCATTTCTTGTTCATCATGTAAGGTAATATATATCTAGTACAGGATACCACATCCAACATATGAGGAGATGATGAGACAGGTATGCGAACAGTGAGAACCTTACTCCCTCCATCGTCTCAGTGTAGGGAAGGGCAAGCAGTGCAGAGACTTCAGAGGGGATGATTCGAAAGCAAATGAAACAAATAAACCAGAGACATACTGATGCCACACAATTCTGTTACCAGGTTAGTATACAGCTCTCATGTTAAGACTTTACAAGTGTAATGATTTTGAATCATCTCTCACATTCTTGACCTTCTAGCCCCTTTTAAAATACGTCCTATATTCGGTGCAATCGTTTGTGTGCAATTCGGACATAATGTGCAGTTCAAGCTATGATGTGACAATGAGTTTCTTGAAAGTGCTTTATTGTTCTTTATAGATAAACACAGTTTCACGGATAGGACTGAATACTGATAATACACTGCAGTCATGCTGTGTAGGCAGGGAAATCAATCGTGATGGAAATGTTTACAGAAATATATGCTGCTCTTGGTACTAAATGTGTCTTTCTGTGTCCTGTCTCATCACAGGGCAATTACTTCAAGTTGCAGATGAGTCTAAAAGTCATCAATATTCACTTAATGTGGAGAGGAGAACAAAAGAAAATCAGTCTTGAGTGCCATCACATTCTTTCTTAAAGATTATATAGAATAGGTGGATAGTGTTCAAAATCCATGTTAATAGCAGATTTCTACACTGATATAATTTTTAAAATGAACTGTTTCCTTTGTCAAACTGATTCTCCCAAAGTGACAATCTCACTTTGTATGCTTTTATACAGTCAGAGAAGAGCATCATCCAATAGACCCTATCATGAAGTGAAGTGTTCACATCATTCACACGTCTGGTTGCATCAGAAAGGAATGCAAGATTACTTTTCCATGAAGGCTCTTTCAGTTCAGGAACACTCATGTCACTCATTTGCATTAACATATCTATCACATCCAAAAGACAAAAAATCAATTTAACAAATGACCTCGACTAAGCCAGTGCACCTCAATACAAAGAGGTGGATTTGCGTGCTGGCTGTCAATATCTTCCAGACTGCTCACATTAGCATCGTTGAAGTCCACACTTCGGCATATGATGAGTCATATGAACAACAACACTCATTAGGTTTTTCAAAGTAACATTCTTTGCACATAAATGCTCTTGGTGATGTGCAGTGAACACGCTTGATGTCACTGGTTATTGTTAGTTATTTGCCCCTCATTCAGTTACTTCATGAATCCTGATTTACTTCCATCTGTTTGTTGACACAGAAACTAATAAAGTCCATGAAAAACCTTATTTTCTAAGCTTTCTTCAATACTGCTAAGACTGTCCCATCAAGCTGTCACATTTTTTGTTACTACATTGTCTAGGTGTTCTCTGCACTCCACTGTTTACAGCTCTGATAACAATTACTAATTTGAATTTGCCTATAACCCCTATGTTTTCATCGAGCACTAAATAATATGCACCAAAATCTTTATGAAGATTTTGCAAGCTGACTGAACATTGTCTGACACATTTTGTATGCGGTGTATGATTGTTATGTCTGATAACAGCACTATCTGTGAAAGAGTACAAGGACTTTACTAAAAATAGCGAAATTTTGTACTGCACCCAAATGGCAGACCAGCTTGATTTTTCTGTCTTTTTCTTCCTCTTCAGAGAGCTACTTTTTAATTTTTAAACCCTTTTGTAAAACCTCTTGTGGACACTCGGATCTTCCACATTCTCCATTTCCACAGTCTTTGGCGTGGTATGACATATAGTGCCTTTGTAAACTGAAATTCCTAAAAATATCCATGAATTGTTCTACGCTAAACATTTTGTGAATCCATTGTTTTGTGTAAGAAGATAATATTCCTTCCACTGGTGATTGAAATGCACAGACACTGTTGGTGTTACACAACACAAAACATACACTGCTGTTATTAGGTGGCACCACTGTCAAAACTGAGCTTCCTCTATTTTACAGTTCTTAATTTCTCTGTGATGTCAAGACAGTGTGGACATGCATTTCCCTCACTCCCCACCACTCTGAAACTGCTCTGCCTCTAAGCATGAGCCAAAGAAGGATCAAGTTCTAAAGCTCAGAATCAACACCAGGATATTTTTGATGTCACATGAACTCCGTTTCTTAACACTATTCCTTAAAAACTCTGGAGATGTGAATTCTCTCTCCACCAAATACATTGATCTTACCTAATGACCCCCCCCCCCCCCCCAAGTGTCTTCCACTGCCTTCCTTCCTCAATCTTTCCGACAGTCTGCATTTTACATTTTTGTTAGCATCTGTCTCACTTTTGGATTCAAGTTCACCTGTCATGACTGACCAATTGATTACCAAGATATCAGTAGATTCTGAATTTTGGTTTACAATAAATTGTTACTTTCAACCTCTTCCCTGCATCTTATATCTCTCTTTTGTGTGTGTGTGTGTGTGTGTGTGTGTGTGTGTGTGTGTGTTTTGTTTTTTTTTTGTTTTTTTTTGTTTTTTTTTTGGGGGGGGGGGGACACTCAAAAGCAGAGTTATTAGCATCTTTGTGTCAATAGTATGAGTCAAAAAGGCAAAACCAAAATTTGCATAAAATATGAATTCACTTAAAAGTTATCACTCTCCCTCATAGCTTCATTAAATTTTGGGTGTGCAATCGCATAAATTCAGCTTCTTTTAATATTTTGGCTGTATATGTTCAGCCTTCTTCAAACTGAGCTGAAAGATTGCTCACTCTGGAAGTGGGTGAATGATATACAGCCAAAATATTAGAAGAAGAAGCTGAATTTATGCAGCTGCACACCCAAAATTTAATGAAGCAGAAGATGAAGATCCACACTCTCTCCCATTTTAAAGCAGTCACCAACCCAGTCATACCCATTCAAGCAGAATGCAAAACTGTCAACTTTTTCAATGTTAAGAAGTGCTACTGACAATTTAATTGAACACTAAAAAGAAAGTTACAAAAGTAATTCAAGGATTTTTATTTTATGTTTTTTGGGGTGGGGGCGAGGGACAGGATGAGCCCTTATTACACATTAAAACCTTATTAACAGTTTAAATATTTGGAGAAATGTATGACTCGCTCTGTAAAGTCACACTAGATTCATTTCAAGGTCCGATAAAATAGAAAACAGATCAGCTGTTAAACTAGCCTCTGTCCCCTGCTCCAAATATAAAATATATTCAATGAAAATGTGATGTATTGAAATTTGGATGCTACAAGCACCACACATTGGAGGATCCTCCCAACAGTGCACATCATTGGACTGAGTGCTATCTGAAGGGAAATGAGAATGACTTTATTTTAAATCAGTGGTCAGAAGGAGGTATGCCATGATCGAGCAGCTGACTTTGCCAATTGCAACTTTTGTCCTGTCACTTTGCCACTCTTCCTGTTACCAACACAAGTCCCTGTATCTAAGCAATGAGGATGAGGGAGACATGCTTGGTTCAGCTCCACATTTTACTTAATTTTTGTGAGATATACTGATGCTGCAGTGTTCATCTTTGACACACCACTGTAAAAGAGGACACAAAACCATCTAAATGCAAAGTCTGTGCAATCCACACATTTATTTACTTACGAGTATGTTACATATACAATCCTACATTTGGCATTTCCTTTGTATATGAGTAAAATCACTTGTGTTAGATAAACTCACCTCGAAAACTTAGGTCCAAACATTTCATGTAAAATTGAAACATGTTTTTGTGTTGATTACATCAAAACTTTGGCACGTGTCATGATATAAGAGGATGGTTTGAAAAGTTCTCGGAATCACCAGGAGGGGTCAGCACTGGTGCAACGAGCTGTTCACGTGATACTCATTAGACTGCTGCCCATAAACATGTTACACGTCAGTGCTCTTGAAAGAGAGCTGTGGTGGTGAAGTGGCTCTGTTGTTGTGGAAGATTGGAAGATGGGGGGGGGGGGGGGGTGTTAATTGAGATTCGAGCAGTTATTGAGTACTTCACAAAGAAAGGTATGAAAGCAAAGGACATTCATGCCAATTTCCAGAATACACTGGTGGACTCTGCTCCTTCATATTGAACTGTAACTAATCCAGAAATCATTGCAAAAGTACACAAAATGATCATGGAGGATCGCCAATTGAAGGTGCGTGAAATTGCTCACGCTTGCCTAATGTCATCTGAAAGGGTATATCACATTTTAACTGAAGATTTAGAAATGAAAAAAATATCTGCAAGATGGGTGCCGCAACTCTTTATGCCTGATCAAAAACACACGAGAATGGACATATCGTAACAAGGTTTGGCCCATTTTAGGAGAAACGAAGAAGATTTTTTGTGCCGGTATGTGGTCACAGATGAAACTTGGGTGCACTACTATACTCCAGAGACGAAACAACAATCAAAGTAATGGAAACATGCTGATTCTCCACCAACAAAGAAAGCAAAAACAATTCCTTCGGCGGGAAAGGTCATGGCATCAGTGTTCTGGGATGCAAAGAGGATTCTGTTTGTAGATTATCTCCCCACTGGGCAAACGATTACTGGAGAATACTATGCTAACCTCACGGAAAAATTGCAACAAAAGATATGTGAAAAAAGGCCAGGTTTAGCAAGGAAGAAAGTCATCTTCCATCAAGACAATTCACGCCCGCACATGTGCCATTGCCATGGCAAAATTACACGAACTAAGGTATGCCACACCCAACTTATTCACCTGATATGGCTCCGTCAGACTTCCATCTCTTCCCAAAATTAAAAATTTTTCTTGGTGGACAAAGATTTACTTCAAACGAAGAATTGAGAGCTGGAGTTGACAATTATTTTGCAGGCCTGGAGCAAACTCGTTTTCGAGATGGGATCAAGGCACTGGAACATCTTTGGACCAAGTGCATTAATCCACAAGGAGAAAAAAAAGTTTCAGTGATGTAAGTACTTTTTTTCTATTCCATTCGAAGAACTTTTCA
The DNA here is from genome assembly GCF_023898315.1 of Schistocerca nitens. Lineage (NCBI taxonomy): Eukaryota > Metazoa > Arthropoda > Insecta > Orthoptera > Acrididae > Schistocerca > Schistocerca nitens. Next base: position 991,452,867 of record NC_064614.1, on the reverse strand, counting down.
AACCACCCTTGTATTGTAGATTTTCACAGGTTGCGTGCCACAAGAAGACGTTACACTGATTCTCCTAATCAACAAGTTTGATGTACTGTCTTTCAATGAAAATGAAACAAGGCCAATGAGACTCACTTCATCTGTTGGGGCAGTGGGTGTGTGCTGTGTCATGATTATTAGGAGTAGCCTTGCTCGTAGAGTTTCAATGATGCTCACCATTTGCAGCACTGACCGTAAAACTACGGTGGCCCACAGATTCTTTGTGGAGTGGAAGGCTTTAACCAAAACTTCAAAGGTGCTGTGACAAGCTAGGCTACGGCATCCTGGACTTGGGCCAAATATAAAATTCCATTTGAATAGGCCTCAGAAGGCGTAATGGTATCACAGGGCCGCCCTGTCATCCATAGCCAATTGGCGTCACTGGATGCAGATACAGAGGGGCATGTGGTCAGCACAACATTCTTCCAGCTGTTGTTAGTCTTTGTGACTGGAGCTGCTACTTCTCAATCAAGTAGCCCCCCCCCCCCCCCCCCCAAATGGCCCCAAAGGGCTGAGTGCTCTCCACTTGCCAACAATGTTCAGTGATATGATGGGAACCAGTGCTACCACTGCAGCAAGCCTGTTATCCGTAAGAACTATAAGGTCCCCCTAAATGGGTCTTGTGTCCACTAAACATTAGAAGCTGCTACCCAGCTATCACAAGGTACACAGAATTGTTTTTCAGAACAGGTAACTCTCCAACCAGTCTACATAACAAAAGCTGTAGGTGAACTGGAAGTGTCAGTATGAGAAAAAAATGAAATGCACCATCAGGCAAGAGTATTAAAAACCATAGTGACTACATGCAAAAGCACTGACACCAAAGTGCACTAGTTTGCACCGTTCCTGAAAAGCAGTGGAGCTCACATAAAACTAGGTACAAAAAGCTGGTTAAAACCAGAAATTGATGGTAAGGTTTTGGGGGGAAATTTAAGTTATATTAACAGGGTAAGTTAAAGGTAAATGACTGTGGTGTATTTATTTCAGCAGACAAGATACTCATGTCACCCGAGATAGAAATTGCAATTGCATGCAAGATTGTCTCGGCAAGACTCAATATCGAGGGTGGGCATAAACTCTTAATCATGTGCTTCTATCATCCACCAGACTCTCCTTCATATGCAACTGAAAACTTCAGAGGAAACCTAAATTCACTATCACATAAGTTCCTCAATCATACTTGTCATCATTGTTGGAGATAAATCATCCAACAATCAATTGGAAAAATTACAGTTTTTTAAGTAACGGGTGTTAAAAACATACTGTAACATATTACTAAACGTGTTCTCCGAGAACCACCTAGAATAGGTTGTTCGAAAGTCCACTCTTGATAGAACTATATTGGATCTATTAGCAACAAATGGAACTGATCTTTTTCCGCATAGAAACTTATCAATGACAATGTTGCAGTTATTGCAACTATCATTAACATAGAACAAATGGCAACTAAAACAAGTAGAAGAATTTATCTTTTCAACAAATTAAATAACGAGCCCAATGTTTTATCTCAATTTAGCTCTAAAGAGGGGCATGGAGAATTGCGTGCTTAGGTTTAGGTGAACAGTTGACCATGCACTTGACATATGCAATAGTAGAACAGTTCATGACGTGAAGGACTCTCCAAGGTACATAATCAGTGCAAAGAACTTCTGAAGCAACAAGGGGTTACTGCATAATAGATGTAAAACAAAGCATAGGGTTACAAACAGGGAGACACTAAATGAAACACATCTGGTTGTAAAAGGGCAATACGTGAATTCTTAAACAGCTATTGTAGCAGAATGCCATTGAAGGATCTCTCTCAAAGCTTAAGGAAATTCTGGTCAAATGCAAAAGTAATTAGCTGTAGCACAGTTAAGTGTCCAGGCACTCGTGAAACAGACAGGAATTGGAACTGTGGGTAGCAAAGCAAAAGCTTTAACACTGAATTTCAGTTGAAAATGTTCCCTTAGAAATGAAAATCCAGGGACATTACCCCATTTTAAGTCTCGCACCTTTGCAAAGATGAGTGATACAGATAATAGTGTAAGAAGTGTTGAGAAACAGCTGAAACTGCTGAAACAAAGCTCATGAGCCTAACTGAATAGCGATTAGATTTGATACCAAATCTGTGGCCGAGTTAGCCCCTCTTTTAACCATAAAATGCCATAGATTTTCACACAAAAAACTATGCTCAATAGTTGGAAGACAATACAGGTCACACCTGTCTACAAGAAGAGTAGCAGAAGTGATCCAGAAAACTGCTGTCCAATATCTTTGACATATATTTGTTGTAGAATATTAGACCATATTCAGAGTTCAAACTTAATGAGGTACCATGAACAGAATGACCTTCTACATACCAGTCAGTATGGGTTCTTACAACAATGATCATCTGAAACCCAACTCGCACTTTTCTCACACGACATTCTGAAAGCAATGGATTAAGGCAGTCAGATTGATCCAGTATTCTTGATTTCTGAAAAGCATTTGTCTCAGTATCACTTCTATGCTTATTATTAGAAGTACAATTGTACGTGGTACATAAGTGAAATTTGTAAATGGATTAAGGAGTTCTTTGTAGGGAGGATGCAGCATGTTATCTTGGATGGAGCGTCACCAACAGATGCAGAAGTAACTTTGATTGTGGCCCTCAGATGTGTGTTGAAAAACTTGTTTTTCATGTTGTATACTAATGGCGTCTCGGACAATATTAATAGTAAGACCAAACTTTTCATAGCTGATGCAGTTATTGATAACACAGAATACCATCTTTAAAAAGCTGCATAAATATTGAGTCAAATCTTGATGAGATTTCAAGGTGGTCCAAAGACTGACAATTTCATTTAAATGTCAAAAAAATATAAAATTGTGCACTTCACAAAATTAAAAAAACATAGCAGCCTATGACTACAGCATGAACCTGTCAATTCATACAAATATCTCAATGTAACATTTGTAGAGATATGAAGCAGAATAATCACAAAGGCTCAGTCATAGGTAAAGCAGGTGGAAGACTTCCATTCATTAGTAAAATGCTTGGGAAATGCAATCAGCCTAAAAAGGAGATTGCTTACAAATCACTCATGGAACCCATACTAGAATACTGCTCGCGTGTGTGGGACCCATATCAAATAGGACTAGCGGGGGATACTGAACATAGTGGGGTAGCACAAATAGTCACAGGTTTGTTTGGCCCATTGTAGAGCATCACAAGATGCTGAAAGAACTGAATGAGCAGACTCTTGAAGACAGAGAGATGAGCATAAATTGGGCACCCTTCTGGGGGCAGAGCATGAGCAGCGTGTGGCGTTATGTGGCCTGTTCTTGCTGGCTTCCTTGTATCGCTGATGCATGATTTTGATGGGTAAACCTTGTGGCTGTTGGTTCTTTGGGCTTGCCTGCCACTACATAATTGATTTGTTACTCTGGCCTCCATTGTTAGCAGCTTACTGTGTAATTTTGCTGGTGTCTCATTAATGTATATTTTATATTTGTAAAAGGTTTTTGAGTGCAGCCTATATTTCAGTGTGTGCTATGGAAGGGCTTATTCATCTTATTAGTTTAAACAGTTCTTCTAGAAACATTAAAAAAAAAACCTTTTAAATTCTGTATTTATTATGGTCATTACCTGATAACGACGTCCTCTTGAGTAGTCCCCGCCCGGAGATCCGAATGGGGGACTATTTTACCTCCGGAATATTTTACCCAAGAGGACACCATCATCATTTAATCATACAGTAAAGCTGCATGTCCTCGCGAAAAATTACGGCTGTAGTTTCCCCTTGCTTTCAGCCGTTCGCAGTACCAGCACAGCAAGGCTGTTTTGGTTAATGTTACAAGGCCAGATCAGTCAATCATCCAGACTGTAGCCCCTGCAACTACTGAAAAGGCTGCTGCCCCTCTTCAGGAACCACATGTTTGTCTGGCCTCTCAACAGATACCCCTCCGTTGTGGTTGCACCTATGGTACGGCCATATGTATCGCTGAGGCACGCAATCCTCCCCACCAACGGCAAGGTCCATGGTTCATGGGGGAAGCAGTAATTGATAATGAATGCAATTATTATTGTTGTTACAGGAATGGACGATATCTAATTGAGGCCCAGCCGTTTCACGTTTACCCGGTATCCTTCTGGTTCCTTATCCTAGGGCATTCCATTACAAAATAGCAAAACTCCTTTACTACTTTAAGTGTCTCATTTCCTAATCTAATCCCCTCAGCATCACCCGATTTAATTTGACTATATTCCATTATCCTCGTTTTGCTTTTGTTGATGTTCATCTTATATCCTCCTTTCAAGACACTGTCCATTCTGTTCAACTGCTCTTCCAAGTTCTTTGCTGTCTCTGACAGAATTACAATGTCATCGGCGAACCTCAAAGTTTGTACTTCTTCTCCATGAATTTTAATACCTACTCCGAATTTTTTTTTGTTTCCTTTACTGCTTGCTCAATATACAGATTGAATAACATCGGGGAGAGGCTACAACCCTGTCTCACTCCTTTCCCAACCACTGCTTCCCTTTCATGCCCCTCGACTCTTATAACTGCCATCTGGTTTCTGTACAAATTGTAAATAGCCTTTCGCTCCCTGTATTTTACCCCTGCCACCTTCAGAATTTGAAAGAGAGTATTCCAGTTAACATTGTCAAAAGCTTTCTCTAAGTCTACAAATGCTAGAAACGTAGGTTTGCCTTTTCTTAATCTTTCTTCTAAGATAAGTCGTAAGGTTAGTATTGCCTCACGTGTTCCAACATTTCTATGGAATCCAAACTGATCTTCCCCGAGGTCCGCTTCTACCAGTTTTTCCATTCGTCTGTAAAGAATTCGCGTTAGTATTTTGCAGCTGTGACTCATTAAACTGATAGTTCGGTAATTTTCACATCTGTCAACACCTGCTTTCTTTGGTATTGGAATTATTATATTCTTCTTGAAGTCTGTGGGTATTTCGCCTGTTTCATACATCTTGCTCACCAGATGGTAGAGTTTTGTCATGACTGGCTCTCCCAAGGCCATCAGTAGTTCTAATGGAATGTTGTCTACTCCCGGGGCCTTGTTTCCACTCAGGTCTTTCAGTGCTCTGTCAAACTCTTCATCTACATCCTCTTCCGTTTCCATAATACTGTCCTCAAGTACATCGCCCTTGTATAAACCCTCTATATACTCCTTCCACCTTTCTGCCTTCCCTTCTTTGCTTAGAACTGGGTTTCCATCTGAGCTCTTGATATTTATACAAGTGGTTCTCTTCTCTCCAAAGGTCTCTTTAATTTTCCTGTAGGCAGTATCTATCTTACCCCTAGTGAGACAAGCCTCTACAAACTTACATTTGTCCTCTAGCCATCCCTGCTTAGCCATTTTGCACTTTCTGTCGATCTCATTTTTGAGACGTTTGTATTCCCTTTTGCCTGCTTCATTTACTGCATTTTTATATTTTCTCCTTTCATCAATTAAATTCAATATTTCTTCTGTTACCCAAGTATTTCTATTAGCCCTCGTCTTTTTACCTACTTGATCCTCTGCTGCCTTCACTACTTCATCCCTCAGAGCTACCCATTCTTCTTCTACTGTATTTCTTTCCCCCATTCCTGTCAATTGTTCCCTTATGCTCTCCCTGAAACTCTCTACAACCTCTGGTTCTTTCAGTTTATCCAGGTCCCATCTCCTTAAATTCCCACCTTTTTGCAGTTTCTTCAGTTTCAATCTGCAGTTCATAACCAATAGATTGTGGTCAGAATCCACATCTGCCCCTGGAAATGTCTTACAATTTAAAACCTGGTTCCTAAATCTCTGTCTTACCATTATATAATCTATCTGATACATATTAGTATCTCCAGGATTCTTCCAGGTATACAACCTTCTTTTATGATTCTTGAACCAAGTGTTAGCTATGATTAAGTTATGCTCTGTGCAAAATTCTACAAGGCGGCTTCCTTTTTCATTTCTTCCCCCCAATCCATATTCACCTATTGTTTCCTTCTCTCCCTTTTCCTACTGACGAATTCCAGTCACCCATGACTATTAAATTTTCGTCTCCCTTCACTACCTGAATAATTTCTTTTATCTCATCATACATTTCATCAATTATCTGCAGAGCTAGTTGGCATATAAACTTGTACTACTGTAGTAGGCATGGGCTTTGTGTCTATCTTGGCCACAATAATGCGTTCACTATGCTGTTTCTAGTAGCTTACCCGCGTTCCTATCTTTTTATTCATTATTAAACCTACTCCTGCATTACCCCTATTTGATTTTGTATTTATAACCCTGTAATCACCTGACCAAAAGTCTTGTTCCTCCTGCCACCGAACTTCACTAATTCCCACTATATCTAACTTTAACCTATCCATTTCCCTTTTTAAATTTTCTAACCTACCTGCCCGATTAAGTGATCTGACATTCCATGCTCCGATCCGTAGAATGCCAGTTTTCTTTCTCCTGATAACGACGTCCTCTTGAGTAGTCCCCGCCCGGAGATCCGAATGGGGGACTATTTTACCTCCAGAATATTTTACCCAAGAGGACGCCATCATCATTTAATCATACAGTAAAGCTGCATGTCCTCGCGAAAAATTACGGCTGTAGTTTCCCCTTGCTTTCAGCCGTTCGCAGTACCAGCACAGCAAGGCTGTTTTGGTTAATGTTACAAGGCCAGATCAGTCAATCATCCAGACTGTAGCCCCTGCAACTACTGAAAAGGCTGCTGCCCCTCTTCAGGAACCACATGTTTGTCTGGCCTCTCAACAGATACCCCTCCGTTGTGGTTGCACCTATGGTACGGCCATATGTATCACTGAGGCACGCAAGCCTCCCCACCAACGGCAAGGTCCATGGTTCATGGGGGAAGTAGTAATTGATAATGAATGCAATTATTATTGTTGTTACAGGAATGGACGATATCTAATTGAGGCCCAGCCGTTTCACGTTTACCCGGTATCCTTCTGGTTCCTTATCCTAGGGCATTCCATTACAAAATTTCAAGAACCAACTCTAGGAATATGCTAAAACCCCTCTTGATACTCTCACAGGGTTTGTGAGCACAAGAATAATTAATTGCAGTATGCACAGAACAACAGAATCTACCCTCTACCGCGTGCATCACAGAGGTTTGCAGTGTGTAGAAGTTGATGCTGAGCCTAACTGAGTGCAACAGTGGCTTATAAAAAGAGCGCTGTTGTTGGATAACAGCTTAAAATTTATTATGAAAATAGCATTTAGAAAATACAATCTCATAGACTACACCATTTTAAATAAGTGTTTCAAGTACTGTGTGTCCAGAAAATCCAACAAACTGTGAAAATCATATTCACTAACAAATGAATATGATTTAATTTATTGAAAGGTCGATATTTAGACAGCAAGAAATTTTGTATATTTGCAGACGGAAGTAACAAATGAAAATTTGTACCAAGGCTGGGATTCGAACTAGGTTCTCCTGTTCACTAGGCAGATGTGCTAACCACTTTCGTGACAGCAACCCTTGGATAAGAGGAGACTTTCATTCTGACTTCTCATTGTATGCAAAGACTATTAGAGGCATCCAAATTAGTGTCCAATCACTCATGAGTGAGACAAGAACTGAAACTGAGTGTAGCAAAGCAAAAGCTGAAGTGCGTAACTTAATTCTTGTACCACCACAAATATGAGTGAAGTAGATATTAATGTCAATAGTGTTACGAAACAGCTTAAATCATTAAAACAGAAGAAAACTTTAGGGCATGATGGAATCTCTTTCAGATTCTATATTGAATTTTCAGTCGATAAACCTCCTCTCTTAACTACAATGTACTGTAGACCACTAACAACAAATCGTGCCCAGTAGCTGGAAGAAAGCACAGATCAGACCTGTCTACTAGAAGTACAGCAGAAGTGATCTAGAAAACTATTATAAAATATTCTTGCATCCATTTGTTGTAGAATCTTAGAACACATTCCAAGTTCAAACACAATGAGCTACTTTGAACAGAGTGACCTCTGCCATGCCAACCAACATGGATTCCAAAAAAAATCAATAACGATTCCAAAGAAAATCAATAACTTGAAACCCAGCTTGCACTCTTCTCAAGTGACATACGGAAATGGCTTTCAGGCAGGATTAAAGCAGTCAGGTAGAGGCAGTATTTCTCGATTTTCAAAAGTCATTTGACTAAGTGTCGTATCTACGCTTATTATCAACAGTACTGCTGCATGGGGTATCAAGTGAAATTTGAAACTGTATTGAGGATTTCTCGGTGGGGAGGATACAGCATATTAATTTGGATGGAGACAACAGAAGTTGAAGTAACTTCAGAGGACTCCAGGGAAATGGGATGTGGCCTTTGTTGTTCATGCTGTATATTGACGATAATGTAAACAATATTAATAGTAAGCTCAGACTTTTCGCAATTGATGCAGTCTTCCATAGTTGAGTGTTTTCTGAAAGAAGCTGTACAAATAATCAGTCAGATCTTGATAATATTTCAGAGTGGTGCAAGGACTGACAACTTGCTTTAAATGTTCAGATATGCAAAATTGCGCACTTCACAAAATGAAAAAAACATAGTATTCTATGGCTATAATATCAATGAGTCACAGCTGGAATTGTTCAATTCGTACAAATACTTGGATGTAACACTGTTGGGGATATGAAATTGAATGGTCACTTACACTCAGTCATGAGTAAAGCGGTGACAGACTTCAGTATACTGGCAGGATAGTGGGGAAAGCAATCCTACAAAGGAAATTGCTTACAAATCACTTGTGCAGCCCATCCTAGAATACTGCTCAAATGTATGGGACCCATACTCAAATAGGACTAAAAGGCAATACTGAATGTATACAGAGAAGGTTATAACAAATGGTCACAGGTTTGTTTGACCTACAGAAGGGCATCATGGAAATGGAGAAGAAATTGAGCTGGCAGACACTTGGAGATACACAAAATAGTACCCCGAGAAATCCTACATACAAAGTTTCAAAAACCAAGCTTTAAATGATAGATCTAGGAATATACTACAACCCTAACACATTGTTCCTGTAGGGATTGTGAGGACAAGATTTTTATTAACTACAATATGGCCAGAAGCATTTGAACAGTCATCTTCAGACAGTCCATATGTGAATGGAACAGGAAGAAGCCCTCAGGAAAAATCTGCATAAACAATAATGCGAAAAATAAAAAAAACTGGCTTTTTTAAATAAAAATTTGAGATTTTCCCCAATTTCGCATAAAAAATCTTACAAATTTGAAGGCAGCAGTTTACTAATATTGGTAACTGACATTTTATGTTGAAGCTGGATCCTTATTTTTGTTTGAAGGCCAAGGTACACATATAACATTAAAAAGACTGTTTATTTCCAGTTTAAAACCTGATGCCTGGATGCCCCATTAGTTAGTAACAGCTTTATATGCTGACCCTTTTGTAGGAAAATGTTGCATTTTGGAGACTTCTTTAGTTGGTGCATTAACTGCATGTTTCCATAGTACACGAATGTAAATAAGAAAACTACCAAATACGGCACTTTCGCTTTTTGATACATGTAAATCAACATTGTGCCTCATTATTTTGCTTCTTTCAGTCACTAGGGCTACACTACAGATCAGGCTGTCATAAATTCCATTTCACAAAACAGTTAAACTAGTATTCAGCAAATACTATGATGAATGTTCTCAGTGATCTGTTCTGTCACCAGAAACACATTTGCGCAATATGGTGTGTCCTGTGTTGTGATTGGTTAATAAAAGCAAACCAAGCAGGTGCCATACTGATTTGGGCACTTCTTATATGCTGAAGTGTCACATTTTTAAGTTTTCATATTTACATTTAAGTCTTACGAAAATGTGCAGTCTAACTTGACACACAGAAGTAAAAATCTCTCCAAAATGCATTTTTTTGGCATGGTCTGCTGTACAAAATTTTTGGGAAATGATGTTGGCAGATAAAACTGGTACCTCCATTCCAAGTTAAAACAGTTTGAAGACAGATGCAGTATTAGAGGAAAAGGAATTTTTAATAATGAAGCCAGAAAACTGCTGAAAAATATGGGGCTCAGGACCTCATGTATAGGTGAAGAAAACAGTGAAACACATAGGGTTACAAATTAAAACTAAGCTGTCAACTGTTACGGGCACAGATACATTGAAGTTTGCATTCACAGATGGTGATGATGAGCTCTACTAATGATGACAAGGAAAAGAGCTTGTATGTATACCTGGTAGACACGATTAAGCTGTGTAAATATTCTGAAGAGCTAGAAATCCTTTCAAAATTTAGTGACATAGCAGCTCCTCATGCCAGAGGAAAATTTAGACACTGTCAAAAGTCTTCTGTTGTACTGAATGCAGTTGGGCTTCCAGGTCGAAAGAGAAAGTTTTTTCACTATTAAGCAAGTTCCATTTATCCTGACCAGCCCAGATAACACTTAGTCCAGAACCAAAACAAAAAATTTAACAAGCAAATGCTATTTGACTATCAGGGTGCCACTACTCAGTACAACTGCCTTTCTTGTACATAACACGTATTGGAAAATCCACCCTTATGGCTCATATCCATGTAATAGACCTAGGAGCCAGAGCTGTCCCATACATCCTACCACCACCACCACCACCACCACCTACTCCAGTACGGTCATAAGCACCACCTTCCCATCAGAGGCAGGGGTACTTGTGAAACCAGTCAGTGATCTACAAGCTAAGCTAAGCTGCAACCACTGTGCTGTGTTCTGCATGGTAATGACAACCAACAGGCGGGCTGTCCGCACAAATGGTCAACGACAAACTGATGCCAAGAAGCAGCTGGACTACCCAGTCACTGTGCTAGCTACCCAACACAACATTCTTCATTTTAATGACTGTCTCACAGCCTGTGCCATCTGGATCCTTCCTATCAACACCAGATTTTGTGAACTGCACAGGTGGGAACTTTCCCTGCAGTATAGCCTATATTCCAGTAACCCTCCTGCCCTCAACCTTTGTTAGTCATTGTCCTACACCCACCTATCCCATTCTCCTGTACCCACTCCAGCACTACACAACCCTCTATTCCAGCAATGCACCCATAGTCTTTTTACTTCTCTCCTTATCCACAGCCCCCACCCCCACCCAGTTTAACCAATCAACTGCACCTAGTTGCCCTACTCTCTTTCCACCTCCTTAGCCCACCATCTAGACTGCTTCTTCTATCAAGCACTACTGCTCGCAGTCTGGCCTTGGCAGCCAGATAATGTGTGTGTGTGTGTGTGTGTGTGTGTGTGTGTGTGTGTAATTCTGATGAAGGTCTTTTAGGCCGAAAGCTTACTTCTTTTTCAAATAGCATGCTTTATTTTTTATTCAATAATCCACTTCCTCTTCTCAAGACCCACTCGGAAATGAATCACAGTGTACCATTCTTGTAAACATGATGTTATTAAAAACAACATGAAACTGACTGACACTCCCCTATTACCACATAGTGCAGGTATTCTGGCATAACAGAGAAACTACACACTGGTCATTCAGTCCACCATCTTCAATTGATGATATATACGAGAACAATGTACACTAACAGAGATAGGGTAGAAATGCTACTCATCTATGGATAATGTAATTTAGCAGACGGTAATTGCAATGATGTTTTCTTATTTACAATACAGGTACTTGTAGCACAGTACTGCTCCACTTTTAAACAATATGTTGTGCACAAAAAAAGCAGTCCTTGATTATAACTTGCATCACAATTACTTTTCTTCTACTGTGGTTGAAGGAGGCTTACTGCTACTCAGGCAGCGGAATTTCACAGAGTGATATCCTGACAAGAACCAACATTCTCACCTTATTGCAATTATTGGCCACCTGTTGCTATTACTGGCCACCCAACTCCACAGTAACAGTTGTGGAATCATTCAAAGTCTACATTCAGTAGTGCGCAAATAACCAGATCAAATTAGTTGGAGACAACTTTACCCTAACAAGTATAGGCTGGGATATCTACGGATTCATTGCAGGTAGTACAGACAGCCAGCCTGGTGAAGCATTTTTCGAAAACTGTCATGAGCATCTAGTTCGACAACCCACAAGCAATGGATATAATTTAGACCTTGTAACTACAAACAGGCTTGATCTTAGCGTCAATGTTAGTACAGAGACACTATTGTTGTTGTTGTTGTTGTTGTTGTGGTCTTCAGTCCTGAGACTGATTTGATGCAGCTCTCCATGCTACTTTATCCTGTGCAAGCTTCTTCATCTCCCAGTAACTACTGCAACCTACATCTTTCTGAATCTGCTTAGTGTATTCATCTCTTGGTCTCCCTCTACGATTTTTACCCTCCACACTGCCCTCCAATACTAAATTGGTTATCCCTTGATGCATCAGAACATGTCCTACCAACCGATCCCTTCTTCTAGTCAAGTTGTGCCACAAGCTCCTCTTCTCCCCAATCCTATTCAATACCTCCTCATTAGTTATGTGATCTACCCATCTAATCTTCAGCATCCTTCTGTAGCACCACAATTCAAAAGCTTCTCTATTCTCTTCTTGTCCAAACTATTTATCGTCCATGTTTCACTTCCATACATGGCTACACTCCATATAAATACTTTCGGAAACGACTTCTTGACACTTAAATCTATACTCGATGTTAACAAATTTCTCTTCTTCAAAAACGCTTTCCTTGCCATTGCCAGTCTACATTTTATATCCTCTCTACTTTGACCATCATCAGTTATTTTGCTCCCCAAATAGCAAAACTCCTTTACTACTTTAAGTGTCTCATTTCCTAATCTAATTCCCTCAGCATCACCTGACTTAATTCAACTACATTCCATTATCCTCGTTTTGCTTTTGTTGATGTTCATCTTATATCCTCCTTTCAAGACACTATCCATTCCATTCAGCTGCTCTTCCAAGTCCTTTGCTGTCTCTGACAGAATTACATCTCTGACAGAATTACAATGTCATCGGCGAACCTCAAAGTTTTTATTTCTTCCCCATGGATTTTAATACCTACTCCAAACTTTCTTTTGTTTCCTTCACTAGACACTATTATGAAAAGGAAAGATGCTACTCACCATATAGCTGAGATGCTGAGTCAGAGATAGGCACAACAAAAGATTGTCACAAATACAGTTTTCGGCCAATAAGGCCTTCGTCAAAAATAGACGACAGACACATGCGCGCATGCACAAACACGACTGCTGTCCCAGACAACTGTAGCCATACAGGTAGGTGTGTGTGTGTGTGTGTGTGTGTGTGTGTGTGTGTGTGTGTGTGTCTTGATTAAGGGTTTACGGGCCAAAAGCTGTATTTGCGACAGCCTTCTTGTGCCTATCTGCGGCTCAGGATCTCCGCTATATGGGTGCAACAACTTGCCTTTTCATAATATTGTTACATTCCATCCTGGATTTTCCATTGTTTGATTAGTGATCATGATGTCATTGTAGTGAAATCACTAAAACCACCACAAAGGCTAGGAGAGTATTTTTTGCTAGGAAACATAGATAAGCAGTTATCTCCTCTATTAGACAATCAGTAGTTATCATTTAGTCCCAAAATGATGAGCAAAGTTTAAACTGATCATATATTGTGCTTTGGAGATGTATGTGCTGAATACAGGGATTACAGATGGAAAAGATCTGCAGCGGTTCAATAACAAAAGTCATAAAATGTTGTGGAAACAGAGACTGCTGCACACTCAATAATTTTTTTTTTTTTTTTTTTTATGTTAACGACAGAAGCAAAGGTTAGTAGAGATTCGTGCATCTATAAAAGAATCTCTGCATGAAGCACACAGTTACCACTTTCATATCTTAGCAAAAGATCTGGCTGAGAAAACATTGGTCCTATGTAAAATCACTAAGCAAGTCTAAGGCCTCCATCCAATCACTCATTAACCAGCCTCACCTGGCAGTAAAAGATGGCAAAAGGAAAGCTAAAGTATTAAATTTTGGATTTAAGAAATCTTTCAAGCACGAGGATCATACACGCATACTATCGTTTGACCATCCACAGACTCCCATATCAATGACACAGTAATAGGTATCCCTGGTATAGAGAAATAACCAAAAGAGTTTAAAATAGATAAGTCGCCAGATCTGGATGGAATCCCAATTCAGTTTTACAGAGTACTCTATGGCCCTTTTACTTAGCTTGCATTTAACGCAAATCTCACGCGCAGCACCAAGTCCCAAGTGACTGCAAAAAAGTGCAGATGGCTACTATACATAAAAAGAGTAGAACAACAGACCCACAAAATTATAGACCAATATCCTTAACAACTGTTTGCTGCAGAATTCTTGACCACATTCTCAATTAGAATATAATAAACTTCCTTGAGGCAGAAAAGCTTCTATCCATATATCACCACAGATTTAGAAAGCAACAATCATGTGAAACTTAGCTTGCCCTTTTCTCAGACAGTATCCTGAAAACCATGGATGAAGAGCAGCATGCAGATTCCATATTCATAGATTTTTGGAATGCATTTGACATGGTGCCCACTGCAGATTGTTAATGAAGGTCCAAGCATACAGATTAGATTAGCAGATATGTGAGTGACTTTAACACTTTTGAAGTAACAGAAACCAGTACGTCTTTGATGGCAAGTGTTCACTGGAGACAAGGGTACCATCAGCAGTACTCCAGGGCAGTGAGAAGGACTGCTCTTATTCTCTATATACATAAATGATATGTTGGACAAGGTGAATAGCAATCTGCAACTGTTTGCTGATGACGCTATGGGGGGTGTTCAAAAAGTCCGTGCAAAAATAAAAACTACATGTTTGGGGTAAACCTTTTTTATTTTTCAACATAGTCTCCTTTTAGACTTATAAACTTTGTCCAACGCTGTTCTAATTTGCTGACACCCTCTGAATAATAGTAAGTGTCCAAGTCTGCAAAATAGCTATTAGTTGCTGCAATCACATCCTCATTTGTACAAAATCTTTGTCCCACCAGCCATTTCTTCAGATTGGGGAAGAAATAGTAGTCCGAGGGAGCCGAGACTAGAGAATAGGGGGGGGGGGGGATGTGAAACGAGTTTGAATCCTATTTCCATTAATTTTGCAACCACAACTGCTGAGTTATGTACTGGTGCATTGTCGTGATGGAAAAGGACCATTTTGCAGTCCAATCGCCGGTGTTTTTCTTGCAGCTCAGTTTTCAAATGGTCCAATAACGACGAATAATATTCACCTGTAACAGTTTTACCCTTTTCCAGATAGTCAATGAGGATTACCCCTTGCAAGTCCCAAAAGACAGTCATCATAACCTTTCCAGCTGAAGGAATGGTCTTTGCCTTTTTTTGTGCAGATTCTCCCTTGGTAACCCATCGTTTAGATTGTTGTTTGGTCTCAGGAGCATAGTAATGTATCCATGTTTTATCCACAGTGACAAATCGACGCTTAAAGACCTGCAGATTCTTCCTGAATAGCTGCAAACCATCCTTGCAACACTTCACACGATTCCATTTTTGGTCAAGCATGAGCAATCGCGGCTTTCTCATGTCCAAATGTTTATGCAAAATATTATGTACCCATTCATTCAAGATGCCCACAGCACAAGCAATCTCACGCACCTTAACTCTTCTGTCATCCATCACCATATCATAATTTTATCAATGATTTCTGGACTCATAACCTCCACAGGGTGTCCAGAACGTTCAGCATCACTTGTGCCCATATGGCCACTCTGAAAATTTTGAAACCACTTATAAACCGTTCTAAGCAAAGGTGCAGAGTCACTGTAATGTTTATCAAGTTTCTATTTAGTCCCCTGAGGTGTTTTGCCTTTCATAAAGAAATGTTTTATTATGAAACAAAATTCTTTTTCGTCCATTTTTTGACGATCACACGACTACCTTGATTCACACCAAACACAAAGAAATAGACCAATATGGCTGAAACTTTGTGTGCGTTCTTTCCAAAGATGCTACTAACTAAACATGACCTTGATACATACCAGTGGTGCCATCTCTCAGACTTTGCACGGACTTTTCCAACGCCTCTCATATGGTTTACAAGTAAGTGTTCTCTTTGAGTGACTGTAGAAGAGTATAAGACAACTTGCACAAAATTCTTGCTGGTGGGATGAACGACTACTAACTCTAAATGTAAGAAAAATGTAGGTTAGTGCATATGAGTAGGAAAAACAAACCTGTAATGTTTGAATACAGCATGAGTAATGCATTGCTCGAAACAGTCAATTCATTTAAATATCTGGGCATAACATTGCAAAGTGATATGAAATGGAATGAGGAGCATGGAAGGACTGTAGTAGGGAAGGCAAAAGGTTGACTTCAGTGTATTGGGAGAATTTTAGGAAAGTGTAGCTCATCTATAAAGAAGATCATGTACAACACACTAATGCGACCCATTCTTGAGTACTGCTCGAGAGTTTAGGATGCAGGCGAGTTTGATCAACACTCAAGTATTACAGACTTGCTTCATGAACTGAAATGGGAATCCCTGGAAGGAAGATGATGACCTTCTTGCAGAACACTATTTTTTAAAAAAAGGGGGAGAGAGAGAGAGAGAGAGAGAGAGAGAGAGAGAGAGAGAGAGAGAGAGAGAGAACCAGGATTTAAAGCTGACTGCAGAGTGATTCTACTGCCGCCAAAAAATTCTGCGTACAGACCATGAAGGCAAGAGAAATTAGGGTTTGTACAAAGACGTGTAAACAGTCATTTGTGTAAACAGTCATTTCTCACTCACTCTAATTGCGGGTGAAACAAGAAAAGAAATATCTAACAGTACCCTCCAACATGCACCATACAGTGGGTTGTGAAGTGTGTGTATATGTATATGTAGACTGTTTGGGTAACTTACATTGTCCATAGGAAAATATTTCTCCCTTCTCTTCATTGGTGTACATTGTACTCACACAAAACTTCAACTGAAGATGGCTGACTAAATGACCACCACACATTTTCATTGTGTTTCTGTTTGTTGACTGTCAACTCCAACCAACTGACGAGATGTTATATTTACATGAATGGCACATTTTTGACAAGTCTTGAAGAGTGTGTGTGTGTGTGTGTGTGTGTGTGTGTGTGTGTCCTGCTGACAAAAGCCTTAATGGCCGAAAGCTATGAATCTTTTTGTTATGCCTATCGCAACTCAGCATATCTGCTATATGGTGAGTACCAACTTTCCTTCTCTGGTATTGTTACATTCCATCCTGGATTTTCCACAATTAAAAGATATTGACACATAAGCTTTTGGCTACAGTCTTCGTTAGAAAAAGAGAAACGCACACCATTCATTCACATAAGCAAGCACACCTCACGCATACATAACTACCAACACCGGCAGCCCGAGCCAGAATGCAACTATCACATGGGATGGATGCAGCAATCTGAAAGGGAAGGGGAAGGGAAAGGGACAGCAGGAAAACAGAGTGGAAAAGGAGAGGACTAGGGAAAGATGGGCAGATGCAATGGTAGAAGGGCACCCCCTGCCAATATACCTGTCCATCTTTTGTCGCTCCTCTCCTTTAACACAGACTTCAGGGGACTCAAGCAGACTGGACATTATTGTCCTGAGAAATATCACATGTGCTCTGACTCACTAAGTGCCCATAAATTCATTCACAACAGACAAAATGGCCAGAACATCCAGGACTCACTTCCCTGCTACCAAAGCCTGGAGATGGAGGTGACATTCTTCTCGATTCCAGAGCACAGGGGAATTCAGGGAAATAAATTAGGAAATGTGCAACCAAGGAAGCATGCAGCTCAAACAAAGTGACTTAAATATCCTATTCACCTCTACACCTACATACCTGTACTTCTACACCCATGCTTTGCAAACCACTGTGAAATGCACAGCATGAGATACTTAAATTGTACTTGTTGCTAAAAGAGACAGGGGAAGAAAAATTAATTTTTTTGGGCCAATTTTAGTGCTATTTTTGCCAATTTTGGTGTTTTTTAACATCTCATTCAGTTCCATTATTTTATTTAGAAACTACAAATCTGATAAAACTAACGAATTAAAGAACAAATAACTCTGTGTGCAAAAAACACTCATAGTGTTGTCACAATTTCAAATTTCTACTTTGAGACAATATGCTGTCAACACTTCACTACTGTGTGACCCATTTATTTACTATATTTACTGCCAAGCACTTACAGCAAAATAAGTTTAGATATTAAACAGGGTTAATAACAATTTTATGGAGAAGTTACTACAATTTAATTCTACTTCTTTCAGAAATATTCTTAAAAACTATAGTTCATATTGTTTACTTCAAATAGCTGTGAAATGAGTGTTTCAGTAACCAGTCATAATTCTTAAATTTGAAAATATTATAACAATGATGATGTACGAAAAGATAGATCTCTACTTATGGTAAAGATGACACATTAAGTTGCAGACAGGCACAATTTAAAGACACTTACACAAGCTTTTGACCACAGCCTTCATCAGAAGAAGAGAAATGCGCACCATTCACTCACATAAGCAAGCACGCCTCACGCACACATGACTGCCAACACCAGCCGCTCAGCCAGAACATAACTATCATGTGGGATGGAAGCAGCAATTTGAAGGGGGCAGGGAAGGGGGAGCAAGGAGTGCTGTCTGCTGGCAACAGGAAGGGTTTCAGGAGGTTGCTAGGCAGGGAGGTAGGAAAATGGAGCAAAAAAGGAGAGGAGTGGGGGAAAAATGTGCGAGTGCATTGCCAGAGGGTGGCCCTGTGCTCTGGTATCAAGCAAAACAACACCTCATCCCAAACCTTTGTAGGCAGGGAAGACATGCGATTCAGATTTCATGTTAAACTGTAGGTCCCCTTTCCTAGGTAAGATTACTGGGCAGGATAAGGAAGCACAATGCACCGAAGTGGTGTCCAATTAAAACAACTTGCAAACAGGCAGTGGAGTCCCTCCTGAAGGACTCCCAGCCAATCATGTCATGCAAATTTGTTTTACGGCCTCATTCCTGGCAGACCATTTGTGAAAACTGCTTCCATGGGACAATGAAAAATGGTTTGATATGCTGGTTATTCTGGAACAGTGAAAAACTTTTACACCTCACACAACATGAGATGATGCGGTGGCGACATTGACGATACACACAACGAGGCATAGTGCTTCAATGCTGTTGCAGATAGAGCTCACAGCAGAATGGTTCCGCTGGTGTGCACTGCCCACTTATATACAGACTCAGTGACCTTGGTTACGTAACCCCAGTGGTCAGCATTGGTAGTCCTGAGATATGTGGTTATTCCCAATCGGTGAAGTGTGCAACCATAATGTAAACAAGATGATACACAAGCTTTATGAAACCAGAGAAAATGTGCCCTTTCTATCCCCCACAACATGTGACTGAGGGAATTTAAGATGTCAAGTGCCTTGATGGAACTTGCCCTCAGATCCCTTAGGTGTGGCACCCACAATAAGCTTTGAAACAAATGTGGCCCACAAACCTCACCAAGTTTTTAAAACATAAACTAACGTACACTATTTGCAGGTTAATTAAATATTCAGTATATGGTTAAAATCACCACACACACACACACACACACACACACAATTAATAGCTGAAGTTTCTTCTTCACATGCTGTGTTTTATTTACTATGAATTCTTTACTCCAACCACAAAGCTAGTCTGATATCCTGAAAAGTCATATATTGTTCGTTAGGCAATAGCACACAACTGCGCCAAATGCATTCTGAAAGTCAAGGAACACTGCATCAACTTGGGCACCAGTATCTACTGCCTTCTGGGTTTCATGACTGAACAGAGCAAGCTGTCTTTCACAGCATTGTTGTTTGCTGTGTGCTACAGTTCAGTGACCCTTCCTGAAAATGGGAATGACCTGCACACTCTTTAAATCACTGTGAATGTTTTGCTCCTCCAGCCATCTAAGGTAGACTGCTGCCAGAAGAAATGCATATTTTCATACACTTTACAAAAAATCTTACAGGTATTCCATAAGGTCCAGAAACATTTCCTCTCTCAAGTGATTTTATTTGATTTTCCATCATGCACACACTTATTTCATCTCATTTTGGTTTTCATGTGACAATCAAAAGACGGAACTGCAGTATGATCTTTCTGAGTGAAACTGCTTTTGCCTTCTCTGTGTCATCTTCCATTTCGATGCCATTACAATCACTGAGTCCTGGACAGGTGACTTTGTTCCCTTTACTGATTTACTGTAATTGAGACACCTGTTGGTAGAGAGAGTTGAAGAATCCCATTTCAAGTCACTGAAGCAAATAATGTTGCAGAAGTAGGTGGTTTCATGAGCCACAATTTTTTTAGCTTCCAAGTAAGGTCTTTTTTCATTTCTTACCTCTTCCATATTCATTGCATCCGAGAATACCTGACCACCACAGCTCCCAACAGCATTTTTGCCTTCGCAATTAACACAGAATAAACAAGCCAAACAACAGTTGCCACCTTTATGTGCAGCTTGACCAATTGTTTCCACAAGTTACCCATTAATTCCAGGCAGTAATGGTGCATCCACAGCACTGACACTTAAAACAGTGCACTGAGTTTGCGACATTAGGCTTAACTTTCAGGTGGATGGTCCCATCTGACGTATGGTCAGGTGAAGTTGCTTAAGGTCAGAATAAATGAGCTTGCTTCTGTACCTCATCATTTATTCGTTTTATGGTATTTTGACATGTCACACCAACTTCTCCTCGCTCTTCTTTGACACCTATATGCATTACATTTCTTCATTATAAGATGCCCTTACTAGAATTTAACTGTGTAATTCCTTCGCAACTCGGTATTCACTCAACTCATTTGCTTCTGTATTTGACACTCTGTAGATCATAATCACCAACAGTGCTGTGTATCTTCCGTTCTCAAGGAAGGCCGTTAACAGGTTGAAATGAGAAAAACTACGATCACCACCCATGCACAAGCATTGTGGATAACTATCGTCATTCATGATCTCATTGAAGGCAATGAACTTTCAATGCTTTCTTAAAGTGTTTCTCAGGTCAGTTTAAATTATGGGAGCTGTTAAACTATCACAGTGTGTGCTCTCTGTGGATACTTCAACTTTTGACTGACAAACAAAAACTACTGGAAGTTAACGAATGGCATTCAGTGATGTTTGCTGATGAAGCAGACACATTTTTAATTGAATTGTCACTTGTCATGAAACTTTGTTACTCCGCTATACAACTAAGTAGCAACAGGCCAGTGAGGACTGTCAAATGGGGAATGAAGCAACATTACAACACTAGTGACAGGCAAGACTACTGTTAGATGGCAAGGTATTTAGTGACTCCTTTTCTTCAATGGTATGGCTTTTTGAGTATTGATTTTTTGCATTAGTGTAGTGCCATCGATGGAACATATAACTTTGTTTCAATGAGGTTACACTTGCTTATTGCAAAATGAGACCAACCAACACAAGTCAATCTCCATTGTGACAACTCTCACATCAATAACACAACTCTTGGAGGAGGGAGGGAGTTTGGGAGGGGGAGGGGAGGGAGAGAGAGAGAGAGAGAGAGAGAGAGAGAGAGCGAGAGAGGGAGGGGAAGAAATGAGATGGAAACCCACCATAAAGTATAGATCTATAGCTCTATTACTTCCATATCTCGGGAGCTACGAAGTAGAACTAGGAAGCAAAGAATTTGTGTGTGAATTAGCTGTGGAAGAGCTAGCTGTTGAAATAATCTCACTCTTTTCACATTAAAGGCATCAAGAAGCGCGGTGCATGTGCATTTCCGAGACAGAATAGTTTGTAAGGAAGTGATGTATACCTATGCTGTAAAAGCACATTAAGAAATTAACAGTAAAAGTTTTGTTTATATGTGATCAATGGTTAAACATGCATGTGCTTAAAAATGATACCTTATGATAGGGTGTCAATTGACATAATTTGCTGGAAGCTGTAATGTTGTTTTTCCTAATTTTTACATTGATCTTAACACAACAAGTCATATTCAGGAACAATGGAATGAAAATAAATAAAATTACCTTAATCAACCCAAGGTAGGCTAGGAGTGAGTTGTTTACAATAGAAATATTTTCCACTGTATTTGCCCAATCAAATAATTCTTTGTACAACGTATTGCAGCATGACAGTACTGAACTGTTTGCAGTTTCAGAATTGCTTGTGCTTAGTGATGAGACTGCCATCAAAAGGGGCATGAACTTCTCCAAAAACTTTTCTTTTGGGTGCCGCTGAAACAAATTTGGTAATTCAACATAAAGACCAGAGAAATGAAGCGACTCACATGCCAGGTGGAGTGTACAGTGAGAGTCAGAAAGGACTTTATAACTTTGGAATGATACAGAAATTTATTAAGATAACATACAGAATTGGTAAGTGTGTCATTTTGTAGCAAACAATGTAATGTTTCACATGAAAGTGTCAAGTGACATTTTGGTTCAATGTGACTACCATTTGCTATGCAGCAAACATCCCACTGGTAATCACTTTCTTCCCACACTCATTACAGCAAATCAGGCTTAATTGTGCAATGGCAGCATAGATTCCATTTTTCATGTTGACTAAACTGTTGGTAGGGGAAGAACATACACACGATCGCTAATAAAACCCCAGAGAAAGAAATCTATTGATGTCAAGTCTGGAATGTGAAATGGTCATGGCAATTGGCCTTTCACGGTCAATCCACTGACCTGGGAAAAGATTATTGAGGAAACCACAAACTTTCATGAGGAAGTTAGGGGATGCATTGTCTAGCTGATAGTAAACTGTCCAATCTCTGTCACCTTCCTTGATCTGCAGGATTCAAAAGTTTTCAAGCATATCCAGATACACAATACCAGTGACAGTTTTCTCCATGAAGAAGAAAGGGTCATACACTTAATTTGCTAAGGGCACCAAACACATTAACTTTGGGGCTGTCACGAACGTGTTCCAGGGTTACATGTGGATTTTCCCTGCCTCGTATTCTGCAGTTGTGGGTGTTCACCGTGCCACTGACACGAAATGTTGACTTATCACTGAAGACTGTTGTGTTCAGGAATGTCTCTTGTCCTCTATCTCACGCAACATTTCTGCACAGAATTCCCCAAGAGCATTCTTATCTGCATCACCGCGTAATCTTACCTACATCTCTATGGTTTTAAGTGTAAAAGTCCACATTACTCACGACAAAGCATTTTATGGAATGTTGGTCTCATGACACACACACACACACACACACAGTGCACTGATTTTTGCAGACTTCGGGCAAAGCTCTCCCTAACCCATTTGACATAATCATCAGTGCTTGGGCGACCTGATGATTTATGAAGTCACCCTGAACAACCCATCTCAATGAAGTTCTTGTGCCTGGAGCAAATTGTAGGCCTGCTTGGATGTTCTTTGGAGTATTCGGTACAAAATTTATGCCGAACAGTTGCAGAATTTGTTTAATGAAACAAAAACACACAGCTAGCATGCTCCGCAGCAATGAAACTAGACATTTTAACTGTGCACTATGCTGGCATTCCTGGTGGCAGAATGGGGCACTGACGCACGACATGAATCAAGCATGAGTATGTATCCTACAAGATGACATCTACTGATTCTGTAAGTTGTCACAATAAATTTCTATATCATTCCAAAGTTGTAAAGTCCTTTTTTGGCTCACCCTATATAATTAAATAAATACATGTGTGAAAGACAGGCTGTGATCATTTTTGTGGAGGGAAGTAATATTTTGTTCTGTAAAACTATTTTTTTAAATATGGTCATTACTGCACATAAGCATAACACTAACATAATTAAATAATATTTTCATACTTGAGTTTGTTTCATTTTTCTACATAGTTGATAGTGAAATCACTGGTGGTACACTTTTTATTTTATCAAAGTTAGAAAGAGATCACAGAGGCAACTCTAATAACTAAGTAAACCTATTAACCACCACACCTCGATTTGAAACTTTCCGAGTTTAGCTGATCTGAGAGATTACGGGATTGATGATAGTTATCTACAGAGTTATGCACAGGCTAATGAAGAATTTGGAAATTACACCTCTGTTAAATAATGCCAAAAATTCAAAGACCTTATTCATAATATCTACACTGAAAGTTACAAGATTTTTTTAATAGATTAAATGCTCCAAATGTGTGTCTTTCACCAACAGACATTCTCTGGCACAGCTTAGCTTATGGTTTGTATTGAAGAGGTATACAATGTTACCAGATAATCCCACTCTACCTTTGTTTCAGCAATAATTATTTCTGCATGTCCACTTCCTATGCTCGCAAAATTTTCTGCCGTGGGTGAATTCAAAAATGTTTTTAGGTTCACCTGCAAAACAGGAGTGTTTTCATAATATAAGAACAGCAAATCTGTGTGTGAGGGAGGGGAAGATAGGAAGGAGGTAGGGAGAGGGAGAGATGGGGAGGGTGGGCGGGGGCAGTGGTAGAGATGCAAGTTGGGGTGGGGGAGAGAGAGAGGCAGATTGGTAGTAGTGGTGGGGGGGAGGGGGAGACAGAAGCGAGGTGGAGTGGGGTGGGGAAGTCAGAGGCGAGGCGGAGCGGGGTGGGGGCAAGACAGAGGAGAGCGGAGAGGTGGGAGGGATGGGGGCCGAGCGATAGAGGGGGGCATGGAGTAGGGGGAGGCAGCAGGTGGTGGGGAGATATGTGGTGGCGGAGGGGGAGGCAGAGGGTGTTGGGGGTGGGGGACGGTGAGGTGGGTGGATGTATGAGAGAGGGAGGGTGTATGAGAGGGGGAGGGAAAGGGGGAGGGGGAGAGAGAAATGGATGGGGATAGGATGGATGGGGAGGGTAGGGAGAGGGGGAGGGAGGGAGGGAGGGAGGGAGAGAAGGGGCAAGTAAACAAATTTTGATCACATTAGTATTTCTTGTTGCTCAGGACTTTTTGGCAGTGAAAGTTACATTAAAAACTAGTGCATCTCTGTTCATCAGAATGTTTCATGTTAGAATTAAATTAATGAAGTTAGATTTAAAAATGTCAAACTTGGATAATTAGCTGTCCCACATGTTAATCGAGATCATAACATGCCTGCGTTAGTCGGTTCCTCAGTTTTTGTAGATAATGTAAAGCTTTGCAATTTAAACTGATCAAAAAATTGTAAGAGTAATAAGACTGAACATGCATACATACTGTTAAATTTCTACAGACAATTACCTGCACATCATCTTTAACTTGAGTAACTGATTTATTATCTGTTATTTGGATATGTACAACTTCCTCTAGTCCTTCTGTTACACTATTTTCTTCTTCACTTTCACTCACACTTTCACTGTCTTCTTTATCTTCGTCATCATCATCTTCCTCCTCTTCATCTTCATCTTCACTGCAAAGAACATTGGAAGAACATACACAATATTTATTGAAACCGTTTAGATATTAGCAGGAAAAATTCGCATATCTGTTGGAAGATGGTCCACATGAAACAAGATATCAGCATTGAAAAGCAGCTATGAACTGCAAGCAACTATATCAGTACTCTTTAAGAGTATTTTGTGTGTGTGTGTGTGTGTGTGTGTGTGTGGTGTGTGTGTGTGTGTGTGTGTGTGTGTGTGTGTGTAAAGAAAGAGGAATTTACAAATGAATCAATCCAAAAATTAATCAATTTACTGCTCACCAAATTTAGTTAAACTTACACATAAAACAAGTGACAAGGAACTGAAAGAAGAGATACACTGGGAAATTTAAGGATATAAGACGAGATAAGAAAAGAAGTTGGGGGATGCATCAGATAAATAACAAAATTGATGATAAGTGTAAAGAAGAAGTAATTACTGTTTGAGGAAACAAACTTAAGGCATGTGGCTCAGAGAATGAACTGGTGA
This sequence comes from Schistocerca nitens, assembly GCF_023898315.1. NCBI lineage: Eukaryota > Metazoa > Arthropoda > Insecta > Orthoptera > Acrididae > Schistocerca > Schistocerca nitens. The sequence goes on along the minus strand of NC_064614.1, from coordinate 991,427,157 downwards.
AAGAAGCAGTTACTTTCATTCTGTTGTGTTACAAAAAAATCACTGTGACAACACATCAGAATATACCAAGAATATTCCAAAGAAGATAACCCACCTTGATCAGAACAAGCACTTTCCCTCACACATTTGTTAAGTTATAACAATTTTTTTTAACTAAACTACAGAATTCTGCCTCAACCATCCTACTCTTCGTATTTAACCCTACGACAACCACTAACACACTCAAAATTGGATTAAACTGCCAGTAGAAACTTGTTGGAATCCCAATTTGGCAGAGCTTGACTTTCATTTATTGCCCTAAGTTGTAAAAACAAGGTGCCAAACATACTGAGCTATGCTGCTAAATAACATCAATTTTAAAAAGATTATTTTACTCCGCTCTGGTGCTGTACAAGAGCTTCTACTTATGCACATCTTGTCTTCACTGTCCAAATGTAGTCTGTCTCTCACATGCAATGGTTTTAGGTGTTCATAGTGAAGAGCACATTTGTTTAAGGATTTTGACAAACAACATTGAGAAGATAACTGTAATGCATTTCAGTAAAATCAATGAATCAAACTCAAGCTAACTACTGACCCACTTCACTATATTCCTCATATATGTAACAAAACTTACCCTTTCTGCTTAACCTTAACTCTTCATTGTCTATGTGCACTAATACATTTAAGAGTCTCATCAAATTCCCTGGCTACTGAAAACTTACCCAGCACCTTTGCACTCAACAGCTGTTTCATTTGTCAATGTCTATGTGCACTGCTACATTTGAGAGTCTCAAAGTTCCCTGGCTACCAAAAACTTGCCCAGCATCTTTGCACTTAACAACTGTCTAATTTGATGTAAGAAGCTCTCTCCAATAAACGTGTCCCATTATTAGACGCTTTGCCAACCTCTAAACAATGCTTTTGCTCTTGATTATAGAAGTATTCTACAAGCACTATGTGTGATGCTATTGTTAAGAATGTTTCTTGACTGATGATCTCGGTGGATTAGCTACCTATTAGCTGAACGGAAACTACCGCACTCCCATTATCAGCTTGCAATTTAAAAGTTAACTCAGGCTGAGTCCTGTATCCCTGAACAAGGCAAATATAAATCAGGTGCAGTAAGAGTCCTAGCCTTTTTTTTTTATATATACCTGTCACATACCACTTCTGCACGAAGCTCACCTCCATGATTGAGGTTTATGCCATCCTCACAATCCAGGAGGTTAAGCCAAGATCCTCATTCCTTGTGTCAAACAACTTACAATTGTGGCACTCAATGATGGCCACTGGAGCACCACAGAGCTTACAGTACTAAGTGACTGACCAGAGCCCAGCTTAGGAAGGCTTTTCTGAGTCATCAGCCTTCTGTCTAGTTTAATGCAACTCACCACGAATGTCTCTCGTACCTACCTCTTCATCTCAGAGTAGCACTTGGAGCCTTCATCCTTATCTGGTGCCCCAAATGTACACCTGATCAACACTGTCCAAGTTTCATGAAAAACCTACTATTTGGAATGATGACAGCTATGAGCAAGGTGATTAATACCCCTTATCACCGTCCAAAATGTGTGTTGTGTGGTGGGGAATGAATGGTTGGAGGTAACTAGTTACAAGCAGCAATCCCTGAAGCCCTCGGCCTCACTAGTAAACGAACATTGTGCCCCATTGTTACAAGTAAATAGAAATTAACATTTATAAATTAATTTGCTCCGCATAATCTCTATATATAGAAGGCAATGTCTTGACTGACTCTCACTCTGACTGATCACCATCCAGCCTAAACTGCTAAGGATAGAAACCTGTTACACTACAGACATCATTTGACAAGGGATTGTTCGAAATTCTGCTACGAAGGGGATAAAATAGGGGATGAAAGACTTTTTGACAATACGTTGCTATTAAGGCAATTCTGAAGAAAGAAGTATGAAAATTGGTATTTCATTTCCCTGCTAAATATAAAGAATGTGTTAGGGGATGAAAGTTCAGTTCCTATGGAAGTATCGCCACTAGAATGCAAAAGGCATGATTAACAAAAACATTTGACTGTCGCTACCAGAATCACTTTTTGGTCAGAAGTGCATTTGGGAAATATCATGCTTCTATTATGGCCATAATTAGCAAGGAAAGTTTAGAAGGTATTGCAATTTGTGAACAACATAAAAAAGTTGATTACAGAAAAGGAAAAAAAGTCTGTGCAGATCATACAAGAAAAGCAGCAGGTGCTAAGCTACTTATAATGTGTAGTACAACTGATTCATGGAACAAACAAATAACTCATTAAGTAGATCTTCACATTTACCTTTTATAGGCAACATATGTGGACTTGAACCAAAGTTTTTTCACTGGTTTGCATACAGGGTATTACATGATGATGGAAACACTCTTAAATGACTGTACCATTAATTAAAGTCTTGTTTTATGTTCATCCCCATCTCTGTCTGCTGCCACTTCTGACCAGTTGCACGGTGGAGTAGAGTTTAATGGAATTAATAAAGAACTATGATGTGCACATGCAGACTGAAGCACAAAATTAAAATCTGTACCATGGCTGGGATTCAAAACCAGGTCTCATGCTCACTGGGCAGATGCACTAACCACTGCGCCACCCTGGCAGAGTGACTTTGCACAACTGCACTGACTACCCAAGCACACCTCCCCCCCCCCCCCTCAATCCACATTCCCATTCACACTTAATCCCGTAACCCCATCTAGTACTCCCCTAAACTCTTAACACCACTGCAGAGGCTCTGCAAATGTATTGGAATAGTAGCTCAACACAGAATAAAAGCAGAGATCCCACTCGAAATCCAGGCGTCAGTACCAGGGTGGCATTATGGTTATTGCATCTGCCTAGTCAGCAGGAGACCAGGTTCAAATCCTGGGCTTAGAACAAATTTTCGTTCATCGCCTCAATCTCCATATATAAATCACACACATTTGAGACTTTAAAATGTTTCTAGAGTCATACAGTGACATTTGTTTGATAAAGAAATGGTTTATATCCAGCAGTGGTTTGTCTGCATCTTCTCCACATGTCATACTTGTCTCCCAAGCCATCTAAGAATCCTACGACATCCATGGAAGAGTTGAGCACATTCTGACAAGCAAGAACTGTTTTGTGTTTGACTTTTGTTCCTGTGCAGCCACTCCTATCCACTCGACTTCGGCACCCAATATGGGGCATCTCACTCCTACACCAATTATGTTGTCAGAAGTGGGATGTTTCGGAGACCAATGGATCAACAATGGTGAAGAATGTATGCATCATTCTGATGGCAGATGACTGCAAGTAATGATTCAACTAGGACAGCAACATATGAGAGTAGCAGCACAAACTTTTCACTTGTGTCATCAGTTCATTCTGGTATCTTTGTACCCTCAAAGTCTTGTTCAATATGTCAGGTGTAGGTACAGTTGCAGCATTTGGCTTGAGGGCCAAACCACTAACACTAATAACTTGTACGCAGTGTAACTTGTATTCAGGCCCTTGTACCAAGTCACACAGTGTGATCTGTTAGGTTTGGCATCAAAAAGATCACTATGCAAAGCCAGAGCTAGGAGTGCACCTGACTTAAGATGTGGGATTTTGTGGGTGCCGAGAGGACATAGGAATAGGCCAAAATAGTTTTTCTCATACATAAAAAATTTTGTGGAGTAGAATGAGAAATGTAAATATGACGACTCAAGGTGAGGGGTGCTAAACATCATGGCCATTAGCACCCAGACAAAAAGTCAGCGTGCCATTCTCAAGAGTGGGGATGAAGGCTGTACCCACATGTGGAGCAGTTTGTAATGCATTTAAGTCTGCGTCCCTTCCCCACCAATTTAGGGATGAGGCCTGACAATTTACAACATTTCACCACGCTTGTGACACTGAAATCAGTATCGGTAGGATGGTGAGTAGATCTCCATCGAGACTGAGGGCTGCCAAAGTATCAGTATACACACTCTTTGCCAAAAATATATGCTGAATTGAAAGTGGCACACCACAAACTTCACTGAGTGTTGGATCCTCCTGCTGGAGGAGAAAGCCACGTGTTTAAAGAGCTATGTCCGATGTGCAGCCTTGTGTAAGCAGAACCTCCTTCCAGCAGTGAGGCTGACATGAAGTCCGCCATGACTGTGTGGTTGTGGAAGGAAGTCGGCCATGCCCTTTCAAATGAACCATCTTGGCATTTGCCTGGAGTGATTTATGGAAATCATGGAAAACCTGAATCAGGATGGCCGGATGCGGGATTGAACCATCATTCTTCCGAATGAGAGTCCAGTGTGCTGGACACTATGCTACCTCCCTTGGTTGGAAACTGGAATGGGCTCCATCTGTGGCCAGAGACACTGCTCCAGGACCTGATGAGATCCATTGCGCTTTGTCATCCATGCTCTGAAGTGAAATGACAGCTCCTCTCATTTCAATCAGATCTAGTTTGATGGACAGTACCCAGTCACTTGGAAGGGGGCATTCTGGAAACCAGGCAAGGACTGTAGCGCCCCTAACAGTTACCAGTGTGTAACACCAGTTGTTTGGGTAAGACACTTTAAACCATGATCAACTGCCACCTCAGCTGGCTGCTTGAATCCCGATGTCATCTGAGCAGCTCCCCGTGCAGTTTCAGGTGCTATGTACCACCCTTGACAACTTAATTCTACTTGTGACGGTGATACAGGAGTCCTTCATATGCCAAAACCATTTGATTTGTGTGTTTTCTGACCTCTAAAAGGCAAACGACGCTATTTAGAGGTACAACGTCCTTCACCAACTTCATGAATGTGGAGTACATGGACATGTGCAACTTCTTATCCAATCCTTTCTCAAGGACCAGCGTTTTCGATATCATATTGGCAATGCCTTGTGTGACTGCTATGTTCAAGAGAACGGGGCCCCCCAGGCAGTGTACTGTGTCGCATTGTCTGCCACTGCTATCAATGGCATTTCCTCTGCAGTCAGGAGCCCTGTCAAATGCTGTTTGTGGATGACTCAGCAATCTTCTACTCAGCCTCCAATGTTATGTTACAGTGGTGGTGAGGCAGCTGCAGCTGACCATTAGGAGAGTGGAAACCTGGGCCAGGCCAACTGGTTTTCGGATCTCATCAGAGTAGGTTACATGTGTCCATTTTAAATGTGCTCATTGAAATTTTAACCAACTATTGTTCACAACAGGGGACAATATTTTACATTTTCAAGAAACTGTGCCTTTTTGGTTTATTATTTGACTCGAAATTAACTTGACTGCCACATCTGAAAGGCCTACGAACAAAGAGCTTCCAGTCATTGAATATTTTGAAATGCCTTAGTGGAAAAGCATGGGGAGCTGATAGGTTTCACCTCCTGCAGTTTTATAAGGCATCTGTTCAATCATGTTTAGATTATGGCAGTGTGGTCTATGGATTAGCACATATTTCCTCCTCTAGATGTTAGACACTGTCCACCATGATGACATCAGGTATCGACAGGAGCCTTTCGGACCAGCTCAGTTCAGAGTATGTGTGCAGAGGCTGGTGAACCACCACTCTGGATTTGATGCTGTATCCTTGTGGATCAACAGGCACTGAAAATCTCAATGTCACCTCAGCAATTGGCATTTAGTGCAGTGGTCCAACCCAACGTTGAACAGCAGGAATCAGCCTCATGCTACCAAGCCATTTGGGATATGTGCTATTGAGTGTTTAAAGGATCTGGATCTATCAGACCTCCAAATACACGGATAGGGATGGAATGTGGTGCCGTCTTGGTGTCTTCAGAGGCCCAAAGTGATCTTAAGCTTGACACAGTACAAGAAAACTTGTACTCCATATTACATTCTCACAACTTTTTTTTCATCCATTTTTAAGTACATACTACAGTAATTTTTCAAGCTTTCCTGTCGAGGAGTTGTCATGTTGATTAACTGCATTTCTGCCGGTATTTGCATCCTTCCTGCACGATATTTCAACTGTGTGACTCGCTGTCTTCTTCAGGTGCTGTCTGATACTGATTCCAGTGTGGAATGAGTCTGGTATTTATGCGTACGTTGCGCTAGGCATTCCCTCTGCGATCCGTGCCACATCTGGCGCTCTGTCCGTGGTGTGTGCCGACCAACAGCAACGGCTGTAGCATTTTCTTCTAGCAGCGGCTGTTCTGAACGCTGTATGTGTACTTTGTGGTTATTATCCATTGTCAATATAGCTGAATTATGTTCTGAATGATGTAGAAGCTGTGCTTGACGTTTTATCTTCCGACTTCTAATTTGAGTCCTGTGAATTAGGATGTTCTGTTACCATGTTGTGTTGAGGCGTGGTTGGTCTTGTCTTTCTCCCTTGGAGGCAGTGATTTACCAGGAAGGTCAGGGGAACGTTAGCCAGTTTCTGTCTCTCCTATTCCTCCCATTGGAAGTCCATGTCCTCAAGAGTATAGTCCTCATCTGAGAGGGAGAGAGCTTGCCAGTCCGAAGGTTTAACTGCTACTTTCTTTGACTGTGAACTACTTTTTGAAGGTGGTTTTTTCTTATCTATGGGAGAAAATGGGTGCCTGGGTTGAGGGGAGGACTTAGTATATTTCTGACGGTGGGCAGTGTTAGGTGGCTTAGGTGGTATACCCATCGCCGACGGCTTCCGAATGATTTCTGGTTCAAGTATAGCGTTTACACGCCCTCCCCCCACAGGTACACTGACAAGTGCATGTGTTCGTACTTGAATCTGAGGGTGAGAGTTTGTGTGGAGGCATCACACATGACGACTTGCTTCTTAAGGGCCTATGCAAAAGAAATAGGAAAAACCAGAGGTTGTACAGCTTTGAAAGCTTTTTTTAGCTTCACCACTGGGTATGCATCTCTTGACTTTCAACTCCTGAATTTTCCTTTCCTTCTTGTAGACCTCACACTTTCTGCTCCTCACTGGGTGATCGCCGGGCCAGTTTATACATTTCGGAGGAAGGAAACAAAAATTGCCTGATTTGTGAGCCAAACCTCCACAATTTCCACACGTAGCCAACCCATAGTGCTATGACCAAATCTCTGACATCTGAAGCACGGAAGTTGGTTAGGAACAAATGGGCGAACCTTAAGACGGATATAGCCTGCAAGGATGTGTTCAGGTAATTCTGGAGTACTAATTGTTAGAATAAATATTGCAGATTTTTCCAATGTGCCACTGACTCTCATATAGTACTGCACTTCCGTGACACCCATATTTTTCCATTCTTCAGGTAACTCCATGGGGTCCATCTTCATTATATCGGAGCAGGTAACCACCCCTTATGGGTAGTCACCTAAGGTGATACATCCCAGAAGCTTAAATGTTTGGTTTGAGTTGGCAGTTTCAATTAGAAGTGTTCCATTACGAAATAATTTGACACTTTGTAGGAACCCAGCAATACCCTCCAATGTCTTGTGAGTACAGAAAAGGGAGACCTTCTCAAAGGTTCCCCTGTTCTGCTTACAATAATGGTGTTATCGCACACTAATACCTCGTTACTATCATTCTGAGATTTCTTCTTGGGAGGACTGACCAACTGAGCTCTCTTTGATGAATGGATGTAGATACTATCTGATGGTACACGCGTCTCGTTAGCAGTAGTAGTTTGATGGGACTGCTCCATAGGGTTCCCACGAGACTCTAGGGAAATAACCGCTGACTCAGACAGAGCCCTGTATGCCTGAGCAGTCCAGGTGGTGACGCCAAGGCCCCTGTTCTCCAAGATGGACAACATTCCACTGCTCTGCCACAAGAGGATCACTGAAGCAAGCTCGGAGCTTACAGTAACAGAGGACTGGTAGAACTTACCAGTCCCCAGCTCAGGAACCCAGGGTCGCCAAGCCCATACCCAGCAACCAAATGCTGAGCCCCTGGGGGATCTATAGATAGATGAAGTTCAAGTAAGAGTAGCTTTTAGGTTAGAATTAAATTAAGTGAACGTGGAACTTGCTTTCCTAATAATAAGACAGAGGTAACAAGTGGTAGTTCAGCACATTCTGTCCAGGTGAGAACAAATCTTGGTATTGATCGTGCGAACCGATTGGCTGCATTCAGCTGGCCTCGAGTTTGCACCATATAGCACTTTCCAGTGGCAGACAGTGAAACCTTACAGTAGTCACCTGTGTACTGTTCACGTGTTTTGGTTATTGTGCATTTCTTATGTTGGAAAATGGAAAAATAGTTGCAATCTGTGCACTGCAATATAGGAAGTAATAAAAGCTTTTATTGTCAATATTTCCAAACTTTTTTCTTTACTTTAGGAACACAAAACATCATTTGAGAACCTGAGAAATACAGTTCACTCTTTAACCTCCATGGCCCTACTACAGAATACACTTCCAGATCACTCTTCCTGACTTGTAATCTTTAATTTCTCAAACATTGATATTCTAATTTCTCAAACATTGATATTCCAGGAAATTGTGGAAAGAGCAATGCTGCCAGAGTGTTGTTCTTTCCACATATGAAATTTTAGCATTCTCAAGTGCGTAATCTATACAAAATTTCATCAAAATTGAAACTGATAAAATAAAAACAATATTTACTGCAAGAATCTGATGCAGAATGTCTCCTTTCCCATACACACAATGTAAAATCTCATTTCAGGGACTTTTATAAGCTTACAAATTGTGTCTAAGAAACATACTGTCATGTATGTTATCATGGTTCTACCCACAGAAAGCGTGTTTTGACAATGTGCTTTACTTTTTTAACTCACTGTCTTTAGCAGTGACAATTTTCATTTGCTTTTTATTTATTGGCAAAACGCTAATGGCAATCAGACAGCACAGGCTTTTTTTTTTTTAACCTTACACCATTGACCCAAAGAAGTGGTAACACCAATAACCCTGAGTTCCTGCAACACAGTGTAACTTACAGGCAATTCCTTAATGGGAAACATCTTTAACAAGAAAATTTTCAATGCCTCTAGTACTGGGACTATCAACTGCAGTAGCCCAATTTTCAAAATACAGCAAACACTTATAAAAAGTAAATCAACACTGGTAACGTGTAGATCTTGCCCTAATACTAGACTTATTAAGCTAGCTAGCTTATATCACAAAACCTGTCAGCTGTTTCTGACTCTCCATTCCGGCCCAATGCATTAATGAATACTTCTCTAACTCCAGGATTGTGAATACAATTGCAATAGTCGTTCTGCTATCGTCAAGTACAATCTGCTGAAAGATATGTTACATGGAAACAACAGCTATCCATAAACTGCTGTAGTTGGATACAAACTTCAAGAAACGTATGTAAAGCTTCACTACTCGAAGATCAAATTCAGATCCAGATTAATGAAGGAAACCAGTATCCACACTGTTTATGCAGACATCTACGATAAACACGGTATTCAGACAAATCTGTCCGCCTAGTTCTCTACACTCAGAAACATACAGAATTAGTCAGTTAAGAGAAGAAGTGGAACTTTTTTTTAATGAAAAACTACTCATATTTTGGGAAGAATACAAACTTACCAGAATGTTTCAATACAAACTTAACTACAGTTTTAGTTGTGGGGTATATTTTCAAGGAGTTTTTGGTAAAGTAAACTGCAGGTCCTATAAACTGCACAACCAACTTAGGCACTTCCACACAAGACAATCTTGAATTTCACATGGAATTAATCAAATAGTTCTTTGTGCTAGAGGTGAATGCAGGTTTTCACTGTCTGCCACCAGGAAGCGCTAGACCTGTTGACCCGAGGCCAGCCGATCAGCGCACTCGATCGACACAAAGATTTGCTGTTCCTTGACACAAGTTTCAGCACTGAGCAAGTAGAGCACGCTCTGAGAATCACAGTAGAATCAGATGGTTCAGATTTTCTCTTTTTACATTACACTTGACTGATCCAAAGCAGTAAGATGCTGAGACATGGATGTGTGATATCGTTAGTCACCATGATATCAATTAAACTGCTCTAGGTCTGGTGGGAAGCAGTGCATGTAACAGCAGAACATCCGCCAATGATGTCTCTATTAATTCGGTGTTTCGGGAGAATGTGACAGGAAAGTTTGAAAAGATGTCTTATGGGCAAGAAGGTAGCCTAGGAAATAGTATGTCGGGACAGACAGGGAAAGAATGTATTATGGGCAGAGGAGAGGAGCTGGAAAGCTACGCACAGAGGAGAGTAGGTGGAAAGCAACTGTGACCCAGCAGGTTGGTCCATTGTATTGGGCAGTTCATGAAATGGGGCCACAGAACTAGTTGCATTTGCTCGGAATGAGTGGTATCTGTTTGTTGAGATACCGAGCTTCATTACAAAGAAATACGAAGAATGTAATGATAAACTATGTGCATACTGCAAAGATGAAGTTAGTTAACTGAGTTCAGCATGGAGTTCTTCCCAGTTAATATAACGAATGCAACAATGGAAATGCTGCCACTGACCTCTTTAGTCTCTTAATATAAGGGGCATTCAAACGAAACCCGGTCACTAGTGTAAGGTGATGGTAACGATTTTATTCACTCAAAAATTTGATTACACACAATACACATACTCAAAAATAGTCACCAAAACTGTTGGCACATTTATCCCATTGCGACACTAGCCGGTCAATTCCATCCTTGAAGCAGCTAGTAGGCTGCTGTCAGATCCAGGCCTGGCCCAGTCACACACTTTGCCGCCGCATTCACTTCCGCAAACATTTCTGGCGTGATGACATGATGAGCCTGTCCAGGACGAGCATCGTCTTCCAGTGACTCGCGCCCCTCAAGGAATCATTTGCACCATTCCACAACATTTTAACAACGCAGACACTACTCACTGTACACAGCCTTCACCCGTCGATACATTTCACGGCCTCCAACTACCTCCACCGCCAAAAATCTACTCCCTCCTTGTTCCTGCTTACTCGCCTGCATGTTTGGAAGTGGACGATAGCTTGTGTGACCACGTTCTCTTTGGCGTGAAACCACACTGGCACTATGCAACATCAAACTGTGCACATGCGTCAGTCTCTCTACCAATAGATGACATCATTTTACCCGCAGTTACGTGGTGCCACCTTACGTGTAAGGCAAAGGTAGATGCACTGACCAGGTTTCATTTGAATTAACCTCATGGTTTTGATTACCGATTAAATCTTAATGATACGATTCTGATGTAGTATTTGTACAGATAAATGTAACCACATTATGAGTCATTCCATGCCAAATCAGCACAGCTGCCAACCTGACTATCTCTGATTTTATCAAATATGGTGATTTTATCAAATATGGTGTATTCATAACACGACAAGGGAATGAAAAATGCAAATAACATAATTGCACCACACATCAAACAATGGAAAATCCAGGATGGACTGTGACAATATTGTAAAAACGAAAGTTGCCACTCACCATATAGCGGAGATGCTGAGTCGCAGATAGGCACAACAAAAAGACTATCACAAATAATAACTTTTGGTGCGTAAAGCCTTCGTCAGAATTAGACAACAAAAACACACACACACACACACACACACACTCAAACCCAACTCACATGACTGCAGTCTCAGTTGCCTGAGACTGCTATCATGAGTTGGGTTTGCGTGAGTGTGTATGTATGTGTATTTGCCGTCTAATTCTGACGAAGGCCTTAATGGCCAGAAGCTAGTATTTGTGAAAGTCTTTTCGTCTTTTCAATGCAAAACATGATGATATTGTTCCAGCCAAACCACATTTGTGGAAGGTTCAGCACACAGCTTCAGATTGTAAGGAAGCTAATTGTAACTCCACTGGTATCTTTATTAATATTCAACACACATCCAACCCACCAATGACCTCCGTATATACATGCAACGAACTCTGCGATATCACCAAGGTAGGAGCCTTCTTGGGTCTGTGTTACATATTCATTTCTGATGTCTGGTGAATTGGAAAAAACCTTCATTTGAATTTTGTTATGGCCAGGGGGAATAAAATATTGTAATTTGTGGATACCTGCAATGGTGCAGATTTGTGCAAAATCCCCTTGAAGAAGAGATCCTTCTTCATCATACTCAATGTTAGTTGTATAATGAAAGTGAACCAGTACAATCTTTTGGGTTTTTGGAATACCATTCAGACAGCTGTCAAGGTATAATTATCTGAGAGTTGCAGAAGCATTGCGGACTGGCAGGGGCAGCAAGTCTCTTGATACTATACCAGTGATACCCTAACACAGCTCTTTGCCATAGGGTAAGGCACAGAAATGCCACTCTGCACAGACATTGGAATCATTCTGCTGAGAAGATATGTTTGAAAAATTATTGCAGTTTTTTGCTCGACTGCAGCACCATCTGAGACGTAATAAATGTACTTGGGTGTTCTATGGAAATGGAAAATCATGAAGTTAACCAAATGACGTTAGAAAAGATGAACACACACAGTGACGTGTTTTAAGGTATTCTGATATGATAAAAAATAACGTGTGATCACTTAAATCGGTTTTGGAATGTCTAAAATAAACATTAATGGATGGATAGTAGCCTGCACATTTTCCACTGAAGCCCTTTGAACTCATCCTGCATGATAAATGCATAATTCTCTGTAAAGTCACATATAACGATGTATTCATTGTCAGAAAGTCTCTCTTTCAGATGCTGCAGATATTCAGACTATTGGCCGGCTATGAAGGAATGTAGCAGGAGCCTTTTTTAATCTGTCAATTAGGCTTACCAATAAGTCTCCCACAGAAAACAGGCGTACCTGCAGAGTTGTTATATTCCTAGATGTCCACAGTTTGTATGTTACTTCATCAATTCCATTTTCATCAAACAACTCTCCTATGTATTCCATGAAAGAATATGCACCTCGGCAGTTATCACATGCTGACATAACATTTTAGCTGTGTGGGATTACAAATTATCTGAGCCAGACAATGTTTCTATGTGCTGATAGTCTGCATTACATGTCAACACTTTCAATTTGCAACCTTCTAACATGAGATTCACATTTTAGTGAATAATGCAAACACACAAACTATGGGTACTGGTTGCATTAGCCAGAACACAATTCTTGGGTTGTAACTGGCAAAATCTGGATAATCCTATTTTCAGTCATGGATGTACATCTTTGAATGCTTGATACAGCTCTTTCGTGTTTTCCAACACCAGACATTTTATTTATGAACCCTGGGATTGTTTTATTTAACAGAAATAAAATCCTTCTTCTCAGGCAAACAGTGGCTTATATCTTCTCTGTTGTAAAATTCTATAACACATTTCACAGTGTGTTCACTTAGGACATGTCTACATTTTGGATTGGGAGTTGTTAAGATATCACATTCTTTGACTAATAGTTTTGCTTTTCTCACTAAGTAGATTGAGGCCCCAAATTCATTTTCAGTCCTCCCATTGCTCCAACTTTTCAGAAGAAGTGTCAATAGCTGGATCTTCTCGCTGCTTGTGATGCTAGTAATTAACTTCTTTTTCAACTGCATTATAATTTCAGATTCCACATTTGCCTCAGTCTCTGCATTTTCTCCCATACTGGGTCATTCAATAATTAAAGAGACAATTGGTCTGGGGAAAAAACTGTTAGTAAGGCCAGATTGGTACCTTTCATTTGATATCGCTGTGATGAGCCCTGCTCAGCTGATGTATCAACTTTACCTCAAAAACACATTTCAAGATGGTGAGTCCCCTTGAAACATCCACATTAGTTGAACAAGATTCTGTTATTTGTTTTTTACTTGCTGAAGATGAGAAACCAGTGAATATATACTACAGAATGTCTAAAGTTTATGGTGAAGGTTGTATGAATCATGCAAATCTTTACAAGTGAGTAGAGCAGTTCAAAAATGGTCACGACTCAGTGACTGACGAACACCGTTCTGGCCGACCAGTTGCAGTTTCGACTCCCTCACTTGAAAGTCAAATTGATGATATTATTCATGCCGACCGCTATGTGAGTGTGGAAATGATAGTTCGTACGGTTCAAGTTAGTAATGGTACAGTTCATAACATTATCTGTAACAAGCTGAAGTACCGCTTAACATGCGCAAGATGGGTCCCAAAGGAGTTGAAGCAGCTACACTAGGAAACAAGGTTGAGTTTGTGCACAAAGCTAAAGTAACGTTATGAAAGATAAGGTGAGCACTTCCTCAACAAAATTATAACTTGTGACGAAACTTGGGTTCACTATTATGAGCCAGAATCAAAAAGACAAAGCACGGAGTGGAAGCACACCAACTCACCTGTCAAGAAAAAATTCAAAACTGTTCAGCAGGAAAAGTCATGCTGACAGTGTTTTGGGATGCTGAAGGTCCAGTTTTTTGTGATTATCTCAAACTAACCTGTGAAACCACGACAAAATGGACTGGGTAGTACTGCCTCATTCCTCTTACAGTCCTGATTTAGCACCTAGTTAATCCATTTGTTTGGGGCCCTGAAGGAGGCATCACATAGGAAGAGGTTCCTGGACAACGAGGACGTGAAAAAGTTTGTGGGAAATTGGTTCAGACATCAAGCACACGTCGGCAGCAGCAATCTGAAAATGGCGTACATATCTTCTCCTTGAGTCAGAGTAACTGCCGCACATGCTCGGAACTGTGATCGTAGCGCTGCTGCAGATAGAAATAGAAACCGAACTTACTTTGTGGATGACCCTTGTAGTTGGTTCAGCTACAGGCCTTGTTTCAGTGTTAATTTTTTCCTACTCTGTCACATATTTTGTGGTCTGTCATTATGACACTGATCATATCAACCATCCACAATTGCACTTTACATAGACTTTTCTTGCATCTGTTGTGACCATTCTTCTTGAAAAAATTACAGTAGTGTATGATCCTCCCAAACACCATCTTCATCTGGCAGATATGTACAGTTACAAAACACAAACACCACTTCTGATAGAACTTTCTCTGTACATGTAGCATCCATACTGCCACCCAGGCTTTGAAAGGAAACCCTTCACTCTCCTGATTTCATATCTTCTGACTTGCTTTCAGGTAACAAGAATGATTGCTGTTGGCCTGTTCACTTTATGCACTTAGCTTTGACTGGTTAAAATTAAAATGCTTGCTACTGACCTGCTTGCCTTGCAAGTTATCTGTAATTGGTCAAAACAAGAATGCTTCTTGCTATTGGCCTCTTCAGATTGTCAGCTCAATGTGATTGGTCAAAACAGAAATGCTTGTGCTGGCCTGTTCACACTGCTATCTTACTGGGTGTTGCCGATACAACTTCTTTTAACAGTTAACATGTACTTCAGTTCTTTATGTCTTTTTGATGCAGTCTGCATACAGTTAGTATTGTTTTATTGTATCGCTTGGCTGTACATATAATTTATACATGCTAATGCAGATGTCATTCCAACTTGATTTTTTTACAAAAATAATCAATTTTTGAAAATATAATATAATTTGATTGATAGAATCACATATAAAAGGTATTGACATTTGCAAGTTTTTGGAGCCAAAGGCTCCCTCTTCTTGTAGAGGAATTCAAGGGGAAGAAAAAGGGGCTGAAGAGAAAGGACTGGTGAGGTTTAAGAACAGGAGTAGAGCTCAGGAAAGCCACCCAAAAGCTTGAATCAGTTGAGACTTACCAAACTCTACTCCTTTTCCTAAACCTCACCAGCCCTTTCCCTTTTGCCCCTTCAAATGGCTCTGAGCACTATGGGACTTAACATCTGAGGTCATCAGTCCCTAACTTTGGGCAGCCAAAACTGTTGCTGTAGTCTTGCTACACTTTTGTAATTTGGCGTTTTCTATTCTCTCATTATGTAAAATGAATACAAAAACTGCATAAAAATCAGATATGGTCAAGTTGAAAATAGTACTTTTATGTGTTGATCTGACATGGAATGACTCTTAAACAGCTCAAGGAACACATGCCTTCCTGGACCCACATTCCTTCCCCACGATGTGAAATGGTGTAGCTGCTAGTATGACTGAAAGTGGGTTTAAGTGAAGAGTTTGTAAACAAGAACAAAGACCTCTGTGTGGAGCCAGGAGATAGTGAAGCAGAACAGAAAATGTACATAGTGCAAAGGACAAAGTGACACCATGAGTGGAGGTGGAAAAATTGAAGTGTAATTAACTGCAAATAAACCAGTGTTTATGTATCAGCAAAATCTGAGGGCAGATTTATTCTGTAGCGGGGAAGAACTGTAAAGGAAAAAAGTTTTAAAGGGGTTTGGAGCCAGCAGTGGAGTGACAGTATGGTAATCATGTCACACTGGAGTCAGCCAGGCACTGACCAGTGACCCTCATTCTGAGTGGACTAACACCTCTTCCACATCACAGCCTTCAACGTGACAAAACCAGGCCACTCACCCGGAAGAATTAAAGCTGACCCATTGCCAGTTACAACAGCCAGTCATTGCCTCTTTTCCAGGTAGTTCAGCATGACACACAAATGCAGCCTGCCACTAGTGGAGAGCAGAAGCATTTAAGCCCACCCGAACCAGTCCGTCAGCATTTGGCCAGCTGGGCAATCTGTGACAAGTGGATTCTTCATCATCACCATGCTATGCCGCTTCTGCTGACAGGGCCACGAATGAAGGATATCTACCTGTCTGCCCAAACCTGGCAGCCAACGCTCCGCCAGCCACCTGCCCCCAAATTACATAAAGGCAGAAACACATTTAAGTGACTACTTGTTGGATGAAGTAATTAAAGGTTTGTTTATGTTCTCCTGATATCTGTCTGCAGCCACTTATAAACAGTTACACTGTGGAGTCAAGTTTAATGGAATGAATAAAGACTTGTTTTATATTTACCTTGATTTGACTGCTGTGTCCCCACACATATCACACTTCTCTCAATCCATCTACAAACCCGGTAATGCCCACGACAGACCAGAGCACAGCCTGACAAGCAAGAAATGTTTTACCAATGTTTCTGTGCAACCACTCCCATCTGCTACATTTTGGTGCCCAACATGGGGGATCTTACAGCTGCACCATTATATAAGGGTCTTATGATGGTTTCAAGTCCCCAATAATTACATTCCTGTAAGGGAATGAGGAAGCAGCATGCTACTGTTCACCGTCCAGCAGGGAATGCTTGTTTCCATCCCTGCTGAGTCCACACCGCCAGGTCGTCACGCGCGCTTGTCGGCTATCCACATGGAATAAAAGCGGGTCTTTCTCCCAGCCTTGTCATTGCTGTTGCTAGTGTCAGCCACCGGGCTTCCCCAATCGATAAACTGTGTTCAAATGCTGATCACCTGCTCGCACTAAGATCCTCACACTCACACCACCACCCATCCTGACCAGTAAAACAGCTTTTATTCCTCATATGGACAGCTATAACACTTTTCCCAAACTTCAAAACCACTTTCTGCAGGCATCATCATCATCTTAATGCTGCAGAGAAGGCCTCAAGATGCCCCACAGTTTCTTGAGAGCATTGTAATGTTTGCAGTATCCTGGAGCTCCCAATGCAATTTGTTCTGAACAGTGTAATGGTGCAAAGTAGTGTAACTGCTAATAACTTACAGAATCATGAATGCAATCACATATACCTACACACTGGGAGAATAAACTTTTTACATAAACATCAAAGCACTCATTATTAACTGATTAATATCTTACCTGAGGCTTCCTAGAGCTCCAATACGTCCACTGTGCTTCAATTCTGACTGTAGCTCCTGCCTTCCTTGATCACCAAACTGATTTCCTTGAAGAACTAAAATTTTCAGGTTACCTTTATTACGCATTGCCTCAGCCAATGCTAAACCACCTTTGGCACCTATTTCATTATAGCCCAAATGAACTTCCTGAAATTTATGCAGACACAGTAAAAAAAAAGTCTATGTAAAACATAGAAGTTGAAGCACCTAGAATAAATTACTATACAAGATATTTATCCACTTTCAACCTTCACGGACCAGTTTGCAAGGGCACCTCAAATACATTTACAGAAGATGGCTGTTCGTCAGATATATTAGTACACAGACCTACAAAAAGCAATGTCTGACAAATTTATGCTCCCTACAGTAGTTGTGGAAATGAAGTGAAAATATGTGCTGGAAGTTTATGTGACTTTCTTACATCAACTGAAAGTTTTTATCAACTGATGGAGACACGAAGGGGAATACTGCTGTTGTATCTTCTTGTGTAGTACGTTGGCCAATGACTACTGCAACTAACTCTCAAACTCCTGGGGTTTTAGAGTAAGCTGAAATTAAAGTCTTAACTGATCTCTTGTATTTTGTCAGGGACAGATTAAGGACTTGTTGACTAGCAGAATACCTATGAGAACTTGTTAAAATCTGCATTGATTGAGGCAAAAGCCAATCAATCAGTAGCCACCACAATAATAGTGTTAAGCTACTATTTAGTCTAATAATTTTGAGAGTGCTCTAAACTCTTGAAATCAATGTGTTGGTTGGGAACTCCCATAGAGGATAGAAGGATAATTTTGGCATCCGACAGGACACAACAAATAGGTTGCAAGCGGGCAACCAGCAGCTCACAATTGGTTTCAATCTGGCCCGTGGAAGAGATTTGCTAGGTTACTCGTCATTGTTTGTCAACTAAGATTGCCTGTGTCACTGCTATATATCTGTTATGTTCTTTGTTGTATTCACATTAGTAAAGAATTTCATCCATTATGGGCATATAAGAACACTGCAACTGCTGAATCATAGTTAATTTATAATGAATTAACTGCCACCAGTTTCTTTTAAAGGCATTTATTTTTCCATGATGACATATTAAGATGCCTGGAAAGACCTCATCAGATGTTGCACATGTTTCAGTTTTGATTTTATGCACTAGGAGTGCTGCTGTCACATTATGTGACATGGTGGCCTTGAGCTTAAATAGGTATGTGAATCATGCCTTAAGGGCACCAACTAGGTGGTCCTTCCTGCAGTTTTTCATTTTCCTCATATGACAGTCATCATCGATTGGGATCATCACAGTTACACAGGAAATTTCCTTAAACAGGTGCAAATATTCTCAACTGTTCTGATTTATTAAGAGCCATATGGACTGCAGTGTTAGGGCAATAGAGAGAGAGAGAGAGTGCGAACTTGCGAGTGAGTGAGTGAGAGAGAGAGAGAGAGAACGCGAGCTTGCGAGTGAGTGAGTGAGAGAGAGAGAGAGAACGCGAGCTTGCAAGAGAGAGAGAGAGAGAGAGAGAGAGAGAGAGAGAGAGAGCGCGAGTGAGCTTTTAAAAAAGATCTGTAGTTTTTAAGCTGAACAACAATGTTCCAGTTCTTTTTTATGTGCCTACCTTTCACTTAATGCCTCCACTACAGAGTGAGTGGTTACTTTTATTTATTTCATTTTAGAACCAAAAAACTTTTTCTAAAATGAAATGAGTAAAAAAATAATAACTACTTAGTCTGTAGTGGGGGCATTATGTGAGAGGTAGGCATACAAAAAAGAACTGTAATATTTTAGTTCAGCTTAAAAACTTTAATTCTTGTTTAAAAATATTCTCTCTCTCTCTCTCTCTCTCTCTCTCTCAGACACACACACACACACACACACACACACACACACACACACACACACACTCGTCCAACACTGCAGTCCATCTGGAACTTCATAAATCATGATTCTGTAGTGTCCTAATGTCATTAGTGTTCATTTTTGCATTTCTTTGAATAAGTTTCTACATGAATTGGTGTCTTTTAAGTTGCACTTACCTTAAGTAAGAGATGTCCCTTCTTGAGGGCAGTTGCTAGTAATGTTGCTCCTTTAGTTTTAAGTAAACAATCACCAAGATTAATTTCTTCCAATTTCTGGAGGCTAGAGAGGGCATTGGCTACAGAAAGAGCACCTTTTGCTGTGATAGTATTGTCATTCAGGTCCAATATCTTCAAATTAGGATTATGGGTCAGGGCTTCACATATTGCTGTTATACCAACATGATATATCCCATTTTGTGGCATTGACAGATGTTCCAGAGTACCTACAGTCTGAAACGGACATAAGAAGAACCTGTTAAAAATGACAAATTCCAGGTGAGTCCTAGCAACAAATTCTTAACAATGTACGTCACCCATTTGGTAATTTCAAACAATGTACATATTTATATTTACATCTACATCTACACCACAAGCTACTGTACAGTGTGTGGCAAAGAATACATTGTATACCACTGCCACTTCCCCTTTTCTGTTACAGTTGCACACGGGTCACTGGAAGTACAATTGCTGGTAAGTGCCATGAGAGCCCAAAACTCTCATGATCTTTTCGCAATACATATTTATGAGGAAGCCATCTATTAGTTGATTATTCTAGATATGTACACTCTTCAAACTTTAACAGCAAAGCACACCACAAAGCAGAACACATCTCTAGCAGCACCTATCACAGGAGTTGGCCGAGTGTCTCTCATTTTTGTGCTTACTAAGTGATCCTATAGTGAAAAGTGCTGCTCTTCATAGGATCTTCTCCAATTCCTCTACGAATCATATGTGATACAGATCCCAGATTTACTAACAATATTCAGGACAATTTATCTGGTAATAAAGGAAATTGTGTCTGAAGATGAAACTGGATCAACATGTAAAACTGTGGGTCATTTACTGACGTATCATTACACCACTGTGGTATTTAATTTTCAACTAAACACAGAAAATAACACTGTAATGAAACAGTTATAACACAGTTTCACAACATAAATATCTAAACTATTAGATAGGAAAATCAGGATTCCACAAACTTTGCAATGCCTGTGAATAAATTCATCACACAGAGTCTATTCTTATGCCTTAGGCAGTACTGGCAGGAACATTATCCAACTAAGTGAAGAAATGCCATATGCTATATTTAAAAAAAAGTCTGTCGCAATGTTGTTTCTAAACAAACGGCTACGTCACAAATGCATCTGAACAATTTCAAGAATCTACGTCTACATATATACTCTGCAAGTCACCATATGGTGCATGATGAAGGGTGCCTTCTCCCAGTACTAGGCATTTCCTTTCCTGTTCCACCTGTGTATGGAGCAAAGGAAAAACTACTGTCTTCAGGTCTCCAAACAAGCGCTCTAATTTCTCTTATCTTGTTTTCAAGGTCCTTACAAGAAATGTACACTGACGGCAGTACGGTCATTCTGCAGTCAGCAGCAAATTCCAGTTCTCTAAGTTTCCTAAACAGTGTTTTGCAAAAAGAACATTTGTCTTCTCTCCAGGGAGATCCATTTGAGTTCACAAAGCATCTCCACACAATGTGTTGATTGAACTTGCTGGTAATAAATCTAGCGAAACTCCTCTTAATTATTTCAATGTCTTCCTTTAATCCAACCTCGTGAGGATGCCAAACACTTGAACAGTATTCAATAATAGATCAAATTAGTGTTCTCTATGTCAATTCCTATATAGATGAGCTCCCAATAAACTGAAGCCGACCATTTGACTCCCCTACTACTGACCTTACATGCTTGTTCCATTTCAGATTGCTGTGCAACGTTACACTTAAATATTTAATCACCCTGATTGTGTCAAGCAGCCCAACACTAATACAATATACAAATATTATGAGGTGGTTTTTCCTATTCATCTGCATTAACTTACATTTTTCTACATTTACAGCAAGCTGACATTCATCACATCAAATAGAAATGTTGTCTAAATGTATGCTCCTACAGTCATATGACGATGACACTTTTCCATACACTACACCATCACCAGCAAACAATTGTAGATTGCTGTTCACCTCATCCCTCATCAAATTATTTATGTATAAAGAATGAGAGTAGTCGTAGCACACTGCCTGGAGGCACTCCTGACGATACCCTTACCTCTGATGAACACTTGCAATCCAGGACAACAAACTGAGTTCTATTACTTAAAAAGTCGTTGAGCCACTCACATATCTGGGAACCTATTTCACACGCTCAGATCATCATTAACAGTTTGCAGAGGGACATCTGCCAGTTGCCCTTTATCCATGATTTGCAGGACATCATGTGAGCGACAGGCAAGTCCAGCTTCCCATGAATGATGCTTTCTAAATCCGTGATGATGTGTGGACAGAAGCTTTATTGCCTCAAGGAAATTTATTATACTTGAACTTGAAATATGTTCGAGAATTCAGCAGCAAACCAATGTTAAGGATATTGGTCTGTAATTTTGTGGGTCCATTCTTTCAACCTGTTTGTATGCAGGAATTACCTGCAGTTTTTTTCCCAGTTGTTTGGGAAATTAGAGCTGAGAGAGAGATTTGTGTTAAGTGCAAGCTAAATGTGGGACCAACGCTGTAGAGTACACTATAAAAATGAACTGAGATTCAATCAGGACCTGGCAACTTACCTGTTTTCAATCCTTTCAGTTGCTTTTTAATATCAGATATGCTTTAAGGACATGATTATGATTGTGAACATTCTACGCATTTCCTTCTCCTTGTCCTTACTATTAAGTTCATGGTTGAGAATGCTTAAATTAGTGCACTGACTAACAGTGTCAGTACAGTACTATTTAGTGAAGTACACAACAATACATACGCTAAATTGGCTGCCACATAGTCACACAGAGAGCTCTGCAAATATTTGGAAAATTTATTTTTTACTGGTTCATTTGCAAATCAATTCCAAAACAAATTGTAACTCTGCAGTGGAGGGTGCACCAAAATGAAACATCCTGGCAGATTAAAACTCAGTGCTGCACCGAGACTTAAACATGGGACCTTAGCCTTTTGCAGGCAAGGGCATCAACAACTTAACTACCCAATCAAGACTCACAACCCATCCTCACAGCTTTACTTCCACCAGTGCCTCAGCTCCTAACTTCCAATAACTCCACTGCTTACAATATTCTCTTACTCATCTTATGTTCGTTAATTAAAATTGTTTCACTGAACAACTATTTTCTGAAGTTACGAAAGTCAGATAATCGGTTTCTTCTGTAACTGGATAGTATGTGTAATCATTTAACATACATTGTTAATAAAAATGGCAGAGATCCTGTCATTTTAGGACTGTGCAAGAACAAATTATGTAACTTCTGTTCAATGTCCATTTGTTGGAGACTAATTTTATTACATTTCTGTCAAGTATGGAAAGCCCATGATTTTTCCATTTACATTTAGACCTAGATTTATTCTGTTTCCTCTCACACTTATGAATAAGTGTCAATTTCACAACTGGTGTGTGTGTGTGTGTGTGTGTGTGTGTGTGTGTGTGTGTGTGTGTGTGTGTGTGTGTGTGTCAGATGTTTAGGAATATGGTACTTAAATTTTCGAACATGAAACTCCCACCAAAGATACTAGAAAAATATCGAACAAATATAACAACATTTTTCGTGTCCAAAGTGAACAATATTTAGGCATCAGGTGACTATAAAGATATGGCAAACTGGTAGTATATTGAGTACATTGGACACACAGAGGCCCTACACCTATGAAATAATTAAGGAGCAACTACTCTACAGAAACTGAAGAGAATATTTTTTATCTTAAGATCTTCTGGTGAGCCAACAAAAGTGTTGAGGGAGATAACAAGGGGGTGAGGAGTGGGGTCACGTTAAAAGGGAAACAAGAGGAAGGAAATTAACCCTCTCATGCACAAATTATCAAGCCAGAATTAATAAACATTTTCAGAAGACCTATCTTATGCAAAATTTTTCACAACTCAAACTGCTCCGCAGTCTGTGCCATCTGGATCCTTCCCACCAAGAGCAGTTTTTCTGAATTGCGCAGGTGGGAACTCTCCCTGCAAAATATAGTGTGCTTCTGTAACCCTCCGGGTCTCAAACTTCGTCAGTCATTGTCCTTACCCATCTAGCCCCTCCCTGTTCCCATTCCAGCACTATACAGCCCTCTATTCCACATCCAGTCTTTTTACTTCTCCTTTTCCGCTAACCCCCCACCCCCCCCCCCCCCCCGTCTAACCTCCAACTGAACCTAACTGCCCTATCCTCTCTCCACCTTGTTCCTGCACTTTCCCACTAACAGCAATTCACTGTCCCCCACCCCTGCCCCCTGCTATCCCTCCCCCTCTCCACCCCAGCCCCTCCTTACCCCCACCTGGTTGCCTATCCTACCATGTGCTGCTGCTCATAGTCTGGCTTCAGCTGCCAGAGACTGTGGTCATGTATGAGGTGTGTGTGTGGTTTTTTTTTTCGACTTAAGTCTTGTTGGTCAAAAGCTCATTTTGTATCAGTATTTTTGTTGTACCTATCTGTGACTCAGCATCTCCACTATATGGTGAGTGGTAATTATCCTTTTCATAACTCAAAAGAAGTGTCATTTTAGGTTTTCCTGGGATAGGAAAATCTTTTTGCAAGTATTCAGGTGGGTGTCATCATCCAAAAGCCAAAATATTTCAGCAAACCAATTTCTAGTCATCTTCAGCCATTCAGCCGTCCCACTAAATACCCCAAAAGTGCTCAAAAAATTCAGAAAATTATTTCCATAGATCAATAAGGAGGTGTCCTCATATTAGGACAGATAGAACACAAACTACATCTTGCTTAGAACATTTATCAGTAATATTAAAGAATACCTGAAGGGTTTACACATTATCTTCAATTTTATGTTGAGGAATGACATTGTTTCATACACACACAATCATTACATTTCTTAGGGATGTAATGTGTTTTAAATCAACAATCTTGATCATGACACATGTTGGCATTTTGACTGTGACTTGGCAGGCCAGCATGATCCACCATTGAATCATAATTCATTGGGTGTGGAATGACAGGCCGTTATTTTTAATGTTCCGACAACACTAGGCTTCCATCTGAAGGTTTATTGTATTCTTCCTTCAACCTCTGCTTTCGCTTTGAGTACTGGTCCAGAGATCATTCTACTTTCGAATGTTTGCAGATCCATATTTTTCTTATTCACACATCTTCCAGAATATCCAGGCATTAACTGTAGTTACATTTAACACATGGTAGAAAGTATTTAACGTGTGGTAGAAAACACTCATGTGCCACCAAAGACAATTCTAGACCTGGCAACGACAGAATCCATCAGGTCAACACCTCCATGTACTTATAATAAATTCCGCTATTGTGGGGCTTTTAATCTCTGTAAACTTCTTTTTTATTCGACTAAAACTGTCAGCAATCCCTTTAGGTTCTCTTCCAGTATATGATACAACAATTACAAGTGAACTGTCAATCCATTTTGTGATACTGGTGGTGGTGGTGGTGGTGGTGGTGGTGGTTAGTGTTTAACGTCCCGTCGACAACAAGGTCATTAGAGACGGAGCGCAAGCTCGGGTTAGGGAAGGATTGGGATGGAAATCGGCCGTGCCCTTTCAAAGGAACCATCCCAGCATTTGCCTGAAACGATTTAGGGAAATCAAGGAAAACCTAAATCAGGATGGCTGGAGACGGGATTGAACTGTCGTCCTCCTGAATGCGAGTCCAGTGTGCTAACCACTGCGCCACCTCGCTCGGTCATTTTGTGATAGTAATGCCTCCCAATGATGTAACTAATAAAGAACTGCATTTCCCTCCTGTAATGCCTTCTGCTCCCTACAGTCAGTAATTGTGAATGGTACTTACAACCCATATGTTTAGCTCTTCCAGTTTTAGCATCAAGGGAATGCTACTGAAGAGATTGTCAATGTAAACATTGTCGTTCATTCCACAAATGTCATGACACCATGACACACATGCACAATGTCTTCTACAGCCCCACATTCACAAACATCAGTGTGTCCTCTCCTCCAGCACTGAAACTGTTCAAAGCAATACATGTAACCAGACACCACAGCTCACACCCACATTTCTTCGACTTCTTTGGCAGATATTGCTTCAGGTATCATCTCCCTGTGAATGGAATAACCATCTCAACAACACGGAAATTCTCCAGATTTGATAGCCTCATGATAGTTACAATGTACAGCTTTCAAAACTGGCCATAATCTTATGGCTTGCCAATATTATCCAGAGAATTTGTAGAAATATCTTTGAAAGGTAGGAAATGGCACAGATCATAATACCTTCTGAAATACATAGCACCTGCAATCAAGTACATGCGTAAGCCAGTTTCCTCAGACCGACATCATCATAATCTTGGTTATTCGAAATAAGCCATTATTTGTGCTGTACTGAAATATCTCTTCTGTTCATAAACAGAAATGGAGAAATACTATTTTTCATTCTGGCGTACATACAAGTTGGTCTACCCAACAATTTCGCCTGAGAATTTCTCTGGAAATAAATACCATAAAGAAATCAAGGAGACTTTCTCCAGAACACACTTTCACCTTTTTAGTAAATGTCAGCACAGTAGTTGAATCACCTCATTCACTGAACAAAATCATATTCCTTTTCTAAGAGTCTGTCGCTGTTCCTGGCTTAGAACAACCTCTTCGAATGTCAGTTTCAACGTAAGTGTTGTTCGTTGCACTTGTTTTATTGTTGTGAATATAACTACTGGTTTCACTTGTTTCTGAACATATAATATATGTGTCAGCAATGAGGTCCACTTCAAATAATGGTTTATTCTCAGAGGCATCACTCCAACCCAAGTCATCATCTGATTCAGCCTCCAAAATTGATTATAACTTTATGATAGTTCTTCACTTTGTTCTTTATTTGGACGTGTTCTACTGTTATTGAATAACTTGGCTGTTGAATGCAGTCTGTTAAGTAGCTTTACTTAGGTTTGGAAGTGAACTACGCAAATAATATTCATTATGTATGCACATGAAATTAATTTCTGAGGTTTGGCTAAAACCACTAGCTACATTTAGTATATTTCGGAATGACTATACAACTGTGTGCTACATGTAATAAAATACTAGATTTATAAAAGCATAATGGGAAAGAAAATCAAAATTCCATTTGAACTGAAGACAAAAATGGAAAGGTATCTTGAAGACAAAGTGCTTATCACAAAAATTACCACTACTTATCACTATACAACTCAGATATCTACACACTACAATGTCCATAAAATGAGAAACTAAGGGAAGGAAGGGAAAGAGCGGAAGACGATGTGAGGGAAAGAAAGTGACTAACGACAGGTGTGGGAAGGAAGAAGCACAGGAGACAAGAGAGACGCTCAAGACATAACAGACCTCGTAACGAAAGGAGTGGGAAGGCAGAGAGCTGGAGTGAATCACCAAGCCCAGTTGAAGCCAATCCAGTCGCGGCGAAGGGGGGAGCAAGAGGGCCTGCCAGCCCCTCCACTCACAGATAAGGTGGAAGGACCCTCCCTTAAATAAAACGATAAAAACCCCCATCATGAATAAAGCATAAAACGAGATCTGCCGCTGAGGTATTGGCAGCCAACATAAGGCGTAGCGAGTCTGGAAAGCTAAAAGTCCGTCGTAGGGTGGCTAAGTTGGGGCAGTCCAATAAGATGTGAGCCACAGTCAACATCGATCCACAACAACAGAGAGGGGGTCCTCATGATGGAGGAGATAACTGTGAGTCAAAAAAGTATGGCCGATGTGGAGCTGGCAGAGGATGACAGAGGCCTTACTGTAAGGAGGATCGCCACGGAGTTGTGGAATCCTTAAGTGCCCTGAGCTTGTTCTGCGAAGAAAGAGTGATCCATTCTGCATCCCAAAGACCCAAAACCTGACGACGTGATGCCGAGCAAAGGTCTATTTCCAGAATGCCAATAGCAAGAGATGACCTGGAAGTAGCTAATTTAGCCAGTTGATCGGAAAGTTCATTGCCAGGAATCCCAACATGGCCTGGGGTCCAAATGAAAACCACCAAGCATCTACATTGAGCGAGGAGAGAAAGGGAGTCCTAGATAGTGATGACCAACAGGTGGTGAGGGAAGCACTGGCCGATAGCGTGCAAACCGCTCAATGAGCCACTACAGATAGTGAAGGACAGTCCTGAGCAGGAGCGGATAGGGTCCAGTGCGCGCAAGATGGCTACCAATTCTCCAATAAAAACACTACAGCCATATGGCAAGGAACGAAGTTCCGTGCGTCACGCATAGGTGTAAGCAAAACCAGCGTGGCCAGCAACCATGGAGCCATCAGTATAGATCACTTCAGAACCCTGAAAAGAACTGAGGAGACAGGAGAACTGGTGGTGAAGAGCCATCACAGGGACAGAATCCTTCGAATTGATTGAGAGATCAAGACAGAGTTGCAGCCGAGAGACGCACCACGGAGGGGTAAGTGTGTGAGCGGAGAAGAGAGGTGATAAAGGCAATTGCTGGAGCTCAGAAAAGAGCGACTGAATGCGGACAGCCATGGTAAGCCCACATTGTGGCCGCCGCTGCGGCAGGGTGACCTCCGTGTCTGGATAAATGAGACCATAATTAGGGTGCTTTCGGGTGCAGCGTATGCGGAGCGCATCAAATATCAGCTGTTGCTGGTGCAAAACTCACAGTGGTGGAATCCCTGCCTCTGCGAGAAGGCTAAGTATGGGGCTAGTCCAGAAGGCACCAGTCGCAAGTCGGACCCCACAGTGGTGGATGGGGTCTAGTATATGCAGTGTCGAAGGCAACGCACAACCATAGACAGGACTTCCATAGTCTAAACGAGACTGGAGCAATGCTCGATACAATCGCAGGAGAACAGAGCGGTCTGCACCCCAGGTGGTATTGCACAGACACCTAAGAACATTGAGATGGGACCAGCACGTCCTCTTCAGCTGGCAAAGGTGAAGGAACCATGTCAACCGGGCATCGAAGACCAGACCCAAGAAGTGATGGGTGTCCACCACCTCAAGGGGCTGGCCATTGAGGCACAGTTCCAGATGGAGATGGACTGTATGGCGATGGCGGAAATGCACGACACAAGTCTTGGCTGCAGAAAACTGAAAGCCGTGGGAGAGATCCCATGAACGCACCTGACAGATTGCCCCTGTAGACGGCATTCTGCAGGGCCCATTACAGAGGAGGTGAGGTACATACAAAAATCATCAGCATACAAAGAGGGGGACTCTGTCGGCCCAATAGCTGTCACCAGACCATTAATGGCTATTACAAAGAGAGGGACACTCAGCACGGAACCCTGTGGGATCCCATTTTCTTGCCGATGGGGAGGGCTGTAAGAGGAGCCAACTTGGACCCGAAAAGAGCGACAAGAAAGGAAGTTACGGATAAAAACGGGCAGAGTGCCACAGAGGCCCCATTCGTGAAGAGTGGTGAGGATGTTGTGGCGCCAGGTGGTGTCACAGGCTTTATGCAAATCATAGAAGACTGCAAGGAGGTGTTGCTGATGGGCAAAAGCCGACCGGATAGCAGACTTCACCTGGACCAAGTTATCCACCGTACAGTGGCCACAGCAAAAACCACTTTCAGTCGATGACAAAAGATTGCAGGATTCAAGGATCCGAAACAACCGCCAACTCACCATGTGATCAAGGAGCTTGCAGAGGGTGTTAGCAAGGCTGATTGGATGGTAGCTATTCAACTGAAGAGGCAGCTTCCCTGTCTTCAATACCGGAACAACAATGCTTTCCTGCCACTTGGTAGGAAAGACTCCCTCACTCCACAGACGGTTGAAGAGGATCAGTATACGATGGTGGCCAGCCATCGATAGGTGTTGGAGCATTTGCCGAAGCTTGAGCAAAATTTTCTGTCACAAAGTCCGGATTGGTAAGGATAAACCATACACAGATTGGTTGGTTTGTGGGATTAAAGGGACCAGACTGCTACGGTCATCGGTCCCTTTTTCCAAAAAACTAAAACCACCCAAAGAGAACAAAAAATGAACAACAGGAAAGATGGCAGAAGAAATACTCCGACAGAGATCAGACAAAACAAATTAAAACACACAGAGTGTGTGAGAGGAAAAGCCAACCACCAAGAACACATTAAAAACACAAGTTTAAAATCAGAGGCTAAAAGCCAGAATCAACACTAAAAAACAAACACTCAGATTAAACGATAAAAACCCCCTGCCCGAATAAAACGCAAAACTAAGTCCACCATGGCAGAGTAATCTATTAAAAGGGCAGACAGCGTGTCAGGCAGCGCAAACGTCTGCCTGAGCACAGCTAAAAGTGGACAGTCCAACAAAATGTGGACCACTGTCAATGCCGAGCTGCAGCGACATAGAGGGGGGTCCTCACGGCGCAATAAGTGGCCGTGGGTCATCCGTGTGTGCCCAATGCGCAGTCAGCAGAGGACGACAGACTCCTTGCGAGAGACTCGCAAGGAGGAGTGCCACACAGTCGTCGTCTCCTTGACGGCACAGAGTTTGTTAGGGGTGGACAGACCGCGCCATTCAGCATCCCAAAGCGAGATAACTTTGCGGCTTAACACTGCCCTCAAATCAGTCTCCGGGAGGCCAATGTCCAGAGATGCTGTACTGGTGGCCTCTTTCGCCAGGCGGTCAACATTTTCATTGCCGGGTATCCCAACATGGCCTGGGGTCCAAACAAAGACCACAGAGCGGCTGCAACGGGCAAGAGTATGCAGGGACCCCTGGATAGCCATCACCAGACAAGAACGAGGGAAAAACTGGTAGAGAGCTCGTAAACCGCTCAGGGAATCGCTACAGATCACGAAGGACTCACCTGAGCAGGAGCGGATGTACTCTAGGGTACGAAAGATGGCGACCAGCTCAGCAGTGTAAACGCTGCAGCCAGCCGGCAATGAACGTTGTTCAGAATGGTCCCCTAGAGTTAGCACATAACCAACACGACCAGCAACCATTGAGCCATCAGTGTAAACAATGCCAGAGCCCTGATACGTTGCGAGGATGGAAAGAAAGCGGCGGCGGAAGGCCTCCAGAGGGACTGAGTCCTTCGGGCCCTGTGCCAATTCCAACTGAAGGCGACGGCGAGGCACACACCACAGGGGTGTACGCAGAGGTGCCCGGAAAGGAGGCGGAAGAGGTAAAGCCCCAAGCCCGGAGAGAACCTCTCTGACGCAGACCGCGATCGTACATCCAGCCCTGGGCCGACGTTCTGGAAGATGGACGTGCGACTGTGGGAATAGTAGCTGATAGTTAGGATGCCCGGGCAAGCTGAAAACATGGGCAACATAAGCGGCCAGCCAACGTTGGCGCCGTAACCGCAGTGGAGGGACACCCGCCTCCACAAGTATGCTGTCCACAGGGCTGGTCCGGAAAGCACCAGTGGCAAGGCGTATCTCGCTGTGGAGGATTGGGTCCAGCACCCACAACGCAGATGGGGATGCTGAGCCATAAGCCAGGCTCCCATAAACCAGACAGGACTGGATTAACGCCTGGTAGAGCCCTAACAGGGTAGATCGGTTGGCGCCCCAGCGGGTGTGGCTCAAGCATCGCAGAGCATTTAGATGCCACCAACACACCTGTTTAAGCTGCCGAATATGAGGCAGCCACCGAGCATCAAAAACCGCCCCCAAAAACCTATGTGACTCTGCCACTGCAAGAAGCTCGCCGTCAAGATAAAGCCGAGGCTCCGGGTGGACAGTGCGTCGCCGGCAGAAATGCATAACGCAGGTCTTGGCTGCCGAAAACTGGAACCCATGAGCTACAGCCCAACACTGCGCCTTACGGATAGCACCCTGTAGCTGACGTTCAGCAGCTGCAATGCCAATAGAGCTGTAGTAAAGGCAGAAATCGTCAGCATACAAGGACGCTGAGACGACGTTCCCACCGCCGCAGCGAGCCCGTTAATGGCTATAAAAAACAGGTAGACACTTAAAACAGATCCCTGTGGCACACCGTTCTCCTGAACTCGGGAGGAACTATGGGAGACTGCGACTTGCACGCGGAAGGTACGATACGACAGAAAATTTCGGATAAAGATCGGCAGAGGGCCCCGAAGACCCCATCCATGAAGCGTAGAAAGGATGTGGTGACGCCATGTCGTATCGTACGCCTTCCGCATGTCAAAAAAGACAGCGACCAGGTGCTGACGGCAGGCAAAGGCAGTACGGATGGCCGACTCCAGGCTCACCAGATTGTCGGCGGCGGAGCGGCCTTTATGGAAACCACCCTGAGACGGAGCCAAAAGGCCCCGAGACTCCAGTACCCAGTTCAACCGCTGCCTCACCATCCGTTCAAGCAACTTGCAAAGAATGGTGAGACTAATGGGAAGGTGGCTGTCCACCTCCAAAGGGTTCTTGCCTGGTTTCAGAATGGGGATAACAAAACTTTCCCGCCATTGCGACGGAAACTCACCCTCGACCCAAATACGGTTGTAAAGGCCGAGGGGCCGTCGCTGGCTGTCAACTGAAAGGTGTTTCAGCATCTGACAGTGGATGCTATCTGGCCCAGGAGCGGTATCAGGACAAGCGGCAAGGGCACTGTGAAATTTCCACTCACTGAATGGAACATTGTAGGATTCAGGATGGTGGATGCGAAAAGAAAGGCTCCGACGTTCCATCCGCTCTTTAATTGAGCGGAAGGCCAGTGGGTAATTGGAGGAAGCGGAACTCTGAGCAAAATGCTCTGCCAAGCTGTTGGCAATTTCATCGGAGTCTGTACAGACTGTTCCATTCAGTGAGAACGCAGGGACGCTGACAGGGGTCCGATAGCCATAGAGGCGTCAGATCTTGGCCCAGACCTGCGACGGAGAGGCATGGAGGCCAATGGTGGACACATACCGCTCCCAGCACTCCTGCTTGCTTTGGCGGATAAGGCGGCGAGCCTGCGCACGCAGCCGTTTGAAGGTGATGAGGTGTTCAATGCAGGGATGTCGCTTGTGACACTGTAGCGCCCACCAGCGATCTTTAATCGCCTCAGCAATCTCAGGCGACCACCAAGGCACAGTCCTCCTCCGAGGGGTCCCAGAAGAACGGGGAATGGAAGATTCTGCAGCAGTAATGATGACGGTGGTGACGGAGTGAACCACCGCATCAATGGCGGCATTAGAGAGAGGCTCAATAGTGGCAATGGAGGAGAACTAGTCCCTGTCAGCCTTATTCATAGCCCATTTGCTAGGGCGCCCAGAAGAGTGATGCTGTGGTAGTGACAGAAAGATCGGAAAGTGGTCACTACCACACAGGTCGTCATGCACTCTCCATTGGACAGAAGGTAAGAGGCTAGGGCTGCAGAGCGAAAGGTCGATGGCGGAGTACGTGCCATGTGCCATGCTGAAGTGAGTGACTGCACCATCATTTAAAATGGAAAGATCGAGCTGTGCCAATTAACGCTCAATGGTGGCGCCTCAACCTGTTGCCACTAACCCACCCCACAGAGGGTTATGGGCGTTGAAGTCGCCCAGTAACAAGAAAGGTGGCGGCAATTGGGCTAGCAGTGCAGCCAGGTCATGCTGCGTGACATCACCATCCGGTGGAAGGTACAGACTGCAGACGGTAACAGCCTGTGGCGTCCACACCTGAACAGCGACAGCCTCTAAAGCTGTTTGTAGAGGGACAGACTCGCTGTGAAGAGAGTTAAGGACATAGATGCAGATGCCACCAGACACCCTTTCATAAGCTGCCCAGTTCTTATAATAACCCCGATAGCCACGGAGGGCGGGGGTTCGCATTGCGGGAAACCAAGTTTCCTGAAGAGCAATGCAGAAGAAAGGGTGAAGGCTGATAAGTTGTCGGAGCTCAGCTAGATGTTGGAAGAAACCGCTGCAGTTCCACTGGAGGATGGTATTGTCCATGGCTGAGAAAGGCGTGACGGAAGGCAGATTACGCCGCTGGGTCACCTGCTGCCTCCGATGGAGCACCTGTGCAAGTGCTATCCATTACGTCTGAGGGACCGGCGAGATCGAGGTCCTCAGCGGACGCAAGAATCTCCACCTTATCCACAGATGCAGAACTTGTAGGAAGCGTTGGAGTAGGTGCCACCGCAGGTGCCTTGGTCTTACGGGTCTTCAATGTCGTTTTCTCTCGCTGTTCCTTTGGTTGCCGTTGTTGAGAGGGCTTATTGGAGTTGGTCTCCGGGACCAAAGATGATCGCAAAGCTCGACGACCAGTGACCTGTGGCTTCTTCAGCCACTGGTTGGTGTCTGCTGTGCCGCTGGTAGGAACCTAGGAAGGGAGTGACCCAAGGGATCCCTTCCGAGCGAGAGAAGCCGAAGAAGACTTACGCTTCTCCGGCTTAGAAGTGGGGACTGGTGTCCCCGGTGGTTTAGTGGGTGCTGCTCCTGAGGTAGATGGTGTGGGAGCAACAGCGAGAGAAGGGGCCCCCACCGTCAAGGGGGCAGGTGAGGTCCTCTGACTCTGAGAGCTGACTGTTTGTGGTGCAGCTAAAGGAGCTGGAGCAGGAGTGACAGTGGAGGCATAAGATGACATCATGCGCACGGGATGTAGCCGTTCAAATTTCCGCTTAGCCTCAGTGTAAGTCAGTCGGTCCAGGGTCTTATATTCCATGATTTTGCATTCTTTCTGTAAGATCCTGCAGTCTGGCGAGCAAGGTGAAAGAGGCTCTCCACAGTTGACACAGATGGGAGGCGGGGCACATGGAGTATCGGGATGAGATGGGCGTCAGCAATCTCGACATGTGAGGCTGGAAGTACAGCGGGAAGACATATGGCCGAACTTCCAGCACTTAAAGCACCGCATTGGGGGAGGGATATAGGGCTTGACGTCACAACGGTAGACCATCACCTTGACCTTCTCCGGTAAATTATCACCCTCAAAGGCCAAGATGAAGGCACCAGTAGCAACCTGATTGTCCCTCGGACCCCGATGAACGCGCCGGACGAAATGAACACCTCTATGCTCCAAGTTGGCGCACAGCTTGTCATCAGACTGCAAAAGTAGGTCCCTATGGAATATAACACCCTGGACCATATTTAAACTATTATGTGGTGTGATGGTAACGTTAACATCCCCCAACTTGTCACAAGCAAGTAACCTGCGTGACTGGGCGGAGGATGCCGTTTTTATCAAAACTGACCCAGAGCGCATTTTGGACAAGCCCTCCACCTCCCCAAACTTGTCCTTTAAATGCTCTACAAAGAACTGAGGCTTCACGGATATAAAGGATTCCCCCTGGTACAGACGAGATATCTGGGCGAATACGTCTCACTTTCATTCATTGCCTTTCGTTCCTCCCATGGTGTGGCCAGGGAGGGGAACGATTTGGGGTCATAAATGTTACCTTTAAAATGAGCCCTCAAATGCTTAAGAGACTGCTGGTGGCTGGCCACCAGCAAGAGAAGATGTGCCACGCTTCATTGCATGTCATCCACCCTGATGCCACCTACTCCGACCAAGGGCCCTCCCCACGGGCGCCACCCAGCCACAGCAAAGGCCACCTGGCAGGATGGCCATTGCCGGGAGTCCCGATGCCCCAGGGAGATGGACATCTACTCCTTGGCATACGTAGGGAGTTAACGGCGCAGGCATCAGCAGAGCGATCCCTGTGTTGTCAGGGGGCTACAACCAACAGGGTACATGGCAGCCCCACCACAACGGACTGGCTACCGAGCTGGATTTTAGGTAACATGTCGTCCATGGATTTCATCCGTGCAGAAACTGGCACTGCTCATCGCATGGCGGAAAGTGCACGCAGGAACGGATCCACGCCCAAGAGATGGAGAGCGGGCAGGACTGCAATGCAACAACGAATAAGCTGGCGAAAGTTCTCAACGCAAGATGGACACAATGCACCAAGTAAGGCGCCCCTCCCCAATCGGCTCGCTCTTCGGAAAAATTTTGAGATATGGAGGTCAAACCCGACAGGGGACCATCACATAAGGCCAGAACGTTTGAGACTCCTTTTAGTCGCCTCTTGCAACAGGCAGGAATACTGCGGGCCTATTCTTACCACTGAACCCGCAGGGGGCAAACCATACACAGAAATTCCTGCAACCCCGGTGGCCAAAAATTCACCGGAGTTTCGCCAGACTTGTGAAGATGGGGTGTGGGGTCCTATGGCAGCTACATATCATTCCCAGCAAATCTGTTCCGAAATTTGATTAGGTACTGGCCCAGGCACAGAGTCGTTTAAAGACCAGAAGAAGAGCAGTAGAAGGGCGCTGCTTGAAGTGTTGAAGAGCATGGCGGTGGTCTTTTATGGCTGCAGCAATTTCCGGAGTCCACCAAGGGACCATCTTCCAGCGGGGGGAACCTGAAGAAGAAGGGATCGCTGAAACAACTGCTGAAAGGATGGAGGCAGTCAAAGTCTGAGTAGATTTATCAATACTGTCATGTGGCAATACAGGGGGGATGGGAGCAGAGGAGAAGGCACCCCAGATATGGCCCACCTGGGAGGGCAATGGAGCGAGAGACACTCAAGGAAGGTCAAAACAATCGGGTAATGGTTGCTGTCACATAAGTCATCGTGGACACCCCACTGGATCAAGGGAAGAAGGCCGGGACTGCAGACGGAGAGGTCAATGATTGAGAAAGTGCTGTGTGCCACACTAAAGTGCGTGGGAGTGCCAGTGTTTAGGAAACAGAGGTCAAGCCCTGCCAGAATAGCTTCAACTGTCCTGCCCAGGGCAATAGTCGTATGACTACCCCAAAGAGGGTTGTGGGCATTAATGTCCCCTAATAACAGGAAGGGAGAAAGGCGTTGTTGAAGAAGGGTGGTGAGGACATGGGACATGGGCAGCCTGTCAGGTGGGAGGTAGAGATTACAGATTGTGATTTGGAGTGGCCAGATGGACCCTGACAGCAATGGCTCCCAGAGTGGTATGGAGGGGAACCCATTTACTAACAATGT
Source organism: Schistocerca nitens (assembly GCF_023898315.1). Taxonomy (NCBI): domain Eukaryota; kingdom Metazoa; phylum Arthropoda; class Insecta; order Orthoptera; family Acrididae; genus Schistocerca; species Schistocerca nitens. The sequence continues at coordinate 991,390,853 of NC_064614.1, read as the reverse complement.
CCTTGCGGACCAAGGTGCAAACACCACCAGAGGCCTGCAAGGGGCCAATTCGGTTCCGACAAAGCGTGGAACCCACGAAGGGCACGTGAGTTAAGAATTGACAAAATGGGTCTATTGGAGCGCAATACAAGCAGCAGAGTAGAAGGAAAGAAGGGGCTGTAACTCTGGAAGGTGATGCAAATATCCATTACAATTCCACTGGAGGATTCTCAAGCCGGAGTCTAAAGTGGAAGCGAATGGACCAGAGTCAGTCACGCCACCGAGTCGCTATCCGTCACCGATAAGGAATGGGGTAATATCCATATAGGTGGGGTAGCAGAGGGGCCTCGCCCTTCTCCTGTGTTTCTGCTTCTTCTCTTGGGAAGGAAGAGAAGGGCAGCCTTCAGCGAGGGTACGCACAGAATTACACCCGACAACCTTGGCGCCCACCAGCCGCTGATCACCCTGCCGACGTAGATCGCCTTTCGGGGGGAGGTGCCAGGAAGAGGAGTACCAGGAGGGAGCTCCAGTACCGGTGGCTGCCGAAGGATGGGAGCACTTCTCCGAAGGGGGAGGGGGAGAGCACCCAAAGGGGTAGGTATGGGTACTGAGGGGGAGGGGGAGTGGGAGAAGGGAGGGAGGAGGAGGAGGAGGCTGAAAGCATGGGGCGAATGGGGTGGGGCTGGGAAGAGGAAGGGGTCGGAAGGGGAATGGACGTAATTGAAGCAAAAGTTGAGGTCATAGACATGGGAGGGAGCCGGTCATATTTTTGACGAGCCTCAGTGTAGGTGGAGCCGATCTAAGGTTTTGTACTCTTGAATCCTTCTTTCTTTCACAAACACCAGGCATGTAGGCGAGCGTGGAGAATGCTGTCCATTACAATTTACACACATTGGCAGGGGAGCACAGGCACTCCCCTCATGGAGGGGGTGCCCACAGTCACCACAGAGGGGATCAGTGGTGCAGCAGGAAGACGTGTGTCCAAACCTTAAGCATTTAAAACATCTCATCGGTGGTGGAATATAACGTTTTACATCACACCGATATACCACTACCCTGACCTTCTCTGGGAGGAAATCCCCCTCGAAGGCTAGGATAAAGGCGCCCGCAGCGATGCGATTCTTTGGACGGCCCCACTGCACACGGCGGATAAAACGAACCCCTCGCCTCTCAAGGTTAGCACAGAGCTCCTCGTCAGTTTGCAGAAGAAGATCTTAGTGGAAAATAATGCCCTGTACTGAATTCAAAGATTGGTGGGGCATGACGGAGACTGGGACGTTACCGAGACGGTCACAAGCACGCAGGGCATCAGACTGGGCAGCAGAAGATGTCTTAATGAGCAAAGCACCGGACCGCATTTTACTCATCGATTCAACTTTGCCATACTTATCTTCAATTGTGTCCACGAAAAACAAAGGCTTGGTCATGGCAAAACTACTGCCATCCATCATGGTACAAACCAGGTACCGAGGGAAAGGTTTCAACCCAAGCCGGCGAGCTCGACCCTCCTCCCAGGAGGTAGCCAGGGAGGAGAAGGCCAAAGGATCAGAAGAAGGAGTGGCACGTCTGCTACCACTCTTAGAGATGGCCACAGAATGGCCAGGATGGTGAAGCTTTTGTCGCTTCATACGGAAGGCGTCTGCCCTAGTACCACCCACTCCAATCAGGGGCTCGCCCCATTGGCGCCACCCAGCCACATCAAGGGCCATCTGGCATGGGGGCCATTGCCGGGAGTTCCAGCGCCCCAAAAGTTCCAGTGCCCCAAAATGATGAGCATCGACCCCTGGGCATACACAAGGCTTTAACAGATCAGGTACTAGTAGTGTGATCCCTGCGGTTTCAGGGATCTCAGCCAAGCGGGTACTTAACAGCCCCACCACACGGACTGGCTACCGTGCTGGTGACCTAGCAGAAGGGGGGGCAGGGTGCAAAGGGAAAGGGGAAGGGAGGGGGAGAGGAACCTGCACTATGGAAGCTAGGCAGCAAGTTCATCCCCAAATGGCTCACACTGAACGGAAAATTTTGGAAATGGAGTCAAACCCCAAGGGGACCAAAAATGCCGAGAAGGACATGGAAACAGAAAAATAAACAATAGCACAGACCAAAACAAAGCCAGGAAGATAGCCAGGTCGACATAAAGAAGTCCACTAAGAGGGAAAAGAGGGGGCAGGGACAAATGAGCAAGGACAGGGAGGGAGAGAAACAGGGATGTGAATGCAGCCTTCAGAGGAAAGGAAAGGAGACTGCAATAGCTCGGGGCCCCATGCGCGCCACACACGTACCCACAAAAGGACTGTGGGCCCCCTGGGGGGAGTCTTGTATTGGCTTTTCTCTCTGGAAAACAGTGCAATCTGATGAGCATGGAGAATGGTACTTTTCACAGTTGACACAGATGGAGGAAGGTTCACAGTGAGTGTTCACATGCAGTGCTCTTCCACAATCTCTAGAGATGGAGCTAGCGTGGCAACGCCAACACATGTGCCCAAATTTCAAGCAAGGGGGCATATAGTTTCACATCACATCATCACCTTGACCTTTTCAGGCAATGAATCACCTTCAAAAGCCAATATGAAGGCACATATGGCAACCCTACTGTCCTCTGGCCCCCTATGTCCACAACCGACAAAGTGTATATCCTGATGCTCCAAGTTGGTGAGTAGCTTATCATCAGAGCAGGTCTCTATGGAAAATGTTATGGGGAGTGACAGTCACCGGTATATCACTCAGCTCATTACAAGCGAGCAGGGCCCGTGATTGGGCAATGCCATTTTGAACAAAATTGACCCACTTTACACATTAGAGATAGCGGCCATTTCCCCAAGTTTGTCTTTTAATTTCTCCACAAAGAACAAAGGCTTCATGGTCAAGAAGGAATCACCATCAGTCCTTGTACAAAACAAGTAGTGTGGTGAGTATTGCTCTGTTTACCACTTAGCCATACGTTCCTCCAATGGCGTAGACAGGGAAGGGAACATTTTAGGGTCGTATCTCTCTGCAATGAAAGAGGACTGTTCTTTCATAAAGACTGCTGGGGCCCATGTAGCACCAAGCAGGGATAACTTCGTTTGCTTCATTTGTGGCTTATCTGCCAAGATGCCACCCACTCTGAACGGGGTCTCTCCCCATGGGCAACACCCAGACTCAGCAACTGCTACCTGAGCAGTAATCCGTTGCTTATAATACCCGTGCCCATCACAACAGGCACACAGTCCTTGGCATACATGGAGAATCTTCAACTCGGGCAACAAAAGCACAATCCCTGTGTAATCAGGGGGTCTACCACCATGCAAGTACTTGATGACCCCCTCCCCCCATTGGGATGGCTACCATGCTGGGTTTAGGGTGTATTACCATATTAAAGGGAAGGGTGCAGAGATAGAAAAGCACACAGATGGAGTACACACCGAATCGGGACCACGTGTTTATTTCATGAAAAGTTGTACAATATGCTGGTAGTGGAAACTTGGGGCCCCAATCATAAACAGGTACAAGCAAAGTCAGCACTAAGAAAACCATCCAATGGAGAGGGGGGGGGGGGGGGGAGACAGTGGAAGGCAAGGAAAGGGAGTAATGCTGCATAGGCTGGGGCCCTGTGATAGTCAAGCGCACTTACAAAAGAGCTGTGAGTACCCTGAGAGGGGTTAGATGGTAGTGTTGTAGGCACACATAGTAATGTGCTTGTTGTTATAGTTAGTGGACTTCGTTCAGGTTGGAAACAGCCAATATTTTATGACTGATACTCAGATGATAGTGGTGCTGCTAAACTCAAAAGTTTCCTCACTTCATAATGTTGGTTATAGTGTTGTCAAAGCTGTTTCTGATCTTGAGCCGTCAAATCGATGCGTCTGAAACAAACTGCATATTGACCACGTCAATTCATGTTTCCTGTTTCCACAGGATCCGGCAAAAAAAGTGTGGGTATTTTCAGATGTCCCCCGCTTGTGCAAATTACTTCACAACCACTTCTTAATGATGGCATTAAGCTTTCCGATGGGATGTGATTACAAAAGCACCAATCATGAAACTGCATTTTCACATCACATCACATGAAAATGCATAAATTAACATGTGCCCCAAATTGCCACAGTTTCATTTCAATGTCAATTGTAAAGAGCGGCAATTTGTATAATCAGCCTTGCAACTGTTTTCAAGTACAACTGCTCAAGCAATGCATTGTCTGTTGCTGGATGAAGAGGAAATACCAATTCTTGGAGAATTGTTGACAAACAGAGATCAGCGTATTAGCAAGCACTTACAGAACTAATGAACAGCTCCAGAAAACTATCTTCAACAAAAGGTGTTCTCCCTGTGAAAAAATGCAGGCTGGCAACGGAAAGCAACCTTGACAGGTTACATTGCACACTGTGCTGCGAAATATAACAACACACTGGGGACATTGTCAACTGAAGTATTTTACCCTGCTCCAATGTGACTCTCAGGAGGCGAATATTCAGGCCAAGTGTAAGCCTCTTATCAGAACTCTGGCATATCAAATGGAGTAAAATACTTCACAAACTCTTAATATGAAAGTAAATCAAATATAAACATGATTTTTATCTTGAATGTCTACAGCTGGCAGGACTTGGCCTATGTTCTAGTATGCTATGGGAGGGGGTGGGGTAGGTGGGGCGGGGCGGGGCAGGGGGGAAGTTTGCATTATGAGTGAGGAGAGTCAACTATTCCATTCTTCCAAACAATTCATCAATAGTACTCATGATGTCTGGGCAACAGATGAACCCCTCCATTGCCCAACGCATAATTATAAAATTTCTTGCTTGTGAAGGAATTCAACTGACAAAAATGACTGCATTGTTCGGAGACCAAACACTGTGAAGGGCGCTTATGTTTGCCTGGAATATTGAGTTCAAGAATGAACAAGAATCAGTGGAAAATCAGGAACATGATCACTATCCTCAGACCAGCATTACAGATGAAAATGTTTAGGTAATTTGAGATGTTCCTAAAGACGATTGATGGGCGAGTATAGCTGAAATTCCAGAACAGCTCAAAATAAGTTATCGGGGTGGTCAAGCAATTATCACTAACACCCTAAAGTTCAGAAACAGTGTGCCAGATGGATGCCTCACATTTTGACCGCATATCAGGAGTTGAGATGTCCCGAGGCTTGGGTTATGCATGTTTGAGTCATATTGTCACCTGCAATGAAATGTTGTTCCACCACTACCCTCTCATACTGAAATAAGCCACTGTGGAATGGCAGAAGAAAGGTGAGATACACACAATGAAGGATGTGTCAGTCAGCTGGCAAAGTTCTTTCAACAGTTTCCCTCGATGGGCAAGGCATTTTACTCACTGATATTTTGCATGAAATATGTACAATCAATGCTGCTTACCACTGTGAGTTGATGAAGAAGGCAAGGGCTGTATATCGCCACAAAAGATGAGACCAACCATTCAAGATGCCATCCTCCTTCACAACAATGCCAGGCCTCATCCTGGGGCTCTAGTGGTCTCAAAACCTGAAGAAATTCATTTGACCCTACTCATCCTCCCTACAGCCCAGACTTATAACCATGGGATTTTCATTTGTTTGAGCCACTTAAAGAAGCTCTAGGAGGGCAACAATTAGAAGACAAGGGCACAGAGAGATTCATGCACAATTGAATGGTGCTGGGATTAAAGGAAACTTCCTTTCTATTTGGAGAGATGTAAAGCAGGAAACAGTAGAAAAATAAACTAAACTTGCCTTTTTTTACAATAATTTTTAAAAATAAAATCCCTTATGTTTGATTTATCTTTAAATCCACTGATGAATCGGCATTTGTCTTAGCTCAGGGGAGAGACAAAAGGAGAGAAGACACCCGCCTGCAAGCAATTTAGTAATCTTTTCTTAATTGTTCATAATAAAAGCACAGGCTCACTACAAACTTTCATCAACTCAGTATGAATTTTAGCATCACAGAAAATAAACTTCCCAGAGTAGAGAATTTTCTGAAATAACTGGATACTAGTTCACCCATTTTAACATTTCATACACTACTTTTAACCTTCAAAAACATACAAAAAGTACATATATATGACTACAACCAAATAATTAAGTCTGATGGATCATATTACTAGGAAATTTAGCACAAAACATAATTATAATGAAATGAATACTTGCCTTAAATACTTCTGCCAGAGCTTTTGCTCCTTCATTTTCAAGTCTGTTGCGTCCAGCAATAAACACTTTGAGTGCAAGTGGACGTCCTGCTGATTTGCTATTTCTGTGACAATCTAGCAAACCTTTGGCCAACATCTGAAAACATAAAAATTTAGCATTGAATACACTGAAATTATACTCTGAAATTGGTACATAACACACACACACACACACACACACACACACACACACACACACACACACACAGGGTAATACCAGAATACTGAACTCCTAATATGACACCTAACAATAAATGCATAACGTTAAAACTTATATGAGCATATTTATGTTGTCTTTTCACTGGACTGTCCTTTCAGGACAAACTATTTTAGGTAAAAGTAAGTACAAAACTAACTTTTACTGCACAGAATTAGGGATTTCATTATTAAAAAATTCATATTTTAGACATTTTATCTGGTACAGTATGGGGTATTCTGACATTTATGTATCCCACTATTATACTTTTTTTTGGTAACCAACTTACTAATGTCGACGTAGTTTGAAATGTAAAGAGGGAGGGAAATGTAAACTATTTTTTAAGAGGAACTAAATGTACATAACACTGGGTTAAAAATAATATCACAAAAAAGTTCACAGATGTGACAACCACAGCAGTACAAGTAGGTAGAAGAAATATTCAAATTAAAATAAAATCTTTACATCTGCCACAACTACTTCAAACCAGCTATGATACAATCATACTTATCCTCAGGTTTCATCCATTACTTTTAAGTTTCTTTGTTGCTTTTTAAGTGATTGTAAGCAATGCATTATTTTTTAAAAAAAATTAACTGCACTTTGATTTAAAACAATCTGAAATATCAAATTACAATATTTATAAAACAATGGAAAATCCAGGATGGAATGTAACATAATGAAAAGGATAGTTGCTACTCACAATATAGGAGATGAGGAGTCACAGAAAGGCACAACAAAAAGACTGTCACAAATAAAGCTTTCAGCAAATAAGGCCTCTGTCAAAAACAATCACACACACACACACACACACACACACACACACACACACACGACTGCAGTCTCAGGCAACTGAAATCTCACACTCATAGCTTCAGTTGCCCGAGACTGCAGTCATGTGTGTGAGTTGCGTTTGCAGTTGTGCTAGTGCGTTCGTGTGTCATCTATTTCTGACAATGGCCTAACTGGCCCAAAGCTTTATTTGTGACAGTCTTTTTGTTGTGCCTATCTGTGACTCAGCATCTCTGCTATATGGTGAGTAGCAACTTTCCTTTTCATAATATTGTCACATTCTGTCCCGGATTTTCCATGTTTTGATAAATCTATTTCAGTAATTTCAATCGAGTTCATGTCAAACAATAACCAAGAACAAGCCTTCATTCATTTGCACCTGCCTCCTGTAGTCAAGCTCTGGTCCACCTCCACAATTTCCCTCCCCCCCCCCCCCCCCCCCCACTTCTCTCTATTGCTTGATGCCTCGGGATCTGTCCTATGGAACGATCCCTTCTTTTTATTCAAATTGTGCCATGAATTTCTTTTTTCTCAACTTCAGTTCAGTGCTTCCTCTTCAGTTATCCAAACTACCCATTTAATCTTCAGCAGTCACCTGTAGTACCATATTTCAGAAGCATCTATTCTTCTTGCCTGAACTTTTTTTATGATCCACATTTCACTGACATAGAAAGTTAAGCTCCAGACATACAACTTCCGAAACAACTACATTACACATAAATTTATTTTCAATGTTAACGTCGCTATGAGCTGCCCAAATCACCTTCCACACATGCCTCATTTCAGCCTCTTCAATCATGCCTATTTGCAAAAAACCATGAAAGCTATGCCAGTCAATGTTTTGTACTCCTTATGACAGTGGAGATAGTCATCAAAAGCTAGAAGTGCCAGCCATCCTAGCATTTCAGCCATTTAACAAGGCTCAGTAGAATGAAGACATCACAATGCCTCACACTGCACTTTGCAAATGATATCAAATGTCTTGATAGCTAACAGGCTATTTTGCTATCTACAAATCTACAATTATCTTATTTGGCCAAAAGTTCACCTTATGGAAGATTTTATTCTTGAACACACTGTTCAGACTGTGCCATTGTAACAGGTTGCATTTTGCATGGCTAACATCCCATTATATTCCTCAGGTTTCGTGAACAGTCTACTGCTCAGATTTCATATTGTGTAAATTACCTCAATAATATCGTATAGATTTGCTTTTCTTCAACCTGTCTTCTAGGATATGTCACAGAATCAGTACTGCCTCGTGTGCTCCTTTATAATATTCACACCTGTCAGAATCTGCCTTCTTTGGAACTGGAATTTTTACATTCTTCTTACATCTGTGTACACACACACACACACACACACACACACACACACACACACACACACACACAGTACCATTATATTCAGATAAGCTTAAAACTCAAGTGTTGCAGGTAAATTAAGAACGTCTTACCACATGCAAGACAATTCATTAACCAATAATCACTGGTTTACACACAGGTGCTTTGTTGCCACAGAACATGACCATACTAGCTGTAGCAAACTTCCTTCCCTGCAAAACCATTCATGGCAATCCCATGATGTCTACGAAGTCACATATCCATCAGACTTGCACCCGTATAACCATTCTGAACAAAATGTAAGTATACAGTATCCCATCAAATGGCTCTGAGCACTATGGGACTTGACTTATAACGTCGTCAGTTCCCTACAGTATCCCATCAGTGTAGCGTGTGTGTGAAAGAATGTTAGTGTTAACAGCTCATGTCCTGACCTTTTAAATCCATTTTCAATGCCACCATCACTGCAAATCTGCCCTCCTAATGGATATCCACATTGTTGTTATTGTTGTTGTTGTTGTTGTTGTTGTTGTTGTTGTTATCTTCAGTCCTGAGACTGGTTTGATGCAGCTCTCCATGCTACTCTATCCTGTGCAAGCTTCTTCATCTCCCAGTACTTACTGAAACCTACATCCTTCTGAATCTGCTTAGTGTATTCATCTCTTGGTCTCCCTCTACGATTTTTACCCTCCACGCTGCCCTCCAATACTAAATTGGTGATCCCTTGATGCCTCAGAACATGTCCTACAAACAAATCCCATCTTCTGGTCAAGTTGTGCCACAAACTTCTCTTCTCCCCAATCCTATTCAGTTCTTCCTCATTAGTTATGTGATCTACCCATCTAATCTTCAGCATTCTTCTGTAGCACCACATTTCGAAAGCTTCTATTCTCTTCTTGTCCAAACTATTTATCGTCCATGTTTCACTTCCATACATGGCTACACTGCATACAAATACTTTCTGAAATGACTTCCTGACACTTAAATCTATACTCGATGTTAACAAATTTCTCTTCTTCAGAAACGCTTTCCTTGCCATTGCTAGTCTACATTTTATATCCTCTCTACTTCGACCATCATCAGTTATTTTGCTCCCCAAATAGCAAAACTCCTTTACTACTTTAAGTGTCTCATTTCCTAATCTAATCCCCTCAGCATCACCCGATTTAATTTGACTTCATTCCATTATCCTCGTTTTGCTTTTGTTGATGTTCATCTTATATCCTCCTTTCAAGACACTGTCCATTCCATTCAACTGCTCTTCCAAGTCCTTTGCTGTCTCTGACAGAATTACAATGTCATCGGCGAACCTCAAAGTTTTTATTTCTTCTCCATGGATTTCAATACCTACTCCGAATTTTTCTTTTGTTTCCTTTACTGCTTGCTCAATATACAGATTGAATAACATCGGGGAGAGGCTACAACCCTGTCTTACTCCCTTCCCAACCACTGCTTCCCTTTCATGTCCCTCGACTCTTATAACTGCCATCTGGTTTCTATACAAATTGTAAATAGCCTTTCGCTCCCTGTATTTTACCCCTGCCACCTTTAGAATTTGAAAGAGAGTATTCCAGTCAACATTGTCAAAAGCTTTCTCTAAGTCTACAAATGCTAGAAACGTAGGTTTGCCTTTCCTTAATCTTTCTTCTAACATAAGTCGTAAGGTCAGTATTGCCTCACGTGTTAGAGTGTTTCCACGGAATCCAAACTGATCTTCCCCGAGGTTGGCTTCTATTAGTTTTTCCATTCGTCTGTAAAGAATTCGTGTTAGTATTTTGCAGCTGTGACTTATTAAACTGATGGTTCGGTAATTTTCACATCTGTCAACACCTGCTTTCTTTGGGATTGGAATTATTATATTCTTCTTGAAGTCTGAGGGTATTTCGCCTGTTTCATACATCTTGCTCACCAGATGGTAGAGTTTTGTCAGGACTGGCTCTCCCAAGGCCGTCAGTAGTTCCAATGGAATGTTGTCTACTCCGGGGGCCTTGTTTCGACTCAGGTCTTTCAGTGCTCTGTCAAACTCTTCATGCAGTATCGTATCTCCCATTTCATCTTCATCTACATCCTCTTCCATTTCCATAATATTGTTCTCAAGTACATCGCCCTTGTATAGACCCTCTATATACTCCTTCCACCTTTCTGCTTTCCTTTCCTTGCTTAGAACTGGGTTTCCATCTGAGCTCTTGATATTCATACAAGTCGTTCTCTTATCTCCAAAGGTCTCTTTAATTTTCCTGTAGGCAGCATCTATCTTACCCCTAGTGAGATAAGCCTCTACATCCTTACATTTGTCCTCTAGCCATCCCTGCTTAGCCATTTTGCACTTCCTGTCGATCTCATTTTTGAGACGTTTGTATTCCTTTTTGCCTGCTTCATTTACTGCATTTTTATATTTTCTCCTTTCATCAATTAAATTCAATATTTCTTCTGTTATCCAAGTATTTCTACTAGACCTCGTCTTTTTACCTACTTGATCCTCTGCTGCCTTCACTACTTCATCCCTCAAAGCTACCCATTCTTCTTCTTCCGTATTTCTTTTCCCCATTCCTGTCAATTGTTCCCTTATGCTCTCCCTGCAACTCCGTACAACCTCTGGTTCTTTCAGTTTATCCAGGTCCCATCTCATTAAATTCCCACCTTTTTGCAGTTTCTTCAGTTTTAATCTACAGGTCATAACCAATAGATTGTGGTCACAGAGTCCACATCTGCCCCTGGAAATGTCTTACAATTTAAAACCTGGTTCCTAAATCTCTGTCTTACCATTATATAATCTATCTGATACCTTTTAGTATCTCCACGGTTCTTCCATGTATACAACCTTCTTTCATGATTCTTAAACAAAGTGTTAGCTATGATTAAGTTATGCTCTGTGCAAAATTCTACCAGGCGGCTTCCTCTTTCATTTCTTAGCCCCAATCCATATTCACCTACTATGTTTCCTTCTCTCCCTTTTCCTACACTCGAATTCCAGTCACCCATGACTATTAAATTTTCGTCTCCCTTCACTATCTGAATAATTTCTTTTATTTCATCATACATTTCTTCAATTTCTTCGTCATCTGCAGAGCTAGTTGGCATATAAACTTGTACTACTGTAGTAGGTGTGGGCTTCGTATCTATCTTGGCCACAATAATGCGTTCACTATGCTGTTTGTAGTAGCTTACCCGCATTCCTATCTATGTTCCTATTCATTATTAAACCTACTCCTGCATTACCCCTATTTGACTTTGTGTTGATAACCCTGTAGTCACCTGACCAGAAGTCTTGTTCCTCCTGCCACCGAACTTCACTAATTCCCACTATATCTAACTTTAACCTATCCATTTCCCTTTTTAAATTTTCTAACCTACCTGCCCGATTAAGGGAACTGACATTCCACGCTCCGACCCGTAGAACGCCAGTTTTCTTTCTCCTGATAACGACATCCTCTTGAGTAGTCCCCGTCCGGAGATCCGAATGGGGGACTATTTTACCTCCAGAATATTTTACCCAAGAGGACACCATCATCATTTAATCATACAGTAAAGCTGCATGTCCTCGGGAAAAATTACGGCTGTAGTTTCCCCTTGCTTTCAGCCGTTCGCAGTACCAGCACAGCAAGGCCCTTTTGGTTATTGTTACAAGGCCAGATAAGTCAATCATCCAGACTGTTGCCCTTGCAACTACTGAAAAGGCTGCTGCCCCTCTTCAGGAACCACACTTTGTCTGGCCTCTCAACAGATACCCTTCCGTTGTGGTTGCACCTACGGCACGGCTATCTGCATTGCTGAGGCACGCAAGCCTCCCCACCAACAGCAAGGTCCATGGTTCATGGGGGGGGGGGGGATATCCACATAGACACACTATAAGCAACTTCGAAAAATTATTAATCACTTCCTTTCTTGCCTTACTCATGAGAGGACCATGGACGCCACTGTTTTCCATTAACTCATCTTCACATTACTCCAATCAACAATAAATCCTCTCCAAAAACTTTTAGTGGTGCCCTTACAACATACCTCTTTAAAAGTGGTTACTCAGGAACAGATTGCAGGCAAACTCAACTGTTTTCCATAACTCAAAATAATGCCAACAGTTGGCTTCTTTCACTTCTGAGAAAAGAAAAGGAGTGACATTGGACCAGACCTGAACTTTATGACATATGCAAAAGTGTCTGTATTTGAGAGTCCTCTAATAAACACTTGCATTTGGCTGCACTGAGGGCAGGCATGTGGTCATGGTGGATCAGAAGACACCGCAGGCTCACTTTTGTGTTCTTCTTGTGAGTTATTTTGAGAAATTGTAATACAACCCTCACCACTAGCTGGAATACACTCTTGTAGTGGTACCAGGGTGTATACATGGACAAGGAAAAAAAAATTCCCGGATTTTTCCCGGTTAAAAATACACTTTCTCCCAGGAGAAAATACGCTTTTCCTGTGTTAAGTGACAGTATACTCTTCCTCAGCACTGTAAAACTCATCAATCCTTTGAATGTTTATGGTTTTATATACCGACGTAGAATTTCCCGGCACTTTAGAAGAAAATGAAACTCGGGCGGGGGGAGGGGGACACATTTTGAAACACCTTAGATGTGCAGCAACATGTACGCTGCATATTTTCGTATTACAAAGGTATAAATCTGAATTCCAGCAAAAACCGCATGTCACTTTCCAAAGCATTGAAATCAGATTGTGATGCGCTTTTGTAAGCCAGACACATCTCATGTCACGTGATCTCGCCAGCTGATGACAGCATAAGACACGTGATGCAGTCAGTTAATAGTAAGATCACTCTGAAGTAGTGCGAACACACAAGTAAGGAAAGTTAATGGTTTACATTAATATATATAGCATTCACATAAGAAGATTAATAAGTGGGAAGAGAAGCTAAGCTTCCACATATAATGTTGATCTTTTTTGCACATGTTACACTTTAGGATACATCACACAAATGTACCAGTAAATTTTTAATAACGATGTAAATGTAAATCTTCTGGGCTCGAAATTCTTCTAAATGGTTGTCCTCATAGAGTTGATTTTTAAATGAGAGTCAAACGCTTTGTGATTTAAGAAATTTATCGTACATTCTCGCACATAGTTCATCTTGCGTAAACGGAAATTTACTTTGAATGTAACGCTTTTCAAACCACCAGCCGCAACGTCTTCCCGCGACCTGTTAGAAATAGGTTCGTTTCAGCAGTTGCCAGAGAGCGCCAGATGACAGGTGTCACCGTGCTTGCGCAGCTACGATGATGCATGAAACCCGATGTTCCTACATGTAAAACATTAAAAGATCTCACATTATGTCATAAAAAAGAAACAAGACATCAGAGGATACTTCAAGAGCATCAGAATTTCATGAACCATACTAAAAGGCATAATTCGGCTTAAATTGCACATTCGCAAGCCCAGATTCGGATGCAAATTTTCTTGGAGTACCAGTACTGTATTATCTCATGTTTGGTTCTTTATTATGGCATAATGCCAAACGTGCACCTGAAATGCAGCGAACCGTTGAAACTAGCCAACAATGTGAAATTAAACACTTTGTTACAAATAAATTGACTGCCTCAGAAGAAAAGATTTATTAAAAGCCAAATCTCTTCAGCAAACCAACAAAAATAACTTCATTGTTCTGCAAGGCAATTAATGCTTGACTGTCAGAAAGGTGGACAAAAAGTCTGAAACTAACAACATATTTTAGCCTTCCATAATTATGCGATATTTCCAAACTGGGACAATACTAGATAGTGGCAGCCAGCCACATTTCTGTAACCAGAAGCAACTGCGCATACCCAACAGTCCGCCCGCAACTGCTCATCATCATCATCATCATCATCATCACATCATCATCATCATCATCATCATCTTGGACAGTTTCCAGCCACTGGCTGGGTCTGTCGGGAACACAAGCCTCTCCATCGTGTTCTGTCTTTCCACCATTCCCCCTCTTCCACCTTCGTCCAGTTCTCTCCTCTTCTCGTCACACATTCCTTCACTCCCTTCACCCATCTATCTCTTGGTCTTCCTCTGGGCCTCTTCCCCTCCAGTTGCAGATCAAACATCCTCTTTGGTATTCTTCCCTCATCCATTCTCTTCATGTGTCCATACCACTGCAGTCTTGATTTTTCTATCCTGTCCTGTACTGGTTCCTCCTTTAGTCTTTCCCTCACATACACATTTCGCAATCTGTCTCGTCTTGTTACACTCAACCTGCTCCTCTGGAACTTCATTTCACTAGCCTGTATTCTACTTTTGTCGCTTTTGTGCATTATCCATGTCTCACTTCCGTATGTCAATATGGGGACAAAGTAGGTTTGGTATATAATTCCCTTGGATTTCTGTGGTCCCTCCTTGCTCCAAATAAGCCCCCTAATGCATTTGTAGAACTGCCCTGCTTTTCTGCACCTTTCATTTATTTCCATTGCGTTTCCCCCCTTACTTTCAATCATGCTTCCCAGGTACTTGAAGTTCTCTACCACTTGTAGTTTTTCCCCTCCACAAGTTATATCCACATTTGGCCTATTCTTCTTCCTTATTGTGACAATTATTTCACTTTTCTTTGCAGAGAAATGCATTCCATATTGTGCTGCCGTTGCTTCCATACATCTAACTGCTCTTGCATCTCCTTCTCGCAATTTCCCCATAACATCAGGTCATCGGCAAAAAGCACTGCTTTCATTTTATGGTCTCCAATTGCATCTGATACTTGCTGTAGGATTTCATCCATAACAATAATAAACAATAAAGGCGAAAGTGCACTTCCCTGTCGCAGCCCATTTTCCAGCTTGAACCATGCAGTACGTTCCCTCCCCACTTTCACACAACTCTCACTTCCCTCATACATTTATCTGACTTTTCATGTTATCTCTTCATCTATCCCTTTTGCGTTCAGCACATCCCAGAGCTTGTCCCTACAGATACTGTCATACGCCTTCTCAAAATCTAAAAAGGCCATGATTAAGTCCTTCCCATACTCATAGTGCCTTTCCTGCAGTTGCCTTACCGCAAATATGAGGTCCGTTGTTGATCTTCCCTGTCTGAAACCGTACTGCTCCTCTTGCAGTCTACTTTCAATACTGCTTCTTATTCTCTTCTCCAGGATCTTTTCATAGATTTTTCCACAGTGGCATAGCAGGGTGATTCCTCTGTAGTTCTCACATCTCCTTTTATCCCCTTTCTTGAAGATCGGGACTATAATTCCTTTCTTCCAATCCTCAGGAATTCTGTTCTCCTTCCGCAACTGCTCAAACGAATCTAAATTAAACAGTTGTCACGTCACGCTCATCGGAGGCAATTTGTTGTTATGAATCATTGCATAGTCTTTCTAAAGCCTTTGACACACTTTGCTGTTGGCAGGCGCTCGTCTGAGCACTGTGTTTTGTTGTTGTATATGGCGCATTTCCTTTGCAACTTTAATTTTATTTCCGTTTTCTTTTTTTCTCTCGTTCATGTTTTGTTGCTGCAGAATTATTCTGCATTAGGGGGGATACAGTAATATCCTTTGTTAGAGTATCGGTTCTTACCAGCCAAAATCACAAAAATTTAACTGAAAACTACAACAATGAAAGATTCCCGGAATTCTAAACAATTCCCGGGTTTTTCCTGGTTTTCTCCCGGATGAATAAATTCCCGGGTTTTTCCCAGATCTCCCGGGTCATATACACCCTGGGTACATAACTAGTCTATCCAATGCTCTCTTGGGAGTAAACTGTCAGTTAGAAAGTAAAAAATATTACTTCACATAAGAACCTGGCAGTTCACATGCCAAGTATGAAATTTTTTCAAACATTGTATGGAAGTGGCACTATTACCTGGCTTGTAGAGACTGCTCCATCAGTGAAATTTGTCATACCACAGTATACGTATGTACAATCATTTCCATCCTTTCTTAATGTGTAGACCACATGGCCTGCGAGCCTGGAGTGAAGACAGTAGACACCGCTCTTTAGTGCACATTCACTTATCTCTTCACTTCTCTTGGATGGGCTTCATTGGGGATTATGACTGGTACTACATGTGTGGGTTAAGCTGATACAGCAACATTCTGTACAGTTCCGATCTTCCAGAATGAAACTTGTCTTGCCTTGTCTGCCTTCTGTTTCTGGTTTACACAGTACATCCACTGACTCTACATCGTCTTAACATAAATAATCTCTTGCAAGATCTTAGCCAGGTAGTAACTGTGACGATACCAACAGCATCACTATCCTTAACCATTTTATGAATAGTAAATTACTTTGTTTAATCGCTGAAGATGCTTAATGTGTGGACTGAAACTCTTCAAGAGATTGTTCTTATCAGAATTCACTGAAGTGACAGAATGTTGTAACCATAGGAGCACAGAAATTCTCAAAACCTGTCCAAAGAACCAATTCACAGTCTTACACTCTCTGAAATAAAAATTATTTCCACTTGCAACAAGAGGTGACAAAAGTCTCCAAACTTAATCCAAAATCTTTCTGTCATAGAGCTTAATTTCTTCTAATGGTACTTCTTAGTAACTAATGCCCGGCAAAACATTTTCTTCTTCTTCTTCTTCTTCTTCTTCTTCTGTGTACACTGATGGATTAAAAATACTGAAGCACAGCTCTAAATTTCTTTGCTCTCTTTCTTCAGGACCTCAAACACTCAAATAGGATTGGAGAATAAGTAGCATTAAAGACTTATGCAGAGCATTCACGGAAGTGACTTGGAAAGATGTGTGTCTTCACCCACTGCAGTGATAAGGGTTGGAGGTGACACCTTACACCCCACACCAATCCCAAATCAAACACACCTTGTTCCACTTTCCATTACACCGTTGCACCCTACGAGTAATATGGCTTTTACTTCTGTAAACTTGAGTTTAATGTGAAAATTGTAATTTTTTATTGTCCAGCCTTCCTAAACATATATTAAGTCTTTTGCACAGTCTATAAATGGTTGAATTCTTGCTGGATAAATACAATTTCCTGAAACACTTTGAAGTTCCCACTTATCAACGGGAGACTGTCTTCATCCTTTGAGGAAGAAATACCTTGAATAAGGGCAGTGTCAACTGAATGAGTGTTACAAACACACCTAAGTCACATAACTGCCATATTGTTGTCACATTCACACACTATGCCTCAGTCACTTCAGTGCATAAACAGCAACTTTCTTCAAACAATTTTCTATATGTCCCTGCATTTCTCTGAATAAGTCCTCCATCTGCCTCCCCAAGAAATTTTCTGCTCAGACCACAGGATGATAGGGACCCACCTTTGTCCCCACAACAGGTGGATCCTCCTTTTCATCATGATGTCGTGAGTTATCTGCCTGATCTAACCTCTCCCACTCTATTCCCTCTAAGGAAGGTCTTAATATTTCCACAAAACAGGATAATTTCATGTAGTTTTGTATGTGTATTATCAACAATACTGAAAACTTCACTTCCTGTAGTTAAGTAAATTCCAACAATTCTTTCTCAATTTTGGAGTCTTCTCATATGAATTTTCCTTTTAATGCAACTTACATTTTTACATCTTCATATAAAATATTTGTCCTCTATTATGCATGCACAGGATGAAAAAGACTCAAAGATATTCACAATCATGACAGCTTTATTGGTCCACAAGTGATGCGACCAAAATGAATCACAGGTGTCCAGTCTCTCGTATCATCAGCTGAAATTTATTTACCTACAGACAACAATACAATTTATAATTCACCACAATAATTATTTTTGTAAAAAGTATGGTAGTTTCTTCTGACTCTTACTAATCCAACAACTTTAAAAAATAACAAATATTTTCAGGAAAGCATTTAACAAATGTGAGCAATATACAGTGAAACCTCTTTATAACGTTCCTCCATATAATGTTCTCCTCTATGTTACATCTGTTTTTTTCGGTCCCGACTAAAAGCCCATATAAACAATGTTAAATTTTCCTCTTTACTGCATTTCCTCTATATTACAATTTCCTCCATGTAATGCTCATATTTTTGGACCCCTGGTCAATTATTTACCTCTTTATAACGTTTAAGTGACTGGATGTAGACGCATCGTTTTCCATTCTGTGGATCTACAGTTTGCACCGGCTTGGAAAGCCTGCACTCAGCGTGTTTCATATGTCAGCGGCAGAACCTGGTCGCGTTACATGTGATGCACATTCTGCTTGCGATCTTTTTGGCACCATTTACTTTCACCCATCCACCTACCGGGCCCCATGTTTTAATTACAAAAAACTAATCATTTGATACATTGATCATTTGCAAATGAATATCATACTACAGTATTGTGAAAGTTTAAAATGTCATCTATGGCACCAATTGTCAAAGCTGATTAGTGGTATCCCGATCTTCAGTAATGCCCTGTAATTATTATTTGGAAGCCTTCCTCTTTATAGTGTTTTCCTCTATACAGTGTTCAGAATTTGTGGTCCCTTGAAAAACGTTATATAGAGGTTTCACTGTACTCAAAATATAATGGGTCTGAAAGCTCATTCTCAAGACACTACATACTGTGAGACGGTAGTAAACTTTTGTTAATCAATTAACTATAATCTTTGTAAATGAATTCAATATAATCTTAACTTTTAACAAAAACTTGCAGTTCCCACTACCAACTAAATATAATGCATCAAATCTAATCTGAACATATAATAAATACTTGAAACCTTACTAACTTACTAATGTTTAACAAAAGCACAATGTTTATAATGATTTTAATTCCTTTTTAAAACTATTCTTACAATACTATAAATTAAGTTTACCTCTACAAGAGATCAATGAAACTGGAGACCACAAAGAAGGTAAATTTATATCTTTGATTAAAGTATCCTGTGACAGGAAGAGACACCTATTTTATATTTAATTCCAGAAGACTTATTTAAGTAGAAGCAATGTTGCAAAATTCTTCATCACGTCATAAAAACACACCAATACAATGCAGAGTAAAAATATGGTAATTTGGAACATTATTATGAATGAGACAATTTTGGTACACAAATAATATTCTACTCTATGATGAAAGTAGCAGTGAGATACTGAATTCAAATCACTGGTCATTAAGTTCAATAAATTCCTCTTAACAGAAGCAAGAAACAAGGATAAAAATTTTCAGTACATTTACTTACACAGGTGTTGCATACAGGTGTTGCATACTTCACCAGCAGGTATCAATTTTGAATATTCAAATATTGAAAACATTATAATCCCCCTTTTATGTTCCCAGAATTAACGTTTTCCCGCCATTTACAACATTTTTTATCGGTCTCGTCAAATTTCCTATGCTCACAATGTTAATTTGCATGATATTTATAATTTTCCCATGATTTACGTGTTACGAAAAAAATTTTGTGGAGAAAATGTGATGCTGGGATAATGTTGGCCATCCAGTAGTGTTTACAAATATTAAATGTTTAAGTTTCTTGACACCAGGGCACTCTATTCAGCAGATTTGACTAGGTAAACAAGTAAAAGTTGTAACAATTTGCGCCGTATCTCCCGCCGCTGCCAAGCTCTACTTGGCATGGTGAATGATGGGAGTAGCTTGGTTTGTTCAAATGAAGATTTCATTACCAATCAAACCATTTTCAAACTCTCTCTACTGCGCAAATGCAGTTTCATCATTGTTGTGATCATCCTGAAACCTCTGTCGAACCATATTCAGAGCGTTTCGACATATGACCACGGGGAGCGCTAATTGGCACCGTCATTCACTTTGTGTTGCTCAAATGTACCTGATAACCCCAAAAAAAGAATAGTACAGTGCAGGAGATGCAGAATAACACATATTCAAACACCATACAAAATACTTATTTACATATTTGAACTTGACAACGAGAAAAAATTCTCGAAATGTCGTCTAAGCATGAAAAAATATGTAACTAGTGCAGTATTTCATTACTTAAATAATAAATGACAGCTGCAGGCTTTCCAAAAACATCAATTATGACATTTGAAATTAAAAATTCCCGAAATGCATCGTTAAGCATGAAAAAATACGCAGAACTGCAACAACTGTCCAGGTCTATAATGCCCGCTACACTCTGCCAACTGGACGATGCCTATGCTTCAGTGATTTGAATGGAAACATTGCAACACCCTCTGTACAGCCCGGACCCTTCACCAAATGATTTTCACATATTTGGCAACCTGAAGAAAGACAGGCATGGATGTTTCAGTTGGAGGAGGAATTGCAAGAGAGTGCGGCTGTGGATCTGTCAGCAGCTTTCCGCATTCTACGGAACAGGAACTGATTGTCCCATATCCCAACTGCATGTGTGTCTTCATGCGTGTGGTGATGTGTTTTAAATGAAACCATTCCATGATCCCTTTGTGGCGGGTGTTTTGTTTTCATTTCACTGTCCATCTGTGCTATCAGAAATTAGTAAGTTATGTAACTGCTCAGTATGAAGTAGTACATAAAAAAGCTGCAAATCATAGAAAAATATATAGTCTAATATAAAAGTTGTTCCTGTAGTTAACAATGTGCAAGTATTTTAATCACAGGATGTATTTGCAGACAAGGGGGGAAAATCCCAAACTTTTCCCTGGTATCCTGGTTAAAAATACACTTTTCCCCAGTAAAAGTATACATTTTCCCGGGTGAAAAATACACTTTCCCCATGTTAAGTGGATGTGTGGATGGATATGTGTGTGTGTGTGCGCGAGTGTATACCCGTCCTTTTTTCCCCCTAAGGTAAATCTTTCCGCTCCCGGGATTGGAATGACTCCTTACCCTCTCCCTTAAAACCCACATCCTTTCGTCTTTCCCTCTCCTTCCCTCTTTCCTGATGAGGCAACAGTTTGTTGCGAAAGCTTGAATTTTGTGTGTATATTTGTGTTTGTTTGTGTGTCTATCGACCTGCCAGCGCTTTTGTTTGGTAAGTCTCATCATCTTTCTTTTTAGATATATTTTTTCCACGTGGAATGTTTCCCTCTGTTATTATATATATAACAGAGGGAAACATTCCACGTGGAAAATATATATATATATATATATATATATATATATATATATATATATATATATATATATATATATATATATATATGAAAAGATATTCGCTGCACAGCTATATGAACACTGCATAATTTCATATTGCTACAGTATCAATACAAATTCCACCAAACATAGCATGTTAATTTCTGAAGCTCTGAAATTAAGGTTGTGATGGACTTTTGTGAGCCAATCCTAGCTCTCTTCACATTATCTCGCAGGCGAATGACAGCATATGTTAATAGCATCACAGTTAAGTAGCACTAACACACTAATGGAAAAGTTTACAGTTTAAATTAATACAGTAAAACCTCTGTTCTCCATTTTTGTGCAATCCAGACTTAAAAAATGCATAATAGAGGAAAATGCAGAATCAAGGAAAATGTTAAAACACCCCAAAATATGAGCAAAAACACATTAACTGCCATATATAACTAAAAATTGCAGTCCTCTCCAATACTTTGTATAAAACCTGTCTAAGTGAAGGAAATTAAATGTACAATACAATGTTTACGCAATAATTTGTGCTAATGAATTCCATTAGCTCTTACATAAGTCACAGATGTGGAAAAGCAAGTAAAAACTCATCAAAAATTGAAGGGGTTGGGGGGGAAAAAGTAATCAAGCTATTTTCTGACACACTACAACCACAAATTATATGTTCGAAACACGTGTTTTTGAGAGATCATCCTTTGTACTCATCCAGAAAAAAGCAAAAATTATGAACATTTTGAATTAAACCAAAAACATGACAGCAGCTAAGTGGTTAAACCATAAGCATTAATGAGGACATCTGCTTAATGACAAACTATGTCACCAAAAAATGGTTCAAATGGCTCTGAGCACTATGCGACCCAACCTCTGAGGTCATCAGTCGCCTAGAACTTAGAACTAATTAAACCTAACTAACCTAAGGACATCACACACATCCATGCCCGAGGCAGGACTCGAACCCGCGACCGTAGCGGTCACGCGGTTCCAGACTGAAGCGCCTTTAACCGCACGGCCACACCGGCCGGCAACTATGTCACCATTGCTGATATTGTTTAATGCTTTTCTTATGAGTCGCACTTCATACGCTCATCACTGTTAAAGTGTTATTTCTAGCTTGATGAGAGAAACATAGATGTGAAAAAACAAGTTTACTTCTCCAACTGACGTTACAAGCTTATTAGAAGTCTGCTCAGGGAATTTCTGTACACTGTGTAAAACGTAAATTTGAAAGAAAGCTCAGGTGCTACAGTTTTACTTCATGCCCTCTATCAACGCTGCCAATCTTTACGATCTACATTGTGTGGTGTGTGTGGTGCAAAGTATATACAGGGATAGTGTGTGTAGTTGTTGCAACTGTATCGTGTCAGATTTGAACACAAAAGTCTTTAAAATGTGCTACCACAATACCCTTGTTCTATCTCTGTCATAGCACATCATCTGCACGAAAAGTATATTTTCAGCACTTCACAAAATGCTTTCACCCCTGCCTACACTCCTGTCATTTAAGGGCCACTCCCCCCCTCCACACATCCAGTTGGTGAGCTCATTTTATGTGTGTTAGTGTGGTGTGGTGGCTGCGATGGCTGTTGGGTGACATTTCCTCGATTATGATTGAGCACATTCTTCAAGACTCAGTGTTTGAATTTGTTGTTGAATACAGCACATCAGAAATACATGCAAAAAGATGAGACTTAGTTGTAAGTGGCACAAGAAAACGTGGTGGCTGGGTCCCTTCACGTATTGGCTCAGTCCGGAACACTTCACATCAACTGTCTTGTTTTTCCATTAGTGCTGCAACCTAACAGTAGTTTTATCATAATTGCATGCTGAAGCTAAATGTTGAAAGTTGTGTTGGCAACACCGGTTGCTGATTACATCAACATTTCCTCTCTCACGTCTCCCCAATGACCTAAAATATTCCCTTAACTCTGCCACTACCTGTGGTGCGAACCATCTGTGTGTTGGGCCACTTATAACTCGTTCAGTTACATCAAATATTAATAGGAGGAAAACGAGATGAAGACAAGCGAAACATTGAGTAAGAACTTAGAAATGCGGTAAACCTTATTAGAAGAAATGTAAAATCAGGGAATTTTTAGCCTTGATCTTATGGGTTTTTCAGAGGGGCTACAAATTTATGGTGTAGAATCGTGAAAAATGTAAAATTGGAGAATGTAAAATTGATGTTAAACTGTGTACGTATAGTATAGCTATAAGAAAAGCTAAGCTTTCACATATGATATTTGTCTCTTTTGCGTGTGTTACCCTTCAAACACAAACATGCCAGTAAAATTTTAAATGATAGCATAAATGTCTGGTCTACTGGGTCTGAATTTTTCTAAGTAGCTGGTCCTCAAAGTGCTAAGTTCTGAATGAGAATCAAATGATCTGTGATTTACGAAATTCATTGCATCTTCTCACGCATAACATAATTCATCTTGCGTAACAGCAAATTTACTCTGAAAGTAATGCTTCAGAAACCACCATTCACAATATTTTCCAGCAACCTGTTAGAAACAGGTTCGTTTAGGTAATTGCCAGAGCACTCCGGAAGACAGGTGTTACTGTGCACGCGCAGCTACGATGATGTAAAAAGCCTGTGTTTGGTGTTTGCTCTGCTCCCAAAACTTTCTTCACACTTCTGTTTGGAATTCTGTGTGTAGTGGGCCATCACATGACCATGTGCAGCAGTGCAGCACAATGTTCGGAGGGGACATACGGAGTTATTGTACTTACAGTTAGGGCTACTGTTTTATCATATCCCATCCAGATAAGGAATGGAAAATTAGAACCCAGTACTTGGCACAATATTCATTTCAAAACTATTACTCACAGTTCCCTAATATTTTGCTGTGTGATGACTTTAACACACTTTTTTTTATACGTACTCTGCAATATTGTTATGTAGTGTTCCCAATCCCGTTTACATCCACACAGCACCGCTAGTAAGATGAAATACAAATTAAAAAAGACAGTTGTTTGTGTACACCAGAACTAACAACAATAAGCTTTACTTGACTTTTTCAAACTGTATAAAAATTAACAAGGTTACTTGTGGAGACAAGAAACTGTATATTTGGTAGTTTATATTCTATTCCAGGGGTAAATATTAAGACTTGTGGGGAAATACAATGATACAACAAAGTGTACTGCCAGAATGGCATTCTATAAATTTAAGATGTAAACAACACAAATTAAGAAATAATGTCAAGCCTACAGGAGGTACCAGACGAGTGTAGAAACATGTCTTGTGATTGAAAAACACTGTGTTTCACAGAAAGCAAATACATAAAATTCTGCTAAGGTTTTCAGTGTCATTTTTGGGCAGCCAATTTTCTTGGAGTACCATTACTGTATTATATTATGCTTGGTTCTTTATTATCGCATAATGCCATACGTGCTGGAGATGGAAACATGCACCTGAAACTCAGTGAACAGTTGAAACTAACAAATAGTTTTAAATAGATTCATTGGCTCTGTGGAAAACATTAATAAAAGCCACATTTCTTTAGCAAACCAATAAACATAACTCATTGTTCTGCAAAGCAATTAATGCTTGATTGCAAGTAATGAGGAAATAAAATAAAATCACAAAAATTGAAACTAATAACGTATTTGAGTCTTCAGTAATTATGTGAATGTATTTTAATTCACCTAATAGCTCCTAGGCACAGAAATCAGTTTTGTTTTCATTTGGTGTGAGAGCTATAAATAAGAGAGAACAGCAAAATCACGAATCGTAAACACCGGTCATGTGGAGACTATTCACCACTACAAAGTCAATGCTCTGTAGATGCACGAATCTGGCACCTGTTGTTGTTGTTGTTGTTGTTGTCTTCAGTCCTGGGACTGGTTTGATGCAGCTCTCCATGCTACTCTATCCTGTGCAAGCTTCTTCATCTCCCAGTACTTACTGAAACCTACATCCTTCTGAATCTGTTTAGTGTATTCATCTCTTGGTCTCCCTCTACGATTTTTACCCTCCACGCTGCCCTCCAATACTAAATTGGTGATCCCTTGATGCCTCAGAACATGTCCTACAAACCGATCCCGTCTTCTAGTCAAGTTGTGCCACAAACTCCTCTTCTCCCCAATTCGATTCAATACCTCCTCATTAGTTATGTGACCTACCCATCTAATCTTCAGCATTCTTCTGTAGCACCACATTTCAAAAGCTTCTATTCTCTTCTTGTCCAAACTAATTATCGTCCATGTTTCACTTTCATACATGGCTACACTCCATACAAATACTTTCAGAAACGACTTCCTGACACTTAAATCTATACTAGATGTTAACAAATTTCTCTTCTTCAGAAACGCTTTCCTTGCCATTGCCAGTCTACATTTTATATCCTCTCTACTTCGACCATCATCAGTTATTTTGCTCCCCAAATAGCAAAACTCCTTTACTACTTTAAGTGTCTCATTTCCTAATCTAATCCCCTCAGCATCACCCGATTTAATTCGACTACATTCCATTATCCTCGTTTTGCTTTTGTTGATGTTCATCTTATATCCTCCTTTCAAGACACTGTCCATTCCGTTCAACTGCTCTTCCAAGTCCTTTGCTGTCTCTGACAGAATTACAATGTCATCAGCGAACCTCAAAGTTTTTATTTCTTCTCCATGGATTTTAATACCTACTCCAAATTTTTCTTTTGTTTCCTTTACTACTTGCTCAATATACAGATTGAATAACATCGGGGATACGCTACAACCCGGTCCCCCACTGCTTCCCTTTCATACCTCTCGACTCTTATGACTGCCATCTGCTTTCTGTACAAATTGTAAATAGCCTTTCGCTCCCTGTATTTTACCCCAGCCACCTTTAGAATCTGAAAGAGAGTATTCCAGTCAACATTGTCAAAAGCTTTCTCTAAGTCTACAAATGCCAGAAACGTAGGTTTGCCACTCCTTAATCTAGCTTCTAAGATAAGTCGTAGGGTCAGTATTGCCTCACGTGTTAGAGTGTTTCCACGGAATCCAAACTGATCTTCGCCGAGGTCGGCTTCTACCAGTTTTTCCATTTGTCTGTAAAAAATTCATGTTAGTATTTTGCAGCTGTGACTTACTAAACCGATGGTTCGGTAATTTTCACATTTGTCAACGCCTGCTTTCTTTGGGATTGGAATTATTATATTCTTCTTGAAGTCTGAGGGTATTTCGCCTGTCTCATACATCTTGCTCACCAGATGGTAGAGTTTTGTCAGGACTGGCTCTCCCACGGCCGTCAGTAGTTCTAATGGAATGTTGTCTACTCCTGCGGCCTTGTTTCGTCTCAGGTCTTCCAGTGCTCTGTCAAACTCTTCACACAGTATCGTATCTCCCATTTCATCTTCATCTACATCCTCTTCCATTTCCATAATATTGTCGTCAAGAACATCGTCCCTGTATAGACCCTCTATATACTCCTTCCACCTTTCTACTTTCCCTTCTTTCCTTAGAACTGGGTTTCCATCTGAGCTCTTTATATTCATACAAGTGGCTCTATTTCTCCCAAGGTCTCTTTAATTTTCCTGTAGGCAGTATCTATCTTACCCCTAGTGCTGCGAGCCTCTACATCCTTACATTTGTCCTCTAGCCATCCCTGCTTAGCCATTTTGCACTTCCTGTCGATCTCATTTTTGAGACGTTTGTATTCCTTTTTGCCCGCTTCATTTACTGCATTTTTATATTTTCTCCTTTCATCAATTAAATTCAATATTTCTTCTGTTAACCAAGGATTTCTACTAGCCCTCGTCTTTTTACCTACTTGATCCTCTGCTGCCTTCACTACTTCATCCCTCAGAGCTACCCACTCTTCCTCTACTGTATTTCTTTTCCCCATTCCTGTCAATTGTTCCCTTATGCTCTCCCTGAAACTCTGTACAACCTCTGGTTCTTTCAGTTTATCCAGGTCCCATCTCCTTAAATTCCCACCTTTTTGCAGTTTCTTCAGTTTTAATCTACAGTTCATAACCAATAGATTGTGGTCAGAGTCCACATCTGCCCCTGGAAATGTCCTACAATTTAAAACCTGGTTCCTAAATCTCTGTCTTACCATTATATAATCCATCTTATACCTTCTAGTATCTCCAGGATTCTTCCATGTATACAACCTTCTTTTATGATTCTTGAACCAAGTGTTAGCTATGATTAAGTTATGCTCTGTGCAAAATTCTAAACGACGGCTTCCTCTTTCATTTCTCTCCCCCAATCCATATTCAACCACTATGTTTCCTTCTCTGCCTTTTCCTACTCTCGAATTCCAGTCACCCATGACTATTAAATTTTCGTCTCTCTTCACTACCTGAATAATTTCTTTTAACTCATCATACATTTCATCAATTTCATCATCATCTGCAGAGCTAGTTGGCATATAAACTTGTACTACTGTAGTAGGCGTGGGCTTCGTACCTATCTTGGCCACAATAATGCGTTCACTATGCTGTTTGTAGTAGCTTACCTGCATTCCTATTTTCCTATTCCTTATTAAACCTACTCCTGCATTACGCCTATTTGATTTTGTGTTTATAACCCTGTGGTCATCTGACCAGAAATCTTGTTCCTCCTGCCACCGAACTTCACTAATTCCCACTATAACTTTAACCTATCCATTTCCCTTTTTAAATTTTCTAACCTGCCTGCCCAATTAAGGGATCTGACATTCCACGCTCCGATCCGTAGAACGCCAGTTTTCTTTCTCCTGATAATGACGTCCTCTTGAGTAGTCCCCGCCCGGAGATCCGAATGGGGGACTATTTTACCTCCAGAATATTTTACCCAAGAGGACGCCATCATCATTTAATCATGCAGTAAAGCTGCATGTCCTCGGGAAAAATTACGGCTGTAGTTTCCCCTTGCTTTCAGCCATTCGCTTTACCAGCACAGCAAGGTCGTTTTGGTTAGTGTTTTAAGGCCAGATCAGTCAATCATCCAGACTGTTGCCCCTGCAACTACTGAAAAGGCTGCTGCCCCTCTTCAGGAACCACACGTTTGTCTGGCCTCTCAACAGATACCCCTCCGTTGTGGTTGCACCTATGGTACGGCCATCTGTATCACTGAGGCACGCAAGCCTCCCCACCAACGGCAAGGTCCATGGTTCATGGGGGTAGGCACCTTGGACACGCTAAAAAAAAAATTTCCAATCTAGCTGCTTGCTCAAACAAATCTAACTAAAACAGTTGTGACACCACACTCATCGAAAGCAATTTGTTGTTATGAAGTATTGCATAGTCCTCATCCTAAGGCCTTTCACACATTTTGCTGTCAGCAGATGCTAGTGTGCGTACTGTGTTTTGTTTTTGTAAATGGCAATTTTTTTGCATCTTCAGTTTTATATTGGTGTTTTTCTCTTGTTTACCTTTTTTTGTTGCAGTATTACTCTGATGTAGTAAGCCAACATGAAATTCATTTTTACAGAATCAGTTCTTCCCAGTTTCCTCCTGGACGAAAAAATCCCCAGGTTTTTCCGAACATTTCATGGTTGTACTGGGACGCATATGTCCTGCATCAGATTGGAATCCACATGATCCCATTGTGTGCAGCAATTGTTGAATAAAGGCAATGGAGAACAGAACAGCAATCAATAGTGAAATACGTCTTTTTGTGACAGCAGATCTAGATTTCAACTGTTACACAGTCATCATTACAAGGCAGGAAGACAGGAACAAATATGAGATAGTTGACACCATATCATAAGTGCAAACACAAGCACCACACTGTTACATACCATATAGCAACTGATGACATTAATCCAAAGTGTCTCATAGTAAACAATATTGATGGTGCAGAGCTTACAGGAGTCTATAGTGAACTGAAGTCATTGTTTACGTGACTGAACAGGAACTAAAAGTGTGTTCACCCCTGTGGTGCCCTCTACTGAGCTGCTGGTGAATTGTTACTTAACAGTAAAACAACATAATTTAAAAAAATTAAAAAATGTACTGAACAGTACAACCACAAGTAATGGTGGGAAGCAAATCACATGCATGGAGCCATAACTATAGATTGCACAATGACAGTACGTACAGGATACTAAGCCACATATTTTTTGCATTACAAACTATTGTAAGAGGATCCATTTACAATTCCAAACAACATGAAAAGTACAATATTAAAGAAATGTGTTGAAATAATTAAAATTCAATGGAAATTAAAAAATGCAATAAAAGAAGGTGTGCCCTCTGGGTGTACACTAAAATCATGCAACTCATAAAAATACATTAGCACCACCTCTCAACTTACAGTACAAACATCTGGAATAACACAGTATCGCAATGTAAGGTATGAAGCTAGCTAGTGGTGCACAAAAACTCTAGTAAAATAAAGGACTGAAAATAGTACAATAAAAATGGTGCGCCCTCTTTGGACATAAACTAAAATCATACAGATCATAAAATACATTAGCATCACCTTAGGGCTTACAGTATAAACATGCAGAATAAAACAGCATACAATATCGAAAGGTATGAAGCCAGCCAGGGGAACATAAAAAATGAACAAATAAGTAAAATAAAGGAATGTAACTGAGTTATGGTAAATAAAATATATTCAATCAACAGGGATTAAATGAGAACACTGCTATTTTCAAATGTGTGACCTCTATGAGCCAAGGAACAAGATATCCACACTTAGTGTTGTTTTTAAATCACCAGAAGCAAACAGCCTTTAACGAATGGCAGATTAACAACTGACAGCAAGGTGTGTACCAGCTGTGTTCAACAGCAGCTTCAGAAATAAACATGTGTTTAATTAAACAAGTGGAAGTGTGAAGATTAGGGAATTGTTTATTAAAAAGGAAGTGATCAGTAATAATTTATATAATGTGCACCTACAGCTAGCTGGTCTTGTCACACCTTTAGTCCTTGATAATCTGCTTGGTAATATAAGGGACATTGTTGAACAAATAACCAATGAAATTAGAGATAGGTATAATAGGAAGTCCTCTGATTAGACTGATCATTTATCTGATACCAAAGCACATAGTGATGTAAAGTTTTCTTCTCACATGTAGTGAACCTTACTAACATCAGTTTTTCCAATGATGAACAATTAATGTTCAACAGAAGTCTGAAATATACTATGAATCCAAAAGTATATCATAGAGCAATTGACAATTTAAAAGTTTCTAATTGACTGCAGTTGCACTGAATAATGTTATCATAATGAGTCTAATAAATCACACACAAGCTGCAAGACAGACAGGATGATAGTCAAGGGTCTACATCAGAAGCTAATGCAAGGAGTGGCAATAATCACACAGGGAGACAAAGATAGCTCAACTGTTGTCATAACAACAACAACTGACTACATTAACAAAAAAAAAAAGAAACTTTTCCATGAGAATTGCATCTTCTGGATTGATAAAGACTTAACTGCAGAGACATCCAAGAAACCAAATGAGAATCTTAGGGTATGCAATGAAGGTATTACCCCTAGAGAAAACAGCAACTAAGAGTTACGACTCCACAAACCTCAAATTTAAGGACACAGCTTAAGGTTCATAAACAACACATTCTTATAAAGTCTGTGGTTGAAAGTTTGGTGATCCTTTTAGTAAAGTTTCCCACAAATGCTGAAAATTTCTGAAAACACATTATGTGTTTAGTCATCAATATTCTATTAAAAATAATTACGAACTGGCTACAAAGATCTGTCATGTCCTTATAGCTACACTATGAAATTTGTATCCCTGGGTATGGTTAACCTTTATACAAATGTACCAACTGAGAATACTATGATGACTAGTCTGCAAAATTTGCTGGTCTAGAAAAGGTTGTCACAATCTGAAGTTGATGAGTTCCTTGATTTTCTTTCTTTAATTTTAAACTTCAATTACTTCACCTTCAATAATGAAGTATATTGTCATAAAGATGGCTTAACTATGGGTAGTGCTATCCCACGTTTCTTGACTATTTTTAATGACCGTCTTCCGCATGCTTTCTCGAGTATCC
Organism: Schistocerca nitens; assembly: GCF_023898315.1. Taxonomy (NCBI): domain Eukaryota; kingdom Metazoa; phylum Arthropoda; class Insecta; order Orthoptera; family Acrididae; genus Schistocerca; species Schistocerca nitens. Next base: position 991,359,500 of record NC_064614.1, on the reverse strand, counting down.
CAACTTAGAAAGCAAATTTTTTTATTACTTCAGGTGTGTTGACAACAGCATTTTGGTGATTAATGGTAATGAAAGGTAATTGAGACAGTGGTAAATGAATTCATAAACATAAAAAATGTAGGTGGCAAACACAATTTTGGTACAATTTGTACAAAAATCACCCACCTCAGCACAAAAATACACACATCAAAAAAAGTTTTGCATCACCTTGGTTCTGAGAGTTCCAGAACCTGTACAGAAAATTGGAATACAGATCAACATCATTTACGCCCTTTTTATTGCTCATGAAAACCACACACTGCATGTTGTACCACCATACGAGATCTTCAGAGGTGGTGGTCCAGATTGCTGTACACTACAGTACCTCTAATACCCAGTAGCACGCCCTCTTGCATTGATGTACGCCTGTATTCATTGTGGCATACTATCCACAAGTTCATCAAGGCACTGTTGGTCCAGATTGTCCCACTCCTCAACAGCGATTCAGAGTAGATCCCTCAGAGTGGTTGGTGGGTCACATCATCCATAAACAGCCCTTTTCATTCTATCCAAGGCATGTTCAATATGGTTCATATCTGGGTAACATGCTGGCCACTCTAGTTGGGCGATGTCGTTATCCTGAAGGAAGTCATTCACAAGATTTGCACGATGGGGGCACGAATTGTGGTCCGTGAAGATGACTGCCTCACCAATATGCTGCCGATATGGTTGCATTATCGGTTGAAGGATGGCATTCACGTATCGCACAGCAGTTACGGCACCTTCCGTGACCACCAGCGGCATACGTCGGCCCCACATAATGCCACCCCGAAACAGCCGGGACCCTCAACCTTGCTGCACTCGCTGGACAGTGTGGCTAAAGCATTCAGCCTGACTGGGTTGCCTCCAAACACGTTTCCGACAATTGTCTGGTTGAAGGCATATGCGACACTCATCAGTGAAGAGAACGTGATGCCAATGCTGAGCAGTCCATTCGGCATGTTGTTGGGCCCATCTGTACCACACTGCAAGGTGTCATGGTTACAAAGATGGACCTTGCCATGGACGTCGAAAATGAAGTTGCGCATCATGGAGCCTATTGCACACAGTTTGAGTCGTAACATGACATCCTGTGGCTGCACAAAAAGCATTATTCAACATGGTGGCTGTAAAGGTTCCTCCGAGCCATAATCCGTAGGTAATGGTCATGCACTGCAGTAGCAGACCTTGGGCAGCCTGAGCGAGGCATGTCATCGACAGTTGCTGTCTCCCTGTATCTCCTCCATGACCGAATAACATCGCTTTGGTTCACTCTGAGATGCCTGGACACTTCCCTTGTTGAGAGCCCTTCCAGGCACAAAGTAACAATGCGGACACGATCAAACCGCAGTGTTGGTCATCAAGGCATGGTTGAACTACAGACAACACGAGCTGTGTACCTCCTTCCTGGTGGAATGATTGGATCTGATCGGCTGTCAGACCCCCTCCATCTAATAGGCGCTGCTCATGCATGGTTGTTTGCACTGTTGGGCGGGTTAGTGACATCTCTGAACAATCAAAGGGTCTGTGCCCATGATACAATATCCACAGTCAACATCTATCTTCAGGAGTTCTGGGAACTGGGGTGATGCAAAACTTTTTTTGATGTGTGTACTTGCTTTCATTCTCCTTTTAACCGGCTGTTCAAATTACCACTTTCTCAAAAGGAGCACAAATTAAAATTCAACACAGTTACACATACTGAAAAAATGAATAATTACCATGCTAATTATGTACGTAATATTTACAAAGAAAGCTAAGACTTATAACAATAATACAGAACTATGGGAGGATTCAAATCTGAGGGGCAAAGACAGTGACAATATGTACATTTCACTTCTGTAGTACAGGGTTTTTGGGGGGAGGGGGGATTGCATCAATTTTCAGCAAGTAAAAAATTAGTATTTATTTATCACCTAATAACAACCTACTATTATTTTTGACTAATAGTGTGGTTACGAAAAGTATACTACATGAATTAGGAGTATAAAATTACCGTGTATCGATTGTGGTGCATCTTACATTGGACAAACTGGATGCAGAGTCAAAGTTCGGCAGCGTGGATATGTGACGTTCAAACAGAGGGATGTGACAGAAAAAAATCATATTTTTCCACTCACCTCATCCAGAGCAGACATGCAATTAAATCTTGCTTGTCACATTTTAAGTTGTTGCATCATGCAGAGAAGTGGTGGTTTATGGACCTACTGGACGACATTGAGATTTTTTGTCATAAGAGATCCTCCAATGTCCACCTGCTAAATGAGCAGATCGTGGTGAAAAGTACCCACTTCTGGGAAGTTTATCTACATCTACATGGTTACTTTGCAATTCACACTTAAGTGCCTGGCAGAGGGTTCATCGAACCATTTTCATACTACTTCTGTAACATTCCACTCTCGAATGGCACGTGGAAAAAAGGAATACCTAAATCTTTCTGTTCCAGCTCTGATTTCTCTTATTTTATTACCATTCCACTCTCGAATGGCACGTGGGAAAAAGGAACACCTAAATCTTTCTGTTCGATCTCTGATTTCTCTTATTTTATTATGATGATCATTTCTCCCTATGTAGGTGGGTGTCCACAAAATATTTACACATTCAGAAGAGGAAGTTAGTGATTGAAATTTCGTAAATAGATCTCGCCTCAAAGAAAACAGCCTTTGTTTCAGTGACTGCCACCCCACCTCGCGTATCATATCAGTGACGCTCTCACCCCTACTGCACGGTAACGTGAAACGAGCTGCCCTTCATTGCACTTTTTCGATGTTCTCTGTCAATCCTACCTGGTAAGGATCCCACACTATGCAGCAATATTCCAGAAGAGGAAGGACAAATGTAATGTAAGCTGTCTCTTTAGTGGATTTGTCGCATCTTCTAAGTGTTCTGCCAACAAAGCGCTGTCTTTGTTTTGCCTTCCCCACAATATTATCTATGTGGTCTTTCCAATTTAAGTTGCTCGTAATTGTAATTCCTACGTATTTAATCAAATTGACAGCACTTAGATTTGTGCACTTTATTGTATACCCAAAATTTATTGGATTTCTTTTAGTACCCATGTGGATGACCTCACACTTTTCTTTGTTTAGTGCTAACTGCCACTTTTCGCACCATACAGAAATTCTCTCTAGATCATTTTGTAATTGGAATTGATCATCTGATGATTTTACTAGACGGTAAATTACAGCGCAAGGTGTATACGCGGGCAAGGAAAAAAAAATTCCCGGGTTTTTCCCAGATTTCCTGGTTAAAAATACACTCTCTCGGGTGAAAACACACTTTTTCCGTGTTAAATGACAGTATATTTTCCCTTATCAATCCTTTGAATGGTTATGGTTTTATACACGGACGTGGAATTTCCCGACACTTTAGAAAACGAAACTCAAGGGAAAAGACACATTTTATATCTTTAATGCGCAGCAACATGTATGCTGCGTATTTTCGTATTAAGAAAGTATACAATGGAATTCCACCAAACACCGCATGTTACTTTCTGAATCATTGAAATCTAGATTGCAATGCGCTTTTTGTAAGACAGTCATAGCTGACGTCACGTGATCTCGCCGGTCGATGAGAGTGGATATTCAGATCATTGGACACATGAAGTAGTCAGTCAACAGCAACATCACTGCTAAGTAACACGAACACACAAACAGGGAAAGTTAATAGTTTAATTTAATATACATAGTGTTGCTACAAGAAAAGCAAAGCTTTCACGTATAATACCGCTCTCTAAGGTTAATAAGCTGCAAGAGAAGCTAAGCTTTTGTATATAATGACGATCTTTTTTGTGTGTGTTACACTAAGATGTATCACACAAATGTGCCAGTAAAATTTTTAATAATGACATAAATGTCAGTTCTTCAGAGTTCAAAATTCTTCTAAATGGCTCGTCATCAAAGGGGTTGATTTTTAAACGATAGTCAAACGCTCTGTGATTTGATAAATTCATGGCACATTCTTGCGTGTAGTTCAACTTACGTAAAAGGATATTTCCTATGAAAGTAACACTTTTCAAACCACTATTCGCAATATTTTCCCGTGACCTGTTAGAAATAGGTTTGTTTCAGCAGTTGCCAGAGAGCGCAGATAACAGGTGACACCGCGCTTGCGCAGCTATCATGACGTAGGAAGCCCGTATATACGTACGTGTCATACCTTGACCTTATGTCATAAAAGAAACAAGACATCAGAGGATACTCCAAGAGCACCAGGATTTCGTGAACCATATTAAAATGTGCACATTTGAAGTGCATACTTAAAGTGCACATTCATATGTCCAGATTCCCAACGAAGTAGACATCGACCTGATATTAAGCTTTTCAGTGTGGTTTTCGGGATGTAAATTTTCTTGGAGCACCAGTACTGTATTATATCATGTTTGGTTCTTTATTATGGCAAAATGCAATACAAGCTAGAAAATGAAAACTTGCACTTGAAATGCACCATATATATGAAACTAGCCAGTACTGTGGAATTGAAACATTTTGTTTCAAATACATTGATTGCCTCCACGGAAAAGATTAATAAAAGTCAAATTTCTTTAGCAGACAGACAAAAATAACTTCATTGTTCCACAAGGCGATTAATGCTTGTCTGTCAGAAAGGTGGAAATAAAATAAAATCTGAAACTAATGACATATTTTAGCCTTCCATAATTATGTGAATGTATTTTAATTCACTTGATAGCTCCCAGCCACAGATATCTGTCTTGTTTTCATTTGACGTGTGAGTAAACGAAGGGGAAACAACAAAATCACTAAGCGTAAACACGGGTCACATGGAGACTACCCACTATATCTCAGACTGCTCTGCGCATCAGCCCCGGATCGATCTACAATATTTGCGAACCGGATCAATGCTAAAAAAACATCGAATTTTCAAAAACATATTCATCTTGTAGCGCACATCTTTCTGAAAAGTCTGAAACATAAAACATGTGTTCGAGGAAATGTAGGACATATTTTTTGGTCTTAAGTATGCCAAAGTGCAGTGCCATGCCTTTTCATAAAGCATTCTTTTAGCGCACGTCACTGTATCTCGTTCTGTGGAATTGAAACGTGTAATGTATGCCATCAAACTATATTCAGGACAGTGGGTATTGAAATTTCCTGTGGTGCCTCTCCTGCTCTCAGTAGGCCAGTTTGACAGCCTGCCCTCACCCCCCCCCCCCCCCCCGCCCAACCTTTTTTTTTTTTATCTGGCATTTGATAGTGGATGGGATTATTTGTTATTGGCAGAACAAGAACTCTTCAGAAAATTTGAACTCTTTATTGCCTATTAAGCTAATAACTTGCTGTTTTGTGTGTCATAAAATTAAATATAGGATACACAAAACCAATAAAGACAAAAGATAAGCAAGAAATTACACATTTCTTTGATCCTTACCTCCATGAATTTTTCTTCTCTCTAATCTTGCTACAGCTTTACATGGCATGCTTTCCTTTCAGTGAAAGAATCTATTACTTCATCAAAGTTCGTCAAACGTTTTGCTACATGAAAAATCGAAATGTCATTATCTAATACTGAAAAAGCTGTTAACACAAATAATACCCAAGACTGGTGCGGTTTCTCAATCTGATTACGTCTATTTTGTCCATTCTTTGGGATTGAAATTATTATATTCTTCTTGAAGTTTGAGGGTATTTCGCCTGTCTCATACATCTTGCTCACCAGATGGTAGAGTTTTGTCAGGACTGGCTCTCCCAAGGCCATCAATTAAATTCAATATTTCTTCTGTTACCCAAGGATTTCTACTAGCCCTTGTCTTTTTACCTACTTGATCCTCTGCTGCCTTCACTACTTCATCTCTCAAAGCTACCCACCATTCTTCTTCTACTGTATTTCTTTCCCCCATTCCTGTCAATTGTTCCCTTATGCTCTCCCTGAAACTCTCTACAACCTCTGGTTCTTTCAGTTTATCCAGGTCCCATCTCCTTAAATTCCCACCTTTTTGCAGTTTCTTCAGTTTTAATCTACAGTTCATAACCAATAGAATGTGGTCAGAGTCCACATCTGCCCCTGGAAATGTCTTACAATTTAAAACCTGGTTCCTAAATCTCTGTCTTACCATTATATAATCTACCTGAAACCTGTCAGTATCTCCAGACTTCTTCCATGTATACAGCCTTCTTTTATGATTCTTGAACCAAGTTTTAGCTATGATTAAGTTATGCTCTGCGCAAAATTCTACCAGGCAGCTTCCTCTTTCATTTCTTAGCCCCAATCCATATTCACCTACTACGTTTCCTTCTCTCCCTTTTCCTACTGACGAATTCCAGTCACCCATGACTATTAAATTTTCATCACCCTTCACTATCTGAATAATTTCTTTTATTTCATCATACATTTCTTCAATTTCTTCGTCATCTGCAGAGCTAGTTGGCATATAAACTTGTACTCCTATAGTAGGCGTGGGCTTCATATCTATCTTGGCCACAATAATGTGTTCACTATGCTGTTTGTAGTAGCTTACCCGCATTCCTATTTTCCTATTCATTATTAAACCTACTCCTGCATTACCCCTATTTGATTTTGTGTTTATAACCCTGTGGTCACCTGACCAGAAGTCTTGTTCCTCCTGCCACCAAACTTCACTAATTCCCACTATATCTAACTTTAACCTATCCATTTCCCTTTTTAAATTTTCTAACCTAGCTGCCCGATTAAGGGATCTGACATTCCACGCTCCTATCCATAGAACGCCAGTTTTCTTTCTCCTGATAATGACGTCCTCCTGAGTAGTCCCCGCCCAGAGATCCGAATGGGGGACTATTTTACCTCCGGAATATTTTACCCAAGAGGATGCCATCATCATTTAACCATACAGAAAAAGCTGCATGCCCTCGGGAAAAATTACGGCTGTAGTTTCCCCTTGCTTTCAGCCATTCGCAGTACCAGCACAGCAAGGCCGTTTTGGTTAGAGTTACAAGGCCAGATCACTTAATCATCCAGACTGTTGCCCCTGCAACTACTGAAAAAGCTGCTGCCCGTCTTCAGGAACCACACATTTGTCTAGCCTCTCAACAGATACCCCATCTTATTCTTCTGTAATTTGTGTAATGTCCCCATTTCTTCTCCTTCCTTGTTCTAACAAACAATCTTGTCATCACTAATTCTGTAGCTATTCTTGTCATTGTCAAAATTTGTTAGCCGATTATCTTCACTAACCCTGCCAGAATCACAAGTTTAGTTATCCTGCGATTATTTTCCGGTTAGGCGTTATTACGTGTTCGTACAACACGTTTTCCACTTTACTTCCAGAACAGAACTTACGCGGCTGCTAGCTGGGGTCTGTACTACTGGTCCTTACTAGTGTAGCGATCTAGCCCAAAATTTTTTGTCAAAATTTCATTTTCTTGGATACACCGAGAAGATAAAACGTAATCTTTCTCACCTGTTATTCCTGTCAGTCATTTATTTCCATTCTGGTAGTCTGAATCTATGGATTTCGATAGTAATTATAACAAAACTGATCATTCGCAAACCCAATCAACCACATAATCAGACAGTGATTGGCATTCATCTGTTCGGCTTTACTCCGCTCAGTTCATATATCTCCATCCTTTTTTGTCTGCAGAAAGTTTATTTTTATATGTGACAAGAATTCTCCTGACAGAGACATCACATACACTATGCATGCATTCAAGAATCAACTTATGATTCATTCAGAAATCAACTTAAAATGTGTTCAAAAATCAACAGGGAAGCATTTCAAAATCATATGAATAATCAATAGACAAACGTGCGCTGGATACTAGATGCTTTGTGAAACAAGTTTTTCCCTCAAGAATACGAATTTGGCGCCCCCTTTCCCCAGTAGCAACTAGCTGCTTGCTGCGACTGTTTGCACAACCAACAGCCACATTCCTGTAGCTAGAAGCGGGAGAATCTACAACTCAAACGAGACTCAACTGCGCATCCACATGAGCCCGCTCGTAACTGCTAAAACGAATCTAATGTAAACAGTTGTGACTTCACGCTCATCGGAGGCAATTTGTTGTTATGAAGCATTGCATAGTTTTCCTAAAGCCTTTGTCACATTTTCCAGTTGGCAGACGATTGCATGAGCACTGTGTGTTGTTGTCGTATATGGTGCATTTACTTTGCAATTGAAGTTATTTTCGTTTTTTTTCTCTGGTTTATGTTTTATTGTTGAATTATTATTCTGCAGTAGTGGGGTATAGTAATATCTTTCGTTAGAGTATCGGTTCTTACCAGTCAAAATTAAAAAAATTTAACTGAAAACTAAAACAATGAAAAAATCTAAGGGGCCTGCTCAGATTATCACCTAGACCATTTATATAAACCAGGAACAGCAGAGGGCCTATGACACTACCTTGCGAAATGCCAGATATCACTTCTGTTCTACTCGATGATTTACCGTCTATCACTACAAACTGTGACCTCTCTAAGATGAAATCACGAATCCAGTCACACAACTGAGACGATACTCCATATGCACGCAATATGATTAATAGTTGCTTGTGAGTAACGGTATCAAAAGCCTTCTGGAAATCTAGGAATATGGAATTGCTCTGAGATCCCTTGTCGACAACACTCATTACCTCATGGGAATAAAGAGCTAGCTGTTTTGCACAAGAACGATATTTTCTGAATCCGTGCTGGTTATGTATCAATAAGTCATTTTCTTCAAGGTGATTCATAATGTTCGAGTACAGTATATGCTCCGAAATTCTATTGCAAATTGAGGTCAGCGATATGGGTCTGTAATTCAATGGCTTACTTCTATTTCCCTTCTTGAATATTGGTGTGACCTGTGCTACTTTCCAGTCTTTAGGAACAGACCTTTCATCAAGTGAGCAGTTGAATATGACTGCTAAGAAAGGCACTACTGTGTCTGCGTACTCTGTGAGGAACCTGATTGGTAAACCATCTGGACCGGAAGACTTGCCTTTCTTAAGTGATTTGAGTTGTTTCGCAACATCTAAGATATGACAAACAAGGGGTGACAACACCCAATTCAACATGTCCATTCTCATGTAACATACTTATTTGACCAATTAACAAGTCAATATTCTAGTATGGTCTTGATACTTACTTTCTTACTGTTTTCACCCAGTTAAGGACTAGTGATCTCACTATGTAATACATTAAAAAGCAACTAAAAATGTCACACTGCCCTCTACAAGATCTATCCCACTGCTTAATGTTCTGCTGGCATTTCTGTTGTTGCCATAGTATGGCATGTGTATCTTGTTCCTTGGCCCAGAGAGGTCGCATGTTTGCAAATAACCATGTTCTCACTTAGTCCCTGTTGTTTGAACATATTTTATTTCCCATAACTGTTACATTCCTTTGTTTTACTTATTTGTTCATTTTTTATGTTCCACTGGCTGGCTTCATATCTTACAATAATGCTGTTTTATGCCACATGTTTATACTATAAGCCCAAAGGTGACGCTATGTATTTTATGATCTGTTTGATTTTAGTTTATGACCAAAGAGGGCATACCATTTTTTATTGTACTATTTTCAATCTTTTATCTTACTTGAGAGTTCATTTTTGAGCCACAGGCTAGCTTCAGATCTTTTGACATTGTAATGCTGCATTATTCCAAATGTTTATACTGTAATCCCACAGATGGCACTAACGTATTTTATGAGTTGTATGATTTTAGTTTATGCCCAGAGGCCACACACTGTTTCATCATGCTATTTTCATTTCCATTAAATTTTAACTATTTCAGTACGTTATTTTAATACTGTACTTTTCATGTTGACAGAATTGTTAATGGATCCTCTTCCAACAGTTTGTAATGCAAAAATATATGACATATTATCCTCTATTTACTATCACTGAGCAGACTATACTTACGGTCAGACACGTGATTTCTTACCATGTTTAGCCATTACTTTTGGTTTAATTGTCCAGTACATTTTTAATTTTTTTGAATTACATAACTATTCTCCAGCACCTCAACAGAGGGCACCACAAGGCTCTGCCATCACATTTTCTTCCTGTTCAACAATTAAGCCTTAAGACTCCTATAAGTGCGACACCATCAATATTGTTTACTACTTACCGCTTTGGACTAATGTCACCTGTTGTTATACAGTCTGTAATTGTGTGGTGCTTATGTTTGCACTCATAATGCAGTGACAACTATCTTATATTTGTTCCTGATCTTCCTGTCTTGTAATATGTAGGACTGAGGATGACTATGTAATAGTCGAAATTCAGATCCACAGATTTCACTATTGACTGCTGTTCTTTTCTCCACTATCGATGTTCAAATAGATGGGCACTACATGTAACTGCTACACAAAACAGTTCACAGAAGTAGCTTGCCGTGGTTGCTTCTGCAAGTTAATATAGAATTTAACTCATTCCATCCATGAAGGCTCTTTTCCATGGTGCAAGTTATGGAACATAACGTGTGAATGAATGAGTTTCAAATAAGTTTCCATCCTTAATGGAAGGCTGAAGTTAACTTTTTACAGATATGATCAGTTACTGTTCTAAATTAATAAATGGATGACTGAAATTGAAAATTTAAATATATTAAGAACTATTGTTCTACGTAAATACTTCAAAAACTGCAGCCTCTGTCATATCTAATCTCTAATATCATTTCTGATCATGACAATATTCAGTTATTTAACAATACATAATTTTACCTTTCCTCCGGTGATTCCAAGACCATTGTTATTTAGTTTTAGCACTTCCAGAGAATAACAAGTCGAACTCATTAGTAGGGTCACCAGTCCTTCAACTCCCACAGGTCCAAAAGCGTTATCACTTAGATCCAACACTGTTAACTGGGCTCCAGCAAGCATCAATCCACTGCTTAGATGTTTCTGTGGGCAGAACAGTAAGCATGTAATAAGCCTACATCCAACACACACACACACACACACACACACACACACACACACACACACACACACACACTTCTCCAGAGGCATAGTGATTACGCTTCAATCACTAACTGTAAAAGTTGAGTGTAGAGCCCAATTAAATAATTATGGGGATAAGAGAGACCAGAGGAAAACAAACATTAAAGGATTTATATTTCAGTCCAAAAAGTATGTACCAGTACACATGACAGGAAAGATAGAAACACGTGAACCCTGTGTACAATCTCAAAACCGTGGGCACTGAAGTAACTTCTGAGGCAATTACAATGTCATCAGCAAACCTCTTCCTGAACTGTAATTCTCTTCTGAAATTTATTCTTGATATCCTTTACTGCTTGCTCCATGTGAAGATTGAATAATGCTGGGGATAGCCTACAATCCTGTCCCATTTTGTTACCGAGCACTGCTCCTGCCCCCCCCCCCCCCCCCTTCTAGTCCTTACCTCATAACTGCAGTCCGATTTCCTTACAAGTTGTAAATTGCCTTTCACTCCCTGTATTTTATCCCTACCACATGTTCTACTGGTGTAATTGGTGTCACTCATGGAAAAATTCCTATAGTAGTTGGTGTTAGAGCTGCACCTTCTTTAGATTGAAGTCAGCTGATAGGTATACCTGCTTAAAGGAAGTCCCTCTTAACTAATGGCTCACCTTCCGAGGATGTAATGTTTCCAAGTAGAGAAGGAATTACTTTATTTCATCAAAGTATACGAGGTATTAGAGATAAAGTTGGTGAACTGCTTACAGATGTTGACTCTGAAATTATTGGTATATCAGGGCACCATTTAAATAATTTGCCAATTCATAGGCTTCCTTTACCAGGATACAGATTAGCTGGCTGTTTCTCAAGGAGTTCCTTGCGGAGTGGAGGAGTGGCTATGTACGTAAGAAACAGTATTCCATTGGAGTCCATAGACGTACCACGACACTGCACTGAACAGATATTTGAATGTTGTGCAGGGGAAGTTGAATTTAGTAATACTAAACTTCTAATTATTGTTGTTTATAGGTCCCCTAACTCTGACTTCAAGGAACAGTAAGTTTCCTGAGTGATTAAAGTACTCAGTAGTAAAGTCAGTTTATAAAAAGGGAGAAAGTGATAATGTGGATAATTTTAGACCTATTTCTATGCCATCACTGTTTGCAAAAGTTACTGAAAAGGCTGTGTATGTAATGATAATTGATCATTTAATATCACAAGATTTACTATCAAATGTACAGTTCGGCTTTAGAAGTCGTTTAACAACTGAAAATGCTACATTCTCTTTTCTCTGTGAGGTACTGGATAGGCTAAACAAAAGGTTTTGAATGCTCGGCATATTTTTTGATTTAACTAAGGCATTTGATTGTGTTGATCACAAAATATTGCTCCAGAAGTTGGACCATTACGAAATACAGGGAGTAGCTCACTACTGTTTCACTTCTTACTTTAGCAACACGCAGCAAAAGGTCATTATTCACAGTGTTGATAATGGCTGTGATATGGGGTCTAAGTGGGGTACTGTCAAGTGGGGGATGCCCCAGGGATCAGTACTGGGGCCACTCCTGTTCCTTATTTATCTAAATGATATGCCCTCTAGTATTACGGGTAACTCTAAAATATTACTGTTTGCTGATGACACTAGCTTGGTAGTAAAGGATGTTGTGTGTGACATTGGCTCAGTTTCACATAGTGCAATACATGACCTAAGTTCACGGTCTGTAGAAAATAAGCTAACACTAAATCACAGTAAGACTCAGTTTTTACAGTTCCTAACACACAATTCAACAAAACCTGACATTTTAATTTCACAGAAGTGGGCACATATGATTAGTGAAACTGAACAGTTCAAATTTCTAGGTGTTCAGATAGATAGTAAGCTGTCATGGAAAGCCCACATTCAGGATCTTGCTCAAAGACTTAAACTGCCATTTTTACTATTTGAATGGTATCAGAAGCGAGTGATCGTTCGACACAAAAATTAGTCTACTTTGCTTATTTTCATTCGCATATGTCGTATGGTATTATATTTTGAGGTAACTCTTCCCATTCTAAAAGGATATTTTTGGCTCAGAAATGGGCGGTTCGGGCAATAATTGATGTAAGTTCACAAACCTCTTGTCGACCCCTGTTCACGAGTCTGGGTATTTTGACATTGGCCTCTCAATATATATATTCCTTATTGTTATTTCTTGTTAACAATATTAGCTTATTCCCAAGGATAAGCAGCTTTCACTCGGTTAATACTCGGCAGAAATCAAACCTGCATTTGTATCGGACTTCCTGAACTCTTGTGCAAAAAGGGGTGCAGTATACTGCTACATCAATTTTCAATAAGCTGCCACTCGAATTCAAAAATCTTAACAGTAATCCACGCACTTTCAAATCGAAACTGAAGAGTTTCCTCATGGGTCACTCCTTCTATTCTGTCAAGGAATTCCTTGAAAAATTAAGCTGTTTCTTATTGTATTGTTGATTGCGTCTACTTAAACTAATGGACGGACTTTTTTCAGGTTCATAAATATTTATTTTTATCTGTTATTACTTTTATGTTGTAATCTCATGTACTGACCCATTCCATGGCCTTGGATATTTGGTCCTCAATTTGGTCCTACGGAACTTGACGTGTAAATAAATAAAATAAATAACAGATTTGCCTTTCTTTAACCTTTCTAAGAGAAGTTGCAGCATCAGTACTGCGTCAAATGATCGTACATTTCTCTGGAACCCAAACTGATCTTCCCAAAGATAAGCTTCTACCAGTTTTTCCATTCCTCTGTAAATAATTCATTTCAGGAGGAGGAGGCTAAGATTAGTGTTTAATGTCCCATCGGCAACAAGTTCATTAAAGATAGAGCACAAGCTCAGATTAGGGAAAAAGGAGGGGGGGGGGGGGGAGGAAATCAACCATACCCTTTCAAAGGAAACGTCCTGGCATATGCCATGTGACGATTTAGGGAAATAATGGAAAAGCTAAATCTGGATGGCCACACACAAGTTTGAACCATTGTCCTCCTGAATACCACCTAGCTCGGTCAGTCAATTTCATTATCTTGCAGCTATGACTTCTTAAATTGATAGTTTGGTAGTATTCATATCTGTCAGCATTGGCCTGCCTTAGTATTATTAGATTTTTTCACTTCAAAGGAGGCAGGTACTGCCCGTTGTGAATACTAGCAAACCATTAGTTTATACTGGTAATAAAAGTCTACATTTTCTGATAACATTTGTATCAATCTCGCAACATGCTGTTTGCCGAGACAAGCTCTGGCGCTGCCTCCTCCTCCTACCAGAGCAGCCAGCTTATAGCTTATAAAAGAACCGAACATATAATGGATTAATACATCATATAAGTGACATGAAAGTTAACAGTGAGTTGTTAGAGGAACTAGGTACAGCTTCTTCATTCATTTTTGTAAGTAATTGTACTGAACACAAACACTACATTGACAATGGCTACTTATTGCTACAGCGTACAGTACTGTTACATAGCTTGGGTTAGTAATGAGTATTAACATTCTGGAGCAGCGAGAAGTCAGCCGACTTTCATTGGTCATAGGGGCCAAGCTGAAGTGTGCGGTCTGTATGGTCTTCTTTGTTTTGATGGAACTAAGGCATAAGTTATTTCATACATTTTTAATAAAAGGTTCATTCCAACTCCTCGCCATTGGATGAATTTCCGCTGGTGACAAACTGCTCTACATAAAGTATTCTATGATAACCTACCATTCACATTTATCAGTTTGAATGAGGGGATCACATCATTTTTCAAAAATGCTACATCAACAAACCTATTCTCCAAATAGACACTTAACTGCCTTTGAAATTTGTTGAATCTGAGTATGCCTGGTTAGGTGTAAGAGAGGGCCTGAAGGCCCTAATCTTGCCAGGTAAAATAAATGCATAAATAAATAAATAAATAAAATGCTTCTTGTAATAACACAGTTTTATTGGCATCTATATCATCTCTGAGGCAGGCAAACAATTTTTCACCTTCCACCATATAAAACAGTTCTACAGAATATTTAAATTAGCTATAATAATTATTAAACATTTTTTCCAGTTACAAGTGGCCACTGCTGAGGAAATTTACTTCAGTAATATCATAAAATATTTTGACAACAAAATAAACAATGTCAAAAATTAGCTGCAGTGAGTTAAATGTCAATATGAACACGAAATAGAGCTTTCCGGAGATAACATTTAGCAAGTACAATTTCAAATTTCGTATGAGTGGGTTCAGCAATTCATGCAACAAAACACTGTCGCAGAACTACAACTGCGCAAAACCTGCCTCAAATTTACAAAAACAGTATGATAACTTTTCAGTGTTACGTAATCTGACTTCGACAGAAAAGCTGTAATTTACTTTCCCAGACATGGAATGCAAACCAAACACTGGTCTTTTTTTATATGCCCAGCAGCACAACAGTAAATACTGTTGGCGAATGTAGTGTGAAAATCCGTACATGTGGTGCTGAAAAGCAGCAATGCACAGTGAGGTTAAGCATTACAGATGATGGTCCAAAACTTCCACCATATGTGGTTTCCAATCAGAAAATCCACCCAAAAGAAGAAAGCATACCACTTGGTATCATTGTAGAGCTTGTGACGGTGGGTGGATGACAGAGGAATTGGTTATACACTGGATTTCAGCAGTGTGGAATAAGCAGCCAGGAGCCCTGCTTCGCTCAAGATCAGTGCTCGTGTTTGATAGCTTTTTGCGGGCACACTGGTGAAGGAGTGAAAAAAATCTGAAAGGAGTACACTGAACGAGTTGCGGCATGACAACTGTGTTGCAGCCTTTGGATACTTGGATCAATCATCCATTCAAAGCTAGTATAAGACAATTCTATAGAGATTATATCATGAGCAAAGAAACTTTGATGCCAGGAGGCCATTTACAAAGCACTTCTCTGTCAGAGGCATGTCGTTGGATTTTTGCTGCTTGATGGTCGATATTGGAAGAACTTGTCATGAAGTTATTTTAAAACTGAAATTTCCAGTCACCTTGATGGGACTGAAGATGACTTTCTTTGTGGTAGTCACCCTGGGTAGCACACTGTATTGTCTAGTGAGAACAATAAACAGATGCTGGTGATTCTGGCGATTATGCTTGATTGGAGTAAAACAGTGCCACTGTATGATGTTTTGATGTCCTCAGATTTAATGTACTTTTAGTTATACATTTTCAGCACAAGCAATAAACATTAATTGCTAATCTATTCAATGTTGTGCGACTTTTACCGTCTACCTATACTAGATTTGATTACAGTTCTTCATTTGTGTGGCCACAGTGTTTGTAAACGCTTTACACTTGTTAGAATTACTAGAAATCTGTATTTGCAGCTACAAAAAATGTGGAAGCAGATGAATCTTCCAGATGTAAGCAGAAATCAGACAAAACTGCTGCCACAGACAATGTTTTCAATAGAGAAAACAAAATGCTTAAAGTAAAATATATGCACCCGTACAAGTAGCAAAATAGCTTTAAATACCTTTAATAATAAATTTGATTTATTAAGTGACTGGTACGTATTTTGTAGCAAAGAGTAGCTTCACTGAACACGTCATCGAATTTACACCATATCAAATTCAAACACACGTAATATTTCTGTTATTTGTAATTCTGTGTGTTACGTACGCATGCTTCTGTTTACAAGTACACAGAGGCATTGAACACATTGTCATCTGCACTAACTATGGTTGGCTACGTTGGCTGGCTGTAACAGTTGACAGTGCCAACTAAGGCCATTCAAATTGTATTGAAACATCAACTTGCATCAGCTGCTGCA
This sequence comes from Schistocerca nitens, assembly GCF_023898315.1. Classification (NCBI taxonomy): domain Eukaryota; kingdom Metazoa; phylum Arthropoda; class Insecta; order Orthoptera; family Acrididae; genus Schistocerca; species Schistocerca nitens. The sequence continues at coordinate 991,342,827 of NC_064614.1, read as the reverse complement.
CCATGGTTCTTTAGAAACTGAACAAGTTGTACAAACAAGCTAAAGCTGTTTTGCAAAACAAAGTCACTTTTTTTAAGAACAGCTATTGCATTAAATTTTTTAATCTGCCCAATTTGTGTAAATGTCATTTTGAAATTGACGTTTATGATCTGAGTGGGAAAAAAATCATGGTTATAAGCTACACCATGATTTTACAAGCCAAAATTTTGGTAAAAAAGTGCAGCCTAGATTTGTGCAAATACAGTATCAAGTATCCAATTACTGTTTGTAAAGCTTGATGTAAGGTGATGTTAACAGGAAGTTAACGCCTATACTTTCAGAATAAAACAGTGACATTTTTTATTATTTTTTGGAATTTAACATTCTGCAAACTGTCACATGCAAGTATAGGAAAAGAAATAGTCCCTAGAACATGAACAAGAAATTGTAGTTTATGCTACCCACATTTACATAGTTAAACTCTGAAAATGTTGACAACTTTTCTCTTCAGAATGACCTGTACTAGTGTATCAATATCACACATTCGTTACAAGAAACCTCAATTTAAATCTCCAGGAGAAATGGAGTGTAGACATTAATTGCATATTATCCAGCAGAATTTGTTCTTAAAAATGAGACGTCCAAATACTTCAGATTTTCCAGTTCAATAGCAGTAGTAAGTGGTGGTGGTGGTAGTAGTAGTAGTAGTAGTAGTAGTAGTAGTAGTAGTAGTAGCAGCAGCAGCGGCGGCAATAACAGCAGCAAAATACAACAAAAAGAAACAAAGTTGTCACAATGAGGAAAATAAAATGGTATGCTCACCAAAGCCAGTGGAATCTCCGTTTTCATGCGACCCGTAAACATATCTTTCCATAGTGCTTGCTTAAATTCCTTGTGACTTTCCAGAGCTTTGGCAATGGCTTTTGCAGCGTCAACTCCAAGTGTATTACCTTCCATGTTGAGGAACTGCATATCCTCACATGATGCAATCGCGTCGACAACTTCTTTAGCTATTTCAGACATATTAAAACTTTACTTAATGCAACAGTGTTTTACTTGCTTTTGTTTACTATTCCAACAACAAAAATACTATCTACCAATACACACTTATCTGCCAAAGTGTTTTTCCTTTTCACTGAAAACCCCAAATGACTGGCTAGAATGAGCCATCAATAAGCAAACACTTTGTCACATATAACTAAACTTTAATACAGTCGAGTCCCGTTAATCCGAACTAATTGGGACCGGGCCTTGTTCGGATTACCGATTTGTTCGAATTAGCCGGAATTACAGTGACGATTTTCTAGAATGAAGTATGCCAAACAGATAAGTAGGTACACCATGGTAACAAATGGGAACAAGGGTGGAAACAATGACTCACTCTCACTCCCTGTCCCTGTTGTTATGCATTGTTGAGACCTTTGTAGTGTCTGAGGTCAGTGCACTGCTAGTTGGCTCGCGAAGCGCTTGGTTATGTTAGTTATTGATCGCTGGCACGCGTAATAGTTGTATTGTATTCGTTCAGTTGTAGTGGTGTACGTATTTTCGTCATGAGTGTACGTAAACATACAATGTTAACTCTCAAAGAAAAACTGAATGCTCTGAAGTGGATAGACAATGGTGAGAATGTATCTAAACTGCCAATGGAACTGGGTGTTGGTAAAGCAACCATTTGTGATTGGAAGAAGAACTGAGTGAAGCTTGAACAGTCCTGTGCGTCTTCGGGAAAAACGCTCGAAATTCGGCAGACTCTGAAACAATCCAAGCTCTTTTCCTTCAGTTTACGCAGGAAAGAGAAAGGGGAACTCCTTTGAGTGGAGCACTGGTTCAGGAGAAGGCTGTTTACCTGAACAAGTTAATGAATGGTGATGAGTCTTTTAGTGCGAGCAAGGGTTGGTTGGACAGATTCAAAAAACATAATGGAATCCATCAGCTAACAATTACTGAAGAGAAGCTTTCTTCTGACCGTGATGCAGTGAAGGAATACTCGGGCGAGTTTGAAAAAATGATAAGAGAGGGAAAGTATTCTCCCCAACAAATTTATAACGCTGATGAGACTGGCCTTAATTTTAGGGCATTGCCAACAAAAAGCCTGGCAACGAAAGCAGAAGACCATGCTCCTGGTTTTAAAATGTGCGAACATCGTGTGACTTTATTAGCGTGCAGCAATGCTGCTGGTAATCATAAGCTGCCTTTAATGCCAATCAGCAAATCTGCTAGGCCCAGAGCGTTTAAAAACTGCCCGTATATCATCGTGGTAAGCTGTTCAAAGAATGGTTTCATGGCCAGGTTGTTCCCTCTGTTCGACGGTTTTCTAAGGAAAATCATTTGTCTTCCTGTGCAATCCTTTTGGTTGCTAATGCGCCATCTCACCTGAGCACAGAGGAATTATGTGATGGAGAAATTGTGGCGAAGTTTTTGCCGCCGAATGTTACACCGCTTCTACAACCGATGGACCAGGGCGTACTGCAAGCATTAAAACTGATTTACAGAAAACAATTTTTAAGATTGCTGAGCCAAGATAATAGCATTCCTTTAGTGGGCAAAATAAAAAAGACCAATGTGAAGGATGTTTATTGGGCCGCTGAGGCACAACAGAATATTTCAGAAAATACTCTGTGAAAATCACGGAGAAAACTGTGGACATCTCTTTAATTTCAGGACAACCTAGCTGAAAATGGAGAGGAAAATCTACTACAAATAAAACAGACAATCCCTGGATGTGAAGAAGCTAGTGAAGCAGATGTAGATGAGTGGATGGTAGCGGATGGGGCATGTGTGGAGAACCTTACCGACACTGATTTAGTTGCTGCTGTGACTCAAGACCAGGAAGAAGCGGACTGCTGTGATGGAAGTGGCAATGAGCCTGAAAGCGATAAAGGAGAGTTGGTGCCACACAGTGAAGCAGAAGCCCTTGACCTTGTGCTACGTTATTTGGAGCAACAGCTCACTGCTACAGCAGTTGATTTGATTTAATGAGACAATGGCGCAACTATGCGTCATATAACGGACTGTCTTCATTACGCCAAAAAACAATGAGTTTTTGTCATTTAAAAAATGGGGATAAAATGTCCATTGTATTTTATTAAGTTTAACAGCTTCTCTTTCATTGTTGTGCATTGCTTAAACCTAATGTTTTCTTGCCAATTTTTCTAATACATGTTTAGTGTACTGTATAAATTAAAATAGCGTGTATGTATAGCAGTTTACCAAAAAGTTTTCCATACACTTACACTGACATTTTTTATGTTCTGACTAACCGAATATTCGGATTAGCAGGACTCTACTGTAATTATTAATTAGGATATGTTTCTGAGGCTCAACTCCACCATCCCAGTCTAGAGGTGCCAGTTGCTTGCTTACATGGTTTGAGCAGCAATGTTGTCAGTGCTCAAAGAGAGGAATGAGGGAATGAAACGTGTGTGTCAGCTGCTGGCTCTACTACACAACCAGTATGAAAGCAGCAGACTGATGTGATTCAAAACAAAAGACTAAGGAATACTGTCACATTCTCGTTTCAATAAATCACAACCTATGAATCTTAACACATTTGGAAGAACCTGGCAAATATTTTGACATCCAAGTTAATTAATTAAGTTGTGTTACTGGAGTCTCCCAACACTACTACAACCTCATAATTCCTGGCACATGCAAGGGGGTGGGGGACTTTGGAATGTATGTGAAAACACAATATATTTCTTTAATTTAAACTGTTCTATTGGGTTCCAACCTTATCACCACCTCATAATCTGTAACATGGCTGGAAAAACCAAACAGATGTAGGTGACAACTACCTAGACCTTGGCCTAAGCTACATTTCACTCTGTCACCTCAACCATGTTTTTAGCTTTCACATTCAACGTGAGCAAAATCACCCATCAACAGCAAATAAAAGAATGGTTTCAATTTTGGTATTAGAAATACACTGCTCCCATCTTGCCTCTCAATGATTACTTGAAAGTACCATCCCACTGTCTGCACAAAACTGGTGCATTAGCAACCTATGAACAATAGAGAAACAATGCTGTGACTTTTCTACACATTGGCCTAATAAAAAAAAAAAAATAGATTTTAAGTTCAGTAGTTTTACTCTCAGGTAAAAACAATCTTCCGACTTTCTGCATTTGTGTGTCACAATAGCACATTTTGTACACAGAACACATAAGCTCAAATACTGAACTTGTGAGAATAATCTGACACTCAGATTTGGGGAGGAGGGGGAGGGGGGGGGGATGAGGAGGGGTGCAAAATTTTGTAAATTGTTACATTCCTGAGAGCAATGCTGCTAGCAACACGAGAGTTATAATGAATCACATTAGAGAGAATGAATAGATGAGAGGATAAATTACATTTTTCAAAAGAGTTATAAAGTCATTCTCAAAAAATGGACTCTACCTGAATTTAGAAACACACTACATGCAGTTCTGTACAACAGTTATACCAAAAACTGATGTAGCACATCACTCAGCAAATAGGGTATAAGGTTCCAAAGTTTTGGTTGTACATATTGATGAAAACTTTAACGGGAAGAAACATGTTACTGAGCTTCACAAACCATTAGGCTCACTTAATTTAGTAAGCATACGAAGAGCAAATCTTAGGAACAAATGAATCAACCTCCTGACATGTTTGCATATTTCTACTCAATAATGTCTTATGGAATAATTTTCGGAGATAACATAGCTTAGAACGAGGGTTCGTAGGTTGATTTGGGGGAGGGGACTTAACAGCGAGGTCATTGGTTCCATCAGATTAAGGAAGGATGGGGAAGGAAGTTGGCTATGTCCTTTGAAAGGAACCATACTGGCATTTTGTCTGGAGTGATTTAGGGAAATCACATAAAGCCTAAACCAGGTCAGCCAGATGCAAGTTTGAGCCATCATCCTTCTGAATGGAAGTTCAGTGTGTAGAAAGATAGTATTCACTGCACAAAAGTGATCAGTAAGAATAATCTGTGGTGTTCGCCAATGGGTGTCATGTAAGGACACCGATAAATTACTCATTCTAAACAAGTTACATTTGACTGACTACATGCCCCACGTGGTACCTTACTTAGTGTTGTTGAAACATTATGTGCAAATACAAAATAATTACATGCCGAGTGCCCTATTTAATGACCTGCTCTTGAGATAAACAGTTAAAAATTCAGCCCACAGCAGTTATCTGGAATCCTTCCAGTAAGTAATGACTCACTGTTTCATGTCAGTCACTTTGACAACTCTCTTCTTACGTCAGACCACTGAGTATCACAACAAACATTCTTTATTAATGGAGATTATTGCAGGTTTCCAATTATTAAGTTTGCCAAAAACAGGCAAGGAATATGTTCAATAAATAACACCAGTCAATATACAGTTTATATTGAATGATTATGTTATTAATTTTATAATACTGAAAACAAGCATTATCGTTACACGACATACCCAACTTTATCCTGTGGAAAACAAGTCCAAAATTATCATGTGACTTAAGAAGTCCACGGCTTGTAAACTTGCGAACATATGACTAACTGTGTGGACATCTTTTAATCTCAATCTACAATAAGCCTTTTTTTGATCATGTTATGAAATTCCTTGGCTGTTTAAAAGGGACAAATATGTTAACAATTGCAGTGCCAGCTTTAAATACAGCGTGAAAACAATGCTGGAAAAATTCCATCACTATTGAACATTGACATACCATCAATTTCGGTATCGAGCTTCAACGATTTCCCAGCGAAGCTAACTCCATTCCCTTCGATGTTAGTTTTCCCAAGCTTTTTCGTCACCTCTTCCAGGTCTGCAAGCGACATTTTGACACTTTATATACTTTTTTTTCCGAAATATTTAAACACGCTTCCAAAACACTTTCTTCCCGCGACAAAGCCTGTAGGCCACACACTACAATCAAAGATACTATGTCCCCATTGCGGCAAAGTAATTGTAAATAAATGTAAAAGTAAACAAGGTCTTGATAAATTAGGCTCCGTGAAGGTAGCACTAAAAGGCTTCAGTACAGACAATCCGAGAATGAAATGTAGCTAGACGCTGAAACAATGTGAAAAGAAACATTCAGCTTTATATAGAATCTTTTACAGAGTTCGATGATTTGAAATGTCGTGTGAGTACTCTGAAGCGTTGTCCTAGCAACTGGGACCCTTCCAACTCCTGGTCTCCAACGAATTTAGGAAAGAATTGCTGTACATAGGTACGAGTGTTTATAATAGAATGACACAAAGAGAACGCGGTGTTAACAAACTGGCGTCCATATGACTGATGTCTATTTCGTTGACGTAAATAGTTTAAAAAAATACAGGATAGTAAACTAATTTGGCTCTTATGAATACCACCGAAGTCCAGAGAAAATACTGGAGTGTACTCGTGTTGTGTAACACGTTATTAAAAATGAATAGGCTACTTCGCTTGGTATCAGCAGGCATAGGTCTAGGCATATAGCAAATTTTCACCTGCCACCAATGTGACGCAACTAAAGTGGAGTCATCAACGTTGCATATGGAAGAACCGTTGGGAAGAACTCCGATCAAGCAACTAAAATTTTAAGTCCTTTTAACTTTTTGATGCCACTAATTGCCCCGCATCACTGTTGGTTCAGCGCCTGCATTTCGATACATTGTCAGTCTATTTTAGTTTTCGTTGGATACCAAAATTAAAGTCGGATCCACACACGAAACAAATGTGTAGCCAGAGCTAGTGGCATACTTTAGTTGCAGTTGCTTCCTCGAACTTCCCTTTTTCAGTGGCACAACTTAAGAGACGGAACTTTTGACGTACCATGAAACGTTCGAGTTCTTCGTACTTTTTAATGCCACTGTCCTTCCACCACTGCTCCCTGGTCGCTGCATTTCGAATCATGAGCGTTCCACTCTAACCAAGAACTAAAACCCATGGTGGGCTACAAACATGGGCTAGGGTTTTACCGGTGGTTTCTGCGACGTGTTGCACGAGATCCCGACTCCCCCGACATTGTGCTGTTTACTGACGAGTGCACCTTCCATCGGGATGACCTTTACAACACTCGAAACGTTCATTACTGGACAAGGGGAAATCCTTATATCATATATGTCCATGGATACCAGGAACGATTTTCGCTCAACATTTGGGCAGGCATTGTGAGTGACCATCTGATTGGGATGGTCCATCTATCTCCTCGACTTACCGGGCAAATTACCTTCACTTTTTGCAGGAAACTCTACCGAGCCTGCTGGAAGATGTTCCCCTGGTCATACGGCTACGCATGTGGTTGCAGCATGATGAAGCGCCTGCAAATAACAGTCGTGCTGTACGTGGATGTTTAAATGAACTCTACAATGGCCGGGTAATGGGCAGAGGTGCTGGTAGGATATGGCCTCCACGATCACCATACCTCACGCCACTAGACTGTTTCCTGTGGGGATTCTTCAAAGTTCTAGTGCACCCATCTGCATGTGAACCACCTAGAAACGAAGAGGAATTAACTGATTGCATTCAACAAGCCACCAGACTCATCAGGGCAATGCCAGGAATCTTTGAAAGAGTTCTGCAAAACACGATTCGACGGTATCATGCTTGTGTCGCGTCAGCGGGTCGCCAGTTTCAGCATCTACTTTAAGTAAACAATGTACTAGCTACAAAGAAGGCCCTTTTCAGGGCTGACACAATTTGTAAAATACTTTCTGTATGCAAACTAACAGCTGTTGGGGGTTTCTTCCAGGTACGTCTCATCATGAAACTACAATGGATGTGTTGGGATCCCAACAGATTGGCTCCCAGAGTGCAAGAATGGCGCGCTATCCCAGAACGTGCGGGCCACCTTGGATACATCGCGATCTCCAGCAGGCAACACAGTCACTATCATGCGTTGTCCAGAACATCGTGCAACAGGGCTGTTCCACGGCCAATTAGAGCGCATGACGCCATGTTTACGTAGTTCAAAAACTGTGCATTGTTGATCTGCACAATTTTAGTAATTTTGGTTCCTACTTGCATCAGCTATCCAGGGTTAAAATTTTGTGAAACAATTTTTCTCCACCCTGTATGTTGATGATATGTTTGTATTGTGGTAACATGGGACAGACTCTCTTGAAGAATTCTTCGACCACCTAGACAATATTAATAAAATAGAAAATTTACAATTAATGGTGAGAAGAACAAATGCATCCCATTTATATATGTGGATAAATGTATCACTCTGAGGTAAGGGAATCTGATCCAGAAACGACCAGATCGAAAGTTAAAAACGAAAATCGTTCTGATACCTCTGACAGTGAAATAAATGTACTAGTACCATTATTGCTAAGATTGTAGAGTAGGAAACTTTCAGACGTGGACCAAAACCAAAAAAAAAATCTAGTGAATGTGGGCTATAAAATGTATGCCTTAGTAGCCGGGGAGAATTTTTCATCTTTGATACTGTGGAACACATCTCTTCTACTGAATAACTGCCCGTAGTTCTTAAGGTATGTATTTTACTATTTATTTATTTTTTTCTTTTTTTGCACCATACTGCCTTCTCCAAAAATATAGAGGCCAAAGAGCTTGCAGTGGAAGAGATGAGTTCCACAGTGTCGAAAATGAACAGGTGCTCATATCTCTTAAGGTATATGTTTTTCAGCCCAAGTTTACCAGACTGTTTTTCTTTTTTTGGTCCTCACTACAACCTCTGAAAATTTGCTGCTCCACAATCCTAGCGAAAACAGAACCGATACATTAATTCCACTGTCAGAGGTATCAGAACAATTTTCGCTTATAACATTCGACTCAGTCGTTTCTAGACCAAGGTTATTTACTTCAAGCTGATAAATTTATGATGTATATACGCAGACTAAAGAAACAAACGAAAATTTGTGCCAAGGCTGAGGTTCGAACCTGGGCCTCCTACTCACTAGTCAGATATGCAAACTGCTGCGCTACCCTGACACAGTGGCTTTATACAGCTGCACAGACTACTCTAATATGCCTCCCTCCTCAATCCAAATTCCCATTCCCGCCTCACCTCACTTGGTATTCCCCCCTAAATTCGAACAACATTGAAGAGGATCTCCAACTGTATTGGAATAGTATCACAGCATCGAACGAAACGGTGGATCCTGGCTGGAACTCAGGAATAGGTGCTTTAGTCTGGGATTCAGACCTGGCTCTCCTGCTCATTAGGCAGGCCTTGGTACAAATTTTGATTCACAGCTCCAGTCTACATAAATACATAATAGATTTCTGAGTCTTCAAAAGGTCTCTGGTACTATATACTTTCATTTGATTAAAAGTGCCTATATCTGGGTTTCAAGCAAGATTCCCCACTTTGTTTGACGCTGAGGTGCTATTCCAATACAGCTGCAGAGTGATGGTGTTGGAGTTTATGAGGAATACCAAGTGGAGTGAGGCACAAGTGGGAATTTGGATTGGGGAGTGAGGCATGCTAGGGTAGTCCATGCAGTTGTGCAAAGCCGCTGTGCCAGGGTGGCGTAGTGGTTTGCACATCTGTCTAATGAGCAGGAGACTCAGGTTCCAATCGTGGCCTTAATACAAATTTTCATTCGTCGTTTTGCTCATCATATATACATACATGAGACTTGAAAAGCTATATGGAACCATATACACTCCTGGAAATTGAAATAAGAACACCGTGAATTCATTGTCCCAGGAAGGGGAAACTTTATTGACACATTCCTGGGGTCAGATACATCACATGATCACACTGACAGAACCACAGGCACATAGACACAGGCAACAGAGCATGCACAATGTCGGCACTAGTACAGTGTATATCCACCTTTCGCAGCAATGCAGGCTGCTATTCTCCCATGCAGACGATCGTAGAGATGCTGGATGTAGTCCTGTGGAACGGCTTGCCATGCCATTTCCACTTGGCGCCTCAGTTGGACCAGCGTTCGTGCTGGACGTGCAGACCGCGTGAGACGACGCTTCATCCAGTCCCAAACATGCTCAATGGGGGACAGATCCGGAGATCTTGCTGGCCAGGGTAGTTGACTTACACCATCTAGAGCACGTTGGGTGGCACGGGATACATGCGGACGTGCATTGTCCTGTTGGAACAGCAAGTTCCCTTGCCGGTCTAGGAATGGTAGAACGATGGGTTCGATGACGGTTTGGATGTACCGTGCACTATTCAGTGGCCCCTCGACGATCACCAGTGGTGTACGGCCAGTGTAGGAGATCGCTCCCCACACCACGATGCCGGGTGTTGGCCCTGTGTGCCTCGGTCGTATGCAGTCCTGATTGTGGCGCTCACCTGCACGGCGCCAAACACGCATACGACCATCATTGGCACCAAGGCAGAAGCGACTCTCATCGCTGAAGACGACACGTCTCCATTCGTCCCTCCATTCACGCCTGTCGCGACACCACTGGAGGCGGGCTGCACGATGTTGGGGCGTGAGCGGAAGACGGCCTAACGGTGTGCGGGACCGTAGCCCAGCTTCATGGAGACGGTTGCGAATGGTCCTCGCCGATACCCCAGGAGCAACAGTGTCCCTAATTTGCTGGGAAGTGGCGGTGCGGTCCCCTACGGCACTGCGTAGGATCCTACGGTCTTGGCGTGCATCCGTGCGTCGCTGCGGTCCGGTCCCAGGTCGACGGGCACGTGCACCTTCCGCCGACCACTGGCGACAACATCGATGTACTGTGGAGACCTCACGCCCCACGTGTTGAGCAATTCGGCGGTACGTCCACCCGGCCTCCCGCATGCCCACTATACGCCCTCGCTCAAAGTCCGTCAACTGCACATACGGTTCACGTCCACGCTGTCGCGGCATGCTACCAGTGTTAAAGACTGCGATGGAGCTCCGTATGCCACAGCAAACTGGCTGACACTGACGGCAGCGGTGCACAAATGCTGCGCAGCTAGCGCCATTCGACGGCCAACACCGCGGTTCCTGGTGTGTCCGCTGTGCCGTGCGTGTGATCATTGCTTGTACAGCCCTCTGGCAGTGTCCGGAGCAAGTATGGTGGGTCTGACACACCGGTGTCAATGTGTTCTTTTTTCCATTTCCAGGAGTGTAATTTCACTGGACACGTTTACCCTTCTCCCCTATCCTCAAAGTTTGTAACATCATCATGGAATCACTCAGAGTATGAAGAGGGAAAACTTACTTGTATTTCTAAAAAAAAATGATGGAGCTGGAACGTCTGGAAAAGCCTTTTGCTTCCAACGGCTATAGGAGAGAAAATATTAAGAAGGCACCTCAGTGTCAAATCCATAGAGGCAAACACAAAGCAAGTGACCAGAGAATCGTCTTCCAACTATTTGCTGGTAGAGCTTGAACAACAACTGGCCGAGCTCTAGACAAGAAAGGAATCCAACACATCTTGTGCCAATATGTAAAAGTAAGAAATCTTTTGAGCGTGGAAAAAGATAATTTTGGACTTCATGTAGTGGACTGACTGGCGGTGACACCACACTTCATACACTTGGGCTCTATCGCATTCTTTGCACACTGGGCAAATCTAACATCAGAAAAACTCAGCACTGTGTCTCTATCTGTTGCACTGAGCATATCTGCCATGTAAAATATGGACAGGAAGATAAATCAGCACTGGCTGAGCACAAATTAAGGGAGAAGCACAAATTCGATTTCAAAAAGGAATTTTTCATCTATTGAGTGAGTGGTTTCTAGGACAGCATTATTAAAGAGGCAACCAAAATACTTGCAACACCAGCTTGTGTGAATCATGATATGGATTTCACCTTATAAACAGCTTTGCAGCCTGTATTGGAAACAATAAAATGGGAATGACATTCTGTATTTCAAGTGTCAAAGATGAATTGCGAGCACAGTATGTTGGTCACGTAAACACAGGGCCAAGAGAAACTCCATAGATTTACTGCAAACTGGGGGATGAGAACTATTCTTAGTTTAATTCTGGAACAATATGTCCCACCTAAGAATTTAAAATGTGGTGTAATTAGAAAGTGAACTTGTTTTTGTATACACAGAGTAAAATCGATGACTTGTTTGACATGTGCAGACTGTTTTACTTGCTTTCTTCCTTAACTTCTCCATTTTCTTCTGGTTAGAGCTAGTCGTTGTGATGATTTTAAACGTCAACTGCCGATGAAGACGGACTGTGAGATGCCGGCACTTTGTCAGAAGATGGAAAGAGAATGCCAATGCACACTCCAGAAAGACATCCAGTGCAGTGGCGTAAATAATGTGTGAATTTTGACCGATGTTCTCTCGCTATCAATCTTAGTCCAAAATACAATGCAGTGTATTAAACGCTATTTTAACTGTGCCAAGCTTTGTATTTTATGTCTTCATCTCCACGTGTAATATTACTTCACATTAGTCAGAAAAAGAGCATCCTTTTCCACTCTGTGAATTAATTGTTTCCAAGTAACAATATTACTCGACTTGCAAGTAAGTGCTAATACACTGGCAACAACATTCTTATTGTACTTTCAATGTCGTTATAACATACGTTTTTTTGCCTTGCCACAGTCATAACACAGGTTCCCATCAGATTACCGAAGTTAAGCACTGTCGGGCTGGGCTAGCACTTGTATGAGTTAGCTTCTGGTCTGCAGAGCGCTGTTGGCAAGCGGGATGCATTCAAAGCCTCAAAACGGTTTGTCAGTGCCTTCTTGAAAGTTCTTCTTATATCATCATAATCAGACTTTCCTGGTCATATCGAGTGACTATTTGCATTATTTTGTACTTTCTGGCTCTCCATATTGTTTTCATCCTTCCCCTGACAAGGAAGTGGTCTGATCCGCATTGCGCACCTCGTGCCGTTTTGACATTTTGCATCCACTTCTTTATTCTCGTCTCTACAATTAGGTGGTCAATTTAGATCACTGTCTTCCCATCTGGAGACACCCAGGTTCCTTTATATATTCTCTTCCTGTCGGAATCAGTACTACTTATAAACAAGCCTTTTGCAGTCGCAAAGCTAACCAGCCTAGTGCCGTTATCACTGCTAACATTATGAAAAATGTGCCTTCCGATGGTTCCCATGAAGGCTGCTTCTTTCCATATTTTCGCATTAAAATCTCCAAGGATAATTTTGCAATGTTCACTTGGTACATTGTCTAAAACCGTTTCCAATCCCCCACAGAAAATATCTTTCTTGGTGTCATCGATTTCTTTGGTGGGGGCATGATAATTCATAAATGTGAGTTTGTGTTTTCCTGTGTCTATGGTTAGGAGTGAGATTCTGGAGTTGATTTATTTAAAATCTATGTGTGTGGCACAGAGTGATTTCTTCACTACAAAACCAGTTCCTAGTGAGTGGTTTGCTTCTGAGGCTCCATAGAATATGACATATTTTTCCATTTCTGTAGCTCTGGTTTCTGTCCACCTTGTCTCTTGCAGAGCCAGTAGACCTATTTGATACTTATCTGTTTCCTTTATTACCCATTTTGCTACCCCAGGTTGGTACAGGCTTCTGACATTCCAGGTCCCTAGTTGTATTTCCTTCTGTAGTCCTTGTTCTTGTTTAGGTCATTTTACAGAGATCAGTCCTATCCGATGCTCTTCTGTGGTGCTCATACCGGTGATTATTTTTTCCAGTACATTAAATTTGATTTCATTGCCTGAAAATATGCTTATATAATAGTCTTTTATGTCAGTTTAATACTGAAAGTAACTGTGTACTGCTCATTCTAATTAACTTTTGTAAAATGCGTATCGTTCAATAATTAAATGTTATATGTCGTGTTGAATAAGTTGTATTTCCACACAACGTTTGACTACTCTGAGCTTTCTAATCATGGGCCGGAACAATAGCATTGCATGCCATAAAAAGTTAATTCCATACCAGAAGAATAATAGGCTTCTTACTAAGTTTTCACACAACTGCATCACGCAAAACTACTAGAGAATAGCGTCAAGTACTCAGTGCCTACCTTGACAGTCATAAAGAATAGTGCAAGCACTGACTTACTTACGACAAAAATGATTCTTAGTACTAGTGGGGTGAAATTCCCTCCCTCCTGGCCCAACAATGGAGTATTGTGGTTTGCCGAACTTGAAAGCCAATTTGTCTTGGTTCACACCGCCTTGATCGAAACTAAATGTAGTTATGTGGCGGATGTACTTAACGAATAAATGACTACGAAAGCACAAGACATCGTAACCTCTCCACTAAGCATTCGAAAATAAATCCCTATCAAGCAAGTGCTTGTAACATGCTCCTAACGCTCTTGACGCTGTCAGAAGCCAAGCGACTTGAAAAATTGCTCTGTATAGTAACTGGACAATTTTCCGGTTACTTCGTCTTCTTTGTACACTGGCAAACAACTTACTGACCGATGCTATCCAGCGGAATACAGATGGACTTCAAGTACAATTTACATTGGTGACCCCAATGCTCTCACTCGGACTGCTGACCAGATGATAGAGATTTATACATCCAAGGGAGTCACAACCATTTCCACCATGACGTAAAGCCCTCTGGAAGCACTGCAAACAAAAACAGCTGAACCATGTAAGAAGCTGCGGCTCTGCAAATATCGCACTCCACCCCGCACTGCAATGACGATGCTCTCTCAAAGAGACAATCATTTACCTACCAAGGAGAGGATTTGCTGATATCATAGAAAATCTGGAGCTGCAGCCTGGCAGCGTCGACCACTCTGTGATGAGCAAAACGCTGTCCGGAATCAGTAGCAGTGGCAGCAGATTTCAAATTGAACGGCCACTGAGTATTCATAATAGTCTTCTTTCAAACTACAGTTTACCTTTGATACATGTGTTTATGTCGCAGTATACCCCTTATTATGGCTCAAAAGAAAAAGATTAATGCTTTTAACCTGGTAATATAAAACTCGTTGTTATTGAACCAGTGTGTGTAGTGTCTCCGTTTGTATGTCTGTGAAGGACAATATGAATTTCCCGAGCGGCGCAGACTACTCCCACAGCGTACGTACGTAATTTCGTACACGTAGACAAGTTACTCTCGTGGTGTAGAAGCAGCTGCCGGCTCCGACGGTAGCCTGCAAAATTCCTGAAATGTAAGAGAAAGAAAACTTCTATAGGATTTTCTCTAACTGGGATACTGCCATTCGCATTTGGTCATTCGATGATTGTCTGCGAGTGAAATGAGTTCGTTTTAGCAGAGAAACTTTCTCTCTGCTTTTGATCGTGTTATTGAAGCAGGTTCTACAGCAAACACCGACCACCAAATGTTCGAAGTCCTATACAAGCTTGTCGTACATTACAGTGCATCACAGAATCTTTTGATCAAAAGTAAATCCGCGAAATTACCTTTGAAATGAACCTGAGTGTTTTATGGCTCTTACTAAACGCCACATTAACGTTACATACCGCTTGTGAATCTCAAAAAAACACAAATTACACAATTTGGCGGCTAACAATGACTGTTTCATTGCACACACTTCATACACGTCCTCTTGTTATCACGTCTCGCAAAAAAGTCAGGTCACATACCGATTTTCTTACATTTCTTCGCTCGCCATGGAGCAACACTAAGCCAAGGAATAAATATTTCGTTCGCGCAGGCGAAACGTGCCGTTTTGAACCAATAATAATACGAAGATCGATAAACAGATCAGCTGCTCAATACAGTACCAACCGCCAGTATGGGCCAAGGGCTATGGCTACGCCAGCTTGCATCTCAGCTTCAATCCTTCCGATCAGCCGATCGATTCACGACCACCAACCGCCAGTACGGGCCAAGGGCTATGGCGATGCCAATTCGCATCTCAGCTTCAATCTTTGACATGAATTTACATGAAATTGTTGCCATCATGCTATGTCCAATTTCTGGGGCATATTTCCCCCTGCTTTGTGGCTCGGTCCCCCAACCGCTATTACAGGCCAAGGGATATTACACCCCTTCCTCGTCTTCCACGGCGAAATACCGGTAATAATCATCTGTACACTGTTAATAGTTCTTCCATCAAAAGCTATGTCTATGCAGGGGGGGCCCAAATGGCCTGCGCAGATCGGCGAATATTTCGTCGTTCTGCGCATGACGTCAGCATAGGAGCACGTTGTGTCAAGGCGCCAAAAGAGCTGTTTTATCGGTGTTGTTGTTTTGATTTAGTTTGTGGTGTTGTTGCGGTGCTTTGTAAAAGTGTTGCGTTAAAACGCCTGGGTGTGCTGTAACAGGGTGTCGGTCGTACAGCCGAAAGACAAAAGGCACGGATATAATTTATCATTCCTTCCCAAAAGACGTTAAAGTGCAGAAGGCCTGGATAATGAAGTGCCACCGAAAAAATCGCTTCAATTTTGCGACGTCAGCTGTTTGTTCGTTGCATTTCACATCCGATGATTATCTACGTGACTTGCGAGCAGAACTTCTCAATCTACCACCGAAGAAAATACTTAAACCAGACGCAGTGCCGAGTGTAAATATACCAGGATTGTTCCCAGTGTTAGTGGAAACTCAGGCCCTGATGACACAGTTTCTCCGAATAGGGCAGACAGGTTGCAGGCAAGAAAGACAATGAAAAATGCAATTGAGCACATGGCTAGTGTGTCTCCGAAAAAAAGAAAAATACACCAGTCAACAGCGACAGATGACTGTGACACTGATAGTAAACAGATCAGCGAACTCTGTAAACGTATAGGAGAATTAGAATACAGGAACCGCAGACTGGCAGCTATATGTGCAAACCTCAGGTGTAGTGAGAAGCGTTTGAAACTCAAAGTGAAAGCTTGTGGTGAGAAAATAAAATATCAACAAAAGTGTCAAAAGAAGCAAGTACAAGAGAAAGTGACTCAAATATTAGGCAAATTGTTTTTAAAAACACAGATAAATTGCTTGTTGAGTGGAAAGAAACAAGTAAAATGGCAAAGGGAAGATATTTGTGAAGCAGTTACACTTCGTGCTGTGTCTAGGAAGTGTTATTTGTTTTTAAGAAATCAGGTCGGTTTCCCACTTGGATTGGATAGTATTTCCAAGGAAAAAAATATAGTGAAAAAATATGCACTGCTATCCAAACTAAATATCCGGAATTTTCGTCACACGTTATAAAACTGTATGTGAGAACACGACTTTTCTTTCGTATGCGGTTCCTCAATACGAAACATAAAATGCAGAAAGCAGCAGCAGCACAGAAGCGGAAATCAAGACAGTGGCACTCTTCTTCCACTGAAAACATCTAAACAGGTAAATCAACTGTTTTAAATAATTTCCTCAGAACTTATTGCTGTTAAAAGTAGTCACTTGTCCTTAGTAACAGTCGCTTGCTGCGCTAGCCGCTGCCTCGCTTTGCTCCTACAGTGACGTCACTGCGCCAGCCAATCACAGCCGATTTAGCTTCGGGCCCAACCTCCCTTTTAAATAACCTTGTGTCTATGTCAATTTGCAACTCAGCTTCCATCTTTGTCATAATTTTTTATAAAAATTCTTTGTCGCCATGATGTTATGTCCAATTTATGGGGCAGATTTCTTTTTGTTTTGTGGTTTCATCTCATATCTTTTCCACTGACACCTGCTTGAGTCTACAATACAGTCGTCTAGTCATGGACAATGGCACTGTGCAAATCATGCTGACACCCAGTGATGGCTGGTAATTCACCATATCATGATTTGATTCACCAGTTCCCTAAAATAACTCACCCTCTGCCTTCTCCACCATTCATAAAACCCTCACTGGTTGAAAACATTGTCAGCACCCTCTGCATGATCTCACCATCTACTTCCA
Source organism: Schistocerca nitens (assembly GCF_023898315.1). Lineage (NCBI taxonomy): Eukaryota > Metazoa > Arthropoda > Insecta > Orthoptera > Acrididae > Schistocerca > Schistocerca nitens. Next base: position 991,325,241 of record NC_064614.1, on the reverse strand, counting down.
GACAAACTCTTGATCATAAAGCTACAGCTCTTTTTCACGTTATTACAAGAAATCTGTCACCTTTCAGATAGTAGCTGGACGTTGCCACTATTCGTTACGTTAACATCAGTACAATACCTGATCACTACACTGTGTCGCATATCAAAGACTCTGCTATGAACATTTGTGGCAAGGCAATTTTCTCCACAATCGACAGCGTTATCGCTTGTTATCATAAACCCATTGTACCAGAAGATATACCCAAAACAGCTGTTTGTACTTCATTCAGATTATACGAATTTCTGGAAATGTCATTCAGTCTGTAGATACTGTCCACACTTTCCAGCGTTTCGGAAGTGAAATAATTACTTACAGTTGAAGCGGTTTTATTTTCAAAATTATACATCCAGGTTGTGGCTCCACCGAATACAGTTTTCTGGAGTAATTATACACTTAAGAGTTCTGTTACTTCCATCTTGATGACCCACCTGCAATGTCGTCCAGTGAGGATGAGCATATCTATCCCGCCTTCAGCAACTGTCCACTAGACTAAAACAGCCCGATGTAGTGCTTAGACCATAAAAATGCATATTTGGAGTGGCAGAAGTAAAATTCTTAGGATGCATCATCAAAGCACAAAGAATTTTACCACCTTAAAGTAGTGTGGAATCCATTTTTCAATTTCCACAGCCCACAACAATAAGTGAGTTACGTCATTTCTTAGACTTGACAAAACTTTATCAATTTTTTGTTCGTAATCGCGCATTGTTGAGAGCACCTTTGAATGAATTCCTAAAAGATTGCCTGAAGTTGGAGACAAGCTGCAGCAGACTGATGTTGAGTAAGAGTTTACTTTGCAGAGGCTTCGGTATTAGCTTATCCTCGTCTGACATGTTTCTCGCAGTTGTGCTGGATGCATCATCAACTACCAGTAGAATTGTACGTACTACATGGAGCATGTTCCACATATCTAGTTACGTCCAGATTTCTTCAATGACAAATTATCGCCTTCACGAGCAAATCTGTCGTTGTACAACAGCGAGCTCAGTGTGGCATATACCTCAATCAATCAAAAAATTTAGACACATGCTTGAAGACGGACATTTTACTATTATCACAGACCAGAAGCTACCCACATTCGCCTTCCATCAGAAGCCAGACAAGATATCACAGCGCCAGTTGCGGCGTTGGGACTTCATTGGATAATTTACTACGGATATTCGACGCACTGATGGTAAGCAGAATATGAACCATCAGATACATCATCTCATACTGACGCTGTTTTGAAGAAGTCTGTCTTCATAGTGTTTGCCAAAGCCCAAGATTGAGACTATGAACTTAAGATACTCCTCAACACATCGCAGGACTTATAGATCTGACGTATTCAGATTCTACACAAGGCAGTAGTGTTATACTATGAAGTATCATGTCACAAGCGCGTCAGTTCGTCACAGCAGATTTCCGCCAGTAAGCAATTTCCACAGCGTCTCTCATCCAAGCTGAGGGCAACCAGTGAAAAAGGCATTTGTTTGGCCAAATACTGATGGAATTGCAAGGCATTTGTCCACCAATGCTATACTTATCACCACAGCAAAACACCTACATCTATGTTACTTCTCTTGTGAATCGATTGCTCAATTCGGCATACCCCTAACATCACTATCAATCATGGCAACCAGCTCTGTTCATCTTACATTTATGAAAGTTTATTTGAAATTTATCACGAAAAAATTTAAATGTCAAGGTCGATATACACTGAAGAACAAAGAAACTGGTACACCTGTCTAATATTGTGTAGGGTACCCGTGAGCAGGCAGAACGGCCACAGCATGACATGGCATGGACTCAACTAATGTCTGAAGTAGTGCTGGAGGGAACTGACACCATGAATCCTGCAGGGATGTCCATAAATCCGTAAGAGCACGTGGGGATGGAGAACTCCTCTGAATAGTAAGCTGCAAGACAACCCAGATATGCTCAATAATGTTCATGTCTGGGGAGTTTGGTGGCCAGTGGAAGTGTTTAAACTCAAAAGAGCATTCCTGGAACCATTCTGTAGCAATTCTGGACGTGTGAGGTGTCGCATTGTCCTACTGGAATTGCCCAAGTCCATCGGAATGCACAAAGGGCATGAATCCTGTTAGGCTGTCCTTAAATCTGTAAGTGCACGAGAGGATGGAGATCTCTTCTAAACAGCACGTTGCAAGGCATCCCAAATATGCTCAATAATGTTCATGTATGGGGAGTTTGGTGGCCAGCGGAAGTTAAAACGGAGAAGAATGTCCCTGAAGCCATTGTGTAGCAATTCTGGACATCTGGGGTGTCATATTGTCCTGCTGTAGTTCTACAGGTCCATCGGAATGCACAATGGACATGATTGGAAGCAGGTAATCGGACAGGATGCTTATGTACGTGTCACCTATCAGAATCGTATCTATACGTATCAGGGGTCCCATATCAATCCAACTGCACACACCCCACACCATTACAGAGCCGCCACTAGCTTGAACAGTGTCCTGCTGACATCCCGGGTTCATGGGTTCATGAGATTGTCTCCATACCTGTACACATCCATCTGCTCAATACAGTTTGAAATGAGACTCATCCAACCAGGCAACATGTTTCCAGTTATCAGCAGTCCAATGTCAATGTTGATGAGCCCAGGCGAGGCATAAAGCTTTGTGTCGTGTAGTCATCAATGGTACATAAGTGGTCCTTCAGCTCTGAAAGCCCATATTGACAATGTTTTGTTGAATGATTAGCATGCTGATACTTGCTAATGACCCAGCATTGAAATTTGCAGCAATTTGTGGAAGGGTTTATGACACTAGCCTGTCGTGACATAAGCTAATGTTATACATTGTACAATACAAGTGTCCTAAGTATCAACCAGCTTCCAAGATACAATGTTTTCTTTATAAACATAAATGTATTATAAAATTTCATTATTGTAAATTTTATTACAAACTTTAAATTTCCTGTCACAAATCAATGTCTGTAAGTAACAAAGAACAAACAGTTCATAATCACAGGTACACAGTTACATAGTATAAACCTACTTCTAATCGATATAGCTGTTACACATGCCCCATGTTTCATTGAAGTTTCCCAACAGGGATGCTTCAATGAAATGTCAATAACACCTACGTGGTGTCGAGCAGTCAAGAAAAATAATCAATCCAACCAGAGTTGGGCATAAAAAAACGTGTCACAAAATACACTAAAACACAATATACTTTATACACCTCTTTACCAAAACAAGACATAAACATCAATGTTCAATTCTGTACACCTATCATAATTTAATCTCATTTTGTGAAACAATAAGTTAAGTAGTAATCAAAATTTTCCATATTACCAAGAACATTGTGTGGCATATTGTAAGCATTCAAAAAAAATTGTAGGTATAATGTAGAAGTACACACTAACAATATCACAAAATTTTTAACTCTGTACATGTTATACATACTGTGGCATAATTTTGAAATCATTAAGCGAAACATTTTTCAGTGCTCCTAATAATAGCAGGCCATTCTTTGATATTTATATAGAAATATAAACATATTTAAATTGAACCTAGTATTATTTTCTCACTCCCCTTATTTGAAACATTTTTGAAAACCATAGTAAAAACGCATACAACATTAATCAAGACAATAATCAAATAATTTTGCTGCCTGCAATAGCATTTGGTAGTCCATATTTGCAAATATTTCAACACTGTATATTCATTAAACATTAGACTTTTGAATACCCACTATGGATTTTATGGCAGTTCATTACTGACACAGATTTAAACACTCAAAAGGATTTCAATTTCGAATGCTGCCCAGCACTGAGGTACTGTATGGCAGTCCACGATTGACAACATTTTACCATATTATTATGCTGCCCATTCTGTATTCAAGGCAGTCCTTTGTTATTTTCATCATCAACACTTTATGTGCCTATGGACACATTTGGCAGTCCATCTGACAGTACTGCAACATTCCATTATTGCAGTTCTTATACAAATCATAGCCTGAGGTTTACATATAATGTATATCCCAATATGTTATATCGAATCTGAAACATATAGACATCATCAGTAGTCTGATAACAGAAAAGCTTTTTCCAACAGAACAACACTTGGTAATACAACATGAACCACAAGAACATATAGAGTAAACTACATATGCACGTTTTCACTTCTGCTCTTATTACTCACTTCTGTGGACATAAGGTTTTAAATCTACAACATTATGATCATCCAATGGTTTCTTTGACTTAGGATAAACAAGATAATAGGCATTAGTGTACGGAGTTCCTTGCACTTCAAAGGGACCATTATAGATATATTTGAATTTAGAAATTTCTTGGATTATTTCACTAGATTTCTCGTGAGTTTTTATGAGGACAAAATCACCAATTTTCAATTTGGTCACTTTAAAGCTCTTATCATGCAATTTAGATCTGCTTTCCGCTTTTTCTTTCATTCTTTTTCTTACCAAGTCTTTTGTTCTCTTTCATATTTAGTCCTACATAGGGTGGAAATTTTAAGGCTTCTTCAATTATACTTTTGCTCTTATAATTAAGTAGAATTTCCTTGAGTGTAAATCCTGTTGTTTCATGGTGGAGGGTATTCATTCTATTTTCAAAGTCCACAATAAACCTGCCCTATGCCTGATGATTGTGGTGGCAGGAAGTTCGACACAACCTACTTAGTTCACACATATAACGTTCCATGGGATTACTTGTAAGATGGTAGGCCAAAATATATTTCACTTGGATACCATTCTGTTCCGTCCCTTCCTTCCATATTTTTTAAATAAACTGAGGCCCATTATCCGACAGTACTGCCTTTGGTTTTCCTGTTGTATGACACTGAACGCTCATTTCCATTTCCATCATATTGAAATATTCAGTCACTCCATTAAATACTGCTTTTGCAGTACCTTTTTTAATGGGAAATAGTTTGATAAATTTTGAAAATACTTCCAATATCACTATAATGTACCTACAATTTCCAGAAGTTTTTGGGGGAGGCCTATACAAATCTACTGACAATAAGCCAAGAATGTCTTCTGGTACATTTCCTGCATATAACCTTGGTTGGTTCGATTTGGAACTTTTGCCCTCTGGCACATATCGTACGATTTCATTCGATCTGTTGTTTTCTTTGTTGCACTCATGTTCATTACTATTACATCAGAAGGTTTTTCTATACATTTTTTCGGGCACAGGTTACTAAGGAGAGGTGGAAATAATCAATTACTTTGGTATCAAATTGAGATGGCCAACATACTTTCCACTTCTCTCTATTCGCATCTTTCCTTTTGTATAAAATATCTTTAAAAAGTTTATAAAATTTACAAATTTGAGGATACTTGGTATTATTAAAATTTACTTTAACTGACTTCCAGACTTCATCTTCGTTTTGGTAGTACTGCATATTTTTGCAAATTTGTTTGATTTTCTTTTTCGATGAATGTGATATGAAAAGTGCCATCTTCGTTATTTTCCTCTGGAACACTGTCCATTCCTTCCGGTAGCCTGGACAGAGCATCTTCTTCCTTTAAAATAGAAAATTTCGTAGTCAAACTGCTGGAGGTACAGTGCCCAACAGCTTAATCTGCCAGTAAATAAGTGGCAATCTTTAAGAAACGTCAATGTTATGTGATCAATATGTATAATGGTTTTAGCCGGCCGTGGTGGCCGAGCGGTTCTAGGCGCTACAGTCTGGAACCGCGCGACCGCTATGATCGCAGGTTCGAATCCTGCCCCAGGCATGGATGTGTGTGATGTCCTTATGTTAGGTTTAAGTAGTTCTAAGTGCTAGGGGATTGATGACCTCAGATGTTAAGTCCCATAGTGCTCAGAGCCATTTTTTATAATGGTTTTATGACCCCATAAATAATTTCGAAACTTTTTCAAATTCCATATGATAGCTAGAGCTTCCTTTTCCGAAATGGTGTACTTTCTCTCGTACTTGGTCAGGGTTTAAATAGCGAAAGCTATTGTCCTACATTTTGCTTGCACTGAGTCTATGTTCTCTTAGAAAATTTCTATACCGATCCCATATGCACTGCTATCAGTACTCATATGAAACGGTTCACTCAAACCAGGGTGATGCAAAATATTATTCTTTATTAATTCATTCGCTTTTCCAAATTTTGTTGGCATTCTTGTGTCCAAATGAATGCACTGTTTATCTTAAGCAACCCATTTAAATGAGGATTACTAAATGTTTGCAGTAAAATCCACAGAGACCGAGATGCACTTTTAACTGCTTTCAGTTCTTAGGTGGCAGGCATTTTTCAATAGCATTTAACTTCTCTGGGTCCTTTCCAATCCCAGGAATGGAAATAATATGTCCCAAGAATTTTATTTCCTGTTTTACTAACTCACACACACTTCTTCAATTTTAAAGTCATTCCTTGTGCTTGAAGAGCAGTAAGGGCTTTGTTTGACAATTCGCAATGTTCCCTCCAATTTTCTGTGGCGATCAACAAGTTGTCCACATATATTGTCAATGTAGCACTTCGTTCCCTTCCTAGCACAGAATCTAAAGCCCTAATGACGTCTGAGACAGAAGTATTAAGACCAAAAGGAACAACATTATATTGGTAACATTTTCCCACAAATAGAAATGCGGTATATTTTAGAGACTCTTTATGTAATGGGATTTTACAATACCCGCCATGAGGTCTAAGCTAGTCAAATATTGCTTCTGCAACAGAGCATCTAAATTTTCTGGACGATCTACTTCTCTTTTGACAACCTTGTTTAGAGTTTGTGCATCGATTACTACTCGTACGGCTCCATCTTTCTGGTTCACAATAATGAGAGGGCTATTATACTCACTACTGTTCCTTTAGATAACCCCCCATTGAAGCATTTTATCGATTTCTACCTGCACAGCTTCTCTCTTAGCTAGTGGCACTGGATAAGGTCTTACGAAAAATGTTTTGTGTTCTACTGCTTCAGAACGCTATTGAAAATTCTTTACTTTCCCCAGTTTATCTGAAAACAATTCCTGATTACCAGTTAGAACGTTAAACAAATCAGCTTTCTGTTCTGACGTAAGTTCTTGAATCTCTTCAATAATTTCTTAAAAAGTTTCTATTTTTGTGTTATCAATCATTACCTTCTTTACATGGTATATTTCATTTACAGGGTGAGTCACCTAACGTTACCGCTGGATATATTTCGTAAACCACATCAAATACTGACGAATCGATTCCACAGACCGAACGTGAGGAGACGGGCTAGTGTAATTGGTTCATACAAACCATAAAAAAATGCACGGAAGTATGTTTTTTAACACAAACCTACGTTTTTTTTAAAACGGAACCCCGTTAGTTTTGTTAGCGCAACTGAACATATAAACAAATACGTAATCAGTGCCGTTTGTTGTATTGTAAAATGTTAATTACATCCGGAGATATTGTAACCTAAAGTTGACACTTGAAACCTCCGACGTTCAGTTGCGTGTTGTAACAAACACGGGCCACGGTCGGCGAGCAGCATCTGCAGGGACATGTTTATGATGACGACCGTGTTTACGAGTGTGGCTGTAGTGCACTGTTGTGGTTTGGTCTAGCTGTCGCAGTGGCCGCACGTAGCGTTTGCTGCTATTGTTATTCTGCATTCGTCTCCGCACGCAGACCAACTGTAGTACACCGTGTTACCAGACGTCTGTGATAGTGTAGTGTTGTAGGAACTGTGACCATGGTGTATTCGAACTCTGAAAAGGCGGAGATGATACTCATCTACGGCGAGTGTCGACGAAATGCAGCTGGAGCCTGCAGGGTGTATGCAGAACGGTACCCGGACAGAGAGCATCCAACGTGCCGCACATTGCAAAACATCTACCGCCAACTGTATGCAACAGGTATGGTCGTAGCACGCAAACGTGTCCGTAACAGGCCCGTCACAGGAAAAGCGGGTGCAGTTGGTGTGTTAGCTGCTGTTGCCATGAACCCACACATGAGTACACGGGACATTGCGAGAGCCGGTGGACTGAGTCAAAGTAGTGTCATGCGCATACTGCATCGTCACCGCTTTCACCCGTTTCATGTGGCGCTACATCAGCAATTACATGGTGATGACTTTAATCATCGAGTGCAATTCTGTCAATGGGCATTAACAGAGAATGCGTTGCAGTTCTATCTGTTTACCGATGAAGCGGGTTTCACAAACCACGGGGCAGTGAATCTACGGAACATGCATTACTGGTCCGTGGACAATCCTCGCTGGCTCAGACAGGTAGAGCGACAGCGACCGTGGACTGTAAATGTATGGTGCGGAATCATTGGCGACCACCTCATTGGTCCTCACTTCATTGCAGGGGCCCAAACAGCTGCAACATACATCGCGTTTCTACAGAATGATCTGCCAACGTTGCTCGAAAATGTCCCACTGGAAACGCGTCCAACGTATGTGGTATCAGCATGATGGTGCACCTGCACATTCTGCAATTAACACTAGGCTGACCGTTGGCAGGATGTTCGACAGGCGTTTCATAGGACGTGGAGGACGCATAAATTGGCCAGCCCGTTCTCCTGATCTTACACCTCTGGACTTCTTTCTGTGGGGTACGTTAAAGGAGAATGTGTACCGTGATGTGCCTACAACCCCAGAGGATATGAAACAACGTATTGTCGCAGTCTGCGGCGACATTACACCAGATGTACTGCGGCATGTACGACATTCATTACGCCAGAGATTGCAATTGTGTGCAGCAAATGATGGCCACCACATTGAACATCTATTGGCCTGACATGGCGGGACACACTCTATTCCACTCCGTAATTGAAAATGGAAACCATGTGTGTACGTGTACCTCACCCCTCATGGTAATGTACATGTGCGTCAGTGAAAAAGACCAATAAAAAGGCCCACATCTCGTGGTCGTGCGGTAGCGTTCTCGCTTCGCACGCCCGGGTTCCCGGGTTCGATTCCCGGCGGGGTCAGGGATTTTCTCTGCCTCGTGATGGCTGGGTGTTGTGTGCTGTCCTTAGGTTAGTTAGGTTTAAGTAGTTCTAAGTTCTAGGGGACTGATGACCATAGATGTTAAGTCCCATAGTGCTCAGAGCCATTTGAACCATTTTTTGAACCAATAAAAAGGTGTTATCATGTGGACGTAAAGTGCTGTTCCAGTCTCTTCTGTACCTAAGGTCCATCACCGTTCCCTTTGGATCCCTACGTAATTCGGTGCTCTCCGATACACTCGATCGAACAGCGGAGGAGTGGTACTCAAGCGTCAACATTAGGTTACAATATCTCCGGATGTAATTAACATTTTACAATGCAACAAATGGCACTGATTACGTATTTGTTTATATGTTCAGATGTGCTAACAAATCTAACGGGGTTCCATTTAAAAAAAACGGAGGTTTGTGTTAAAAAACGTACTTCCGTGCATTTTTTATGGTTTGTATTAACCAATTACACTAGCCCCTCTCCTCACGTTCGGTCTGTGGAATCGATTCGTCAGTATTTGATGTGGTTTACGAAATATATCCAGCGGTAATGTTAGGTGGCTCACCCTGTATATTGGACAACCCATCATTTCCCAGGTCTAATTCTAATACGAATGAATCAGCTTTGGTGTCCTGTGAAATTTCATTTTCCTCAAACCTAATTTCCAAAATGCCAGATTTACTGTTAATTTTGACAATACCATTACCACACTCAATGAATATTTTTGCCTTAGCCAACCAATCGATATCCAAAATCATTTTAGCATTCAATTCAGGCATTACTAGGAAGCTGTGTTCAAGTTTTCGTCCATTCATTTCAAACTCCAACAACACTTGTCTTTTCATAGGCTTGCCCGATTTGCCAGTTGCTCCTACAATTTTCACACCATTTACTGACATCATAACCATTCCAGGTTTATTGGAAATATGTTCAAAGAAAGATTGTGAAATAGCACTAATTTGGGATCCAGTGTCTAAAAGAACTTGCAATTTAATACCGTAAATTTCGATTTGGATGACAGTTTGTTTGATAGTTCTACTTTTCGCATTTTCCTGTTCCTCCTATAACAAATCTTGTTCGATCATCAAGATTGCTCCAGGATATGTTATTTGCTGGCAAATCATATATGTCCGGGGGCTTTTTCCGTTTGTGATTTCTACTTGCTTCACAACTCTCATCAACTTTTGCACCAGTATCGAATTGTCAGGTGGCTCTTACTTTTACGGTTCGGTACCTACCACCGGATTTTGTTTTGAAAAAACCTCATTTTCCTTTTGAGTTATATTTTTCGTTATGCTTTGTTCCCTTTCCTCTATTTCTACATTTTCTTCATCTGAACTATCACTCATTTCACATTCACTATCTGAATGCTACACTAAGACAACAAGCCAGCTCTTCTTTTGGTCTTTGGTTAGTTTCATTATTTTAAAGTTTCTGATCCTTTCCTAAAATTTCTATTGCATTTTTGGTCACAGGCGTTTCTTCAATATCATTTCGGATGACGTCAACTTTAACTTCATATTTCGTAGAATCGTCTTGCATTTCAGTGGTTCTCATATATTTATCTGAATCTATATCTTCATGACCACCACCAATCTTCGCTTGTACGAATTTTTCGTCAGCCAGGATCGCCGCATCCACACTATTGAGTATTTCATCTTCCTCCAGATCCTTATTTATACCGACCATTTTTCTATTTTCAGCACCAATTTTCCTAACATTGGCAGCTCGCGTGCTTTGTGCGACGCTTTCCTTTCTCTTAGCAACCTTTCCCTCTAAAATTGCTGCTCTTGAACCTTGCACGGTGCTAACTACTTCCACCTCCTTTTCATTTTCAGACAACGTCCTCTTTCTGACGTTTCCACTTTCGTTTCTTTGATTTATTAAATCTCTGGCCATATAACCCTTTTCAAAATTTTCCCAGTCGTATTGCTTTGAAATGTATAACAAATCGTCACGACCTTCCATGTTCTCTGACGACTCCCTTTCGCACAAATTCTCTGTCTTTTCACTTTTACTTAATAACACGACCAATTATCTTTTCATTGAGGTGATATTCTACACCGAAACAGGTCCTTTGCGAATTCATCTCTTCTTACTGCCGCTACTGCAGCCTCATAGTGGCCAGTTGATCGCTCCGCCAAGTTCAATGCATACAGTGGCCTAGTTTGTTATGTTACCGCCTGCTGTATATCTTCCTGTACATGACTCATTCCCGCCCGCACCTGTCATTCCGCGCGCACTGTCTTGCAAAGCATCTCTACCGTTTGCTTGTGTCTTACATTCACTTCGTTTTATCTGGTATGGTATCTTTAGTTAGGGCCCATAATACTTGTCTGTGCGAATCTCGCTCGTAAAACATGCAGGCCTTAGTTTTCTGCATCATTTTGGTTGTGAAAGTTTCGCGGTACAAACCCCTTACCGCGAAACGCCTCTACGTCTTTGCATCATACGAGGGGGGACCCAAAAACAACCGGAATTTCTTTCTCGAAAGCATATACTTTATTGTTTTCAAATGCAACCTTAACCTCCTTCGAATTACACTCCATTAGCATTAATACACTTGTCCAAGCGTTCATTCCAGTGTTCGAAGCACCTTTTAAATTCGTCCTCTTTGATACCTGCTAGCACTTTCATGACATTGCGTTTTACGTCTTCCACATCCGCAAAACGCTTCCCTCTCAAGTCAGTTTTCATCCTCGGGAATAGGAAGAAGTCCAATTGTGCTAAGTCCGGCGAATAGGGCGCGTGGGTCAAGGTAGTCATCTTCATTGAGGCCAATAAGTGGCGAACACTGAGAGCCATATGCGCGGGAGCATTGTCGTGATGTAGGAACTCTACGCCAGAATCCCACAAAACCAGACGTTTTCGCGACAAACTTCTGCAAAGCCGTTTCATAACCTCCAAATAGAATTGTTGGTTTACTGTCTGGTTTTCAGGGACAAATTCAGAGTGTATGATCCCTTTGATGTTAAAAAAAAAAAAAAAAAAAAACAAACAAACCGATGAACATCGTTTTCACATTCGATTTCACTTGTTGAGCCTTTTTTGGTTGAGGTGAGCCAGGTGACATCCATTGTGATGACTGTTGTTTACTTTCTGCATCGTACCCATAGCACCATGACTCATCACAAGTAATGATTTTGTTGAAAAAATGTGTATCATCTTTGAATGCGTTCTTCATTTCAAGACAGGCTTGAATGCGACGATCCCTTTGATCTCTGGTAAGAAGCTTGAGCATGAATTTTGCTGCCACTCTTCGCATCCCCAAATCGATGGTCAAGAGTTCTCGAGTTGGTCGATTGTCCTGCGTCGATCTTCAGTGAAGAGATAACGGATTTTTGTCGATGTCGTCTTCGCTTCGAGCAGTTGAAGGTCGACCAGAACGAGGCTGATCTTCAACCACCATTTCTCCCTTTTTAAACCGCGAAAACCAATCGTACACCGTCGTTTTACTAAGAGCATGGTCTTTGTAGGCTGTCCGAATCATCGCAGAAATTTCTTCTGTGTTCTTGCCGAGCAAGAAACAAAACTTCACTGCCGCACGTTGTTCGTAAGAACTTGCCATTTCCTTGTGTCACGTCTGCACTGTACACACACTCAAAGAACTGCCAAAGAAACCACACTGCGTGGCAGAATGACTCAGCAGAGCTCCTACTACAACCCTATGGCGGCGCAACCTGCTTCTACAAGTACACAATGTGCAGCATTACGATTCCAGTTACTTTTGGGTCCCCCCTCGTATTTACTCAGTAATGGTCATTCTCAGCTTGTTCATTATACTCGTGATTTTCCCTCGTCCGGTTGTTACTGTTTTGATGATAATCACGATTCCCTCTCCAGTGATCCTCGTCTTCTACTCTTTCCAAAACCGACGAGAAGCTTTTGTGGTTGTTTCCCATGTAACGTTTCTAATCCTCTGGGAGCTTTTTCCACAGTTCCCACACTATTTCGGATTCCATTTGTCTGTTTCTCAAATGTGTCAACTTTCGATAACACATTTCACAAAATTTTTTCATTGTGCTCCTGCCTATGTTATCATATAATCTTGCCATGTTATCTCGCCATAGGTAGTCCTGTTTTTGTTCAGACCGGTATTACTCTATAAATTTTTGTTTAAATTCGTCAAATGACATTTCATCCATATCTAAATTTAATCCCCATATTTTTGCATCGCCTGCTAAGGCGCTAATGACCACATTGACCTTTTCCTGATCAGGAAAATTCCTTTCACAGTTTTTCAAAAAATCTAATGTGTGCCATCCATTATGTTTGTTTCCTCCCAATCGAAACGTTTTTCAGCCTCCAGCAGTTTGCTAAAAATTATTCTGTCGATTATGTAATTCGGTTTTTCTCTCATTTTCCATTCGAGGTCGCTCACTTTGCCTTGAATCTGGGAAATGTTCTGTTCACACTTCTTTCTGCAAGTTGCCACTTGTTTACTCAGTTCTTCCTCGGAATCAAAAAATGGTTCAAATGGCTCTGAGCACTATGCAACTTAACTTCTGAGGTCATCAGTCGCCTAGAACTTAGAACTAATTAAACCTAACTAACCTAAGGACATCACACACATCCATGCCCGAGGCAGGATTCGAACCCGTGACCGTAGAGGTCGCTCGGCTCCAGACTGTAGCGCCTAGAACCGCATGGCCACTCCGGCCGGCCCTTCGGAATCATTTACCGTTTGTCTCAACTGAGAAATTTCGGTGTTACATTCGTTTATTAATTCGGTTTTGAGGCCAAAACCTTTTTCATCAACTTTTGTTATCACCTAAGGTTCTACAGGGTCTTGTATTTTCCTTATTTCGGTATCGAATCTATCGTTGATGTCATTTATCTGTCCCTGCATATTATCGCCATTGTTATTGATAGTGTCTATCTCAATTTTTAAGTCCCTGACTGCATTGCTCACAAAATAGCTACTTTTGAGTTTACTTCTTCGAGTTGTTTATTGATTTTAACCCCTTGCATTTCAATTTGCTGGCCTTGTGCTTTAATTACATCTGCCTGTACTTTAAGTTAGTTGTTAATATAACTACCTTGTGCTGTAATTTTTGTTCTTAATATTACTACTTTGTGCTGTAATTTGTTTGTTAATATTACTACTTTGTGCTGCAATTTGTTGACCTTGTTCTGTAATTCGTGCAGCCAACATTTTTAACAATTCGATCATATCCAGTGGTTTTTCGCTTTCTTGTTCTAAGGTGTCCACGTATTCAGATTCTACTTCTTGTGTTTCGCTTGGCTCACTTTCGACTTTCGATGAATTGAACATATCCATCGAGACGTTAAAATAACCACTGTCTTCAGTCGTGTCGTCTTTTATAGCTTGTTTTATTTGTGACGAGCTCATCCTCTGAATTTGATCGTTAAAGTGCGTATGGCACTCCATGTAAGCCTGCTGCCGCCCTGTGGCGTCATCTGCATTCCCGTCTAGTGAGCTACTTCCACCTAGTACACTCAGTACTTTCTCATTTCGCTTGTTCTGACCTACAATCGTCTTAGTATCCATTTTAATTTTGTAAATAATTTATATTTTATCTTTTAAAGGAAATTGTCTATTAATTATTTTTCCGGATCTATTGGAAGTTCGCGCCGCTGGACATCCAGTACTCGTCTTACAATTGTTTTACACCCAATATGTAGGTTCTGAAATGTATTTTTGTGAATAAAACGTACGAACGTCCTGTCATGAGGTGCCATGTATAACACTAGCCTGCTGTGACATAAGCTAATACAAGTGCCCTAAGTATGAACCAGCTTCCAATTATAAAATTTCATTATTGTAAATATTACTTAGTTTTCTCCATACATAAATTACAAATTTTAAATTTCCTGTCGCAAATCGATGACCTTAAGTATCAAGAAAGAAACAATTCATAATCACAGATACACAGTTACATAGTATAAACCTACTTCTAATCGATATAAGTGTTACTGGTCGCACTTCTGTCATGTTGAACGATTCTCTTCAGTTGTCTTTGGTTGAGTTGTTGTAGAATCTATTTCCAGCCACAGTCATTTCGCAGTTATGATGTTTTACTGAGTTCCTGATATTCACAGTACACTCCTGAAATGGATGTATGGGAAAATTCCCACTTCATCGCTATCTCAGAGATGCTTTGTCCCAGTCCTTGTGTGCTGACTATAACACCACGCTCAAACTCACTTAAATCTTGATAACCTGTCACTGTGCAACAGTAACCGATATAACAATTGCACAGATACTTGTCTTATTTAGGCTTTGACAACCGTAGCGCCTTATTCTGCCTGTTTACATATCACTACATTTGAATATGCATGCCTATACCAGTTTCTTTGGCACTTCTGTGTATAAGACCAAAATACCTTGATACAGGTAATTTCTTTCATCCAAACAACAACGTTCTATTTGACAAAACTGAAATTCCGACCTTAGCTGCAGTCATGGAGTACAATAAATTCAATGGCGACAAGTGAAAATTCGTGCTGAACCAGGACTCAAACCAGGATTTCCCATTTTACGTGAATGGTGTCCTTAACTGCTTCATCTGTCTGAACAGGCTTTTAAGTAAATTAGAATCCTATGGTGTCACGGGCAGTGCTGCAAAATGGATCAAGTCATACCTCGCTAACAGGAAACAAAGGGTGTCAGTGCAAGGGACTAGCGAATTAAGTCATCAATCATCATCAGAATGGGAAGAAATTACATGTGGCATCCCACAAGGAGCCATCTTAGGGTCATTGCTTTTTCTTGTGTACATTAATGATCTCTCAGTAGTTACACTGCCAGAAGCAGAGTTCGTTTTGTTTGCAGATGACACAAGTACTGCAATAAATAGTATGTCGAGTGTAGTTCTAGAAAGATCTGCTAATGATATTTTCATGGATATTGATAAGTGGTTTAAAGCCAACTCACTGACATTAAACTTCGAAAAGACTCACTACATGCAATTCAGAACCTGTAAGAGGTTTCCACCCAGCATATACATGAAGTACGAAGAAGAGCAGATAGAAGACGTTGACAGTCTTAAATTCCTGGGATTACAACTTGATAATAAATTCAGTTGGGAGGAGCACACCACAGAACTGCAGAAACGCCTTAACAAATCTGTATTTGCAATTCGAGTGTTAGCAGACATAGACGACATAAAAATGAAAAAAGCTTGCATACTTTGCCAACTTTCATTCCATAATGTCATATGGTATAATATTTTGGGGCAACTCTTCAAGTCAAACAAAAGTTTTCAGAGTCCAAAAGCGTGTCATACGTATTATTTGTGGAGTAAATTCACAGACGTCCTGTAGAAACCCCTTCATAGAACCGGGTATACTAACTACTGCCTCACAGTATAGTCACTCCTTAATGAAATTTGTCCTAAATAATAAATCTCTTTTTCCAACAAACAGCTCAGTTCATACATACAATACCAGGAACAAAAACGATCTGCACAAGGGCTTAAAAGCACTTACTTTAGTTCAAAAAGGGGTCCACTACTCATGAACACTCATCTTCAATAATTTGCCAGTAAACATAAAAAATTTAGTTATAAATAAAGATCAGTTTAAAACGAGACTGAAAGACTTACTACTGGCCAACTCCTTCTACCCCATTGACGAATTTTTAATAGAAACACATGATGTATTGTATATATTCATACTATTGGTATTGTTATTTCTGCTTAAAAAAATTGACATGTTCCACATCAACGAGGATCTCCTCAGCATGGATCTATGGAACGAAAAACTAATCTAATCTAATCTAATCTGTTGTGGTCTTCAGTCCTGAGACTGGTTTGATGCAGCTCTCCATGCTACTCTATCCTGTGCAAGCTTCTTCATCTCCCAGTACCTACTGCAGCCTACATCCTTCTGAGTCTGCTTAGTGTATTCATCTCTTGGTCTCCCTCTACGATTTTTACCCCCCACGCTGCCCTCCAGTACTAAATTGGTGATCCCTTGATGCCTCAGAACATGTTCTACCAACCAACCCCTTCTTCTATTCAAGTTGTGTCACAAACTCCTCTTCTCCCCAATTCTATTCAATACCTCCTCATTAGTTATGTGATTTACCCATCTAATCTTCAGCATTTTTCTGTAGCACCATCTTTCGAAAGCTTCTATTCTCTTCTTGTCTAAACTATTTATCGTCCATGTTTCACTTCCATACATGGTTACACTCCATACAAATACTTTCAGAAACGACTTCCTGACACTTAAATCTATACTCGATGTTAACAAATTTCTCTTCTTCAGAAACGCTTTCCTCGCCATAGCTAGTCTACATTTTATATCCTCTCTACTTCGACCATCATCAGTTATTTTGCTCCCCAAATAGCAAAACTCCTTTACTACTTTAAGTGTCTCATTTCCTAATCTAATTCCCTCAGCATTACCCGACTTAATTCGACTACATTCCATTATTCTCATTTTTGCTTTTATTGATGTTCATCTTATATCTTCCTGTCAAGAGACAGTCCATTCTGTTCATCTGCTCTTCCAAGTCCTTTGCTGTGGATTTTAATACCAACTCCGAACTTTTCTTTTGTTCCGTTTACTGCTTGCTCAATATAGGGATTGAATAGTATCGGGGAGATGCTACAATCCTGTCTCACTCCCTTCCCAACCACTGCTTCCCTTTCATGTCCCTCGACTCATAACTGCCATCTGCTTTCTGTACAAATAGTAAATAGCCTTTCGCTCCCTGTATTTTTTGTGTTAGCAGAATAGCCAACACCGTGTTACGAGTGGAGACAGAAATGCACGCGTTTTACCTCACGCAGGCTGGCGTGAGGAGGGAAGAACTACACTGACGTGAGGTGTGGAACATGACAAGGAATGAGAATCCAGAAAGTGGACGTAATTAGTTTGATACTTAACTTTAATCCATTAATGATGAACGTCGCTCTTGACGGTACATGATTCACAATATTACCTGTTCAGAATACGTTCTTGAAGTAATTATAGTAACTGAATATGGCGCCATGCTAGGTCGTAGCAAATGACGTAACTGAAGGCTATGCTAAACTGTCGTCTCTGTAAATGAGAGCGTATGTAGACAGTGAACCATCGCTAGCAAAGTCGGCTGTACAACTGGGGCGAGTGCTAGGGAGTCTCTCTAGACTAGACCTGCCGTGTGGCAGCGCTCGGTCTGCAATCACTGATAGTGGTGACACGCGGGTCCGACGAATACTAACGGACCGCGGCCGATTTAAAGACTACCACCTAGCAAGTGTAGTGTCTGGCGGTGACACCACATTCCTCCCCCGCAAATTGGCGTATGGTTGTGGTATAAGGCCTCTGTCCGCCGTGGGGAGGACCCCATGTTGACGTATGTTGAAGTATGCGACGAGGTGGGGAGCCTAACAACAGACGAGGCTGTGCCATCCGCACCCTGCCATTCGGACCGCGGGGAGGTGGAGAACGCCTGAAAACCTACTCCATGGTGCACGCCAACATGCGGTGTATCGCCCGTAGAGAGACAGGAGGGGCTAAAGGGTCGACCTCCATCGGGCCGGGGCACTCGACGGGTGAAGACGACATATGGTGCGGAGCGGGCAAGAGTTCCATGTCAGAGGACAACTGGTCACGGGAAGCGATCGGCGGTGCGTGACCCAGGGAGGCGCCCGACGGTTGCAGCGACGCGTCCACTGCAGGCGTCGCCGGCGGAGGAACAGGCGGCGGCGCGGTGCCATGGGGCAAAATGGAAGGCAGCGTCGGTAACACCTGGGGCTGAGGCGAGCCAGTAGATGGGTCCCCGGGGCGCTGACCGGACGGCACCGTCGCTGAAAGCAGCCGGCGAGCGGCAGATCCCGTGCGACGACAGAGGCGCAGCTGATTGAGATGCCGGCGCACCTCGCCAGAGGCTCCCAAAACCAGATACATAGCGCGTCTGAGGCAGCGAAGAATGGTCCCTTCGAGCCAACACCGTGAACCTCGATAGTGACGGTAGTAGACAACGTCGCCTGGGGCAAAAGCAGGTGTCTGCCGCTGCACAGGAACCGGATGCGGCGGATGTAGCAAAGACATCAAGGTTCGATGAGGGCGACCGTGGAGCAACTCAGCCAGCGAGCGACCATACCGGGGCTGAGAGCAATACATGGACAAAAAGAGCAATAACGCGGCCTCCCGAGAATGCGATTCTTTCAACTTCAAAATCTGTGACTTGAAAGTCCTGACCAATCGTTCAGCGACACCGTTTGACTGTGGCGAAAACGGCGCGGACGTCAGATGTTGAATACCATTGGCCTTGCAGAATAACTGAAATTCTGCGGACATGAATTGTGGGCCATTGTCGGAAACAATTGTCTGTGAAAGACCTTCAATGCAAAAGATAGCAGACAACGCTTGGATGGTATCAGATAATGTCATGTAAGACATCCGGACAACAAAAGGAAAATTACTGAATGAATCTATCACAACCAACCATCGAGCATTCCACAATGGACCAGCAAAATCGATGTGTAAGCTTTGCCAAGGGAAAGTGGCTTGTGGCCATGCAAAGAATTTCCGCAGTGGTGCTGATTGTTGTTCGGCACACACAATGCAAGAAGAGCACATATTCGTAATCGCGGCATCGATTCCGAACCAAGAACAGTGCTGACGAACAAGTTGTTTCGTTCTCACTATACCCGAATGTCCTTGGTGGAGAAGCTTTAAGACAGAGGACTGTAACGAACGTGGGACCACGACCCTGGGCTGATCATTATCAGAACGCAACAGCAAAACACCACGTCGAACAAAAAGTCTCTCCTTGTGAGCAAAAAATCGGCGAACCAACAGGTCACCGATCCGTGACTTTGACAAGGGCCATCGCATAGCAACAAAACGCAGAACGGTAGCAAGAACAGGGTCGGCATTGGTGACTGTAGCTACACGACGAAAATCAATCGGAAACGATGCGACCACGTTCGGAGGAATCGAATGCCCTATCCTCAGCAACAGACAACGGACCGCGGCCAATTTAAAGACTACCACCTAGCAAGTGTGGTGTCTGCCGGTGACACCACATATTTTACCCCTGCCCCCTTCAGAATTTGAAAGAGAGTATTCCATTCAACATTGTCAAAAACTTTCTCTAAGTCTACAAATGTTAGAAACGTAGGTTTGCCGTTCCTTAATATTTCTTCTAAGGTAAGGTGTAGGGTCAGTATTGCCTCATGTGTTCCAACATTTCTACAGAATCCAAACTGATCTTCCCCGAGGTCGGCTTCTACCAGTTTTTACGTTCGTCTTTAAAGAATTAGCGTTAGTATTTTGCAGCTGTGACTTATTAAACTGAGAGTTCGGTAATTTTCATATCTGTTTACATCTGCTTCCTTTGGGATTGGAATTATTATATTCTTCTTGACGTCTGAGGGAATTTCGCCTGTCTCATGTATCTTGCTCACCAGATGGTAGAGTTTTGTCAGGACTGGCTCTCCCAAGGCTGTCAGTAGTTCTAATGGAATGTTGTCTACTCCCAGGGCTTTGTTTTGACTTAGGTCTTTCAGTGCTCTATCAAACTCTCCACGCAATATAATATCTCCCATTTCATCTTCATCTACATCCTCTTCCATTTCCATAATATTGTTCTCAAGAACATCGTCCCTGTATAGACCCTGTATATACTCCTTCCACCTTTCTACTTTCCCTTCTTTGCTAAGAAATCGGTTTCCATCTGAGCTCTTGATATTGATGCAAGTGGTTCTCTTTTCTCCAAAGGTCTCTTTAATTTTCCTGTTGGCAGTATCTATCTTACCCCTCGTGAGATAAGCCTCTACATCCTTACATTTGTCCTCCAGCCATCCCTGCTTAGCCATTTTGAACTTCCTGTCGATCTCATTTTTGAGTCGTTTGTATTCCTTTTTTGCTTGCTTCACTTACTGCATTTTTGTATTTTCTCCTTCCATCAATTAAATTCAGTATCTCTTCTGTTACCCAAGGATTTCTACCAGCCGTCATCTTTTTACCTACTTGATCCACTGCTGCCTTCACTATTTCATTCCTCAAAGCTACCCATTCTTCTTCTACTGTATTTCTTTCCCCCATTCCTGTAAATTGTTCCCTTATGCTCTCCCTGAAACTTTGTACAACCTCTGGTTTAATCAGTTTATCCAGGTCCCATCTCCTTAAATTCCCACCTTTTTGCAGTTTCTTCAGTTTTCATCTACAGTTCATAACCAATATATTGTGGTCAGAGTCCACATCTGCCCCTGGAAATGTCTTACAATTTAAAACCTGGTTCCTAAATCTCTGTCTTACCACTATATAATCAATCTGAAACCTTCTAGTATCTCCAGTGTTCTTCCATGTATACAACCTTCTTTCATGATTCTTGAACCAAGTGTTAGCTATGATTAAGTTATGCTCTGTGTAAAATTCTTTCAGTTCTAAGCCCTAATCCATATTCACCTACTACGTTTCTTCTCTTCCTTTTTCTACTGCCGAATTCCAGTCACCCATGACTATTAAACTTTCGTCTCCCTTCACTACCTGAATAATTTCTGTTATCTCATCATATATTTCATCAATTTCTTCATCATCTGCAGAGCTAGTTGGCATATAAACTTGTACTACTGTAGTAGGTGTGGGCTAAGTGTCTATCTTGGCCATAATAATGCATTCACTATGCTGTTTGTAGTAGCTTACCCGCACTCCTATTTTTTTATTCATGATTAAACCTACTCTTGGATTACCCCTATTTGATTTTGTATTTGTAACCCTGTATTCACATGACCAAAAGTCTTGTTCCTCCTGCCACCGAACTTCACTAATTCGCACTATAACTTTAATCTATCCATTTTCCTTTTTAAACTTTCTAACCTGCCCGATTAAGGGATCTGGCATTCCACGCTCTGATACATAGAACGCCAGTTTTCTTTCTCCTGATAACGACGTCCTCTTGAGTAGTCCCCACCTGGAAATCCGAATGGGGAACTATTTTACCTCCGAAATATTTTACCCATGAAAACGCCATCATCATTTAACCAACAGTAAAGCTGCATGGCCTTGGGAAAAATTACGGCTGTAGTTTCCCCTTGCTTTCAGCCATTCTCAGTAACACAACAGCAAGGCCATTTTGGTTAGTGTTACAGGGCCAGATCAGTCAATCATTCAGACTGTTGCCCCTGCAACTACTGCAAAGGCTGCTGCTCCTCTTCAGGAACCACACGTTTGTCTGGCCTCTCAACAGATACCCTTCCGTTGTGGTTGCACCTACGGTACGGCTATCTGTGTCATTAAGGCATGCAAACCTCCCCACCAACGGCAAGGTCCATGGTTCATGGGGGGTCAGGCTTCATGTCCAGTCCAAATTCCCAACATATCTGAAAGAATAGACACCACACATGACATTAATAATCTATGAAGTACTTTTAGCTGGAAAATCTGAGTCC
Organism: Schistocerca nitens; assembly: GCF_023898315.1. Taxonomy (NCBI): domain Eukaryota; kingdom Metazoa; phylum Arthropoda; class Insecta; order Orthoptera; family Acrididae; genus Schistocerca; species Schistocerca nitens. Next base: position 991,302,943 of record NC_064614.1, on the reverse strand, counting down.
AGATTTATAGTCAATGGTTAACTCACAATTTCTGACTGTAGATATATAAATGTATACAGGGGTGAGAGGTATAAGTGGTGATATTTCTAATGATGGTTGAGAATAGTGTACTGAATAACATTACATCGGTATGTACTTCATTTGCAGATAAATAATTATAAATAGTATGTTTTTAGATTGAGCAGTACCTCCAAGAACATGTGGCACAAGCCAATCATTAGAGTGTGGTCACATGGGGGCAAAAGGGTGGTTCATGTTAACATTCTTAGCCCGCTTTGAAGATCTGTTATGAACGTGCAGAAAACGTCACATAGTAAATTAGGTGGTGTGTTTGTGGGTAGACTGTTACACAACGAGAGAAACAAATCACACACTGAAGTTGGTACATACTAAGACATCAGTGATCACAATATTTGTATCTATGTTAAGAATCAAGAATTTTTAATCACCATTGATCACTTTACAATGAAATAGGCTTTGTCATTGGACTGCAATACAAGATTTAGTAATATATATTCTTAATAATAAAATAAACTAATGTCAATAAACTATAGTACAGATATTAAACACAGCAATAATAAAATACACTACAAGAATATTTCTATGAGCTAGTGTCAATAAGCTGTACTATAATATAGTATGGTATAAATCGTGTGAATAATAATTGGATAGAATATACAGGACCTAATTATACAACACAACCACAGCACTCAATAATACAAATAAACTACAGGAAAATTTGTTAAACACTATTATTCTCCTCAGGCAGCTCAAAGAATTTTTTAATATGGTGAAATGGGTGATCTAATAGCCAGCTGTACCACTTAATTTAAAACACTTTTACATAAAGAGACCAAACATAGATTAGTAATTTGTTGAAAATTTTGAGTTGGTTCACTTTCTGAGAATTTCTAGTTCTTGCTAACCTGAGCCTTGGTATATCTAAATTAGCCGTAGCTCTGATTTGTGTTCACAAATTTCCTCCCCTAGCAGCAAATCCTGAAATTTTGCACAGGCACAGATGTATAAACTTATAGCTGTGAGTGTTCTGAGACTGAGAGGACAACAGTGCTCCATATGACAATGTTTTACACATTGTGCATAGCGCTTTTTTATTTTTATAATATTCTTGATGCTAGGGAAGTGTCCCCATTGTAACGCCCCAACGACCACCTTAAAGTCAATTAAGAAAGAACATGAAGTAGGTAAAGTTATCTTTGCAGTTACGACATCTTTGCCGATGAGCTAACACGAAAGAGTTTTGTCAACGACTGCATTGTACACCACTGAGCATATTTGTTAGCGAAAGAGAAAAAAGAAACATCATATTTCAGCAATTGACAAATATCCATGTGACAAATGTGAAATTAATATCCCAAAAGTTAAGTCCAAAGTAATGTCATTAGAGATAACTTTTATGTGGAAGAGAGTTGTAAGCGCAACGAAGAAATTCAATGCGCCTACAATGCTCTTCCACAGAAGAAGTTGCTTGCTAGAACTCATCCAGTGCTGACGTATGAGAGCAGTTCTGATCTGAATTATTGAGATTGCGAATCGTGAGGAGATTGTTTTCGAGTTTAGAAGTGTTTGTTGCGTGATGGGGTTCACGGCTTAAGAAACTGATTTTATGAACTGAGACAGTAACAGATAGACTCATTTAACCATGCACTGTGGGTTAATTGAAATCTAATAACGGACTTAGTGAACATTGGACTTGGCTTTAAATTAGTTGGATCTTAAGGAGAAGTGAACATTTTATGAAAGAATACACGCAATTAGTCTTGAGTAGGACCCAAGTACACGACATCATGAAGATAAAACAATTCTGCTAAGGTATTGAGTTGTGGTAATTGCCAAGAAACAAAAACCCAATCGGACTGACTTAACTAAACTATTCCATGTGCGTGTGGTGCGGGAGTTATAAGTATTTAGCGATAAAATAACAATAAACTGTTCGTTACCAGTTAAATACCCGGTGTGGACTACATCATTAAATAGTTTGATAAATGACTAAGTCAACGACTACTCATGAAAGACTATTTCATTGAAGTGCAAATATTCACGTCATTAATTGAGAAGTGAACTTTAAAATATTTTCGTATTACTACGCAATCTTACAAAGACTGAATCAAAGAGTATCTCTGGATCTCGCTGTATACCCCAGGGTAAACTGACTGGGGTAATAGCAGGAAATTTACGGGGGGAGGCACTGCCATGAATAGTAAAATACCAGTGGTTACAGGTGTTGGAGCAGCACCTTTTTTAGGATAGGTAAGACAGAAAGATCTCAAGTTCTACGAGAGGTCAGGATCGAAACAAATCTTCAGTTTAGGAAAGAAATTAAACAGCACAATTCTAGCACATTGGATCACCAATCACAGCTGTCAATTATAAATTTTCACCAATCACCAGAAATTTTATCTCCACCAAGTTGTATCTCAGTCCTAGGTAATTGCATTGATGAATTAAAGTCACCCAACCCAGTTGACATAATCTGCCTTTCTGAACACCATGTGACCACTGGTATAGGAACTAGGCCTAAGCACAATGAGAAACTCAGACAGGAGAGTACTGCAAATGTTAGAATAAGGAAAGGTTCTCATAAAAGTATAATTAAAAATAATGTAAGTATATTTCACCAAAATAATGGGAGTTTAAAGAATAAAATAGATGAGCTTCTGGTTTGTTTAGAAGATTTAGAAGCTGAGGATGAAATAGATATAGTATGCCTTTCTGAGCATCTCATTGTTACTAATATGGATAAGTAAATGTATGTGGATATAAGCCCTCTGCACATGTAATTAGAGAAAATATGGAGAAAGGAGGAGTTGCCATATATGTCAAAAGTTATCATTCTGCAAAAAGTATAGAAACAAAAAGTTTTGTGAAGAGAAACATATAGAAGCATGGGCCTGTGAGCTTAAATGAAATAAAGGCACATTTATAACTGTAACTGTATATAGGTCTCCATCAGGAAATTTTCATCTATTTCTGAAACATTTGGGCTCCTTGTTGTGCTATCTGTCAGACAGGGGGAAGCAAATTATTATTTGTGGGGACATCAATGTAGATTCTCAGAACGAGGGTAATAGGAAAAATGACCTTGAAGTATTACTCGGTTCTTTCAATTTGACACCTGTTTTTGATTTTCATACTCGGGTGGTAAAGGATAGCAGCTCACTGATAGATAATTTCTTTATAGACCAAGATAAGTTTAACCAGATAAATGCTCAGCCTGTTGAGAATGGTCTTTCTGATCATGGTGCACAGCTCGTTACAATATATGACATAGCTCCATTCAGCAGTGCTAAGCAGTCCTACAAAGTAGTACGTTCAGTCAACGATTTAACAATTGCAAATTTCAGGGAAAGCCTACAGCAGTTAGACTGGGATGAGGTGCACCGTGAACCTGATGCCAATTTAAAATATAATTTATTTCGTGACACTTTTGTAAATGCATTTGAAAACTGCTTCCCCAAGAAAATAGTTAAATATACTCGTAAGAAACCATGTAACAAACCATGGCTTACTAAGTGTATAAAAATATCTTGTAACCGGAAAAGGGAAATGTATCTGACAGCAAGAAAGAGTAGTGACCCAGAAACTATCAAACGTTATAAAAACTACTGTGCTACATTAAGAAAATTTATTAAAAAATCCAGAAGGATGTGTATCATGTCTGAAATCAGCAACTCTGATAATAAAATTGAAACAATTTGGAATATTATTAAAAGAGAAACAGGTCAACCAAGAGCACCTAGAAGACAGTATTACCATCAAATTGAATGAAATCTTTACGAACAAAAAGTCCGAAGTTAAAAATATTTTTAATAATCATTTTCTAAATGTTGTGGATATAGTAGGATCCAGGTGTTCATTAGAAGATGCTAGGCTGTTAATGGAAGAGGCCATACCTATGCAATTTGATACAATTGAAATCTCACCTACTTCTCCCTCTGAAATTAGGAAAATAATAAACTCGCTTAAAAGCAAAATCTCACATGGAATTGATGGCATTTCCAGCAAAATACTAAAAGCTTGTTCTCAACAGATAAGTAAGATTCTCAGCCACGTGTGTAATATCTCTCTGGAACAGGGCATTTTCCCTGATAGACTGAAATATGCTATTGTTATACCTTTGCATAAAAAAAGGGGATAGATCTGATGTCAACAATTCCCGTCCAAACTGTCTTCTAACAACTTTATCCAAAATTTTTGAGAAAGTAATGTATTCAACAGTAGCTTCACATATCTGTAAAAATGAAGTACTAACAAAATGTCAGTTTGGTTTCCAGAAAGGTTTTTCAACAGAAAATGCCATATATGCTTTCACCAATCAAATTTTGAATGATCTGAATAACCGAACACCACCCATTGGGATTTTTTGTGATCTCTCAAAGGCTTTTGATTGTGTAAATCATGAAATTCTGCTAGACAAGCTCAAGTATTGTGGCATGAGTGGGACAGTGCACAAATGGTTTAATTCGTACCTAACTGGAAGAGTGCAGAAAGTCGAAATAAGCAGTTCTCATAATATACAAAGATCAGCACATTCCTCAAACTGAGGAACTATCAAGAATGGGGTTCCATAAGGGTCGGTCTTGGGTCCTTTGTTGTTCTTGATATATATTAACGACTTGCCATTCTATAGTCATGAAGAGGCAAAGTTAGTTCTCTTTGTTGACGATACAAGTATAGTAATCACACCTGACAAACAAGAATTAACTGATGAAATTGTCAATAATGTCTTTCAGAAAATTACTAAGTGGTTCCCTGTAAACGGACTCTCACTGAATTTTGGTAAGACACAGTACATACAGTTCCGTACAGTAAATGGTATGGCATCATTAATAAATATAGACCTTAATCAGAAGCATATAGCTAAGGTAGAACATTCAAAATTTTTAGGTGTGTCCATTGATGAGAGATTAAATTGGTAGAAACACATTGATGATCTGCTGAAACGTTTGAGTTCAGCTACTTATGCAATAAGGGTCATTGCAAATTTTGGTGATAAACATTTTAGTAAATTAGCTTACTACGCCTATTTTCACTCATTGCTTCCATATGGCATCATATTTTGGGGTAATTCATCACTGAGGAATAAAGTATTTATTGCACAAAAGCGTGTAATCAGAATAATAGCCGGAGTCCACCCAAGATCATAGTGCATATTTTTATTTAAGTATCTAGGGATATTCACAGTAGCTTCTCAGTATATATATATATATATATCTACTCTCTTGTGAAATTTGTTATTAACAACCAAACCCAATTCAAAAGTAATTGCAGTGTGCATAACTACAATACAAGGAGAAAGGATGATCTTGACTATTCAAGATTAAATCTAACTTTGGCACAGAAAGGGGTGAATTATACTGCCACAAAAGTCTTTGGTCACTTACCAAATAGTATCAAAAGTCTGACAGATAACCAACAAGTATTTAAGAAGAAATTAAAAGAATTTCTGAATGACAACTCCTTCTACTACATAGAGGAATTTTTAGATATAAATTAAGAAAAAAAGAAAAACACCAAACAAAATTATTAAAAAATATAAAAAGTTGTTATATTAACTTAATTATGTTGTTTTTACTTAATTATGTCATGGAAAATTTGACTCGTTCCACATCATTACGAAATATCGTATTCATGATCCATGGAACTAGTATTAATCTAATCTAATCTAATCTAATCCAGCACAACAATTCCATAGCAATGAGACAACAGCGTAAGAAAAAACTGTTAACTATAATTTTTCCTCGCAATCAGTGGTGTGTGCTATGCGAACGAGAGAAGAATTAATAACTACTGCAAATCTGGGCAATTAACAATACAATATTAATAATAAAAAGCATCAATTATTCGAGTTCGCATTAAGTGGAAACGCTGCAGACTTTCAATTGAGATACAACGACTGCGCGAGGAACGCCTTTTTGGAAGTTTTTTTCCCCGGTTAATCTACAGGGACTGACGTTATGTTGCATCGTGGCAGTAGCAGCTCTACAGCGTCGACTACATCATCACGCTATTGGAATCCGGGGGCAGGCGCCACACACACCATTAGACGTAGTTGTTGGTAGCCTTGACAATGCGTCTGACACGACGTTATCGCGACCCTTGATGTGCTTAACAGTTATGTTGTATTCTTGTAACACTAATGCCCATCGTGTAAGTCGTCCATGTAACATTCTACTAGACATAAGAAAGGTGACAGCTTTGTTGTCACAATATATGACTATTTTCCTACCTTACACGAAGTATCGGAATTTCTTCAACGCCCATATTATCGCTAATACTTCTAGTTCGGTGATACAGTATGAACGTTCACAACTGGAGAGTGTTCTACTAGCAAAGGCAGTTATTTTAATAGTATCTACATTAGTTTCATCATCCATCTGAAATAACGTAGCCCCCAATCCCGTCTGATGCATCAGTCGCAATGAAAAAATCCTCTACGATTCGCGGATGATGCAGCAGTGGAGCATTAACTAGAGCGCTACGTATTTCATCAAAAGCTTGACTACAAGTATCAGTCCAATGCCGTGGTATATTTTTCCTCAACAATTGTAACAAGCATTCTTTATTTAACAACTGATCCAAGATAAATTTCCTGAAAAAGGACGCTAATCCTAAGAATGATTTTAGTTGCTTCCTATTGTTAGGATACGGGCAATTTTTAACTGCATCTAACTTCTTAGGGTTTGGTACTATTCCCTCCGGTGTAACTATATGACCAAGAAATTCAATTTGATTTCTACCGAATTTTGATTTAGCCAAATTTATTGTCACTCCATACTCCAAGAATTTAGCAAATACATGATTTAATATTTCAAGGTGTTCTTCCCAGGTTTCTGTGGCAATTAATAAATCATCTACATACACCGTCACTCGTTCCAACAGATCTGGACCGAGCACCTTGTCTAGAGCTGATATAAATACACCATTGCTGATGTTTAACCCAAAGTGCATTACCTTAAATTGATAACATCTACCTAAATAGATAAAAGCGGTATATCTTCTTGGTTCTTTTGGGATCTTTGTTTGCCAATATGAACTTTTGAGGTCAAGAGAAGTCAAAAACTTCACTCCATGGAATGTTTGTATGAGTTCTTCAAGGTTTTCGGGATGAGTCCTTACTGGTTTAATTATTTTATTAATATCTCTCGCATCTAAAACTAAACGTATTTCTCCATTTGGTTTAGTTACAGCTAAAAGAGGGCTGGAGTACTCGGAATTTGAAGTTTCTATAATACCCCAGTCTAACATCTTCTTGATTTCCTTCGTCACTGCTTCTCTTTTTGACCAAGGGACCGAGTATGTCGTCTTACAAAACGTATTATGAGGATAGGTCTCAATGTGATGTTCGAAGTTCTTAATTATGCCTGGCTTCTTGTTAAATACAGGCAAATATGATCTTAACACTTCACTTAACTCTATCTGGTGTTGAATTCACAAGTATTCCGATTCCCTAACCTTTTCATCGATGCTTAACATCTGTGTCAACATCGGTTAATTTGTCACGGTCGTCACCTACATAATGCACAATATTCCTTGGAACATAATTTACAACTAAATGTCGACAATATTTTCCTAAGATTATTCTCTTCTTTCTTAACATCATTCTTAATGGCTTGTCGTTAACAGTTAAGGTACAAACTCCTTCCTTAATGTCTAGGATTGCACAATATTCACCTAAAAAATCAATTCCCCAGACGCACAGTGTAGTCATTTTAGACACTATCAAGAAATTACATTTCAAATTTGCTTCTGGTAGTTCTACTGCTACCTGCACTTGTTTAATTATCTTTTGCGCTTTAGCGCTAAAAGCCCCCGAAACGGTACATCCCGACACTAATAAAGTGAGTAGCTTCTGTTGCCTACTAACCACACTTAAACAATTACTCATCATTACGCTGACCGTTGCACCTATGTCAATCAGAAAACTTATAGGAATACTATTAATCTTAGCATCTATTATCGCCTGTAACGTAAAATCCTCTTTGGTGACTTCAGCCCTTGGTTTCTTCATTAATTCGTCTCTGATGTCAGAGCCGTTATTATAATTAAGGACATTGATTAACCCGTGAAGTTTGCCTCCCTCCTCATAACCAGCCATCTGAGGAAGGCCTAAAATGACTGGCTTTCGTTTGACCGCCCGTCAGTTAGGTTCCTCGGTGGTTCGTGTATCTCAACTAAATGCACTTCATTCCCATTTTGTTGGTACACGTCATCTCCTCTTACATTCCTATTATCAAGTAATGGTATATGTCGATTAGCATTACATGGACTACTGGCAGTATTGGGATTATTCCAATCTACATTAGTCATTTGACACGTTCCCCATCTGGATCTACTCGAAGGCTCCATCAGAGTACAGTTGTTTTGTCAGCCATCGCCACAACATTGGTCGTTTGGTGATTACCGCCCTCCATACTTTCTTTTCCTATTCATGGTTACTACATTTACTCGTTGAAAACTATTTTGTCCTTGCCCTTGGTTATTGTTTGGTGTAAAAGCACCTTTAGGACGATTATAATTGCCATTCCAATTTTGATTTTCTTTTTGCATACGATCGTTTCGTGCATGACTGTTTTTGAAATTGTGGTCACAGTTATTAAAACTCTTATTATTATTAGACCTATTTTGGTCCAGTGGTTGTTATTACCATTATTCCCACTATTATAATTACTATGGTTGTTGTGCCATTGTCTGGCGTCTTCCATTAACATATCTATCGAGTCAATTACTGCTAAGATCTGTTCTACGTCATAATCCAGTGAATGAATAAGTTTTTCCCTTATATTGAAAGGCAGCCTGCCTTCAATATACTTGAAATAGGTTCTGTCCAGTACCTAGTTTTATTTATGTAGCGTTCAAAATATTGCCTTAATGTTTCTTTTCTAGGCTTATAAAATTCGGCTTGGTAAATTTCTTTCCGTAAACGTTCTTGACGACTCAGGGACCAATATTTCGCCAAGAAAACCCTTTCAAATTCTGAACACGTATTACACGTTTCACTAATTTCCGTGGCCCATAATGCAGCTTCTCCTGTTATCTTAGACATGATAAATTGGATCTTATCAAATTCTGACCAGCTGCACGGAAATACGAGGTGCATTCAAGTTCTAAGGCCTCCGATTTTTTTTCTCCGGACTGAAAAGAGATAGAAACATGCGCATTGTTTTAAAATGAGGCCGCGTTCATTGTCAATACGTCCCAGAGATGGCAGCACCGTACGGCAGATGGAATTTTACTGCCAGAGGCGAGAATGAGAACTGTTTTGAATACTTAAAATGGCGACGTTTTCCTTACTTGAACAGCGTGCAATCATTCGTTTTCTGAATTTGCGTGGTGTGAAACCAACTGAAATTCATCGACAGTTGAAGGAGACATGTGGTGATGGAGTTATGGATGTGTCGAAAGTGCGTTCGTAGGTGCGACATTTTAATGAAGGCAGAACATCGTGTGACAACCGAAACATCCTCGGGCTCGCACAATTGTTTTGGGGGATCGGCGAATTGTTGACTGTTGTCCGACGCGCTGCGTCGTTCTGCTTGTAGCTCACTCGGTGTCATGGAGCGTTGTCTGCATTGTGGAGGAGTCAACACCCCACATCATCTCTGCAGTTGTCGTTGAGAAGAAACATCGGATGGTGTGATGTCCGGCGTCGTTAAGCCATACTATTATACATGATACATGCGACTGGACTAGTCCTAAATATGTCACTCTAAGGTAATCCAAGCTCACTATATCCCTAAGTTTCAAAATGAGATGTGACACCCAAGATATTTTTTCATGTATGTGATTGATATGTTTCTTGTAGCAGAGTTTGCAGTCACTGTAAATACCTAAAAGTTTTACTGACTTATTTTATATTCCATCTGACATTCCCATTGGGAGTTGTTTGTGTTATCGTGAGTAGGTAGGAGTTTATTAACTGCAGACTATTGCAAGGCTATATCAAGAGTTTGTTTTGTTATACTATTTAGACCTGTAATTCTATGATGTGTGGCAAGTAGTGTTGCACCATCAACATAATGTATAATAGAGTGTGTTATGTTATTCGGTAAATCATCGATCGCTGTAAGAAAAAAAGAAGAGTCTAAGAGTAGATCCTTATGAAAGACTTGCTCTGATTTCCGTTAAGGGGTAATTTACATTTCTGATCGAGAGAAATTGTTTCCTGTTGCTTGAACAAGTACTTATCACAGCTAATGTACTCCAACACAACCCAAGCCACTCCAGTTTCCTTAGTAGAAGGTCAACAGGAATTCAGTTGAATGTTTAGCTAAGATCACATAACACCAGTAACACCATGTTTTGTCTTCAAGAGTCACATCTCAGCTGTGTGTATACACCGCATGGGCTGTCTGCTCTACCTCTGCCACAATGACACTGGAATATTAAGGGTTCAAAACCATTAGGTACCTGAGATAAGGCAACTCTTCAAGCCTAAGAGAATAGTAAAGAATAGTTATCTTCACACCTCTCCCTCTGGAACACCCTTCTGACACCCGCTACATTGTGAAGTCAAAAATGGGATGGTTTGGAGACAGGCTGATCAGCAGAGAAGAAAAAGGCCCATGTCATTCTGGTGACAGGAGCAGATGGAGACTTGTGATGCCCTATCCAGTTTTATTCTAATGTAGATAACTGTTTTTCTCCTGAAAGCAACCATGTGCGACGATAGGATTCATTCATAAATGTGGGCATACAATCGCGTGTAATACAGTACTTAGCATGCAACCAATCTTAATCGCTGTACCAACATCAGAGTAAGTACTTTACCATATGAAAATAGTTGTTGCAAAAGGAACCGAATAACTACTGTTGTAAAGTTAATAGCATAAAAATGTATGCACAACTACTTTAGTCTACTTAGTGATGATGACACCTACCAGTCTGGTGACTAATATGGATGGGCAACAGACATAAAACTACCCATCGAAGATTTCAGCACTGACACAAGCACCAAAACATATATTCGATGGTAAAATACATTAATTATGCAAATGTACTCTGCAATATTACTGTACATCTGCTAAGCATTGAAGGTGCTTAGCCACTGTGGTGATAAATTTTGAAAAATGTATAACTCTTGGATATAAACTTAAGCATCTCTTTACGCAATTTGTTTGTATTAGTTTGAAGGCAATTTTCACTAACTACTTAGTTGTGATTTTTGTGCAATAGATAGTCCGTATTGAAACAATTACAGTTTTGAGAACTAGTATCGCTTTAGCCTGCACTTTATAGCTTAGAGAGAAAAGTTAGTCACACATAAAAACCTCTCATAAAATTGTGTGTAACTTCAATATCCACCAATGTATTTACTTTCCTCAAAACGAAAGTAATCATAGTACTTTTGTTGTCTTTATCTGCTACTTTGCGTCCTATTCATGTAGCATTTTATAGTGATTTTAGCTGGTAAATGTCAGTCCCTCATCTTACGTTTTCATTCCATGTATTCACCATAAATATTCAATGCTATAACTCACATTCAACCAATTAATTATCTGGAAGTATTCTGCTATAATTGTTCAGTTTATGAAACAATTGTTGGTGCACTCAAATATTTTAATGAAATAAGGAAATTGTTAAAGCCATTTGCTTTTTATAAAAGTCAAAATATATATTAACTAACTTTTAGACTTCGTCAGTGGTCATGGCTTCCACAAGATGTATTCCTGTCCCACAGTATATGACACACTAAATTGCACTAATGAAATTATACTTAAGCCTTTTGCTTGGTGGAGAGCACAGTTTATGATCCCAAACGAGTAATGCTACCTAAAGAATAATTTGCAGCAAGTAATAGTGTATCCACAACTGTAGTATTTGTTGTTACTATCCTTGGCAGGTATAACGTTTCTTGAAATTGCGTATTTAGTACAACAAGCCAGTACACACTGTTTCCTAATTGTCAATTAAATATAGCCACTTCTTCTTACTTGGAATTCTGCTGCTGAATATGCGCTGTAGTGGTGTCGGTAGCTACTTTAAACTCGTTGGTCCAAGGCGTTCTTAATAAAAGCTTTACCAAAAAACACAGTTTTATGTATTCACTCTTGTAAAGCCATACTCGAACTTTACAGAGACTGTTCTCTTAGACAAAAGCAATAGTAACCTTTTTTGCTGTCAGTTGATATTTGGTGGTTCCCCTCATCTTCATGACTTAATATAAAAGCCATGAAAAAATGGTTCAAATGGCTCTGAGCACTATGGAACTTAACTGCTGTGGTCATCAGTCCCCTAGAACTTAGAACTACTTAAACCTAACTAACCTAAGGACATCACACACATCCATGCCAGAGGCAGGATTCGAACCTGCGACCGTAGCGGTCGCAGGGTTCCGGACTGCGTGCCTAGAACCGCGAGACCACCGTGGCCGGCCAAAAGCCATGAAAACTTATGTAACTGTTTACATAGTTACAATACATTTAAAAATAGAAAAACTCTTTTACAAAACGTATTACACATTAGACAAGTATTTATTTAATCAATATCCTAGCGTTTAAAATGGCTCTGAGCACTATGGGACTCAACTGCTGTGGTCATAAGTCCCCTAGAACTTAGAACTACTTAAACCTAACTAACCTAAGGACAGCACACAACACCCAGCCATCACGAGGCAGAGAAAATCCCGGACCCCACCGGGAATCGAACCCGGGAACCCGGGCGTGAGAAGCGAGAACGCTACCGCACGACCACGAGATGCGGGCGTAGCGTTTAGATTGCTCTTTATTCTTTAGGTGGCAGCACCCTTCAGCCACTTCTATTCATTTTATTTAGTTCTATACTTCGACTGCTAGGTGGTAGATGACTACACTACGCACTCACTGTCGCCTCGCTGCCTGCTATATTTGAGTGTCCTCTGATGCCTGATGAACACTCGTGATAAAGTTACATCAAAGATTTATTTGCATGGCCTGGATCTATCTGTTGGGTTGTAACAATACATGTATCATTACACATGCCCTCCATTTCATCACGGGTTGTCAAAGAACAACATGAGATGAAATGTCACAGAATAGTGTAGGTATGTTACAATAGATGTTGGAGTAACTGTTTGTGCAGTTTGTTGACACTAAGCTCGTTACTATCAAACTTTCAACAAATATTACATTTTTATAGACTTTAGTTATTGTTTAAATAACAGATACTCATAGGCAATATAATTTTTTGCCACAATTACTTTCTTGATAATTTTTTCTTATGTGATTAGTCCTAAAAGTTACAAATTTATATCTAAAGCATTATCTTTTAACAAAAAATGCACACTATATTTTTAATAAAATACCCCACTCTTTGAGTACCTGTATACTGATTTTAAAGTAAATCATTACCATTCATGTTTGTTACTCACATATCGTGTACTAGAAATAATCAATAAAAATTACATGTCTTAATTATATTGTATATTTCATAATATTTTACATTATAATCTAAGAACTTGAAAGCTAGCAAAATTAATCTTTGTTTGTTCATTAGTTTCTTCCAAAAACAGTTGCATGTTTTCGCCAAAAGCATTTGTCTCTAATATTATATTCTTTTCCATTCAGAATATTTATTATTTGTGTGCATTCTTTGTATTAAACGGAATAGTTGTAGTAATTTAATTACTTGCAACTAACTGTGTATTTGCTTTTGGGCCTACATTAACTAAGTCTATTCCTACCATGGATCTTATCCTAGTACCTATTTACATACTGTTCCTACAGTGTTCATACCACTCCTATCAATTTCTCACAGTCCATGGTTGTTTGACTGTGCATAACTTAAAACATTTTTGCATTGAGAAAGTCCTATCTTTCGTAATGTACATGTCAGGATGGTACCAGTTGGGAATTTGGGGTGTTTTCCTACACGTAAAATGTTCAATGCCAGTATTCAAGGAAAAATCGGTTTTATTCCCAAGCACTACCACTAATGGGTACAATGTTCACGAAAACTGGCTTTGGCTGTGAAGTGAACCATACATGGTATGGAAAGAGGATTTCTCCCTCAGTAGGAAGGACTGGAGGACACGTCCAGAGGGTAAGGAAGCTGGCAGGCAAGACAGCGAGCTGCTGTTACAGCTGACACCTCACTGACGCTCCTGCCTACCTCACGGACAGCACCTGGTCCTCCCATTGGCGGGTTTGTGGCAGAAAGTTGACGTCTCTCACTCAGCAATTCTGTGGTGGCATCTCTAGCTCATCGTAATAGCATGGGAGCCAGCCAAAAGTACTCTGGAGTAGTTTATGTAACTGCTCACGCCACTGCCTGAGACTAAGTTAAAATAATGGAAGTAGAATACAATAAAATTTTTACCATTATTGCCCATTAACATATACGGGTCTGTGATTGTTACAACAGTTGACACTAATCACTATTAATGACTGACTCAAAACACAAAAAGTTTTTCTTTTGACGTGCATAGAAGGCGCCCGACATTTAATGTTTTTTTTTATTATTTAAAAGAGGGATCTTAAAACTAATGGACGGATGCATTTTCATTTAAAAGAATGATCATGACATATGCAATAGGACAGGGAGTACAAAGTTTGTGTTTTCACTTTACAATATCATTAGCCATTGGTGTCTCTTGAGTCGCTCATAATTAGAGGTATCTGGTAATGTCTTTTTCTACACACTTCGTGAAGCTGTCGGAGTCGACCAGCTGGACTGCAGATGATCCGAAGCGTATTGTCACTCAGGCGCCGTAATACGGACCCGGAGTTGAGTGAGTAGAGGGCCGGCTGCGTGTCGAGTACCAGCGACTGCAACACTCACAGGGGGGAATCACGTCAATGGAGGCTCAAGTGACTCACAATAAACAGGGGGTAAACTAACAACAAGAGATAGATACGAATACAGAATAAGACTGTAAGAGGTGTAATTGACAATCAAACCACTTTTCAAACATTTTCATTACAAATAGTTAGTTTCTTTTTACTCCTGGCATCTGAAAAGTACTTTTCCATAAATTGTAACAAATTTGTATAAAACTTGAGTACAGCCGCCCGGAGTGGCCGAGCGCTTCTAGGCGCTTCAGTCTGGAACCGCGCGACCGCTACGGTCTCAGGTTCGAATCCTGCCTCGGGCATGGATGTGTGTGATGTCCTTAGGTTAGTTAGGTTTAAGTAGTTCTGAGTTCTAAGGGACTGATGACCTCAGATGTTAAGTCCCATAGTTCTCAGAGCCATTTGAATCATTTGAACTTGAGTACACAGTTATACAAAACTATAGCTTAACCTACTGGTTGGGCCATGTTTGTGAAGTAATGTGACTCATCAGACATTACTCACAGTATTCACCTTCTGGCTTGGGATCTGGTAAAGCCTGTGGTGGTGACTCCCAGGATTTACAGTAGCCATATTTATATCAAATCCCTGCAATATTGGGAATGACCAGTAGAGCTACAGGCACAGACGAAACGCTGGGAATGACCACTCGATTGGAATAATTCTGTGTGGCCATTCAGCAATGTGCGTGACAGCAACTAGAGTGACGAAAGAACACAATTTTGTAACAACCAACAAGTAGCAAAGTTGTATTTGTGTCGCTTAAGGTTAGACATGCATTACCGAAGTGTGAAGCGCTTGCTATCGTTTTAAGGCTTTACTTTCTGACATGTTAGTGATTTACTTGGTTAATTAATTAGGACACTGTTGACGCCTTAAGGCAAGAACTGAGAAAGCGAGGTGCATCATTGCAACAAGGTAAGAGCGATAACTCGGTTTATGTGGCTGGAAAAGAATGTGATAGTCTTGAAACAGTTATTTAAGTTTTTGGGTGTCCTAAAGATTCTACTCAACCACTGAGGGCAAAATTATTTCAAAAGATGATATCTTGAAAAAATTGGGGGTTCAATTGTTTGACGTTAATGACCGTGACTTGACACTTGACACACACAGTGGTTACGGTTACTACTAGCCACACCACAAGTTGGGAAATGGGGCCAAATTTCTAGTAGTTTACTGTCGAGTTGAGATTTTCACACATAAATGTTTTATTCATATCTTACAGAAACTAGCAATACGGCAATAAACAACCTTTTAAACACGCCGCTAACGGCAATCAAATCATTTATAGAATGAGATTTTCACTCTGCAGCGGAGTGTGCGCCGATATGAAACTTCCTGGCAGATTAAAACCGTGTACACAGTTTTAATCTGCCAGGAAGTTTCATATCGGCGCACACTCCGCTGCAGAGTGAAAATCTCATTCTGGAAACATCCCCCAGGCTGTGGCTAAGCCATGTCTCCGCAATATCCTTTCTTTCAGGAGTGCTAGTTCTGCAAGGTTCGCAGGAGGGCTTCTGTAAAGTTTGGAAGGTAGGAGACGAGATACTGGCAGAAGTAAAGCTGTGAGACCGGGCGTGAGTCGTGCTTCGGTAGCTCAGTTGGTAGAGCACTTGCTCGCGAAAGGCAAAGGTCCCGAGTTCGAGTCACGGTCGGGCACACAGTTTTAATCTGCCAGGAAGTTTCAAATCATTTATAGCAATACAACAATTTAAAAAAAAATTCTTTTTTTAAAAAAATAGAAGTAACAGTACGGCAATCAACAACCTTTCAAAACTCGCCGCTAACGGCAATCAAGTAATTTACAGCAATGCAACAGTTTAAAAATTTCTTTTAAAAACGGAAATCAAATCTTTTATAGCAATACAGTAGTTTAAATTTTAAAAAACACACAGAAGCTAACAGTACGGCAATAACAGCCTTTCAAAACAAGCCGCTAACGGCAATCAAGTAATTTATAGCAATACAACAGTTTAAAGATTTAAAGAACATTAATAAACAGGCTCCTAAAGTAAATACAGAACTTTGTTAATAAAGTACGGTGAGGTAGTGAAACTACCAACACCGCCATTAAAAAAATCAAAGGTCTCAGCACACACGATTAATGGCAATAAAGAAATGGAGGAATTTAAAAAAGTTTTTAAACAAAAGTGTCCTGGAATATCATTATAACATAACAGATATGACGGACCCGTGTAAAGCGGCCACAAATCACCCACTCAGGGATGCTCAGGCTAGGCAGAATACTGACTAATTTAAATACGCCCGTAAACACAATTTCCACTCTCAGGCTGGTCACTGCACCGACTTTTAGCCAGCGAAAACTTATCATAAGATGGCTTAACTTGCTGATAAAATTAGAGCTAACCGCGTGCAAGGAAACATTACACCACACAGTCCTGAATGAGAGACCACATGATCAACCGACAAGAAGCATGAATTTACTCATGACACACGACAGAATAGCGAAACAATTGAACTGCCAAAACTACACCTCTCATCGGGCAGTAACGAGAAGAGGAGGAAAGATCACTGTCTACAATTACACCATTGCCGGGGACAGGAAACCCAATCGCCGGCGGCCACAAGGCAGAAGAGACACGGTTACGCAAACTTATTACTTAATGATTAAACCTTCCACTAACTTAACTTGCAATTATGCGCGTACAGGCAGTACACGACCTCCGATGGCAAGGATCCACACATCCGACCGCGCACCCGTCGCCAGTGTACCCAACACGCCACTGTCACGCGACAACACGATCTGTCACCGGAGATCACGTCTTCTCTGCAACGTTGACCGGTAGTGACCGCTCCTTCATGTTAGGTGTCTCCTTTTTAAACTCCAGTGTTGAAACGGAGGACTTAAAGAGGCTTGTTAACGTCCCACCAAGGTGAAATGAACAGCAACTACTCGTGGGGCGATTCTGTATACAACCAACCCGCAGGGAGCTCTTCCGTCAACTCGACCCGCTCGTTACACACAACCGACAAACATCACGTGGCGACTCGGTACAACCGACCACGCCCGGTCCGCGCCGGCGAGCCACACTGCCCTCCCGTGTCCACCAGACTCAGCGCACCACGCCCCTACTTCCGCGCCACCACACAAGGTTACAACCGGTCAAAGACCTCACTTCCTCCATAGAAGTTTCCCGGAAGCAAAAATGCAGATATCGATAGCAGAGTGAAAAGACAACCAAGCAGCCACTTAATGACAGACAACATATCAAACAAACATGTCAAGGAAAGAAAAGGAAAACCAATGCAATCTAAACACAAGATGTAGCACGAGTCGATATACAGCTCAACACTGAATATGTTAGTACTTCCAGTATTCAGATGACACTAGCAACAACATCTGCAGTACCAGGCTGACAGCAGTAATAATAATAGTGTGTATATGTTGTCTTTCCCTTGTTTTGTGTTACACAACTGTAATTCTTTGACTGTGCACATAGCCTTAAGCAACACACAGTGATTTTCTAACTACAGAATTGTGGTAATGTAAGCTTTTGAGTGCCATAGTGCAATGTTCGCCATTAACCAATAAGTGTCTAGTCTAGCGTCAAGCGATATACTACGCGTTTCGGCGTTTCTATATGCCTAAGGGCCTAGTGGCGTGGCCACTAAGCGAGTTTTTCTCAAGCTGGTGTGCATTACTTTGGCATATCGATAGAGCTTATGGCGTCACCGTTAGTAACAGTGACACTGAATATATGCTAGTGCAGGTAACTACCAACAGTTCTTATGGGCTAATATTTTCCTATCTCCCTTTCTACTGTACCTAAATTATAGAATTAAGCTGCAACCATGATGCGAACACCGTGCTTGGTTTCAGCATGAAAAGTATTCATTGTGTAAAGTGCACTGGGTCTCTTAGTGAGAGCGAATAATTATTCACAATATTTAGATAAGAAGGTAAGTCCTCATATTTGGAATGTTTCTCTCAATTACAATAATATGAAGTATATATATTTGCTGTTTCTCCATAGCCCAATTTGGGCAGTGTCTAATTGCACTGAACAGATAAAAGACATAAATACATAATGACATACAAATACATGCAGGCGGAGCTCCAAAATCTTACAGTAAACATAGTAAACATTTTCACATATATTTTTCTGTAGTAGCTAGAGCAGGGGCTGTCGCGATAACTTTTCTCCTGTTGTCTCTGCTGTCATTTACTTCTGCTTATAATGTGGTATATTTCACATGAAAGTATTGAGAAATGTGCATCTAACAGTTCTCCATGTAACTTAATGTGCGTCATTAATTCCGATATTACTTCTGCTTGTTGGTAAGACATGATCTTCTAAACAGTTTTTGGCTCTCTCAAATGCTTTAATACTGGGGTGATGTGTTCATTGGGGATTTTGTATCTTTGCGTGATTTGTTTCTTTGTGCCTGTACTCTTTATTCCTGTAAGTCATCATTGATGCCATTGGCGGTGATTTAACCTACCTGTAAGATCCTATGAATTGTTGCGCTGCATCGGATGTTCTTGCAGACGGTGGCAGTTGATTTTGAAGCGACAAACTCAGTTGAAGTGTGAAAACCGCAAGTCGGCGCTGTAAACCATAAAAAGTGAGGACATGTATGTATAACTGTGTTTGGTAAAATCAATAAGCTATTTTAATGTGTGAAGGGGAGATTGTGGCTGTATTCCAAAGTTTTCTAACTGCAGTTGCTGTGGCGCTGTGTGCAGTGAGCTGTAGTCAGTAGCATCCGGTGTCGCGTCAGTAGCTAGTAGAGATGGGCAAACTGAAACACGTAACTGTTTCGAAACAAATGAAACAGTACATTGTAATGTTTCGATACGCTGTTTCGAAACACTGAAACAGTTTGTTTTTTTGTGATCTAATAAATCTACACATTTTATCATCTTGAATGTCTACTGTATACATATATCCATATAAACATAAATGAGGTGTGAGAGCGCTAATCATATCGCAGAAAGTACGAAACTATCACTTAGGCGTCTTGGCAGTTTCGTATTACCTGAAGCAAATGCGCTGTTTTCGTGTCGTGGTGACTTTCATACTTTTCAATTGGCTGAGGACAGTCATAGCTGAAAACAGAAGAACCACCACGAACGGAACTGGAGGTGGGAGCAAACTGCAGAAACAACGGATATGCTACTGGGATTCCCACGTTCCGTTAGTATGGGTAATATACCCATCTTGCTAATTTCCATGCACACAAAGGGAATCACTGTGGATAATAGGCACAGTGGCTATAGACTCACAAATAAGGCCAAATAATTCGAATAAATAACAAAATATAACAGAAAAATTTTGTCTTTCAAGGTGTTTCGAACCGTTACTATAAATTCACCATGCTTCCCCGCCCTTCCCGATCACCATTACACTATCAGTGATATGTCAAACAGGTTGCTTGCAATTATACCTACATCAGATTTATGTATATGTCTAATAACTGTCACTCTACGCCTTTTTTTATTCAAAATGTTGTAGGCTTACTTGCGTTTCTTAATATGATTACTGTACATGACCAGAGAAACGTGTGTTATAAAAAAGTGTAATTTAACTGAATGATTTTCACATATCTATTATTTTGAATGTGAATAGTATGCGTTGTTTTATTGTTTGGTTAGTGTTTATAAAGCAGATGTTACGCCATTTCGGAATAGGGCAGTCAGATAGAAACGAAGCTTTACTTTCGGATATCTTAAGCTTCATGCTATTGCTTGTCAAAAAGATTTCGACACTCTTGAAAGTGTTTCACAAAGTGGTATGTTGTGTTTCAGTACCTGTGCCGAGCCCGAATCTCGTCCGACAGAGCGGAATGAAACATCACTGTTTCGATACAATTAGTCCGTTCCAAGCACAGGTGGACTGAAACAGCCTTATTTTGAAACAACGATACAGTTTCTGTGTCTGGCTCGAGATCGAATCTGTTCCGGTTATCCGAGACACGGGCGGAATGAAACACCACTGTTTCGAAACAGTGAACCACAGCCGTTCCGAAACACTGAAACAGTTCCACGTATCGATACACTGTATCGAAACATAGAAACAGTGGCCAAGTCTAGTAGCTAGTGTACCTCTGGAGCGAGAACTGCTCATACGGTGTCTTTATAAAGAGCAATATTCACGCAGCTGAGAAACGTTGGAAAATGAATCTGGCTCGTTAGCGCAGTGGTAGAATGAATATAGATTTATAATGCTCGATAGTTTTCTGTTATCGTTACATATGCTAAGCATGTAATTTACTTCAACTGCGTTTTGCGACGTAAGGATACGGCTGGAAATACTTCAGATTGGTAAGCTGGTCGGTCACCCATAGTCACTTTCAGATGCTCAAGTCCCCATACCGTGATTGCATCTACATTATAAATAGCAGTTATCGCCCCAATTCGAGTGAAGCATTGCTGAACACGGTCGATAACTAATATTACTTACATGATATCCTGAGTAGAACTTGGCGATATTTGTATCCTAATATCCGATTTCTTCTTAGTTTGAAATCTCTATTAGGAGTACGTTTACTCGGGCAGGATTTGACTATACTGGTGTATCATATTGTCTCTCTCTCTCTCATGTAGCAAGGATTTCCACGAAAATGAATTTCGTAGTGGTTCCCTTGCTAAAATATGGATCTCCGTTAGTAACTCCTGCTACAGTAACAGATAAGATAGACAAATCTGCCAGGAAATATTAACTGAAATTTCTAAAGGGGCTGGTAGGCTTGTGTTTGCTCAAAATTACGTCCATCGTGGCCCTGCTTCTTGTCACACAACGGAGTCAGTTTGCCTGAGAAACTCTAAATATTTTCGTTTATCCAATGAAAGCTTTTAGCATTAGCTTACATACTAGGATTGATATGGTAGATTCTGCATAACGATTTCAGATGAGCTCTGAGCAGTCTTACATTGGACTTACTTTAACCACTAGGCAAGCGCGTAACCGTTTGTTTGATAATGGATTCATTGTTGTAACTTTACATTTAAATAATTCTGTGCCGTTGGGATACAGTGAGTGTTTTATGAAGGGGCTAATCTTCCGGTATACTCAGGTTAGAACAGAAACGTACATGTGCAGGTCAGACAACAAGCTAGCTCGTGGCCAGACAGCTGAGCGCCGAACCACATCAGAATGATGGCCGTCGTTTGGCGCTAGAAGTGGTGGGGGAGCCGGCGCGTCTTCGAACGTTCGCGCGCAGGCGACAATGTGGCGTCGCTCGCCGGACGGGCTAAGTTTTTGTAACTGCGTTAATACACTACTGGCCATTAAAATTGCTACACCAAGAAGAAATGCAGATGATAAACGGGTATTCATTGGACAAATATATTATACTAGAACTGACATGTGATTACATTTTGACGCAACTTGGGAGCATAGATCCTGAGAAATCAGTACCCAGTACAACCACCTATGGCCGTAATAACGGCCTTGATACGCCTGGGCATTGAGTCAAACAGAGCTTGGATGGCGTGTACAGGTACAGCTGCCCATGCAGCTTCAACATGATACCACAGTTCATCAAGAGTAGTGACTGGCGTATTGTGACGAGCCAGTTGCTCGGCCACCATTGACCAGACGTTTTCAGTTGGTGAGATATCTGGAGAATGTGCTGGCCAGGGCAGCAGTCGAACATTTTCTGTATCCAGAAAGGCCCGAACAGGACCTGCAACATGCGGTCGTGCTTTATCCCGCTGATATGTAGGGTTTCGCAGGGATCGAATGAAGGGTAGAGCCACGGGTCGTAACACATCTGAAATGTAACGTCCACTGTTCAAAGTGCCGTCAATGCGAACAAGAGAGGACCGAGACGTATAACCAATGGCACCCCATACCATCACACAGGGTGATACGCCAGTATGGCGATGACGAATACACGCTGTGCGTTCACCGCCATGTCGCCAAACACGGATGCGACCATCATGATGCTGTAAACAGAACCTGGATTCATCCGCAAAAATGACGTTTTGCCATTTGTGCACCCAGGTTTTTCGTTGAGTACACCATCGAAGGCGCTCCTGTCTGTGATGCAGCGTCAGAGGTAACCGCAGGCATGGTCTCCGAGCTGATAGTCCATGCTGCTGCAAACGTCGTCGAACTGTTCGTGCAGATGGTTGTTGTCTTGCAAACGTCCGCATCTGTTATCTCAGGGATCGAGACGTGGCAGCACGATCCGTTACAGCCATGCGGATAAGATGCCTGTCATCTCGACTGCTAGTGATACGAGGCCGTTGGGATCCAGCACGGCGTTCCGTATTACCCTGCTGAACCAGCCGATTCCATATTCTGCTAACAGTCGTTGAATCTCGACGACGCGAGCAGCAATGTCGTGATACGATAAACCGCAATCGCGATAGGCTACAATCCAACCTTTATCAAAGTCGGAAACGTGATCGCACGCATTTCTCCTCCTTACACGAGGCATCACAACAACGTTTCACCAGGCAACGCCGGTCAACTGCTGTTTGTGTATGTGAAATCGGTTGGAAACTTTCCTCATGTCAGCACGTTGTGGGTGTCGCCACCGGCGCCAACCTTGTGTGAATGCTCTGAAAAGCTAATCATTTGCATATCACAGCATCTTCTTCCTGTCGGTTAAATTTCACGTCTTTAGCACGTCATCTTCGTGGTGTAGCAATTTTAATGGCCAGTAGTATATTTCCTATTAGAGAATGGAAAGACATTCACCAGGAAGTTGGTAAATGATCCTACAGTGAAGAAATCTTTAGTGACACGCTTTGACCCTGTTGCCTCTAAGCTGACGAGAGTAAGCTTATCTTTACTAGTTTCTTGTTTTATAATAAATTTTCGTTACTATTAGATAATAATCAACAATTTTGAACCTAAATGGGATTGAATTGCTACCCCAGTGCGCGAAATCTGAATGTAAAATAACATCATGGCTTTGTTTTAAAAGTCGGGTTCTAACTCTAAGTTTTTGCATAGAAGTTAGCTGTGTTTGTGAACCATTTCATCTCCGTATAAGTAAAATTGGTTGATTTCAAAAGTAATGGCAGTGGGTAACGTCTTACGTTTGTATTACACTCTTTGTATACATACAAAGCAATTTGCTCGTGGCAGTATAAATAACTGACTGACAAAACATCTCTTAATACTTGTTAAGAAATAGAACTGTACAATTCTTGAAGCATTGTAGGAAGAAAGGAAACCGTTGCTTACTGGTAACAGCTGTTACTTGTAAGTGCGAGATTATATGTCTTAAGTTATCCAGCGGTACTAGTACCATTGAGTGAGATGGCAGTTAACTTTCTCTGCATTTTTTGGTGTTCAAATTACGGTACAAGAAGCAGTTTCTGACTGACTGTCGAGTGGAGAATAACTTTTGTTCTTCACATGTATGTAACATTTGTATTCACTTGCGGCCACATGTGTTTCTAAGGAGTGGATTACTATTAAGCATTTGAGAGGCCTTTCACTACATTTAGTGTCTATTTCACTTGCAGTGACATTATGCAAACTGATTTGGTTTCCTATACGCCTTGTGGAAGTCTTTCGTCTCCCTGGACATGCATTAATTAAAGTTAAGCAATGTGTTACCGTGGATTCGTAACAACTTATTATATTTAGCTTTTCTGTTCACGACCAGATGTAAGTGACAAGCTATGTCTAACTTACGTAACTCGTGACTGCTGTATCACAAACTTACTCATACTTCCACGTTTTCCTGTAACTGGCAGCAGTTTGCCACAACTGAAAAAAGAATTAACTAATTAGCTCGCTTATCGGTTAGTTCTCATAACTTGAATCTTATCATTTTCCTCAGCTACAACTGCTGATGCTTAACATTACGACTTATGGCACACGACACAACTAGAAACATAAAGGGCACAAGCAACCCTTGCTATTTTTTTGGTTTTAGCGGAACAGCATGCATCTCTGTTGCACTCAGTTTATTCCGGCTAATACATTTTGTAGATACAAACAAATAAGTAAGTCATTCTTATCTTTCTTATCCTGTTGAGACATTCTTATCACTATTTTCATCTCATTTAATTCCTGGACCTCAGGGCATAGGGATGCTTGTTTCTTAAGGAATAGCGAGGACGTGCTGGTAACACGCTACCTTTCTTCTTTTTCTGCTTTGTTGTGGTGATACCTTTACCCGTCTGAGCGACTTCAGGGGTAGAACCAGGCGGTGATGCTTGAGGAGGCACAGATAGGCCTTGATACTGCTTTAGCCGATCAAAGTTTACTGTTGTATCACGATAGGTAACTTAATTTCGCCATTCACCGGGGAGGGGATGCGCGATAGAGGGAAGGCATCTTAGTACCGATGAGTGAACCTTTTAGTTCGTCCCTTTTTTTACCACAGGATTTCGGAGGAATACTACATCATCAGGTTTATATTGAGGGAGTGTAGCGCCTTTGTTGCCGCGTTCTTGCTGCTTTTGTGTGGCTTTGAAATTGCTGTGTTTAACTTGGTCCCATATGTCTTTGAGACGGCGGGCTAGTCTATGTTGACATCAGAGGGCAATCCGCCAATCTCAAATGGTGAATTCATGGGTCTCCCATAGACTGCTTCGTATGGGGAGTGTCCTGTTACCTCCCAGACATGACTATTGTACGCTGAGGCGACAAATCCTATATATGTGTCCCAATCTAACTGAGTCTACCCTACATAATACGATAGCGTTCATAAAATAGTTTTGTGCACTTCCTCTAGGCACCCACTGACATTGAGCCTTGGTTGGTGAGTATTGCGCCAGGACCCTTCAAAAGGCAGTACCAAGTGATTGACAAAGGCGCAGGCAACAGTATCAGCTGTCATATCTGCAAGTGGTATCAAAATTATGTATCGTGAAATGTGATCAATAATAGAGAATATATATTTATTATTCTTGATGCTTTGTGGAAATGGGCCGCAGATATCTGGGGCCACAATTTGAAATGGTTTCGATATTTCTGGTAATGTTTATAAAGGAGCATTAGTCCTTGGTGGAGGCGCTCTCTGCCAACAAGGCACACAATTTTGTACATACTTTCTAACGTTGCCTTGTCGAACTCTCCACTAGTAATTTGAGGCTCATTGCCCATTATGGCAGGCCTGTAAACTGTCATGACACTGTGCTGTTATTCGTTGTTGTAGTTCTTTTGGCATTACTACTCTGTTACTGTGAAGCCGCGTACACACTGAGACTGAAACATGTTTTCAAAACATGTTTCCGGTAGCTTGATGTGGACACCATTTGGAAACATGTTTCGAAACATGTTTGGAAACACAGAAACATCTATCCGTAGCAGTGTCGGTACAGATCAAAAGAAACAATGTTTCAGGTTAGCTACCACTTGTCACCGCTGCACGCCGCTAGCGTATGTGTGTGTGTGTGTGTGTGTGTGTGTGTGTGTGTCGTCAACTGTTTAGTGGTGTTCTGTTTACTGTCGTTTTCGTTTTCGCTTTTTTTATGTAGAATAATGGAGTGGTCAAGGCAACAAATTGTCGATTTAATTGCAATGTACCAGGGGGAGGATTATTTATGGAACGTCCAGAGCAAGGAATACAAAAACACCGTTAAAAAACACGATGCACTTGCAAAAATTGCAGCAGCTTTTGGCACGGACAAGGGAAGTGTTGAGAAAAAAATATGACCGCTCGTTGTTGCGTACAGGGGCGAGAAAAGAAAAATTATTGCCAGCAGACCATCTGGTAGTGGTGCAGACACCGCATATGACTCGAACTGGTTCGGCTATCGGCTGCTGCAGTTCTTGAACGATGTACATGAGCCAAAGGAGACAACGGATACTGTGGAAAGTGAGGTACGAAAATTATGCTTGTTTGTCTTTATTTGTATTTTATAGTACACAGTCACATTCACCCACAGTTATTTTGCCACGGTACACTTCCTTGTGGGCTTAAAAAATAATTAGCACATTCGTCTCGAATTTGAAACTTCCTGGCAGATTAAAACTGTGTGCCCGACCGAGACTCGAACTCGGGACCTTTGCCTTTCGCGGGCAAGTGCTCTACCAACTGAGCTACCGAAGCACGACTCACGCCCGGTACTCACAGCTTTACTTCTGCCAGTACCTCGTCTCCTACCTTCCAAACTTTACAGAAGATCTCCTGCGAACCTTGCAGAACTAGCACTCCTGAAAGAAAGGATATTGCGGAGACATGGCTTAGCCACAGCCTGGGGGATGTTTCCAGAATGAGATTTTCACTCTGCAGCGGAGTGTGCGCTGATATGAAACTTCCTGGCAGATTAAAACTGTGTGCCCGACCGAGACTCGAACTCGGGACCTTTGCCTTTCGCGGGCAGGTGCTCTACCAACAGAGCTACCGAAGCACGACTCACGCCCGGTACTCACAGCTTTACTTCTGCCAGTACCTCGTCTCCTACCTTCCAAACTTTACAGAAGCTTTCCTGCGAACCTTGCAGAACTAGCACTCCTGAAATAAAGGATATTGTGGAGACATGGCTTAGCCACAGCCTGGGGGATGTTTCCAGAATGAGATCTTCACTCTGCAGCTGAGTGTGCGCTGATATGAAACTTCCTGGCAGATTAAAACTGTGTGCCCGACCGAGACTCGAACTCGGGACCTTTGCCTTTCGCGGGCAAGTGCTCTACCAACTGAGCTACCGAAGCACGACTCACGCCCGGTACTCACAGCTTTACTTCTGCCAGTACCTCGTCTCCTACCTTCCAAACTTTACAGAAGCTCTCCTGCAAACCTTGCAGAACTAGCACTCCTGAAAGAAAGGATATTGCGGAGACATGGCTTAGCCACAGCCTGGGGGATGTTTCCAGAATGAGATTTTCACTCTGCAGCGGAGTGTGCGCTGATATGAAACTTCCTGGCAGATTAAAACTGTGTGCCCGACCGAGACTCGAACTCGGGACCTTTGCCTTTCGCGGGCAAGTGCTCTACCAACTGAGCTACCGAAGCACGAATCACGCCCGGTACTCACAGCTTTACTTCTGCCAGTACCTCGTCTCCTACCTTCCAAACTTTACAGAAGCTCTCCTGCGAAACTTGCAGAACTAGCACTCCTGAAAGAAAGGATATTGCGGAGACATGGCTTAGCCACAGCCTGGGGGATGTTTCCAGAATGAGATTTTCACTCTGCAGCGGAGTGTGCGCTGATATGAAACTTCCTGGCAGATTGAAACTGTGTGCCCGACTGAGACTCGAACTCGGGACCTTTGCCTTTCGCGGGCAGGTGCTCTACCAACAAAGCTACCGAAGCACGACTCACGCCCGGTACTCACAGCTTTACTTCTGCCAGTACCTCGTCTCCTACCTTCCAAACTTTACAGAAGCTTTCCTGCGAACCTTGCAGAACTAGCACTCCTGAAAGAAAGGATATTGCGGAGACATGGCTTAGCCACAGCCTGGGGGATGTTTCCAGAATGAGATTTTCACTCTGCAGCGGAGTGTGCGCTGATATGAAACTTCCTGGCAGATTGAAACTGTGTGCCCGACTGAGACTCGAACTCGGGACCTTTGCCTTTCGCGGGCAGGTGCTCTACCAACAAAGCTACCGAAGCACGACTCACGCCCGGTACTCACAGCTTTACTTCTGCCAGTACCTCGTCTCCTACCTTCCAAACTTTACAGAAGCTTTCCTGCGAACCTTGCAGAACTAGCACTCCTGAAAGAAAGGATATTGTGGAGACATGGCTTAGCCACAGCCTGAGGGATGTTTCCAGAATAAGATCTTCACTCTGCAGCTGAGTGTGCGCTGATATGAAACTTCCTGGCAGATTAAAACTGTGTGCCCGACCGAGACTCGAACTCGGGACCTTTGCCTTTCGCGGGCAACTGCTCTACCAACTGAGCTACCGAAGCACGACTCACGCCCGGTACTCACAGCTTTACTTCTGCCAGTACCTTGTCTCCTACCTTCCAAACTTTACAGAAGCACTCCTGCAAACCTTGCAAAACTAGCACTCCTGAAAGAAAGGATATTGCGGAGACATGGCATAGCCACAGCCTGGGGGATAATTCCAGAATGAGATTTTCACTCTGCAGCGGAGTGTTCGCTGATATGAAACTTCCTAAAAAGATTAAAACTGTGTGCCCGACCGAGACTCGAACTCGGGACCTTTGCCTTTCGCGGGCAAGTGCTCTTCCAACTGAGCTACTGAAGCACGACTCACGCCCGGTACTCACATCTTTACTTCTGCCAGTACCTCGTCTCCTACCTTCCAAACTTTACAGAAGCTCTCCTGCGAACCTTGCAGAACTAGCACTCCTGAAAGATGGATATTGCGGAGACATGGCTTAGCCACAGCCTAGGGGATGTTTCCAGAATGGGATTTTCACTCTGCAGCGGAGTGTGCGCTGATATGAAACTTCCTGGCAGATTGAAACTGTGTGCCCGACTGAGACTCGAACTCGGGACCTTTGCCTTTCGCGGGCAAGTGCTCTACCAACAAAGCTACCGAAGCACGACTCACGCCCGTTACTCACAGCTTTACTTCTGCCAGTACCTCGTCTCCTACCTTCCAAACTTTACAGAAGCTCTCCTGCAAACCTTGCAGAACTAGCACTCCTGAAAGAAAGGATATTGTGGAGACATGGCTTCGCCACAGCCTGGGGGATGTTTCCAGAATGAGATTTTCACTCTGCAGCGGAGTGTGCGCTGATATGAAACTTCCTGGCAGATTAAAACTGTGTGCCCGACTGAGACTCGAACTCAGGAGCTTTGCCTTTCGCGGGCAGGTGCTCTACCAACTGAGCTACCGAAGCACGACTCACGCCCGGTACTCACATCTTTACTTCTGCCAGTACCTCGTCTAATACCTTCCAAACTTTACAGAAGCTCTCCTGCGAACCTTGCAGAACTAGCACTCCTGAAAGAAAGGATATTGCGGAGACATGGCATAGCCACAGCCTGGGGGATGTTTCCAGAATGAGATTTTCACTCTGCAGCGGAGTGTGCGCTGATATGAGACTTCCTGGCAGATTGAAACTGTGTGCCCGACCGAGACTCGAACTCGGGACCTTTGCCTTTCGCGGGCAAGTGCTCTACCAACTGAGCTACCGAAGCACGACTCACGCCCGGTACTCACAGCTTTACTTCTGCCAGTACCTCGTCTCCTAACTTCCAAACTTTACAGAAGCTCTCCTGCAAACCTTGCAGAACTAGCACTCCTGAAAGAAAGGATATTGCGGAGACATGGCTTAGCCACAGCCTGGGGGATGTTTCCAGAATGAGATTTTCACTCTGCAGCGGAGTGTGTAGTGATATGAAACTTCCTAAAAAGATTAAAACTGTGTGCCCGACCGAGACTCGAACTCGGGACCTTTGCCTTTCGCGGGCAGGTGCTCTACCAACAGAGCTACCGAAGCACGACTCACGCCCGGTACTCACAGCTTTACTTCTGCCAGTACCTCGTCTCCTACCTTCCAAACTTTACAGAAGCTTTCCTGCGAACCTTGCAGAACTAGCACTCCTGAAAGAAAGGATATTGTGGAGACATGGCTTAGCCACAGCCTGAGGGATGTTTCCAGAATAAGATCTTCACTCTGCAGCTGAGTGTGCGCTGATATGAAACTTCCTGGCAGATTAAAACTGTGTGCCCGACCGAGACTCGAACTCGGGACCTTTGCCTTTCGCGGGCAAGTGCTCTTCCAACTGAGCTACTGAAGCACGACTCACGCCCGGTACTCACATCTTTACTTCTGCCAGTACCTCGTCTCCTACCTTCCAAACTTTACAGAAGCTCTCCTGCGAACCTTGCAGAACTAGCACTCCTGAAAGATGGATATTGCGGAGACATGGCTTAGCCACAGCCTAGGGGATGTTTCCAGAATGAGATTTTCACTCTGCAGCGGAGTGTGCGCTGATATGAAACTTCCTGGCAGATTGAAACTGTGTGCCCGACTGAGACTCGAACTCGGGACCTTTGCCTTTCGCGGGCAAGTGCTCTACCAACAAAGCTACCGAAGCACGACTCACGCCCGTTACTCACAGCTTTACTTCTGCCAGTACCTCGTCTCCTACCTTCCAAACTTTACAGAAGCTCTCCTGCAAACCTTGCAGAACTAGCACTCCTGAAAGAAAGGATATTGTGGAGACATGGCTTCGCCACAGCCTGGGGGATGTTTCCAGAATGAGATTTTCACTCTGCAGCGGAGTGTGCGCTGATATGAAACTTCCTGGCAGATTAAAACTGTGTGCCCGACCGAGACTCGAACTCAGGAGCTTTGCCTTTCGCGGGCAGGTGCTCTACCAACTGAGCTACCGAAGCACGACTCACGCCCGGTACTCACATCTTTACTTCTGCCAGTACCTCGTATCCTAACTTCCAAACTTTACAGAAGCTCTCCTGCAAACCTTGCAGAACTAGCACTCCTGAAAGAAAGGATATTGCGGAGACATGGCTTAGCCACAGCCTGGGGGATAATTCCAGAATGAGATTTTCACTCTGCAGCGGAGTGTTCGCTGATATGAAACTTCCTAAAAAGATTAAAACTGTGTGCCCGACCGAGACTCGAACTCGGGACCTTTGCCTTTCGCGGGCAAGTGCTCTTCCAACTGAGCTACTGAAGCACGACTCACGCCCGGTACTCACATCTTTACTTCTGCCAGTACCTCGTCTCCTACCTTCCAAACTTTACAGAAGCTCTCCTGCGAACCTTGCAGAACTAGCACTCCTGAAAGATGGATATTGCGGAGACATGGCTTAGCCACAGCCTAGGGGATGTTTCCAGAATGAGATTTTCACTCTGCAGCGGAGTGTGCGCTGATATGAAACTTCCTGGCAGATTGAAACTGTGTGCCCGACTGAGACTCGAACTCGGGACCTTTGCCTTTCGCGGGCAAGTGCTCTACCAACAAAGCTACCGAAGCACGACTCACGCCCGTTACTCACAGCTTTACTTCTGCCAGTACCTCGTCTCCTACCTTCCAAACTTTACAGAAGCTCTCCTGCAAACCTTGCAGAACTAGCACTCCTGAAAGAAAGGATATTGTGGAGACATGGCTTCGCCACAGCCTGGGGGATGTTTCCAGAATGAGATTTTCACTCTGCAGCGGAGTGTGCGCTGATATGAAACTTCCTGGCAGATTAAAACTGTGTGCCCGACTGAGACTCGAACTCAGGAGCTTTGCCTTTCGCGGGCAGGTGCTCTACCAACTGAGCTACCGAAGCACGACTCACGCCCGGTACTCACATCTTTACTTCTGCCAGTACCTCGTCTAATACCTTCCAAACTTTACAGAAGCTCTCCTGCGAACCTTGCAGAACTAGCACTCCTGAAAGAAAGGATATTGCGGAGACATGGCTTAGCCACAGCCTGGGGGATGTTTCCAGAATGAGATTTTCACTCTGCAGCGGAGTGTGCGCTGATATGAAACTTCCTGGCAGATTGAAACTGTGTGCCCGACCGAGACTCGAACTCGGGACCTTTGCCTTTCGCGGGCAAGTGCTCTACCAACTGAGCTACCGAAGCACGACTCACGCCCGGTACTCACAGCTTTACTTCTGCCAGTACCTCGTCTCCTAACTTCCAAACTTTACAGAAGCTCTCCTGCAAACCTTGCAGAACTAGCACTCCTGAAAGAAAGGATATTGCGGAGACATGGCTTAGCCACAGCCTGGGGGATGTTTCCAGAATGAGATTTTCACTCTGCAGCGGAGTGTGTAGTGATATGAAACTTCCTAAAAAGATTAAAACTGTGTGCCCGACCGAGACTCGAACTCGGTACCTTTGCCTTTCGCGGGCAAGTGCTCTACCAACTGAGCTACCGAAGCACGACTCACGCCCGGTACTCACATCTTTACTTCTGCCAGTACCTTGTCTCCTACCTTCCAAACTTAACAGAAGCTCTCCTGCGAACCTTGCAGAACTAGCACTCCCGCGTCCGGCCATCCTGATTTAGGTTTTCCGTGATTTCCCTAAATCGCTCCAGGCAAATGCCGGGATGGTTCCTCTGAAAGGGCACGGCCGACTTCCTTCCCTAATCCGATGAGACCGATGACCTCGCTGTTTGGTCTCTTCCCCCAAAAACCAACCAACTAGCACTCCTGAAAGGAGGATATTGCGGAGACATGGCTTAGCCACAGCCTGGGGGATGTTTCCAGAATGAGATTTTCACTCTGCAGCGGAGTGTGCGCTGATATGAAACTTCCTGGCAGATTAAAACTGTGTGCCCGACCGAGACTCGAACTCGGGACCTTTGCCTTTCGCGGGCAAGTGGTCTACCAACTGGAAGGTAGGAGACGAGGTACTGGCAGAAGTAAAGCTGTGAGTACCGGGCGTGAGTCGTGCTTCGGTAGCTCAGTTGGTAGAGCATTTGCCCGCGAAAGGCAAAGGTCCCGAGTTCGAGTCTCGGTCGGGCACACAGTTTTAATCTGCCAGGAAGTTTCATATCAGCGTACACTCCGCTGCAGAGTGAAAATCTCATTCTGGAATCGTCCGAATTTGTTTATTCGTAGAAGCAGCTTTCCTTGGTATGTTCTGTGCTGAAATGAAAACTGATGCAGTGTCATCTCGTCTCCATGTTCCTGGAATCATTTCACCTGTTTGTAAATCGTAGGAATCGAAGCTTCCATGTGGGGTGTACTGGTTCCTTTCCGCAGCATTTCACCTTAAAAAATTGTGGAGACATACAGCTGTAAGTGTGACAGTTTTTGCCTTTTCCGGTTGTAGCAACATAGGTTTTCTAAACACACGAAAAACTGAAGCCATAATGCCGAATGTGTTTTCGACAACCATTCTGGCCCTTGAAAGTCTGTAATTAAAAACTCTCTCTTTTGATCCTTTAACATGTTTTCCCGGGTAGGGTTTCATAATGTTTTCCTGTAAGGGAAAAGCATCGTCTGGTACAAAAACATATGGTAGGGCCTTGGTGCCACCTGGTAAGCATTCAGCATGTAGCAAGTTAAGTTTCTTTTTGTTAATTAACTCATTTATGCTCGAGTTTTTGAACACACCACCATCTGATATTCTGCCTTGGCAGCCGATATCTGCGTACAAAAAATTGTAGCTGGCATCGACGACAGCAAGCAGCACAATGCTGAAGGAACCTTTATAATTATAATATTCACTTCCACTACCAACAGGGCACTGTAGCACGATATGTTTCCCGTCAATTGCTCCGACACAATGGGGGAACTGAAGAATCTGTGAGAATAAACATGCTGTTTCACTCCAGTCGTTTTCAGTCGCAGGTATCTGAAAGAAAGAAATTTGATTTTCAGGTTTTCGTACATTCGCCAGAGGGCACAAATGATGATGAAGTTGCAGCTGGACCTTCCAGCCCTCCACCACCAAAAATCAGAAGGATGATGGGCGAGAAAAAAGACATGTAGCAACCCTTCAAGATTGCGTCTCAATTGCTAACTAAAGTGCTGCAAAAACAAGAAGACAAGGACGATGAATGCAGTGCGTATGGGCAGTATGTGGCATCAGTTTTAAGGAAATTGCCCGAGTTAGAACGAGCAAAAACAATGGCTTTGCTTAATAATGTATTAATGAAACAACATGTAGTGTATTTAGAAAGTGAGCAGTCGAAAAGGGGTATGAATGTAGCAGGGCCATCATCATCATCATCATCATCATCATCATCATCAAGTAACAATTCCCCTGTTACATTTACAAGCTACGAAGACGGTGACAACGCAGTTGAAGAAGTTGTGTTTGACGAATTATGTAACGTAATTGAGAAATAATAACACTTCGAAAATGTGCTTATTTAACGATGTTTTTCATTTACTTACCATTACATAATCCTTCAGTACTTCCACCAGAGCTCCACATACTTCAGGTACTATTTTAGATATTGCTTGTTTCGAAATGCGAAATATATACGCAAGGCTCTGAAATGAATCTCCTGTTGCCAGGAAACGAAGAGTAACTGCAAGCCTTTGGTTGACTGAAATAGCTTTCCTGAAATTCGTGTCTTTTTTTTGAAACAAATGGTGATATCATATTTGCCAGATATTCAAAATCGGTAGGTGAGATCCGAGTGAAGTTGCGGAAGCCAGAGCCGTCTTCCATACTCAGCTCAAGTAGCAGGTTATTTCCGCCAGTTCTTGTATAGAATGTTTTTCTCCACCAACGACGAGGACGCCTTTCATTTTGTTTGTGTAAACCTTCTAGCATTAATAATGCAGCTCCACATATCATTATTGTTTCTTCGACACCAGACATAACGCAGCAGCAGACGATACGAACACAATAACACAAGGGGCACTGCAGACGGCGTGAACACACGAGAAATGTTTGCCGCCAGTGTGGACGGAAACAGAGACCAGAAACAAAGTCGGAAACATTTGCGAAACATCGCAGAAAACAATGTTTCCGGCAGAAACATGTTTCCAGTGGCAGTGTGTACGCGGCTTGATGTATCTTTTGCATTTCATGCTTTTATGTTTTCGTTTTCTTCAAAGGCAAAGAGAAAAGGTGAAGCAGAGGGTAGGACAGCGTAGATCCTGCGCTTACCGTCATGTATTTTTGATTTTCAAATGTTAAGAAACATAAGATGTTTTTCCTGTTCCTCAGTAAGACGAAGGAATCGCTTTCTGTTAATGAACGAAGGTAGACGCAAGTTATTTTAGAGGGAAATCGGCGGTAGCCGTTTTGGTTGTGAGAATAAGTAAAAAATCTGTATTTTTTATGTGCGTAGAAGGAAGAATATAGTATTACTTCACTGGTGAGAAATTGTTTGAGTCACCATCCCAAGTAGTACTGCAATATACAAAAACCCAAGAAGCCCACCTGTGTACTTCAGAGTCATTACAAAGATTCGATTACAAAAGTAACGACGAACACGGTCAAGATTTTGCAGGTGGATACGGCGATCGGACGTAGTATTATTAATTGGTAAGCATAAACCTACTAATATGAAAAGATTCTTTACCCGTTTTACAGGCATAGGTCAGCTTATTGTGCTTGTCCGACACACTAAAAAATTATTCTCATTATTTCCATATATCTAAACTATTATTATTGTTTTATATTATAGTTACCCAGCAGGGCCTTGCCATTAGTATACCGTCGTCAGCAGCAAAATCAGTGATGTATACCGATGGCATTCTACAGCTCTCTCTTGTGAGTCTTTTAATTCGTCTATAGAAACATCATCTGTCT
This sequence comes from Schistocerca nitens, assembly GCF_023898315.1. NCBI lineage: Eukaryota > Metazoa > Arthropoda > Insecta > Orthoptera > Acrididae > Schistocerca > Schistocerca nitens. Next base: position 991,267,106 of record NC_064614.1, on the reverse strand, counting down.
GAGCAACTTTAACCTTTCTGCTTAGGTTGTTGGCATTGCTATGCAGGCGGCAAGGCTTATGCCAAAATGTGTAATCATATTCTGACAATTTTAATGCCCATCTAGTCAAGCGACTGCTGGGGTCTTTAAACTTAACATCCATACTAAAGCAGCGTGGTCTGTAACTACAATACACCGAAGTCCATACAAGTAACACTTAAAGTAATTTACCCCAAACATGAGAGCTAGCAACACCTTCCTGATAGTACTGTAATTTATTTGTGCTGAGTTCATTTCTCTGGAGGTATAACCAATTGATCTTTCCTCACCATTACATTCCTGACTAAAAGCAGCTCCGACAGTGTAATCTGATGCATCTGTCGAAATAATAAATGGTTTTCCAAAATCTGAATATATTAATAAAGGTGGAATAGTAAAATCTCTTTAATTTTCCTCATTACTGCTTCACACTCATCTGTCCATTCAAATACTACATCATTCTTTAGCAATTTTGTTAAAGGTTTTGCTATTGTAGCATAATGCTGCACAAAACGCCTAAACCTGGGAAAGATTGTAATTCTTTGACGTTTTTTGGGGTTGGAAAATTATCCACTGTTTCAGTTAGCCTAGGGTCTAGGTTAACTCCGTCTGAACTAATGATGTGCTCTAGGTATTGAACCTATTACTGTGAAAAAAAAGCATTTTTTAGTTTTAAACTCAAGTGTGCGCTTTACAATCTAGACAATACATTTCTTAAGCTTTCGGCATGCTATTCCATTGTTTTCGCAAAAAATTACGATGTCGTTAAGAAACACAAGACACATAGTAGGCTTTGGTTTGGTTTGGTTGTTTGGGGAAGGAGACCAGACAGCGTGGTCATCGGTCTCATCGGATTAGGGAAGGAAGGGGAAGGAAGTCGGCCGTGCCCTTTCAGAGGAACCATCCCGGCATTTGCCTGGAGCGATTTAGGGAAATCACGGAAAGCCTAAATCAGGATGGCCGTAGTAGGCTTTAAAACTCTCAATAACAAGTCGGCAAATCTTCGAAAAATGACAGGCGCATTTCTTAGTCCAAAAGGCATCCGTAAGAATTCATACAATCCAGATGGGACCACAAAAGCAAGTTTAGGTCTCTCTTTTGGTGCAATCGGAATCTGCTGATATCCAGAACGCATGTCCAAGAAGGTAAAGTATTTGCAATTTCCTAACCTGTTTAAGGTCTCGTCGATATGTGGCCGAGGGTAAGTGTCCTGTGTGGTAACCTTGTTTAATGCCCTCATATCGACACATAGACGATGGGTTTTCTCACCATTGATTGACTTTTTTGGCACGATTACAATTGGATTGGTCCAAGGACTTGCAGATGGTTGAATTATCTCTGCAACGAATTGCTATTGAATCATATCTTCAACAACAGATGATAATTGATGGAGTAGACGATACGGCTTCTGTGCTATTGGTGTCGCAACTCCTGGGGGAATTTCGTGTTGTATGAGGTCAGTTGTCTTTCCTCGAATAACCACGCATCGTCGTCATTTTCTTGGGCCTTTGTCCCACTTCAGCGCGGGCTCGGCCCTGTCACTATGGATTTGGCGATGTCAGTGTCAGAGGGTGGCTGGAAGTCCTTCTTGTCGCCACCCCGCACGCCGTGGGATGGAATTAGTGTACCCCAGCTGTCTGCATCTAGTGGAAGCAATGAAAAAGTGTGAACGTTTTCAAATGTCTGCGAGTTATGTAAGGGGACCAGTTCAGTATTCACCTAGTGGGATGTGGAAAACGGACTAAAAACCACATCCAGGTGGCACACTGGCCGTCGTCGTTAATCCGCTTGGCGGAGTCGACCTGGGGCCAGCGCGCCTACCAGAGTCCAGGATGCAGTGCATTAGCGCCCTCGGCTAACCTATCAGGTCTGAATAACCATGCATATTCCTCTAAAACTGGATACATAAGATTTTGCTCTGACTCCAGCAAATGTGCCAACTACTCTTTCAACTGATTTCTTAATGAAGGTGTTAATGTGCCAACCTTTCTCACCAGGAAGTTTCATATCAGCACACACACTGCTGCAGAGTGAAACTCATTCTGGAAACATCCCCCAGGCTGTGGCTAATCCATGTCTCCACAATATTATTTCTTTCGGGAGTGCTAGTTCTGCAAGGTTTGCAGGAGAGCTTCTGTAAAGATTGGAAGGTAGGAGACGAGGTACTGGCAGAAGTAAAGCTGTGAGGACGGGGCGCGAGTCATGCTTAGGTAGCTCAGTTGGTAGAGCACTTGCCCGTGAAAGGCAAAGGTCCCGAGTTCGAGTCTCGGTCTGCACACAATTTGAATCTGCCAGGAAGTTTCATATCTGCGCACACTCCGCTGCAGAGTGAAAATCTCATTCCGAAGACAGTGCCATAATCGAGATTGCAATTCCTTCAGAGTTCTCCCGTTTTTCTGTCTAAGGGTGGGCAACTGATCACGGTAACAGCTAACACCACGGTTGTTGGAGTAGTGCTCTGCGAACCCCTTTGCCAAGAATTCAAAAGCAGGTGTTTCCCACAATGCGTCTACTGATTCAACATTAAGTTCACGCATTGTCCGAAAGCTTCAGCTTGGCGTCATTTAACAAAAATGGTCTGGCCATGTGCATGTACATCCTACATCTCTGAGGTTTTGCAAAAATGTTGCTACATTTTCGTCTGCTTTTCCAGCAAAAGAAGGTACAGAAGTTACGGTTGGAAGCATACTGACTATATCTGGTACTAATTTTTTTGTTTCAACTTAAGGGGCTCTTGAATTGCCTTCAGTTGACGCATTTTCGGCAGGTCTGGCTTCATGGTCACGAGTTATCGCGTTAAGCCACTCCTGTAGCTCTGTTTTTTCAAGTGACAGGGTGCTTATCTGCTGTTGCAGTAAAGTAATGCGATCAGGCTCGTTCTGGGCCGCAGTTGCAGCATATGGAGCCAATTCAGTTGGTTGGCGAGGATGTAAATCAGGCATGGTTACAAAACTGGGACTGAGACCGAGCAGATGTACACAAAAAAGGTCTCGCTGTATTCTAAGCAATGGAAAGATGCCTCGGCAGAAGTCTGCCAGAATTATTAACCAGCAGAACACCTTGCAGTAACACATCACATGGCGGCAGAGGCGGTGGGGCATGGAGGAGGTGTACAATGTGGCACGGCCTGCAGCGACTCTTCTATTGCCACAGGCTCGCCCCAGTTTGGGACACGACATAGTGGTGCGTGGCCATGTAGTTTGTTCACATGTTTGATTGCACCGTCATCGTCTAACATGTTGTGTACTCCCAAAGGCATGTCTACTGCAAACAGCTAAGCGGCCCACAATGGTAAACCACTGGGCGTTGCTATAGTTGCCAGCACAATGGATCAGCAAGAAAATATTGATTCGGATCAAACGGTGGGAATGATCCCACTTTCAGACACCAGCATGTACATGTCAGGATGGTATCAGGTGGAAATGCGGAGTGTTTTTCCCACATGTAAAATGACCTATGCCAGAGTAGTAGAGCAAAGCAGGGCCAGTCCATTTTCATAGTGCGGATTGCCTACATCAGGGGCAAGTATGCACTCAGGGGCAAACCTATTGCTCTCCTTTGATTGAGGGGTACTTAACCAACTGTTCTCCTTTGATTGACAGGTACTTAACCTATTGTTCTGCTAAAAGGATCGTTCCTTTTGATTGACAGGCACTTAACCTATTATCCCCCTACCCCATCCCAATTCCCTCCGCCCTCAGGAAACCTCCAAACCCATCCCTCCCCCTTGTTGCTACAGGTAAACTTTCAGGTCTGAGTTATTGGAGTAGCCCCTCTCACTCTTATCAGTTTGATTGGCTACTTAATTAAATTGATCAATTAATTATCCTCTCCCCCTGTGGTAAACCCCCCCACCCCTCTCAACCACCCTCCCAGAAATTGGCGGGAAAAAGACTCAGTTGCTCAGTCATTTGGAGGGAAATAGATTGCTGTGTATAGAATATTGTTTAAACAATTTAGAAAATCTGTGGAATATTGTTTATTTCAACAATTTAGGGGATTCAAGGTAGTGTATGGACTATATGGATATGGGTGGCTCTTTGGTGGAGAGGAAATTCAAGGGTATATTGTTTATTTATAAAAAATTCAGTTTGTGGGGGTTGGATTTCTCTTGCTCATCATTCTCTGCTGTTTGGAAACATGTAGGTCTTGTAAGAAGTAATTACATGGGGCAAACATGTTGCATAACCTAATGTTCGGCACTGTACTCTGCGTGTCTTAACCTAATGTTCAGCCCTTTGTCGGCACTTAACCTATTGTTCTGTTAAGTGGTTTTCCATGATACCCCCATTTCCTTATACTATTGTAGCGCCCTTTGATACCAAATTAAGTAATTAGTTATGTTCTCCCACCATTTTCTCGCACACTTTTAGAATTTCACACGCTTTTGAACGCCATTTCTGGCTCATTCTTCTTTGTCACCCATCCCCTTAAACTATTGCACTGCATTTTACATAAAAATTATGCAGATTAACCTATTGTTCTGCACTTAACCTGCTGTTCTGCTCCATGTCACCCACTCATGCACACCCTCTCCTTAACTATTGTACCGCTAACAACATGTTGATATAAAAAATTTATGAAAATTAATTAATCGATATTCTTCAAATGTATGGGGTAGTTTTTTTTTTTTTTAATTTGCAGCATCCTATTGGTCAGTGAAATCGATTGAATACAGTTCAAACAAAAGATCGCTAATAAAAAACAAATCTCACCACTCAACGCTCAACAGTCAGTGCTGACACTGCCGACTCTGCACACGTCCCCAGGAATCAGGATGTACTGGTGGTCTCTGTGAAGTGACGCCGCCGCCAGGCAACACGTAGGTGTTAGTTCTGGTCCCGCAAGCATGAGGCAGTGGCACCTCCTTCATACTTGACACCTGAGAAACTCCTCTCAAAATACATGTTGATCTAGGCACTGTTGCTGACGCAACCAGACAGGAGCGAAGACCTATTTGCAGAGTGACTCACCATCGCAGACGCTGCAGAAATCCGTTCCATTACTTCTAAGAATAGCACAGGCTGCTTTCTCTTCCTCGCGATCCTAACGAGACATTCGAGCTGTGTCTAGCCATGCTTACCTGCCCAGCACGACTGACACATCGCCGCAAAATGCACACGTGTAGCTACACACCATAGCAAGCGCATCTAAAATGGTTCTCAATGTTATACTGATGTCACATGGCTATGTAAAGTAAGAACCAAGTCGACCTCTTGGAAATTGTATAGTGTCCCAGAAATAGTTAATGCTCGCTTTTGTAGGAGCTTCCATGATGTCTCAGCTTGTCTGCATGGAGATCCTTGTCCTAACAGAACCTGTTTACGAAAATAGTGCAGAATAATGTCGAATGGATTCTTCCTCACGGTCTTAACGTGGCACCCCATCCATCATGTGTTACCCTTCGTACTTTCAACATATGCAAACGTTCTCACCACTATGTAGAGACTTATATATCCCAGCACAAAGGATGTCTAATGAATGAATTGAGCATTGTGATTGGCTCTTATCTAATTTACCTGTCCAATTACTGATGCCGCTGGTGTGGAAGCACCATCCACCTTTTTTTTTTTTTTCTTTCTGCAGACGAGACTTTCAGCACCAAAAAACTATTTTACACAGATTGTCATATTGCACCGACAATTAAACCTTGCAAAGTGCCCTACATATGGTCAAATACGGAAATACTCTTACTCAATTACACTGCTCTCCCACTGAGGACAGGAGCTTGAATATTAGGGCATGAAACTGATCCCCAACACAGCAATATATCACCATATACCATATCGATGTAGTAAACTTATAATTTGAATCATGCACCATACAAAATCACCCCTTATACATCATTTGTACACATACCGCAAAGACAGACAGCATAAGCACGTGCACTGTAAGTATACTCGTGGCACTAGAAGTTTCCCGCAAGGTCGGGCAGTCATCCACTCCTAACGCGTGAGGAGAGTGCACTCAGTGGATCGAAGTCACTCTCAGAAGTGTTCTTCAAATTCGGGGTTGGCTCCCTTTGGCACCAACGCATTACTGTTTCTGGACCGGACATGCTTGCTTGCTTGACTTTCTACAAACATCTCCAGACTATGGGATTACAATAACATATGTAATTTCGCATGGTTTGGTTATCATACCATTTTTGTGGTACTTCTCGATATCGAGCATATAGTAATATCGCTTGCACAGCAGTATCGCTCGCACAATGTAATTCTGAAGATATAGACTGGAAATTATAACACATGCATATACACAGACATACAGAAAACAGAGCAAACACTCTCCAAATGTGGAATATGTGGGTAGGAGGTGACTGGATACAACTGAGTACAGTGCTGTACTATGCCTATCGACCAGTGCATTTGGGCTAGGTGTTGGCAGCAAAACTACTTGTACATTTACAAGCAATTTTAGGACACAGAACGAGAGCTTATGTCATGATCACAGGGGTAGAACTGGCATAAAATCGATAGAATTGCGAAAAATGACAGGAGAATACGTATAAATTGAGGGAATATATACCAAAATGCAGGGAAATTGAGGAAGTACTTGCATATCTTCTGGTTGGTGCAGAACAATTTGTACATGGGAACAAGTATGTGACATCAAGAGGAATCTGAGAATACTCAATCAGAGTACCCCACCCCTTCTCTCGGTACAAGTGAGTAGTGTGAGTACGGGAAATTTTGAATCCCATCATCACAAATGACCCTTTTATCGTCATGAGGTGACAGACTGATTTTAGACTGCAGCACAGTCCTCTTGATTGAATACTGGTCTGCCATACCATAAGCAGTGGCCACGGTGCAGCACCGTGAACACCACTGCACTGGCACTGCAAATAGTCTTTGACAGAGAGGGCTCAAGATGCTATACGATGCACACCCTTAGCCCACCTCTGGGTGTCACCTTCCAATGTGCGATACGCATACATTTTTGAGCATAGACCTGCTAACTCTGCAATTGGCAATCCATCTGCCTCACCCTTCTTAAGACTGATAACCTTCTTGTTCTGTGGAATAATACCATGAGGATTATCGGCCATGTATGAGGATGTGTTGAATTCATTATTGTGGCACCTCATAATTTCATATGGATCACAGTTCTTCACCCAACAGATGAAGCTATCTGTATCCATATAAAGTAATTTAGGATCAGTTTGGACAGGTCTAGTATGCACATCCCCATATAAACAGGTTTTGTAAACTCTACAGCAGTCTTTGCCATCTCAACAGCAACAAAGTTCTTATTGAAAATTGTAACCCACTTAAAATTTGGTCTGGAAATGCATTTCTCTTACACCATAACACCGATCCCATTCAGTTCTAATAAAAATTTCATGTCGTTCCCTCAAATCCTCCATTGTTTTACTGAAAATTGAATTATTCATTAATTTATAAAATCTTTCTCAAAAGTGACACATTGTGGACTGTCTTGTATTCAAATCAATATGCTCCTTCAACCAGGGAGACTGCTTGAAGGAGATAGCCCAGGCGGTTCTAACCAGTTCCACACCAAAGCTGAGACACTGCTGGAGATTATGATAATGAATAATGTCTCTCTGCTTATCCCCCAGCATTGTAATCAGTTTTGGCACGGAGCCTCCTTGCGGAACTAGTTTCTCTGAACACAGTGGCAAATCAGCATGCTCAACCATCAAACTAATAGGATACTTGATTTCTGCTTCCAACCCATACCCTACATCAGAATCAGCTGCCATACCCCCCCATGATTTTTCCACCTGATCCCTTGCATTCACCTTTGGGCACACATCAAAACTCATCAATCTGCAGTGATTGCTGCATGGTATGATCGTATAAGTTATTTACGTCCAGATACATTATGTTACTCGAATCAAGGGATGCGATGAACCTGTCATCCATCCACAGGTTATTTGCCTTCGCAAGCCTATGGACACATTGGCAAAGTCCCCCATGGATCCCTATCTCAAAGAAAAGAAGCATGTCAGCATTGGTCAATAAATCAATGCTGCACTTTGTTTTCTTGAGCACTGTGTCTCAAGACAACCCAAGTGCCGTGTAATAAAAGGTGGGATTCAGAGAATATGTGGCCATGTATAGACTCTGGAATTTCTTGAAAACGTCCACAAGCAGGTGCACGTCTGTGTCCATGTAAAGCTTTGTGTACTCTCCTAAAGTTGAAATACTGAATTCCTGCCAAACATTCATGGCATGTTCATACTGTGCATCTGTTATGGCATCGCCTGTAAGGTTGCTGGAGAATGCAGTTATGTTGGGTAGCCTGGTTTCGTTGAGTTTCCCCACACTATCCACATACTCATATGGGAAAACCCCCTTCCTAGTCACAAGTGGAGACTTTTCCTCATCAGGAAATGCAGCTCAAGTGATATGCATATCCTCCCGAGGTAGAGTTTCAATGAGTTTCTGGAGTGGCGCGTGCATAAAATGTAGATTATCAAGGAAGCTTAGCGTAATTCTTGGCATCATTCATTTGGTGAATGAAATGTATTTCTCAACTATCTCAGGTAGGACACTGACCTGATTGTTCTCCAAGCCGAAATCAGCCAAGTGCTCAACTAAAAAGTGAGCATCATACCCACTTAAATACGAAAGAAAATGGGTATTTGCCTTGATAGCTGGTATTTCAAATTGCATGCATTGTGAGTGGTGCCACAGAACTTCCCCATTAGATGACAGTAACTCCTACGAGGAGTTTCCGCTTTTCTGTCTAATAGCAGCCCACAAATATGAAAATCAACAGTGGTGCCACAGAACTTCCCCATTAGATGACAGTAACTCCTACGAGGAGTTTCCGCTTTTCTGTCTAATAGCAGCCCACAAATATGAAAATCAACAGCATTATTATACAAATCTTCATTCTCCTTTGATTTGGTCATGGGCACATTGTTGCTGTAAAGCTTATCAACCTCCTCTGAAAATTTTTCGAGCTCAGTGAGCAGCCAAACCACAGGATTATCTCCGACGTAAGATTTGTAGTGGTTAAGACTGGAATCATAGGATTATACAATTTGGTATGCTTTTCTGTAAAGGTGGTGTGTGAGGCTGTAGGGTCACCTTCGCAGTGGGTCACAGGAGCGAGGAGGCATTCAAAGTTGGTCTACACTACAAAAGGGCATCGCTCCTGGTGGTGAGCATACTTGAACTTTATGATTTTATTTTCCTCAGTAGGCATAATAGGCAATGGCCTTGCCGCAGTGGATACACCGGTTCCCATGAGATCACCTAAGTTAAGCGCTGTCGGGCGTGGTCGGCACTTGGATGGGTGACCATCCAGGCCGCCATGTGCTGTTGCCATTTTTCGGGGTGCACTCAGCCTCGTGATGCCAATTGAGGAGCTACTCGACTGAATAGTAGCGGCTTCAGTCAAGAGGCCTTTTTTTTCCCAGTAGGCATAATAACACGTACTAGGGCCTTGGAAGCACAGTCTACAAGATGCACTGCTAATAGCATGTCCGAGGAGAAATAATTCAGGCACCTTAAGCAAATATGCTGCTTATGTTCATATTTATTCATCTGGGCAGAAAGGAGTAGTGACATGTCTTTGATCCAAACATAGTGATAATTATCACCTTCAGAAAAGAGCAGCGTGCTTAGATGCAACTCACACTCACTGGCAAATTTTGAGAAATGGAGGGTACTACGACCCTATTGGTTTTATACAGGCGTGCTTTCCTGCCGTGGAAACGGAGCAACTCAAGGTAGTCAATGATCCACCGTATCCCACCATCAAATGCAGTACAGTGCTCTGCATCATTGAACTATCGCACCCCCCCCACCCCCCCCCCCCCACCCCCCCAAAAAGTTGATTCTGGTGTTGAAGAGACAAATCTTCATTATCATTGAGGGGAAACGGTGTGATAACGCAAAGCACATAAATTGCTGAGTGGTTTTGTAAACCCACCTTGAGTGCTATACTGACCCGGTTTTCCGAGATGGAAGTCAGAGGGTCAGCTAAAGCACTCAGCCAAATACTACACCTGGACATCCATACACGTCTATGATCCAGTAAATGGAGGGTCTAGCTATACCAAGCTCACTAAAGATATAGTTAATAAGCATGCATGTATTAATGTCAAAAATAGAAATGATCAGGCTTGTTTTGCATGGTTAATCCTGGCTTGCGAGAGAAATTACACGAGAGATCCACAGTGCACAACTCAGTACGGCAGATACCTTGACATTCATAAGTGTTATAACTTTGATGGTATCAATTTCCCCATCAAGATTCAGGACATACCTAAATTTGAAGGGCAGAATACCTGTATATTGGTTCATGTTTATGGCCTGGAGAAGAAAAGCAAGTCAGATTTAATTACGCACCATCCAGTGGAATAGCAGTGACAGTTTATTGTTTGGCTTTTTGTGTTACATACTTCTTGCATTGTAATGTGTACCTAGTTACAGAGTTTCCCCGTTACGCGCTGATGCTTGTTGTGTTCAAAAATTGAGTAGAATGCAAATTACACAGACCTCGAAATCTGGCGGAAAAACAAAATGTGTGGGAATGTACAAAGCTGCAATCATACACTGCTTGGATGTGTTACTGCAGAAAAATGATGTATCTAGCTACCTATGAAAGAATAACACAGGCCCCCTCTTGTGAGTGATAGTCTGTAGGATATGGTCCTCCCATAGTACGGGTGATGAAACTTTACACTGGTCTGTGCAAGTGGCTTCAATCACTGGCCACCTGCTCCAATGGACCAATACCTGTATATATAATAATATCGCCACATTTGCTCCATGTAAACGCACAGATGGTAGTGCTTGAAATATCAGTTTTGTGATCTGTGAAATGTAGAAACTTTACTTATGAGAATAAACAAACCCAAATACATAACAGCTCCAAGAAATGAGCCGTGACAACAACACACATAGCAGACATTGGCAATCTGATGCTATACTACTACTTACATCACAAGGTGCTCCTTCATCATTGCCTTGAGATGTCATTCCAAATGCCAGTTCAATATGAAACACACAACATTCATGTCTCCAGAAAACTTTGTTATCGTGCAACGCATACATCACCTAAGTTATATGAAAGTGAAGATATTCACTTACTAAACGTTGTTCTCTGAAATTTATTCATAACTTTTCACGGTAGCTTGCAAAGCAAAATATGATACATCACACTCATGGTCTGCCCATAGATACTTAATGCTACCCGTGTGAAAGTGGGCCAGGCTGATGGCTCTTAGATACAAGTAGTTTTCAATCTTCCCTCAGCATCGCAATATATAAAATGGATTTGAGGAGAGTGTGACTGCATCTTATGATTAATACAGTCAACACAAACTTCAAAAAATTAAGAAAGAGCTTTGCAGAATTATCATATACTTTCTGTACGATTGTGTCACTTGACATTAGCCACAGCATCCATAAAAAGGTTTTTGGGATCATGTTGCTCAATAATCTTGGATACAGCCATATTTAAATGGAGCAGCATGTCTGGATGCGATTAAGTTATTTGCATGGTTTCCCTTTACAAACTTATGAAATTCTTTCAGTTCACCAACTCACTTAACATTACACTGGACATACACAGTGTGTCCCAGGTGCATTAGGACTGATTGTGTCAAATTCCAAACTGCAATGCTATCTCATGGCGAGCTGAAGCATTATGATCCTTGAAGTTTCAAAAACAGCTGTGTAGAAAGTCAAAATTCTAGCACTACTGCAACAGGAGTCCTGACCATTAACGAAACAGTGCAAATCTGACACTCATTGCAAAATGGCAGTGGAGCAGTGAGGCAACATAAAGTTTCTTGCGTTCTCCAGCATTTGTGGGCGAGAATTCATCAAATTAGACCCGAATACCAAATTTTCCCACAGTACTAAATGCAACTCCAATAAAGGACTACAATGACTCTTTACAAACACTTTTCAAATGATTTCAGTTGAGTTTTGGTGCAGGGGGAGACTATTTTGAATAAATACAGTGAGTTTGTGAACATAATTTACACTTCATAACCACAGTCAGCCCCCCCCCCCCCCATGAACCATAGACCTTGCCGTTGGTGGGGAGGCTTACGTGCCTCAGCGATACAGATAGCTGTACCGTAGGTGCAACCACAACGGAGGGGTATCTGTTGAGAGGCCAGACAAACGTATGGTTCCTGGAGAGGGGCAGCAGCCTTTTCAGTAGTTGCAGGGGCAACAGTCTGGATGATTGACTGATCTGGCCTTGTAACACTAACCAAAACAGCCTTGCTGTGCTGGTACTGCGAACGGCTGAAAGCAAGGGGAAACTACAGCCATAATTTTTCCCGAGGGCATGCAGCTTTACTGTATGGATAAATGATGATGGCGTCTTCTTGGATAAAATATTCCGGAGGTAAAATAGTCCCCCATTCAGATCTCCGAGTGGGGACTACTCAGGAGGACGTCGTTATCAGGAGAAAGAAAACTGGCGTTCTATGGATCGGAGCATGGAATGTCAGATCCCTTAATCGGGCAGGTAGGTTAGAAAATTTAAAAAGGGAAATGGATAGGTTAAAGTTGGTTATAATAGGAACTGGTGAAGTTCGGTGGCAGGAGGAACAAGACTTTTGGTCAGGTGAATACAGGGTTATAAATACAAAATCAAATAGGGGTAATGCAGGAGTAGGTTTAATAATGAATAGGAAAATAGGAAGGCGGGTAAGCTACTACAAACAGCACAGCGAACGCATTGTTGTGGCCAAGATAGACACGAAGCCCACGCCTACGACAGTAGTCCAAGTCTATATGCCAACTAGATCTGCAGATGATGAAGAAATTGAAGAAATGTAAGATGAAATAAAAGAAATTATTCAGATAGTGAAGGGAGACGAAAATTTAATAGTCATGGGTGACTGGAATTCGGTAGTAGGAAAAGGGAGAGAAGGAAACGTAGTAGGTGCATATGGATTGGGGGTACGAAATGAAAGAGGAAGCCGCCTGGCGGAATTTTGCTCAGAACACAACTTAATCGTAGCTAACACTTGGTTCAAGAATCATGAAAGAAGGCTGTATACATGGAAGAAGCCTGGAGATACTGACAGGTTTCAGATAGATTATATAATGGTAAGACAGAGATTTAGGAACCAGGTTCTAAATTGTACGACATTTACAGGGGCAGATGTGGACTCTGACCACAATCTATTGGTTATGAACTGTAGATTAAAACTGAAGAAACTGCAAAAAGGTGGGAATTTAAGGAGATGGGACCTGGATAAACTGACTAAACCAGAGGTTGTACAGAGTTTCAGGGAGAGCGCAAGGGAACAATTTACAGGAATGGGGGAATAAAATACAGTAGAAGAAATTGGGTAGCTTTGAGGAATGAAATAGTGAAGGCAGCAGAGGATCAAGTAGGTAAAAAGATGAGGGCTAGTAGAAATCCTTGGGTGACAGAAGAAATACTGAATTTCATTGATGAAAGGAGAAAATATAAAAATGCAGTAAATGAAGCAGGCAAAAAGGAATACAAACGTCTCAAAAATGAGATCAACAGGAAGTGCAAAATGGCTAAGCAGGCATGGCTAGAGGACAAATGTAAGGATGTAGAGGCTTATCTCACTAGGGGTAAGATAGATACAGCCTACAGAAAATTAAAGAGATCTTTGGAGAAAAGAGAACTACTTGTATGAATATCAAGAGCTCAGATGGGAACCCAGTTCTAAGCAAAGAAGGGAAAGCAGAAAGGTGGAAGGAGTATATAGAGGGTCTATACAAGGGCGATGTACTTGAGGGCAATGTTATAGAAATGGAAGAGGATGTAGATGAAGATGAAATGCGAGATATGAGACTGCGTGAAGAGTTTGATATACCACTGAAAGACCTAAGTCGAAACAAGGCCCCGGGAGTAGACAACATTCCATCAGAACTACTGACAGCCTCGGGAGAGCCAGTCCTGACAAAACTCTACCATCTGGTGAGCAAAATGTATGAGACAGGTAAAATACCCTCAGACTTCAAGAAGAATATAATAATTCCAATCCCAAATAAAGCAGGCGTTGACATATGTGAAAATTACAGAACTATCAGTTTAATAAGTCACGGCTGCAAAATACTAACGCGAATTCTTTACAGACGAATGGAAAAATTGGTAGAAGCCGACCTTGGGGAAGATCAGTTTGGATTCCATAGAAATATGGGAACACGTGAGGCAATACTGACCCTACGACTTATTTTAGAAGCTAGATTAAGAAAAGGCAAACCTAAGTTTCTAACATTTGTAGACTTAGAGAAAGCTTTTGACAATGTTGACTGGAATACTCTCTTTCAAATTCTGAAGGTGGCAGGGGCAAAATACAGGGAGCGAAAGGCTATTTACAATTTGTACAGAAACCAGATGGCAGTTATAAGAGTCTAGGGACATGAAAGGGAAGCAATGGTTGGGAAGGGAGTGAGACAGGGTTGTAGCCTATCCCCGATGTTATTCAATCTGTATATTGAGCAAGCAGTAAAGGAAACAAAAGAAAAATTCGGAGTAGGTATTAAAATCCATGGAGAAGAAATAAAAACTTTGAAGTTCGCCGATGACATTGTAATTCTGTCAGAGACAGCAAAGGACTTGGAAGAGCAATTGAACGGAATGCATAGTGTCTTGAAAGAAGGATATAAGATGAACATCAACAAAAGCAAAACAAGGATAGTGGAATGTAGTCGAATTAAGTCGGGTGATGTTGAGGGAATTAGATTAGAAAATGAGGCACTTAAAGTAGTAAAGGAGTTTTGCTATTTGGGGAGCAAAATAACTGATGATGGTCGAAGTAGAGAGGATATAAAATGTAGACTGGCAATGGCAAGGAAAGCGTTTCTGAAGAAGAGAAGTTTGTTAACATCGAGTATAGATTTAAGTGTCAGGAAGTCGTTTCTGAAAGTATTTGAATGGAGTGTAGCCATGTATGAAAGGAAACAAGGACGATAACTAATTTGGACAAGAAGAGAATAGAAGCTTTCGAAATGTGGTGCTAAAGAAGAATGCTGAAGATTAGATGGGTAGATCACATAACTAATGAGGAGGTACTGAATAGGATTGGGGAGAAGTTTGTGGCACAACTTGACTAGAAGAAGGGATCGGTTGCTAGGACATGTTCTGAGGCATCAAGGGATCACCAATTTAGTATTGGAGGGCAGTGTGGAGGGTAAAAATCATAAAGGGAGACCAAGAGATGAATACACTAACCAGATTCAGAGGGATGTAGGCTGCAGTACGTACTGGGAGATGAAGAGGCTTGCACAGGATAGAGTAGCATGGAGAGCTGCATCAAACCAGTCTCAGGACTGAAGACCACAACAACAACAACAACAACCACCAGCACAGTCCTAACAGAATTTGGAGACACTGCTTAACTACATATATTCCTCAGTAGGACTTGTGTGTCTTTAGGTAGTTTAAGCATGGGTAAGAAACACAAATGGCAAATGCATTTCACCACATACCCTCCGATATGTCTTATGAAGTAGGCAAAGTATGAAAGGTCTCTTAACAGAGCATTCACTCTGGGCACTGTGGACCAAATCATATTCTGTGAAGTATCGAGTGTTATGTTGACCACACACAGCTTGCCTCGCATCGCACACTAGACACACTCCAAACCTTATGCTGTGAGGAAGTCGTTATGAAGGTAGATGAAATTTTTGATTCCCAGACACAGGTAGCTGCTGTTCCTTTCAAATTATTTCTCAGAGTAATCAGACTTAACATGGAATGGTTCACTGAACTCAAAGGCATGACAAGGAAATGCGACTGTAACTGCACTTACGGAGCTTCATTTCAGAAAGAAATACTCCATGGTGCTATTGTTCAGAACCTTGTTCACAACAGAATATGGGCTGGGATTTTAAAACATTGCAATCCTGGTCTCACTGATGTATTCAAAGTGTGTGAACCTCAGGATGTGCAATATTGGCTGTGGATAGTTCTAAACAAGCTCAACAACATGCAGCAAATGTAAACAACAGTTGTGAGTAGCACCATAAGCAGTATGCGAGGCATCCAGTCAGTTTGTAAGTTCTTGTGCTCTGAAGTCTTGTGTTGGGTGCAATGTAAGTAAAATGCTAAACTGCTGTAAGTCATGACACACACAGCAAGTGTGCCTGCAAAAGAATCGCAAAGTAAACTGTATTCCACATAAATCTAAAAGTGAGAAGACAGAAATAAAGCTACATGCACAGTGCAAAATTTTATTCATTCAAATCGGCTCTCCTCAAAGAGGCAAACAACAACACACAGTGTCACTCACCAACCAGACGAATGGAGATTCCTGAAAGTCAGACCTGTGACACACAATCAGAGGAATGACCACAAACTGTTCAACTCTTTACAGACTTGCAAACAAACTATACCATTTCTGTGACACAGTGGTGCTTCAATCACATTATTTAATCAGAATACATATGGTCAAGTGAAACGTCCTAAGCTACATATATCACATCTGCACCTCACAGCCTACAGTGAAGAAACGGTTTCTGTTCTTGATATGTACACTTTGCAACAAAAATATAAACTATACCTACTCAAGTTTTCTCATACCAGCATTCATCAACTGTGTGAAAAACGTGGATATTTGTTCGATGACACATTGAGACATGCAAAGAATTCTCAAGTGCAGTATACGGTCAAGGACAACACTCAACCAAAGTTGTAATTTGTATGTCTGTACCTCACACTGTTTGCAATGAAATTACTTCTCAACTCAATTGTTTGGGAGAAACTGATTCTTTGAAACCCATTTCAGAAAAACAATGGACATATCCTCTGATTATTACAAGAAAATCAAATGGTAAAATCAGACTTTGTGGAGACTTTAAAGTAACAGTTAATGCCCAGACAGTTATTGATTCTTTCCTGCTTCGACATATCGAGAACTTATGTATTGCCTAGCATGTGGACAGTACTTTTCCAAAATTGATTTAGCTGATACTTACTTTCAACTTCCCCTGGATGTGGAAGAGAAAAACTTTCTGGTGATCAATACACACTTCAGGTTATATCACTAGCAGTGCCTCCCCTTCAGAAGTACACCTACTCCTGCACTGTTTCAATGCTTTCTCGACCTATTAATGTTGAAAGTTCCATCCTGTTCAAATTCTTTGAATGACATTGTGCCCAGACAAACACTAGAACTGAGTGTCAAAAATTTATAATCCATTTTTCAAGTTGGATGTTACCTTCTCATAAAAATATACAGGAACTACGAGCAGTTCCTCAAAAAAATATTACTACATTAAATTTATTCTGAATACAGTGCAAGTTATTGCTTCTTCACATTGCCTCTGGTGTAAGATGTTTGTTTCCTATTGACCAGAGAATACAAAAAATCATTTCATAAGTTGAAAAATGCACTGTTTACTCACCCATATGTTATTCACTATGATTTGCAGAAATTGGTATTGCTTGCAGTTGCTGCATCGTCACACAAATAGAGGCAGTTTTATTTCACATGGTTGAAAACACTGAATGCTCCTTATTGACCAAGTGACAACTAGAAAAGAAATTCTTAGCCATCACATATGGTGTCATAAAACTCCATCAATATCTCCATAGCAGAAATTTTTTTCTCATGATTGATCATAAGTTGCTGATTGCTTGTTTTCATCAAACAATAAATGTGCCTTATCATACAGCACATAAGCTGCAATGTTGGTCATTACTTCTGTCAAATTACCAGTATGAAATTCTTTATCAACTTATGGCACAGCACACAAACGCTGACATTCTGTCTCGCTTACCTATGGGGATGTGATCTGAAATTCTATGCATCAGAAGATTCTTGTCTTCAAATTGACCACTCTGATATGCAAGCACTACAAGCTTTTTCCATTAACTGTTGGTGGCTCACACAACCTACTAAACACGATCAATCGCTCAAGTACTACATTTACATTGGTTGGCCTTATACTCCAAAATCAATCCCAGATGCAGTAGTTTGCAAACACCACATATGCAATGGAACAGTCCCTCTCTTCAGAGTAGTGTAATTTTATTGCATGTTGAACAAAAGATAGTCATGATTCCTGCATCACGCAGCAGAATGTTTTGAAACTTTATGCAGACAACATTCGAAAATTGTTAAAACTATGTTGCTAGTGTGTCAACATTGTACATGGTTCATTCTTGATAAACAGCATGAACAAATAGTTGCCAACTGCCACACACACTATGACATCAAGAATTTTTCAGTTGGCCTCGACCTGACGGTCCTTGGCAACGAACCCATACTGATTTTGCTGGTCCTTTCTGGAACACACAGTGGCTAGTTATTGTCCATGCACAAAGTAGATATCTGTGACATTTCAATGAATTAACCAATTAGAGCTAGCACTGTTGATGTGCTCACTTCTATCTGTTGTTTAGAAGGCCTTTTTACAAACTATAGTTTTGGATAATGGTATGCAGCTTTCTTCATTTGAATTTCAACTATTTTGCCAACAATATGGAATACAACATGTCTGAATGGCTTCATTGTCTTCTTGATTGAATGGTGAAGCTCAAAATTTCATTTGCACTTTCAAGGGTCAGACGTTCAAATTTCATTCTTCGCACTTGAGGGAAAAATCCTTTGCTGTTGATTCTCAGCACCTTTTGCTTTTCATGTCATTTTGCGGGCAGCACTGTTACACGGCCATTGTCACCGCATTTTTTGCATATTCTTCACCCTCAACAGCTTGTTCCAGATGCCAACTTTTCAACGAAGTTCCACACAAACAACAAAGTTTCCTAACACACCTATAACAAACCTCAAAACTGGGAATCCAGCATTCTCATTCAGACTACTGGCCAAGCTCAGTACAGCATTCATTGCAGAACAGTCACACATCAACGGCACCAATTCAAACTTTTTCATTATTATTGTGATCCTGCCATGGACTTTCATTTTTCACTAACACTGCCTGCAACCCAGTCTGCTGCCACTGAGCAGCCTTTGCTGATGTGTGATGTTCAGGTAAATGGGTCAACAGATAACTGCCATGCACATTGACCCTCGCCCACCTACGCACCCGATGCCATGGCATGCGTCACCATTTACAGTGACATCAGTCATGGACATTGAACCTACATCAGCTTCACAATCTTCAGTTTTGTCAGCAGCACCACTGCTGCACCCACCTGTGGCATTGGGTGGATGTCCTACATCTGGTTTTTTTGCCAGATGTTCCCAATGGTTCGCATGGTGAATGTCAGGACACAGGTTGGTTAGTGCCATTTGTTACTGAGCCGCATCAAACTCCAGCTGCACCATGGCACAAATCTTCCCCACGCCATCACCTGCGCCCACACTATGTGATGAGGGTGTGAAGTTTTGTGTGGAGGAGGAACGTGAAATAGATGGTGTCTATGTTGACCAGGCATGGCCCTCCATGTGCCACCCACGTCTTTGTAGAGGATATGATTTTTAAAGAGGCTATCAGCAGGCACCAGCATGAGCTTAACCACCTACAGGGCTAACTGTATTCTTATATAGGCCACCACAGACACCATCAGAGTAAGCTGTCTTTGCTTTTAATCACTGAATGCAATGTATCCATCCACAGTCCTTTTAAGATGGTGCACACTGAGCTCTGCCCTAAATATCTGAAGACTTGCAGTTAGACAACTAAGTACCTAGCATGACGCTACTAATATTGCACAGAGAATTCAGTGACTGAAACTGTTAGCAAATCAACATTGTTGTACAGACAATTCAGAGATTGAAAATGTTAGCAAGAGATCAACTTCATTATATGAAGTGATTGGCTGTATGACAACCAGGATGGAACAGACACACAAAAAATATGTATAGTACACTTTACTTTGAACACTGTGTGAATAAATATGTTCATTTCTTTAAAGTCAGTACCACCAATAGACTGTTTTTTATTTGCAGTGTTGCATTACATGGCATACTGTTGTATTTAAAATACACTATTAGACACATTGTCTAAGGGTCAATGTGTCTAATTGTGCATTTTAAAAATGACAGTATACCATCTTAGGCACTGTATAACATTAAGACACTTGATAATGGCACTTTAAAGCCAAAATCATGATTGTGTAATGTAACACCGCAAATAAAAAACAGTCTAATGGCAGTACTGACTTTAAAGAAATATATTATGACTGTGGCCCAACATTATGAAAAAGATTATTGAATATGTTCATGTTTTACTCACTTGTTAAATGTTTGTAGTTGGTTGGTTGGTTCTTTGGGGAAGGAGACCAGACAGCGAGGTCATCGGTCTCATCGGATTAGGGAAGGAAGTCGGCCATGCCCTTTCAAAGGAACCATCCCGGCATTTGCCTGGAGCGATTTAGGGAAATCACGGAAAATCTAAATCAGAATGGCCGGACATGGGATTGAACTGTCGTCCTCCTGAATGCGAGTCCAGTGTCTAACCACTACGCCACCTCTCTCGGTAAATGTTTGTAGTGTTATACATTACCTCATTTCAACTACAGTGAACATAGTGAACAGAGTGGCCGCAGAATAAATTAGCTATTTCCTGATATACTGTATTCCTACTGGCATCAACAACTGTAATCTGTCCTAAGGAGATATCACTTTGTTTCCAACACTCAGGACACATGCTGCAACACACAAGTATTTTACACATCAATTATTTGTTGATTCATCAATGATGAGACCAAATTTGTCTTGTGTGTTTTAATAGCTGCACATAAGTTGCTTTGCAATAAAATTATTTATAATCCCTCATACTTTTATTCTGAACTGGGGTTTACAGCTTCGGAAAACTTCAGCAAATATTCAATCACCCAAAGTGGTAACTCATGCTGGGAAACAAAACTGGCAATGTGAATTTTAGGGACTTCACATGTCTGCTGTTATTAAATTATCACTATCTGATGGTGTATCGATTTTCAGTTGCCTCTGTTGTACAACTCACTACACTTCACTTCATGCTTCTATCCACTTGTGTTATTTACTGTATCACTGTTACCATTGTTTTCACATCACAATTACAAGTGAAGCAGAAGGTATGATAACGCATTTTTACTGCTTCTTTTTACCCATTGAGTATTAAACTTGATAACATATTCTACTGTGTCACATGCTGACAGCACAGATTCAGAATCCAAATTCAAACTGAAGGTACGTTTACACTGGGATACATGTATCGCGACATGTATGAGCGACATGTCAATTTGACATGTCGCGATACATCACCTCATACAAAAATTCACGGAACTTGTATGCGGACCCTCGAGCTCATACATGTCGCGTATACATTTTGTATATCGCTTTTTGGCCATATACGCGACATGTATGAGCGACATTTGAAGAACTCGCGCATGTGCAGTACTATCATTTCCTGTCGTCTTGTCGACTGCCGCTTATTTCGACGATTAGCGCATGCGTAGTACCAGGCTCTTTGGCGGCTGTTTGAGTTTTGAAGGTGCCGACTGTCGTTTCGACGTTAATGTATCTGCATAGAATATCAAAAAGTGCCATATGCAACATTATTCTTCGTGTTTGCGAGGCCATTGTGCAAGTTTTATCCCAAGAAGTGAAGGTAAAAGTTTTATATATATATATATCAGAGTATGTAATACATTATATAATTTTTTCATGCATATGGCACGTATATCAATGTTTCGCTATTATTCCGGCTTCCTCGCGTGATAATGTTGACAACGGATGCCGACAATCGTGTGTGAGACGTTGGCATTAGCAATGGCGCGACAATGCAAATGTTTTGTCATGAAATCTTCGTTTTACGAGGAATCCCCAGTGGCTAAAAACCGGAGTGTTACTGCCAACTGACCCTCTGGTGGAATCGCTTCCCGAAAGTTTGTGTTGGTTTTGGACACAAGAGGAGCCACAAGTGATAACAAACCGCGGAAATCCTCCATACTCATCCTAACATAATTTCTAAAATATGCGCCATCCTCTAGCGTTAATTCGCGAGAAACTCTCTGTGCCACCATCTACGCTTCCTCCGCCTTTTCTTCCTATCATCTTCCAAAAGAGCAAGTGTATCAGCACATAAAAATGTGAAATCTTCCAAATCGTCGTCGGAAGCTATCGCACAGTGATACATATCAAGCAGTGTAAACGCACGCTCATACATGTATGAGGTTGATACTTGTCAACTCATACAAGTCGCGATACATGTCGCAAAATCGCATATACATGTATCTCATACATGTGCCGATACAAATCGCAGTGTAAACGTACCTTGACATATACACACAAATCAACAATTCATTGCTTTGTACAAGGTCTTTGTGTCACCTGATAAGTCACTAAATGTCCAGTGGACCGAGCAATGTGGCACAGTTGTAAGTACACTGGATTCGCATTCGGGAGGACGATGGTTCAAATCCGCGTACGACCACCCTGATTTAGGTTTTCTGTGATTTCCCTAAATTGATTCAGGTAAATGCCGAGATGGTTCCTTTGAAAGTTGGTCCCTTCCCCCAACCAACAACAATGCCCAGTGCCTTATGAACAGTTCCCCATTGCCCCTCTTCAAGATCGAACTGGACTAAATCAGGCCATTTTGGCTGTGTAGTACTCATTTTCCATGGGTTTTGCAGCCCTTGCATCATTGTGCTTGCAAGAATTTTGTTTGTTTGTTTGTTGTGTGTGTGTTTTTTTTTCTATTTTGGAAGAAGGAACTTTTGTCCAAAAGCTTAAATGTTTAGCAGTCTTTTCAGTGTGCCTGTCTGCAACTCGATGCCACCTACATGGGGTGAGGAGCAATGTATGAACTTACAATTATTCTATACACAGTTGTAGTGTTAAGAACTATAGGGACAAAAGCTTCTGATCTATAGTTAAATTAAAAGGTCACTTACATAACCAGTACATATACATCAAGAGTGTTGAAGCTTTTTGTTTCGGTCAGAATTCTGTTACGTATCTGAACTTTCTAATTTTCAGAAGCTTCAAACCATGTATCTGTAGCAGTATATACTACTGCAATACAACTTTCATCATGTAAGATGATTTAATTTCAGTTGCATGAAACATTAAACTACTTGCTAATATTGTATGTAGTAGAGACCATCAGTCCCATGTCTGCAGCTGGGAACATAATTTGAAATACACAGATCTCGATCCATTCCAACTGTGTCACCCTTGGCAGTGTTTAACATGTGGTGCTCGGTTTCCTTGCCAGTTATCCCCACATGAATCAGCATGATGAAGAGCATACACTGGTTGTAAATATACTCTCATTGCTGTCTTTCAGTGGAAATTTGGATGCAGAGTATTCAGGGATGTCTTGAATCATGAAAAAGATCACCAGTAATGACAACACAATGCTCTCTCCCCCTTCATGTTGGCAACCTCCTGTTACGCAAGCACATAACACTCCCACACAACCATGTGGATGTTTCCATGTGCAACACTGACAGTGCTACTCAAATAAGGTAACACATCATTCCACGTGGAAACTATTCATAGAGAGCATGAGATGTCTCTGGGTAAGCATAGGACAGCAGGGTAAGACTCCAGTGGGAGAGATGTACTAGCTCATGTTAATGTGCAATTGTGAGTTGTACAATTATTTTTTGCTAAAAGAATACCAGAAAATTTCACAAAGTTTATAAAAAATTTAATATTTTAAGACTACTTAAAAAAAAAGGAACATCTTACAAAATTTCAAAGGATCTGGCAACAATGTCCCTTTACCCCTTTATGACAAAACAGTATTAAATTGTGCACTACCACCTGGATGCATCTCATCTGTTATTACACTCCCAACTGTGTTAACTTCTGTGACCATGTCAGTAGCTGGCAGGGATGTTAAACTTCGATTTTTTTGCTGTTCTGGTTCAGAAAGGGAGAAAGCACAATGAAAATATTACCCAATCATTCACAGATCTTCCAATTACCTTTTGAAAGAAAATAAGTGCCTTCCACTACTTTCTGAGACAGCAAAGGAGCAAATGACAATATAAATATAGATATTTTGTCTCGCAAACTAGAATATCTAGGTCTCTGGAAAGGTGAAAAGTGGTGGGAGGGGGTAAGCAGGAAGGAGGTCATGTGGAGGAGGGGGGAATGGAGGGAAAAGCTATATGCAGAACAATATGTAAGATTTGAGAAAGAAAAGATCTTGGGGACAGAATGACATGTATTAAACTTGTGCAAACCTTTTTCATAGTTAATTATTCATATGAAATATACGCCTGCGAAAGGGAAACCGTGTGTCCATGGCAGGGGTGGACAACAGGCTGACACATGGGCAGACAGGTAGCAGTGTCATTTCTGCACCAGCTGGGAGCATGTGAGCAGTGTTACAATGACCTGGATACTGTGGGGCAATGTTGGAGCAGCCTAGCCTCTGGCATCAGCTATTTTATACATCATTAACTGCAGGTTGTTTAATGCCATGTTGTGAGCACTATTAATATCTTAGTCTGTGGATGCATTTTTACATAATTCATATGGACTGTCTTTGATAAAGGGAGCTGCATTCAACTGTTTGTTTCCTTTACAATAAAAATGGAGAATCACACTCCCCACAAATGTATAACAACTTAAAAAATGAATTTCTGTTGCTGAGATGCCATTCAAAACTAGTAATTTTTTGATAGCAGTATTTCAGTTTAGCCATTTGAACATAAAGCTGTATAAACAAAACTATTTTGTAATTAAAGTCAACATTTAATTTACAGTTTTGCTCAACTTCTACTTACATAGCAAAAACAAAATTTCTCTGGTATCAACACCAGCTGTGAGCCTGGCTAGTAATTTTCCGCTTAATCCTAATATATACTATTCAACGAAGCTTTTCCCTTTCATTTCCAGTTACTTCTGCAGATGAATCTGTCAGCTAGTTAACATTGCTGTTCTGTACACTTTTACTGTACAAATATACTGCTCAGGTCAATTTGATCTGTAATGAAAATACTGCAAAAAGCTTTTTCATACAGTTGTTGATACTGTCAAATTTCTGTGTGTTGCTAAAAATAATTGTAATAAGCTTCTACCCACTTCAAACACTACAAATTGCAATAAGTTTATCAGTACATAGTCTTTTTTTCTCTAGTGGATTTCTTATCAAACCGTAGAAACGCGGTCTTTTACAGAATGTTTCATTGGACATGGTTGCCCGAAATATGTTCTGCTCAGAATCCTAATCCCACAAAGTTTTTGTAGATTTCCCCATGTGACCGATGTACTGTGTGTCAGCAAGGAATGAGAGTCCTACGTGTGTGTGAAAAAGGGAACCATCGATGTTTGACCACTGTTCTCCACAAATTTGCTGCCCCTCAATATTTGACATCACTATTATTTTATTTTGAAGCACTGTAAAAATACTATTTGAAATTGTGGTTGCATATCTGGGAACTCCAGGGTATTTTTGATGCCATTCGAAGCTGATAGGCAGTCATGTTGTGCTGGTAGGTGTAAGGGTTATTCTGTACCCTCGTTTTTACACAGAAAATACTGAACACTATTTTGTAGAGGCTAAGGAGTGTCATTAGAACATTTGTTTTCAGATTTGTAGCTGACATGGTCTTCAAATTCTGAAGGTTTCCTCCACCTGTTGAGGAATTTACTAAGTCTTCCAATTCAATATCAGTCATTGATCCACCTGGCATGGTGTCACAATTCGAACTGAGCAGCAGAAATAGTATGATTCAAATAACTGAGAAGCACTAAGCAATATCTTGGAGAAAGCAAGAAACAAGCCCATTGTTGTAAATGCAGAGGCATTGTTGACAGTTGGGTACATTTTGTAATGATAAAGTTCATTATTATGATAAAGTGTAGCAGAAAACTACAAAATATTTGATATTAGAGTAATCATACTTATGTTGGGTCATTATGATTTATGACTCACCGACTTAAAATATTTTAAAAGATCTTTACACACACATTTCTCATGCATTTTCAGACAAAAGTAATCAAATTTCATAAAGCTGCTTTAGTATTTAAATAATGAGAACTGAAATTTACAACCAATTTGGATAGCAGAGCCAAACAGTACAGCAGGGTTAAAGGTTATAGCCTATTTTCTCCCACTCTAGAAAGCATTGGGGTGTTCAAAATAAGGCAATGCTTTTTTTAACATTATCATACAAAATAGTAATTTTAAGATGCTGAAAACTCTACAGTTGAAAATTGTATGGTTGGTGGTGACTTAACTATTCTAAATGATATGTAGTTATGAGATAAATGAAAAGGTACTGCTGAGATAAACTGATATTTATCAGAAGAAAAAGAAATTAAAGTAGAAGATAGATGCCTTTTACAGTGCCATATTTCTGTGCCCCAGAATAAAAAAGCATTTAGAAACTTCTACTGCATGACCAAAGAACAAATTTAAACTCCGCAAGCAAATAGCCCATTTCACTCTTTCTTTTATATTAGTGCCATAATAACAAATTGAATAATATACTAATAATACACTGATACACAAAATTCATTTTAAGCTTTATTAAAAATAAAACAATAATACATGCAATGGAAAGCCTTCACTGTTATGGGTATTAAATACCATGATGCACACCACATGAAGCGTTTTCTGGAAGTACACTCATACCATCTCCATTGCGATAAGGAGAAATACTATATGCTGAAATTTATGTTCATGGAGCCTCAATGTGAAGTATTCAAAGCCTCTTTCACATCAATAAATTGTTCACTACATTTATGACAATTTTTTGCGTCACTTCAAGTGTGTGTTGTTTGGCATCATGGAAGGAGAAATACTGAATGTGAGTGTTATCATCCTATTACCCTCTTGCTTTGCATGTTTTCAAGTCTTCAGCACAGATTTTAAGCTTCATTGGTAGCCATGTGATTTGTGATGCCCAGGCAGTGACAGATAAATTGCTATTTTTCATCATTCCCTTCAAAGTTCTTCAAATGTACACCACGATCTACATTATTTACTTTGAGAGAATACTATAATTACCAGAAACATTTTTTTAATACGTGGCGTGTTGACAAATGTTATCAGGTTAACTTCCCCATTCAAACAGAGGAGTTTTCATTAATTTTATGGGAGTATAACAAATCATCTTCCATCACTTTTGACTCTCGTGTTCTGAAACAGAAGAAAAATGAGAATAGACCTACGAAAACAAACATGCACGCACGCACGCACGCACGCACGCATGCACACGCACACGCACACGCACACACTTGTACATTTAAGACTCTCATTTTGAGCTATAAAAAGCAGTTTACAGGAGCTATGTCAATAATTCTACATAGGATATCTAAAACCTGTGCCCTTATTTATTGATGTGCAGAGCTGTATGGTCTTGTTTGTCAATAATATTTGTGTGTGACATGAATGCAACATGATCCCATGCTTCTAATACAGTTATGCACTAAAACTGCACAGAAATTTTGTATGTATATAATTTTAGTAGTATCTCCCAAGTAAACTTTTTTTTGGTTTGAATAATTTGAGCTTATTTATTGTTGGGTAAAGCATGATGGATAAAGTATGAACTCCAGGCAAGCCGCTGTTTTCCAAGTTCATTTTTAAGTGACTTAACTTTACTGCTGGTGTATGCAATCTCAATTCTACAGGACCTATGGAATACAGTGAGCTGATAGATACTTAGATTAGATATTTCTGGTGTTTGCCAGTAATATACCACTCAAGTTCTGTAACAGAATTATTTATAATAGTTTACGAATGAATAACCTGCATTATGTGGACACAAGAAAGTCACATTTCGCGATTCTGTGTCATAGGAATAATGGCACTGGTCTATGCTTGAATGACATACGACACACAGGCTATGGAGCTGTCATTTCATAAGGGATTGTAACATATATATTACTGAAACAACAAAATAGTTTCTACATGCAGAGAAACCATCAGCAGGGCCACTCCATGCCAACTACTCTTATTTCAAGAAAGTTCCCTCATGATTATCACAGATTTTGATGAAATTTTGTGTGAAAATTCACACATGCCAATAAGCATTGGTAAAGCATTATTTCTGACAAGGTAATACTTACAGAGATATAGCCATTTGCTTGTCCCTGTAGTGCAACTTTCAATAATACACCACTGAGTTGAGAGAGAAACCAGGCCATATTGTACAACTACTTTTGGTCTTTTAAGTGAAATAATAATAAAAAAAGATTTCCTGAGCAATTTTCATCCAGATAATTTGAAGCAAAGTTGATAGAAAATATAGCTGCTTGAGAAAATGTAGAGTTTGCCTTTGTATATCTGTAGAAATAATTGCAAGATAATGTAAAATTTTTCATTTATTAAGTTACAAACGAAAGGTCATAGTTCACAAATTGAGGACAAAGTTGATGATTTTTGTAAAAATAGCAAAAATAGGTAATATCAGCTCACTTTTCCAAAATAGTATTTTCTTCAAACTCTTTTAAACTATTTTCGTCAGACAGAACATGTTCTAAAGCACTCAAAAAACTGGATTTGGCTTTGTAATGCAAACATATAAGGTCTTCTAGAACAATGACAAGATGGAGGTGCAAGAAGTCCAAATGAATAGAAATAAAGCTTCAGTATTTTTTTAAAAAAAAGATTTTTTAAAAGACTTTTTATTCAAAAACCACCAAAGCATTCAGCTCTGCAATTTTTTTCTTTTTTTAAATGAAAGGGTATGAAGAATCCAATGAAAGGAGTATTGTTCTCTTTTTTGTGCCTAATAATTTGAGGTAATCCCACTTGCAAACTGTAATTTTTTGGGTTCTGTCCGATCAAACACTGTCCTCAATCAATCAGCACTGCATGTTGAACCATGCCTTGCATGACAAACATGTTCATAGTGAATGTTCAACAGTATTTAATTTTCTAGACACAGGGTATCTAGTGATTTTTTGTTGTGTTCGCTAAGGGTTAAAAGTAAGTCTGTAACTATTTAAAAACCAATTTCACATGGAAAATATCTGTAGGCACACATTTTGTAGAAAACATATCAATACGTACTCTGATAACTGGCTATACTTCTTTTTGTTTCAATCTTGTGGAGCCTTGTTCACACTATTTGCATTTTGCTGTTGTGCTTGCAGCATAGTGAGCGAGTTCTCTTGGCTGAGTGTAGCGCTTTTGTGCTTCAGAAGATCACGCAAGATTTATAATCCATTCTATATTTGTAATAATATCAGTTTTTATTACTTCTGCATAGCATCATAAATTTTTGTTAGGTATTTTATTCCAGTGTTATACAATGTGCATAACTTCATTTAGTTGCAGTTTAGCTGCAATTTGGGCACACAGTGTTTTGCAATTAATACTTTTCTGATTTAATAGAAAGGAGCAGCAATTTTCTATGCAAAAAAAGATGGGTTGAAATTTTTTACAGATTTTAGTGACTGCAAACAAGAACTACTAGCCTGGCAGTCACTCTGAAGCAAAGTTGGGCAATATACCCCAAGTTTGCTTGCACTATGAAGCTCTTTTGCTGACTCAATATGAGAGTTGATAAAAAAAATGCTGTAATCTGCTGGAAAATGGAATCATAACATAAAGACATGAATTCAGTCAGATGATGCTGAAACAGCTTGAGCTCTGATGATGAAGCAGCAGCAGCTCGTTCATATCAATGCCAGGTCAGAAAATTCATGCAGCTTGCAAGACCACATTAATTAAATACATTGAGTCAGATTTATCACCCTCATCATCACAGTGTATCATCAATTTTTGCCTGTTATTGATATTTATCCTAGAAAATATTTGTCCTGGGAATTCCAAGACTGTATCAAAATCTCTATAGTAGTTCCTGAGACTAGCGCAGATATACAAAAAGAAGTGAACAGCTGACTTCAATTTGTATATGTAGAGAGAGAGAGAGAGAGAGAGAGAGAGAGAGAGAGAGAGAGAGAGAAGCTTTAGAAAAAAAAAATATTTACTTACTAAAATATGACTGCGACTTACATTTTACTTTCGCGTTCAACAACGTTTGTCTATAATACTTTTGATGGAAGGTGAATGCAATGTATGTTCAATGCCAAAAGATTTTTTATGTGATATAATTACAATTTAACAAGTTTCAGGTTTTTTACTTTGCATGTACTGTGAAACCTTCCTTCTTGCTGAATTTCATGACTCTAGGTCAAGGGAGTAGCCTATAGTTTCTAGCAACTGAGTGTGAGAGTACCAAAATATGTGATATAAATGAATGAATCTTTTGATTGCATTGACTTACAAGCTTAAATTATTTACATCGCCAAGGGACAATATGTGACATAAATTTGAACTTGATACATCAACCTGTTCCAAAGAAAAATGGGTCTTGAAAAATGGACAGACAGAGGGATAAAATTTTTTTCATGTGATGTAATTATAAAAGAAAAATTTTTGGATTTTTTTCCTTTACTTGCATTGTGAAACCTTGCTTTTGCCAAATTTCATGATCCTAGGTCAACGCGAAGCACCCTATAGGTTTTGATGAGTGCGTTTTTTAGTGTAAAAATATGTGACATAAACGTCTGTATCTTTTGATTGAAGTTATTTTAAAGCTTAAAATTTTTACACCTCCAAGGGGCCATAGACCTTAATATAGGACATAAATTTGAACACACGTCTGCCTGAGAGGAAGGTTTCTTAAGAGTGAGTGAGTGAGTCTGTCAGTCAAATGAAAAACAAAGGGATCTGATATAAGAGTTCTGTTTTTACAGACTGAGGCACAGAACCCTAAAAAATGGTAAAGCATGCTCGAAAGATTAAGTAGGGAAAGGCATTTTAGCACCCACTGAAAATCAACAAGAAAGACAATTATCAGCAGAAGACAGTGGATTTTAATTGTTTTTGAAGATTATGAATTTAGCAGATCATTCCATGGAAAAAGGGCGCAAGACATTTAGACTTACAAGCACAAAGACATACATGCAAAAAAGTTTGCTGCTGTGCAATCTACGGGAAATGTATGTGTGCTACTAGAAATGAAATGGGTCACAAAAAGGGTTCTAAAAATTTTGCGACCTTACCAAAATAGAGAGTAACAGTTAGATCAGCTGGAATGAATGCAGTTTGTGATAGTGTAGTTCACCAGAATGCTAAGCTTATAGTTAATAGAGCAGCAATAAGGGAATATTATAACAATTTTCTCAACAAGGCAATTTGCTGTTAGGAAAGTAAAGAACGCATGCTGTATAGCTGTCAAATGTGTCCTTGATCAGAAACTGTATCATCTGCAGTTGCCAGCTATTTCATGGATTGTAATCCATATGATGTTATTGTGTAAAAGCAATGGATCCATTACAAAGACACAGTTTACAAACAAAGCTAATGACCATGGATGGAGTTAATGAAGAAGTAGCAACAAAATGTTGGTGTCTGTCATGTTATCAGGACATTTTTCTTCTGACAATGCAGTATAGTTTTCCTTGTGATATTGAAATATGCTCACTATTTTTATTTACTTGAATTTAGCATATTTCGTGACAGCACCTTTTCCGTTAAATGTTTGTAACATGATATTTGTCTTTTTGTGTTGGCTTCAGTCGTCTAGAGAAAGTATGATTTCACAATGCTGTTTCATCGGCTTCAGAAATGACCTGGTTCAATGCGTTTGCCTCATTTTTGGTGCTTCAAATACCATTTCTTCGAATGTGGTTCCTTCTTGATGTTTATATAAAAAAGTAGTAACATAATTCATTTTTCCTGTTCACTTGTAAATTATTATAACGGCGACCTGCACATTGTTCCACTGTCACACACAAACCCAGAGTTCACTGCCGACTGACTACGGTCAAAGACGACTCCAGCATCAAAGACATTTTACACAACACACAAGCTTCCACTTGTAACCAGTCTCTTTGATATTCTTCGTCACATCTACTAATATTACTCAATATGCTGTCACTCTCAAACATATAAGCAAATTAGCATGAAATAAGGCAAATTACAATTCACAAAAAAAAAAAAATATTCTGACAAAAATATAAGAGAACATTTACAACTTCCCTCATTAGATTTGGTATCGACAAATCAGGCAGGAAAACACACACACACACACACACACACACACACACACACACACACACACACACACACACACACCTCCCAGATCCATTACAATATGCAACATCAAATTTATGAAACCTCTAAAAAATTAAAGTCACTTGGAGGCTTTGAGTAAAAATAAGCTTAGGAGCCTACAAGAGATCTCTTCTAGCTCTGGCCTGGGACACTTAAGTAAATGTATGATCAGTCATGGGACCCTGTGGAAACAAACCTTTATCAGGCTAGGATCCTGTGGCAAAGAAATTCACCCATGGTAGCTGTTGCACAGCTACTGAACCTGGTCTTCTTGTGATGGGGATGCTGATTTTCCCACTTTAAAACAAACCAACAGCGGTTAAGCAACTGTGGTCCATAGCAAAACATTTATACAATTTTTCATCAGTACACTTACATTCCACATAAACTGCAAACACAAAATATGCTGTACTTTAAACCAGAATTAAAAGAGTGTATCAATAAAGTCTGTGACGAAAGCTCGTGACCAAGCCATAGGCCTGAATGCACATGGACTGCAGCCTTTCTTCGCCACGCCACTGGGAGTGAGAGGGTGGTGCACCTGTTGGCCCTGCCATCTTTCACCCCCAGAAAAGATGCTCGGTGCTTGTCCGACAGCAGGTAGAGTGAAGTTGGCCCCATTCCTAGGACTGGAATGAGGACAAATCCACTCGCCTATTCATGCCTGTACCAAGGACCTCCAAGTTTGGAGTCTAGTGCTCTACCCACTTAAGCACCATACATTAGTAGCACTACATGCACTATATGCATTCAAAATCCTCATTAAGATGACTCATTTAAAGAAAGAAAAAGGGGGGGGGGGCACAGGCATACTGCTATGAACTTCACCAAAATTTACACATTGTGGTAATGGTGTAAAACTGAAGGCAGTTTACAGGATTTGTGTTGTAGCTGTTCTGCAACAGTTTTACAACAATGATATCCAGTGCCTTGTCAATGCAAATTTAAATTTTGAACCTTAAAACTAGTTTAATTCTGTTGATACTACAGCAGAAAAACTGGATGAAATAACTCATGATGAGTGATTACATAATACAGCCCTTTCCCCTTTTCTTTGTAGTTTTCCAAGTTGTTCTGACTTGAGCTCATATGGTCTTCATTACGAATTTTGATATTACCTTCTCTAGGGTATACTAAACAATTGTAAAACATAATAAAAAGGAGGTCAGATTTAATTTGAGTGCCAGCACAATACGGACACATTATCGCTTTGGCCCCAGTTTGTCACTCATTTTTAGTGCCTCATATGCTTACATTGCAAAATGAAACCTGCTGTTTTAGGTTGTTTGGTACATGGTTTTGCTAATAAAAATAATGTAAAAGAGTTTGTAGAAAATACTTTCAGTAGAAGAGGGCTAAAAATACCTGTTTTTGCCATGTTTGCAAAAATCATTAACTTTGCCCTCAATATGTCAACAACTGGGAAACAGTAGCAGAACACAATTTACTTTGTAGACCTTCTGTTGGTAAACAAGAAGTTTCAGTTTTCTTCTGCAGTTACTACAGGAGATTTAATTTTGTATTTTTTCCAAGCGGCTATTTTGATGGCCAACTACTGTTTATTATACATACGAAAATTGATCACCAAATATTTTCTTATTATTTAAGAGAGGACAAAGATTTGTACAAAATGGCCTAGTTTTGTTTCTTTACAGAAAATATTGCCCAAGATAATGTCTCAAAGTTGCCAAAAAACTGAAAGCTGTGCTGTATGGTCAAACAAATGACTAAACAAAGTAATCTCAAATACATTTTTACTTTATGCAAGAATCAATTTTCCTGCTATTTTACCACTAGAGCAGCTTTTTGTATACAATTAATTATTTTGCCACATATAGAAAAAAGGTTATAACAGACAACTGATGTTTTATCAAGAATGGGAGGGTGCATATCATACATAAGTATCATTAACTTGATTTGTGACAATATTCTGGCCAAATTATACAATTTAGGCAATGAAAATAATAAACATAACAATTCAGGATCAGTTTTCCTTACCATCATTTTGCAATAGTTCTCAGTTTCTTTACAAATTGCCATATATCATCGGCTAATAATTGTGGCTCCTCAAAAGCGAGAAAATGTCCTCCAGCTTTCATGTGAGAAAAATGGATCAAGTTGGCGTACTTGTCACGAAGTAGTGATTCAGACAAATACATAAGTTCATTGGGAGCATTTGTGCATCCACTGGGGACAGCTGTTGGTATGCTGAAAACAGAAGACAAATGGTCATGAATTTTTTTTTCCAGTGTAATAAACACAAAATAAATTCTGAGGCATACAGTTTTCAGGCAATGTATATATTTTATTCGAAGCTTTCAGACCATTGATAGATACAGGCAGGTAACTCAAGAGTCTTGGTTCAGAGGAACCATATCACAGCAGGTGGGTCACAGTCAAACTGTGGTACGAGTTATCTACCCCTGCTTTTCGACATTCTTGAATCAACCACTATTTTGTTCCCAAAGAAGGAACATAGAATTTCCTACAGCTAGGAGTAGTATTTCCTACTTTTGGATGTGTCTCTTGATAATATCTGAAACTTCATTTCCTGAGGTAAATTTCATTTGCTGAAGATGCATTTCGTTTCCTGAAAGTAAAAACTAGTCAGCCATTAAGCTTCCTTGTAATTAAAAAATCAACACAAAAAGGTACTGTGAACCAAACTTTTCAGTTAATATTAATGTCTTGCAAAGATGTAATTTCAAGTACTGTCATACTAGATTTCTGCTTCGACAAATATTGAAGAGTTCTTGAATGAATAGCTCTTGCATTAGGTCAGAATAAATTACAAAAACGTGGAAAACAAAAATCAGTATTGTCTCAATAATCTGAGGCCATCTCCAACTGAATAGTAGCACTCTTATTGCATTGCATCATTTACTGTGACAAAATGTGTACAGTCACACAACAACTAGATCAAAGAATGCACTTTAG
The DNA here is from genome assembly GCF_023898315.1 of Schistocerca nitens. Lineage (NCBI taxonomy): Eukaryota > Metazoa > Arthropoda > Insecta > Orthoptera > Acrididae > Schistocerca > Schistocerca nitens. The sequence goes on along the minus strand of NC_064614.1, from coordinate 991,232,232 downwards.
TCCAGTGTGCCCACTGGAGTGTTTAACATACAATATGCATTGATATCAAGTGGGACAAGATTGCACTTAAGACACACTGATGAAAAGGACTTACAGCACACTACTGGTGAATTTAGTCCTACAAGAGTAAGGAAACAGGCAAGAATAAAATGAAACATTATGGCTGCTAGTGATTCAATTAACACACCACTTGGAATTATGTATAATTCTGCAAGCACTTCAAATAACACAATTAATACAGTTGTACATTTGCTGTTGCAACTATTTCACAGTGTAGCAACAATCTCTCAAATTGTGGCAGACATCTTCCTACCCATGATTCACTTGTTTGCCTTGTTAACTCTCTCATGAGAGGAGGTGCTATATTCAAAATGGTGCACTGTTATTTGCAAGGAACAAAGCTCACATTTCGTCGATAAATCTGCAATTTTCACACCAAAAGAAGATACACCACATGTTGAAAAACACAATGAAAGTACAATATTTACAAGCAACAAAGTTATCACTTGTGTGTCTGATATGTTACTGAATACTTTGAATTCCCTGAAAGGCACATACAAATTACATTTGGTGCACTGTGTTCTTGTACTTTGTGTACAACCTGTTTTTAGAATGAGATTTTCACTCTGCAGCAGGGAGTGCACTGATATCAAGCATCCTGGCAGATTAAAACTGTGTGCCAGACCAAGACTCGAACTTGGGAGCTTTGCCTTTGTCAGGCAAGTGCTCTACCCACGCATGACTGACGACCTATCCTCACAGCTTTACTTCTGCCAGTACCTTGTGTCCTACCTTCCAAACTTCACAGAAGCTCTACTGCAAAACTTGCACAACTAGCACTCCGGCACACAGTTTTAATCTTCCAGAAAGTTTCATATCAGCACACACACTGCTGTGGAGTGAAAATCTCATTCTGGAAACATCACCCAGGCAGTGGCAAAGCCATGTCTCTGCAAATCCTTTCTTCCAGGAGTGTTAGTTCTGCAAGTTTCGCAGGAGAGCTTCTGTGAAGTTTGGAAGGTAGGAGACGAGATACTGGTGGAAGTAAAGCTGTGAGGGTGGGTCACGAGTCATGCTTGGGTAGCTCAGATGGTAGAGCACTTGCCCATGAAAGGCAAAGCTCCCAAGTTCGAGTTTCGGTCTGGCACAGTTTTAGTCTGCCTGGAACTTTCAATTTGTTTTTCTACAGCGTCTTGCAAACACCAAATGATCAGCTTTGGGCCAGTGTGAGTGTTGATCAAGATTTATGTCTAAACGAGGTGGAGCAGCAGGTCCGTACTTTATGTCACTAAGTCTGCCAAAGCACAAAGTTACAGCAATGTCAGGGGACTGCTGTATTTATTTTGAGTTTGCTTATTTTTGAAAAATATTTTAAATCACCTGTCTAATTCTAATTCCATTTGAGCTTTGGTGAAAGTTTCACTGTATAATCTTGCTGAGGTTGTGATTGATCCTGTTACCCAATACATCATTATATTATCCAGTAATTTTGTAAGAGAGAACTTCTTGGTGAGACCACCATCTGACAACGATTTCCATGCTGGGTTAGTCCATGTTGAAAACTTTTCCAATATATATGCTGCTAAACCAGCTGGAGAATCCCTCAGAGCAACTCCTGAAATTGTAGAAATATTTTTCAGGAAAAATTCAACAACAACTGTATTTTCTATCATCACGCATAACACAGCAGAATTTTTCCTAATCAAACAATATAACTATCTCAAAATATCAACAGCTTTCTAAAAATGTTTCACATGTTTATTATTATTATAACTGATTTTGACCCCACTGGGAGTTAGGAAAACTCAGTAGCTCTCAATACACTCCCTCAGAAATGGGTGGGTGAAAAGATAGATTCAGGGCAATCCCTTGCCTTTGGGGTGAGAAACTGCCCCAAAAACACAGAAGAATCAGCAATGATCAACAACATGAGGATGCAGAACCAATGGAAACCATGGCATAAACACACACGATGTGTATCCACAGGGCATGTAGTCTGTAACTGAAAAGTGTCATGACAATCAGTCCATTGGCAAAAGATTCTGGATTATTCCCTAATTCAGATGTCTGGGAGGAGTCTACCAAGGGGGAGATGACCATGAGAAAAAGATGGTATAAGCAACCAAAGGATAACATTCTATGAGATGGAGCATATCAAAAGTTTGAATGTAGTAGAAGAGAGAAAAAGTATCAAAAAGGAAATGCAAAGGCTCAACTAGATATAGTGGGGGCCAATGAATTGAAACACAAAGAAAATAAGAATTTCTGGTCAGATGAATACAGGGTAATACCAACAACCGCAGAAAATAGTATAATAAAGTGTAGGAGTTGTTATGAATAGGAAAGTAAGATAGGGAATGAGCTACTGTGAACATATCAGTGATATGGTTCTTCTTGTCAGATTTGACAAAAGCCAACACCGCCAGTGATACTTCAGGTACATATGCCAATGTTCAAAGCACAAGATGAAGAAGCAGAGAAAGTATATGAGTATACTGAACGTGTACTTTAGTATGTAAGGGGAGATGGAACTATCAACCATGGGGGACTGCAATGTGATTTTAAGGGAAGGAATAGAAGGAAGGGTCAAGCAAGAATATGGGTTGGGCAATAGGAATAAAAGAGGAGAAAGACCGAGTTCTGCAATAAATTTTACATGATAATAGCTGATACTCTGGTCAAGACTCACAAGAGGAGGAGGTATGCTTGGAAAAGATCTGGAGACACGGGAACATTTCAAATGGATTACATTACAGTGAGCCGGAGATTCCAAAACCAGATACTGGATTGTAAGGCACACACAGGAACCAATATACCCCCAGATCACTATTTAGTAATGATGAAGAGCAGACTGGAGTTTAAGATAATTGTGTGGAAGAATTACTGTGGAAAGTAGTGAGATACCGAAGTACTGAGGAATTATGAGGTGCATTTGAAGTTCACTATGGATGTGGATACTGTGATAAGGAATACCACAGTAGGCAGTTAGGTTGAAGAAGAGTGAATATCTCTATAGTTAGTCACACATAGGTAAAAGGAAGGTAATCCCTGGGTAACAGAAGGAATACTTCAACTGAGTGACGAAAGGAGCAAGTACAAAAAATGTTTGGGGAAAGACAGGAATATAACAATAGAAATCACTCAGGAATGAAACAAATAGGAACTATAGGGTAGCCAAGGTGAAATGGCTGCAAGAGAAATGAGAAGAAGCTGAAAAAGAAATGATCATCAGATGGACTGACTCTGCACGACAAAAAGTGAAAACAATCTTAGGTGGATTAAAAGCAAAGGTGTTAACATTAAGAATGCATCTAGTGTTGTCGACGGTGGTGGACCCCCAAGCCAGACTTGGTAGTGAAGGTGCGGGCGCATTCAGGGCATTCGTGTGCTGTTTCTTGTACAGGACACTCAGCAGGTTCGGTTGGCTAGGAAGGCACTGGAGTAGCTGGGTTGGCACCTCCAAGAGGGCCAATTCCCCTGTTTTCTGTATTTGCTGCCCCCAACTAGAAAGGATACAATGTGAGGGGCGGGCTGATAATACCCCCCCCCCCCTCCCCCCAAGCCACCAGTGCGGTCTTCCATTCAGCGAGATCAGTGGGGCCACGTGTAGTGGGGAAGACCACAGGTGAGGAGATGCTAAGAGGGCTAGGCCCATGTATTGCGCATCATTCATCCTGTAACTACAACCCAAAGAAGGAGCCTCACAGCAGTGGCCTGGCCGCAGCAAGACCAGGCTTCAGGAAGCAAACTCCAGCTGTAGGCGAGTCACCGCTGTTTGCCTACCTTAAGAGTGTCATAGTTACTCCCACCAAAGACATCAACTTCCACCCCCATATCTCCTCCTTGGGAACTTTAATGCACACCACCCCCAATGGGGGAGTGCCACTTTGGACAGGTAGAGGTCTAATAATTGACAAATTTATGACGGACTTTGATTTGTCTCACCTTAATGACGGTTCCCCTACCCACTCCAGTGCCACTCATGGCACCTTTCCTGCTACTGATCTTATGATCTCCTCCCCTTGACATGGGAAGGCCATCTCCTCACGACGACAGAGCAGGTCAGCCCTCTCCGAGTCTGCCACCATCTGGGGGCAGCACCAGTGGGTTGTCGACACCAGTCATCTTCTCTTTGGGTACGACTTCATCAATGCCATCTGTGCCTGCATCAACGCCTTGCCTTCCAAGGCGCGACACAAGTCACAGGTGTGAGGCTGACAACTGATGCCACGAGGGCTGCAGGGCCTTCAAGACTGCCAATTACATCATCCAGGCTTGCGGACAAATGCACGGGTCCTGTGTGAAACGTCATGATCCTGTTGTGAAGTACCTTGCACGTGGACACATGCAAAGGGGCTTTGATGCCTCGGTGGAGCCCCAGTTTCGAATACTAGAAGGAAACTGCTAGCCTGACATCATCGTGGTCAAAGACGGCCAAGGCCTGCAAAGTCGACGCCCAGGGATGGCGACCACCTCTGGCTTGACTGGTGCCACCAGCAGAAGGCGGTAAAGTACAATATGCTGTCTATCAGGTGTGCTGTGCTCGATCTGTGTCCTGGCATTGAGAGCGTCACCTATTCGTCGGCCACCTTGAATTGGAGGGGAACATAGTCCCACAGTCTGTGAGCAACCTCCTGAAGTCTGGCTTCTAGGTACAGGAGTTCTCCATCATCTCATCCAGAGTGATGATGCTGTGCTGTGCATCGTTCACGATCTTTGAGCGAATGACGGCACATCAGCCGATGCCCAGGGCTGGCGTTGGGTAGAGTGCTTGCGTGTCTCTCCCTTACTCCTGGGGTATGCCACAGGAGCGATAACATCTTTATTCCTATTTTCATGTTCTCCTCTTATTTTGTAAATTGTCTATGTTTATCTTTCTATGTAATATATACATTTGAGGTGTGTCACCCAATGTAAGCTCCCACTGCGGTGGTGGTACTGGTGAGGTACTGTACACTTGTGTACCATTTTCATTTCATATACATATGTATTAGTCCTTTTGGAATAAAGATGCCTTTAATAGCTTTAATAGACAGTTCAACATAAGGCAGTGGCCTACCTGGTGGGAGGTAGACATTGCAAACAGTGATTTCTGGAGTCGTTTGCACACTAACCACTATTGAATCCAGGTTGGTATGAAGGCGGATCCAGTCACCCATGACGTCGGTGTGAACCAAAGTGCAGACCCTTCCAGATGCTACCCCAGGGTGGTTCTGACAGAATGTCTGCTAGCCATGAAATGTTGGAGAGTGGACATCACGGAAGTGCGTTTCTTGAAAAGCAAGAAAGATGCAGAATAGGTCACAAGGCATTGTACTTCCGGTAGGCAACGATAATATCCATTGCAATTCCACTGGATTATCGTGTGGTGAGAGTCCAGGTGAGACATAAAGAAAGTGAGGGGAGATCATGTCACTTGGTCGGTGGTCATCTCTGGTGACACTCATAAAAACAGTGTCTGATTCAGGATGGGGCAACGAAGCCAGCCCATGCTATCCTGATATGTTAAGTGGAACCCAGAAATCCACCACTCGATGGCGCAAGTCAAGGAATCTGCAGCCTACATGGTCACGGAATCGCCTGAGCCTCTGATTCAGGCCCTCCACTGGGCTCTGCACTAAAAGACCACAGTTGGTTCTATCGACAATGCTGCAGATGGTGAGCTCCACCTTAATCTCACAAGCAAGACTGGCAGTCTTTACCATTTCCACTAGCCGCCTGAAACCAGACACAGTCTCCTCCAATCCAAAGCAACACACGTCATTGGTACCAACAAGAGCCATAACCTGCAGCTGGCTGCACCCTGTGCTCTTCATGGCATCCAGAATGATTTCCCTCAGTATGCACACGGAGTGCACACTGGCTTTCTTCCCCTCCTCGGCAACCCTGTTCCTAAGGGGCCCCATTATGCGCCTAATGTTGGAGCTCCCAACTACCAGCAAACCCACCCTCTGTGAATGCCCAGACCTTGTGGACTGAGAAGCTTACCCTGGAACAGGGTGTACAACTGCATCTGGCTTCGAGGCTTCGTTAGTCACAGATAAAGCCAGAAACCTGTTTATCAAATGAACTGAGGCGACCCTACGATTGGCCCCTCAAAGTTTTGGTGTAGGTAACGAGGCGGGTGATGAGGGGAAGTAACTGGGGCAAAGATAGAGGACAGATTTACAGGGTGAAGTCCATCAAAATTCTTCTGGGCCTCAGAGTAGCTGAGATGGTCAAAGATCTTTATTTCCCGAATTCTTTTTTCCTTCATGTAAACTGAAGACTCCGGTGAGTGGGAAGAATGGAGACCAGAGCAGTTTGCAGTCACGTGGTGGGATGCAAGGGCTTCCCACGTGAAAGGGGTGGCCACAGTCGCTACAGATGGGAGTGGCCTCACATTGCGAGGACATGTGACTGAACTTGAGGCAACGAAAGTGAAACATGGTAGGTGGAATGTACAGTTTCACGTCACATCTGCGCACCATTACCCTGACCTTCTTGGGCAGGGTATGGCCCTCAAATACCAAGAAGAAAGTGCCAGTGTCTACACGATGATCCTTAGGGCCTCTCTGGACAAGATGAATAAAATGAATGCCACATCATTCCAGATTAGCCCTAAGTTCATCATCGGACTGGAGGAGAAGGTCCCTATAGAAAATTACACCCTGTGTCTTTTCGAATGAATTGTGAGGAGCAATAGTCACAGGCATGTCTCCTAAGACATGAGGGAGGGCTGACTGACTGGCTGAAGTTGTCTTTATAAGGAGAGAACCAGATCTCATCTTGCTTAATGACTCAGCTTCACTGAACTTATCCTCAATATGTTCCACAAAGAAAAGAGGCCTGGTGGCAGCAAAAGTCTCCTCATTGTGACGAAGCAAGCTGGGAAAATTTTTACTTCCCCTCTTGTTTTGTCATCTGCCTCCTTAAAATTCATTTTTTAAATTTTAACTCATTACCATTAACAAATGTGGATAGACTCTTCATTTTCATAAAAGGGAAAGTTTAGCCCTCAGTTTTAAGGAATATAAACCCCAGATTTAATTTTGTGCTCTGTTTTATGAATGTAATTTATTTTCTAATTTATTTTGATTATTACTAGTTAGTATTTTTCATTATAGGGCGAAATCAGTAGTTGTCTTAACTTAAATTCTATTGTTGACATATAAACAAATATAAATTCTGTACCAATTATAGACATTTGGAAGACGAAATACTAGTAATCTTAAAGTATCTATTTAGCTCTATTCATAAACATGTTAGCAAAGCCAGCCCTTAATTAATTCAAAAGTAATTAATAGTTTTGTCCAAAGTATTGTTTGCATAACAATACCTGTTAATTTCATCATTAAACAAATTATTAGACTTATTCCTCATAGAAATAGAAACTGTTAAAAAAGAACGAATTTTTTGATGTATTCAGTAAATTTAATCTGTTAAGTTTTAATTGTAATTCCTGTAAATTTAACTTCGAACAAAGTGTAGTTTTGGCCCCTATTATTGTGAGGACATATAATGGCCCGATTTTTGGTCATGAGACAGTCAGTCCACGGCCAAGTTTCAGACAAGGAACCTGTGTTGGTTAGAACGACAACAATGCATCAACTTAACAGTGTAGTAAGTGTTACACAATTAGACCGTGTGCAAAAATGACAGTGTTTGATTCGTATGTACCTTTCTATTTTTCAAGAACTGTGAACTTTGTGGTTAGGCTTTTAGTGCTCGTAGATGTTCAACAGTAAACTATTGTAGCAGTATGTGGATGGTTCACCTGCTAACTATTAATGAGGCTTATCAAATGTTAAACAATAGTGCACTGGTCATATAACTATGTAATATTGGGGGTTGTGAAAAGTGAAAGTAAAAGACAGTGAAACGCAACTGTGCCTCTGTCAGCAACATCATTTAAAGTAGTGTGTTGTACTTCCACAGCCCATTTTTCAGCCGGTGTAGCAACGCAGTACGTCGACACTGAGGACAACAAATGAAGAAATAAATAAAGCAGGCAGAAACGCTACAACGTCAGTGCGTGCTAGTATAGAACAGGAACCATGGAAAGGGTTTTGCACCAAGCCAGCAGGCCTGGCTCTCCTCCCAGGAGGGGTAGCTAAGAAGAGTAAGACCAGGAATGCAGAAGCAGGAACTGAGACAGAACTATGTTGAGGAAGAGATGTGGCCGCAGAATAGTGACCAGAGAGTTTAACATGTTTCATGTGCCAAATGTCTGCCCTGGTACCACTCACACTAAATGCCCTGGTACCACTCACACTAAATGCCCTGGTACCACTCTCACTAAACAGGGGCTCTCCTTGTGAGCACTGCCCAGCAACAGCAGGACAGTGGTTGCCGGGAGTTCTGATGCCCCGAAAAGATGGGCAACCACCCCTAGGCTTGCACAAGGCTGTAACAATGCAGGTACCAGCAGTGTGATCCCTGTGGTGTCAGGGGGCTCAGCCAGACGAGCACATAACAGCCACACCACATGGTTTGGCTATAGAGTTGGTGGTCTAGCAAGGAGACGAAAGGGCTGCGGAGGAGGACGGGGGGGATGGACAAGGGGGAGAAGAACCCACGCCAAAGACGCTAGGGAAGTCAGAAGGATAGTCGGGCCGACATAAAGAAGAACACCAAAAGAGGGAAAAGAAGGGGGAAAGGGAAAGGCACAGGAGCAAGGACAGGGACAGGGAACAAGAAGGGATGATAAAGCAGCCCGGAAAAGAATAAAGGCTGCAATAGCTCAGGGACCTGTGTGCACCACACATGTACGCACGAAAGAGCTTTGGCTCCCTGTGGGGGTGGGGAGATAAAGATAGGAAATTAAAGAGATGGGACCTTCTATAGCTTGACAGAACCAGAGGTTTCTGATGGTTTCAGATGGGGCATTAGGCAATGGTTGACTAGAACAGGGGGAAGGAATACAGTAAAAGACAAATGGGTAGCTTTAAGAGATGAAATAGTGAAGGCAGCTGAGGATCAAATAGGTAAAAATCACTGGATAACACAAGAGATATTGAATTTAATTGATGAAAGGAGAAAATATAATAATGGAGCAAATGAAGCAGGTGGAAGGGATTACAAACATTTAAAAAATGAGATTGACAGTTAGTGCAAAATGTCTAAGCAGGAATGGCTAGATGACAAATGCAAGGATTTAGAAACATGTTTTACTATGGGAAAGGTAAATATTGCCTAAGGGAAATTTAAAGAAACCTTTGGGGAAAAGAGAAGTGGCATATGAATATCAAGAGCTCAGATGAAAAACCAGTCCTAAACCATGAAAGCAAAGCTGAAAGGTGGAAGTAGTATATTAAGTGTCTATACAAGGGAGATGAGCTTGAAAGCAACATTATAGAAAAGGAAGTGGACATAGATGAGATGGGAGATATAATACTGCAAGAAGAATTTGACAGATCTCTGAAGGATGTAAGTCAAAACAAGGTCCTAGGGGTAGATGATATTCCTTCTTACTACTGATAGCGTTGGCAGAGCCAGTCACGACAAAACTCTTTCATCCAGTGTGCAAGATGTATCAGACAGGTGAAATACACTTAAAGCTTAAGAAGAATTTAATAATTCCAATTGTAAAGAAAGAAATTGCTGACAGGTGTGAATATTACTGAACTATCAGTTTATTAAGCCATGGTTGCAAAATACTAACACAGATTCTTTACAGAAGAATGGAAAAACTGGTAGAAGCCAACCTTGGGGAATATCAATTTGGTTTCTGAAAAATGTAGAAACACATGAGGCAATACTGACCTCATGATTTATGTTAGAAGATAGGTAAAGGCAAACCTATGTTTACAGCATTTGTAGACTTGGAGAAAGCTTTTGACAATGATGATTAGAATAGTCTCTTTGAAATTCTGCAGGCAGCAGGAGTAAAATACACAGGGTGAAAGGCTATTCACAGCTTGGACGGAAACCAGAGGGCAGTTATAACAGTCAAGGGGCATGAAAGGGAAGCAGTGGTTCAGAAGGGAGTGAGATATGGTTGTAACCTATTGCCAATGATATTCAATTTGTCCATTGAACAAACGGTAAAGGAAACAAAAGAAAAAAATTGTAGAAGGAATTAAAGTTCAGAGAAAAGAAATAAAAACTTTGAGGTTTGCCAATGATATTGTAATTCTGTCAGAGACAACAAAGGACTTGGAAGAGAAGTCAAATGCAATGGACATTGCCTTGAAAAGAGAATATAAGACGAACATCAACAAAAGCAGAACAAAGGTACTGGAATGTAGTTGAAAGAAATAAGGCGAGGCTATGATAATTAATTTAAGAAATGAGACACTTAAAGTAGTAGATGAGTTTTCTTATTTGGACAGCAAAATAACTGAAGATGGCCGAAGTAGAGATGATGTAAAACGTAGACCAGCAACACCACAAATAGCATTTCTGGAGAAGAGAAACTTGTTAACATCAAATTTAGATTTAAGTGTTAGGAACTCTTTTCTGAAAGTATTTGTCCAGAGTGTAGCCACATATGGAAGTGAAACATGGATGATAAACAATTTAGACAAAAGGGGGATATAAGTTATCAAAATGTGGTGCTGCAGAAGAATGTTGAAAATTAGATGGGTAGATCATGTAACTAATGACGAGGTACTGAACAGAAATGAGACAGGAAATTTGTGGCACAACTTGACCAGAAGAAGGGATTGGTTGACAGAAGACATTCTGAGACATCAAGGGATCACCAATTTAGTATTGGAGGGAAGTGTGGGGGTTAAAAATCATAGAGGAAGATCAAAAGATGAACACAGTCAGCTGATTCAGAAGGATGTCAGTTGCAGCAGTTATATGGAGATAAAGAGGCTCACAAAGGATAGAGTAGCATAGAAAGCTGCATCAAACCACTCTTTGGACTGAAGACCACAACAACAACAACAACAACAACAATAACAAGAATCAAAGGGAACAATAAGATTGGAGAATATGCTTGAAGTGCTTGGATTAAAAAGGATGTAAGACAAGGATGCATCCTTTTTTCCCTGCTATTCACTCTACATACTGAAGAAGCAATACTAGATATAATAGGAAAGTTCAAGAATGGGATTAAAATACAGGGTGAAGGGATATCAATGATAAGATTTGCTGCTACCTTCAGTGGAAGAGAAGAAAAATTATGGGATCTGTTGAATGGAATGAAGAGTCTAGTGAGTACAAAATTGGGACTGAAAATAAACCAGAGAAAGACAAAGGTAATGAGAAGTAGCAGAAATAAGAATAATGAGAAACTTAACATTGAAATTGTTAGTCACAAAGTGGATGAAGTTAAGGAATTCTGCTACATTGGAAGCAAAATAACCAGTAATGGATGAAGCAAGGAGGACATAAAAAGGATACTGATATCAAAAATAGGTCTTAATTTGAGAAAGAGATTTCTGAGAATGTATGTCTGGAGCGCAGCACTGTATGGTAGTCAGTCAAGGACAGTTGAAAAACTGGGACAGGAGAGAAGCAAAGTGTTAGAGATGTGGTGTTGCAGAAGAATGTTGAAAGTCAGGTGGACTGATAAGGTAAGGAATGAAGTGGTTCTCCAGAGAATCGGTGAAGAAAGGAGCATACGGAAGACATTCACAAGAACAAGGAACATGGTTATATGACATGTGTTAAGGCATCAGGGAATAACCTCCATGGTGCTAGTGGAAACTGTAGAGGGTAAAAACTGTAGGCAGGACAAAAGATGGGATTACATTAGCAAATAGTTGAGGACATAGGGTGCAAGTTTACTGAGAGAGACCCCCAGGACTTTCTGCAGTGATCAACAATCATGTTCGATCAACTGTCACGGGCGCCTGCAATTCAGGTGCTCTGATTTGAGACTGCTTTATTCAGATAATTGTTTCATCCTCATTTTGATGACCAAGAAATATATCTAACTATTTTTGTTCATGGAGTAATTCTGACTAAATCAACAACAATTATAAAAAAAAATATTTGAAGAATTCATGAAACATTGTGGCTGATGATTCTGTCCACTTTGAAAGATTATAAATCATGTGACCCATTGAAAGTAAACAACTGTTTGTCTGCCTGAAGGGTTATATTCATCACCTCGAAGAAAAATTCAACATGCATGTCCCATGCAACACACACTGGTTGCAGTATACAGTTGCATTTGAGTCAGTGCCCAGCTAATGAAGACAAAGACCTGAAATAATGTTTTCTGTCAGTCAAGTAAGTGGGTTACTCAACAACCATGAATTGCTCATCAGACTGCTGTTAAACTTATCCTAAAATGTCTTCAAGCTACAAGAGGCAAGGGTATTAAATTTAGTGTTAGTAATTATTAACTTCATGTGTATCTAGATTCTGATTTTGCTGCAGATATCTATGTTCATCATTCAACAATAGGCCATATCGGTATCCTGACTGCAGGACCTGTTACCTGATCATCTTGCAAGCAAAAATGTGGTGCCAGGTATACATCAGAAGCAGAGTATGTTGCAGCATCTGATGCAAAATCACCTGGATTTGTAAATTCTTACAGGGGCTTGGTGTCAATGTGGAATAACCAACTCAGCTCCGACTGTCCATACAGTGAATTACAATTAATGAAAAACAATGAACATCACACAAGGAATAATCACATTGACAGTAAGTTCCATTACATTCATGAAAAAATAAATGATGGTTCCATTCTTGCTTCTTAAGTTAAATCACTTCAACTGGCAGACGTGTTTACAGAAACCCTTTCAAAAAAAATTTTCAAACAAATTGCAAATCAGCAACTGTGTCTTCAAAATCTCCAAGCAAGATTGGGAGTGCTGCAGGTATACATATAATAGAGGGAAACATTCCATGTGGGAAAAATATATCTAAAAACAAAGATGATATAACTTACCAAACGAAAGTGTTGGTATGTTGATAGACAAACACACACACAAAATTCAAGCTTTCGCAACCAACGATTGCTTCGCCAGGAAAGAGGGAAGGAGAGGGAAAGACGAAAGGATGTGGGTTTTAAGGGAGAGGGTAAGGAGTCATTCCAATCCCGGGAGCGGAAAGACTTACCCTAGGGGGAAAAAAGGACGGGTATACACTCGCGCACACACACACATATCTATCCGCACATACACAGACACAAGCAGACATTTGTAAAGGCAAAGAGTTTGGGCAGAGATGTCAGTCGAGGTGGAAGTAAAGAGGCAAAGATGTCGTTGAAAGACAGGTGAGGTATGAGCGGCGGCATCTTGAAATTAGCGGAGGTTGAGGCCTGGCGGATAACGAGAAGAGAGGATATACTGAAGGGCAAGTTCCCATCTCCGGAGTTCTGACAGGTTGGTGTTAGTGGGAAGTATCCAGATAACCCGGACAGTGTAACACTGTGCCAAGATGTGCTGGCCGTGCATCAAGGCATGTTTAGCCACAGGGTGATCCTCATTACCAACAAACACTGTCTGCCTGTGTCCATTCATGCGAATGGACAGTTTGTTGCTGGTCATTCCCACATAGAAAGCTTCACAGTGTAGGCAGGTTAGTTGGTAAATCACGTGGGTGCTTTCACACGTGGCTCTGCCTTTGATCGTGTACACCTTCCGAGTTACAGGACTGGAGTAGGTGGTGGTGGGAGGGTGCATGGGACAGGTTTTACACCGGGGGCGGCTACAAGGGTAGGAGCCAGAGGGTAGGGAAGGTGGTTTGGGGATTTCACAGGGATGAACTAAGAGGTTACGAAGGTTAGGTGGACAGCGGAAAGACACTCTTGGTGGAGTGAGGAGGATTTCATGAAGGATGGATCTCATTTCAGGGCAGGATTTGAGGAAGTCGTATCCCTGCTGGAGAGCCACATTCAGAGTCTGATCCAGTCCCGGAAAGTATCATGTCACAAGTGGGGCACTTTTGTGGTTCTTCTGTGGGAGGTTTTGGGTTTGAGGGGATGAGGAAGTGTCTCTGGTTATTTGCTTCTGTACTAGGTCAGGAGGGTAGTTGCGGGATGCGAAAGCTGTTTTCAGGTTGTTGGTGTAATGGTTCAGGGATTCCGGACTGGAGCAGATTCGTTTGCCATGAAGACCTAGGCTGTAGGGAAGGGACCGTTTGATGTGGAATGGAGGTACTGTTGCTTGTTGGTGGGTTTGATGTGGACGGACGTGTGAAGCTGGTCATTGGACAGATGGAGGTCAACATCAAGGAAAGTGGCATGGGATTTGGAGTAGGACCAGGTGAATCTGATGGAACCAAAGGAGTTGAGGTTGGAGAGGAAATTCTGGAGTTCTTCTTCACTGTGAGTCCAGATCATGAAGATGTCATCAATAAATCTGTACCAAACTTTGGGTTGGCAGGCCTGGGTAACCAAGAAGGCTTCCTCTAAGCGACCCATGAATAGGTTGGCGTACGAGGGGGCCATCCTGGTACCCATGGCTGTTCCCTTTAATTGTTGGTATGTCTGGCCTTCAAAAGTGAAGAAGTTGTGGGTCAGGATGAAGCTGGCTACGGTAATGAGGAAAGAGGTTTTAGGTAGGGTGGCAGGTGATCGGCGTGAAAGGAAGTGCTCCATCGCAGCGAGGCCCTGGACGTGCGGAATATTTGTGTATAAAGAAGTGGCATCAATGGTTACAAGGATGGTTTCCGGGGGTAACAGACTGGGTAAGGATTCCAGATCAACACCGTCAACCCATTACATGCAGTCTCCCATCCTTCATCAAAGACACCAACCACTTTCTCGAACGCCTGGAATCCTTATATATATTTTGCATTTGATGTATTTTTTATCTTCTGCAATTTATTCCACTGCATACCCTTTCCCTGTTACCACTGTTAATTCTGATGTTTTGTGTTCAAGTGCTCTTTTATCCAACGAATCTCATTCATCATAAGACATTATAACTTGATTGCATTTAGTCCAACAGTGTGATATCAGAATATATCTGAGATATCTGTCCCATAGAACAGAAATTTTGTGGTAAATCATAGTTTAGAGTGAGCCTAATTCACTTGTTCATTGGGTACAGAACCTAATAGGCACTCTTGTCAGGCTCTTGGGCCTGCTTGACATTCAGAAATTTCATTTAATTTTCACCACTCGTGGTACTGATTATTATACCATTTACCTTCATTTCAATTATGTAACCAAGAATGTAAAATAAGTCAACTCGAAACAAAGGAAATTGTGTAATTCCAGTATGAGAAAACATTGGGTGAGTTAATGGAATGGTTATCAAGATAGCTACATAAAACAGATTGTCTCCTATAAGAACTGTCACAACAGCTCAAACAATGTTTGTCAAGGCAGCAACGCTATGTTTCACGTGCAAGCAGCCTTGTTTCTTGGCCTCTGCAAAGAATTACAATGACTTTTATCATATGCTACAATATTGTTTTAGGTTTGGTACAAGACCATCTGGCTTTGAACTAGGAAATTTAACTACTTCTTCGCAGTATATATTAACTACTGTATCACTGTGTATTTATTCCTTAATGAATTTTTTTGAGAATTAGCACTTTTTTTTTCAAACTAACATCATTTTGAGGAATCCATACTAGAACTAAGAATAATCTACATAAAGATTCAAACTCACTATGATTCAGAAAGCTGTCCATTATTAAAGAACATACAACTTGCCAGCAGTCATAAGAGGTTTAGGTCCTAAAAAAATACATTTTAAGATAAATCTAGAAGATCTATTGGTGGCCATCTCCTCGTATGACAATTTGTTTCAGTCCTGGCAGGAATTGCTGTTGTCAGTGAATAGAGATCCACTTCAACCAGTTTTTGAATGAACATTGTCAAGGGAACTGCATGCATTGGTCATTTGGAGTCTGGTACCTACCAAATGCACTGGTCACAGCAACACATGAAATGGCACATCTTCAAAGGGTACAACAATACAGAAACTGGGCATCAACAAGTATTAACAACAGTACAACTGTATGGGGTACTAAAAATTTTTTTTTTGACTGGATTGAGAATTTTTCTTAATAAGGAAAACACATGGTTAGTCACTGACATAAATAGAAGGAACTGTCTGGCAAACAATAATAATAGTAGCCTCAGACTTTTGGCAGATAATGCAGTTATCTATAATGAAGTGCCACCTGAATATGCTACCCAAATATTCAGTTATATATTGATAAGATTTCACAGTGTTGCAAATATTAGCAACTGGTTTTAAATGTTCAATCAGATATGTAAAATTGTGCACTTCAAAAAATGAAAAAACATAGCATCTGTAGCTACAATATCATTGTGTCGCAACTGGATCAGTTAACTCACACAAATACCTAGATGTAACAATTTGTGGGGGTATGAAATGAAACCATCACATTTTCTAGTCATATGAAACTGTGAAACAGCAGATCTTCTAATGTAATTTGCTTGCTGTTATATATCAACTACACTTGTAGGCTGCCGCTAAAGGTAGAGCTTAATATGGTGTCCATTCATAGTAAAGCATCCTTCTGTCATGGATCTCAGGGATTAGGCACACACTGAAAAACTCTAGGTTGGTCACAGATGTGCTGGCAGCTATTGTTTGTGTGTTCCTGTAGTGTATGTACATCATTAATGGGGCTTGCATAAACCAAAGATTTCTAGTGACCCTAAAAACTAAAAATCCAAGGGATTGTCATTGGGGGAGCAAGCTGGCCAATGTACTTGACCTTCTCGACCTGTCCTTTGCCCATTAAATGTCTGTGTGAGGACTTCACAGATGTTTTGGAGAAAATGAATCACACTACCTGTCTTTCATCTGGTACTGGATTTGCATCAGGACTGCATGTTGGTTATGAAAATTAAGAATCCCATCTTATGTGAAACCAACTTTGTCCATGAATTGTATCTTTATTGTGAAAAGTGGATCTTCGCCACATCTTTGCTACAGCCACTGGCAGAACTGCATTCTGGCAGGATGATGTTTTGGCCTTAGGGCTGTAAATGATGCTGGTATACCAACTAGTCATGCATGGTTTCTCAGAAAAAGACAGTGATTAACTCTGATAAATGCTGAAATTCTATGCACACTGATTCCAGGATCTTCTTCGACTTGCTGCAGTTCTCATTCCTCCACAACAAAAATATGAATGGTGCGAAGTCTGTGGTGATTTGCTCTTACTGGAAATGATGGCTCTTAAGTTATGCATTTTAAAACCCACATTGGTCTTGTTTTGGTAAACACTACTATCTTGGAAAACATGGCAACCTATTTTTTTAACACCCCATATACAATACCCTCTGTCATGCATTTCACATTGGTCTGCAGGTATGCATGCAGACTTAAATAAATTTCCTAATGTGTATGCCGAGAACAATCCCATCTTCCATGATGACAACAAACATGTCTACAACCTCTCACACATTGATTGGCCCGCTAAATAAACTGATCTTAATCCTACAAGAAATAGCACAACTATTTAAAACAGTGGATGAAACACAGCAATCAGCATCCCCACAATTATGGAGCTCTGTAGTATATGGGGTGTTCAGAAATTCCCTTTAATTCTCCTAGGACTTGTAGAGAGAAGTGAGTGTATAATATTTTGAATAGGAACCCATGTCCAGAAACATGCTTTTCAATTCAAAATGGTTTCAATTCAGATGTGTAATTCATCCATGTCTCCTGAGGAAAAGAGAAAAATCTCACAGTTGCTTGTCCTGGTGTACAAAAGGGTATACAGGATGATGTGTACTGCATCAGACTGTCACCTGATGTCACTTAACGTATGCCTTGCTGTGAGACCCATACAATGCCTGTGCATCTCTGATACAGTAAACATGTTTCAGTACACTTTTTCGGAATACACAGACATGCTCCTCGTGTATGGCGAAGCTCGAGGTAATGGAAGAGCTGCTAGTTGGCTGTATCAAAAACATTTTCTGCAACATAGGATACCATTGTACAAACTTTTAGCCCAAGTTCTGCAGTGGCTCCGCAAATAGATACTTTCACGATGAGGAGGCAGGACTGTGGTACTCCATGGTAAAGCTGTATGCCTGAATCTGAAAAAGATGTACTGCATTGCATTGAAGAGAACCCGTCAATGAGTACTCTAACAGTTGCGCACACACACACTGGATATTAGTCACAGTATAATCTGGGAAGTTGTGTTTGAGCAATAATTACATCCATACCACTTACAAAGGGTATGGCTATGGGTCCAGCCAATTTTCCACAGTACATTGCCTACTGAACATGGCTGTTGTTTCCGTGTCAAGTTCTGTTATGTAAGTTCACTAGGGGACTGTGCTCAGAATTCACAGAACTGCCATGTCTGGGCAAACAGAACCCCTATTGCCATGCAAGTTCAGGGATTTCAGCACAGGTTTGGTATTAAGATGTGGGCAAGTATTCTGGATAAACATGTAGGCATGTCAGTCACGTGACTGGGCCATACCTCCTTCCACTCAAGCTATCTAGTCCTGCACACCTAATCTTCCTACAAAGTGTATTGGACCCATTCTTGGAAGCTGTGCTACTCAATTTCTGCCAAGAAATTGTGGTTTCAGAATGATGGTGCACCACATCACTTCTAACAAGTGGTTAGGAGACATCTCTAACAGATGATACGGTGAAAGATGGTTAGGCCAAGGTGGTCCAACAGCATGGCCACTGTGATCGACAGATTTAACTCTTAGGGATTACTGCTTGTGGGGTTGTATGCAAAGTTTAATTTATGACACTCCTACATAGACAGACAAAGATCTGCTTGCATGAGTTGTGGCTCCTTCTCTAGAAACTGAAGAGAGACAGGTGGCATGGAAAATGCGTATCAGAACCTGCTTCATAGGTACAATGTCTGTAACAATGTTGGTGGTCATCACATTGAGCCACTGTTGTAATGCATCAGTACTCTCCTGTACACACAGTATGCTGGCTTCTTTTTTGTTTTGGAATAATGTAAAGACAATGTTTAAGGGTTAATGTAAACAAATATGCATAAGTGATAAATGGATGTTTACTTCTGTTTTCTTTCAAATTGTTATCTAAATAACTGTACTGTCTCACAGCTAATTAAATCACTCAAGTAGAAGTGGATGAGTTAATCATCTGAACTGAAACTGTTGGAGAATGGAAATGGTATGTTTCTGGACACGAGTTCCTATTCAAAATATTATGTACGCACTCTCCTTTACAAGTCCTAAAAGTTTGTAATGGGAATTTCTAAGCACTCTAATGGGTGGCTTCAGCTGGATACAGCATACCTGTTTTTGTATCGCTATAGTTGTAAAATGTTACGTATCATTGAAAAGTAATCTTTGCACCGCTATGAACTCTTGCTGAAGTTGTGTGGACTATCTGTTTAGTATAAAGTTACCTGCCAATGGCCTAGAAAGCCAAAAGCCAGTTCATAACTAATATTAAACAAGAATTATTCTGGAACATTAATACTAAGTATTCGAGTTTTTAGTATGTACATGCTCCTCCCATGAACTGACAGAGTATTCCATAAATAAATGAAGAAGCTTGTGAATCATCTCCGTTACTGAACTTTGGCCATTATCAAGGCTACAGGCAGTTTTATGTGGTATTAAAGTGATGTCTCTTTGGGGTGAGTTTTTGTCTGGTGTGCTTAATTACAATAAATAATTCATATCAAACAGCAAATATTAATTAGTGATGGAAGGCAACATGTTCACATTGAGTAACGACTATTAATGAGGTTGTACTCTCTGAGGGGCAGGAGAGGGGAGTTGTCTCAGACAGACAGATGCAGCAATTCAGTATTAAACTTCCTGGCAGATTAAAACTGTGTGCCCGACCGAGACTCGAACTCGGGACCTTTGCCTTTCGCGGGCAAGTGCTCTACTAACTGAGCTACCGAAGCATGACTCACGCCCGGTACTCAGAGCTTTAATTCTGCCAGTATCTCGTCTCCTACCTTCCAAACTTTACAGAAGCTCTTCTGCGAACCTTGCAGAACTAGCACTCCTGAAAGAAAGGATATAGCGGAGACATGTCTTAGCCACAGCCTTGGGGATGTTTCCAGAATGAGATTTTCACTCTGCAGCGGAGTGTGCGCTGATATGAAACTTCCTGGCAGATTAAAACTGTGTGCCCGACCGAGACTCGAACAGAGCTTCTGTAAAGTTTGGAAGGTAGGAGACGAGATACTGGCAGAATTAAAGCTGTGAGTACCGGGCGTGAGTCGTGCTTCGGTAGCTCAGTTGGTAGAGCACTTGCCCGTGAAAGGCAAAGGTCCCGAGTTCGAGTCTCGGTCAGGCACACAGTTTTAATCTGCCAGGAAGTTTCATATCAGCGCACACTCCGCTGCAGAGTGAAAATCTCACTCTGGAAATTCAGTATTAGTCTGAAGCAATCATAACACTTATTGGCCAGTGACTTGTAATAAGTGCACTTAGATCCACTTGTTTTAAAATTTCAAAACTACTTTGTCATTCACTATGAAGCTACAACAAATTGCTACCCTCTGCCCCCCCCCCCCCCCCCCATCATGTTATCCTCTTTACTACCAGTTTTGACTATAAAATATGGATTATATTTCCCTCTAGTAAATGACCAAAAAATACTTTTTCACTGTTTAAGTAATCTTGACTAGTGTGTAGTGTAACAGCGTTTGAAACAAACTGATCATTATTTATCCTTGGTATAGAGTGAGTGTGAGCTATAGATATTGGCTGACTGTGAATATCTCTTAATGCACTCCTGACTTTGCCTTTTGTGTTTATGTTTAAGTATAAGTCTTACAGCTAATTTCAAACAAAGGAACTATGTTTACAACAATACAGATAAAATATGATAGCATACCAATTGTGTCTGGTTTTGTGGCTTGGAGATGCAGGTAACCAGATTCCTCAAGCAAAAACTGAAAATGTTCCCACAGAGGATAAACTTTGTCAACATAATCCTTTTCAACCACAAATGTTGGCCAAAGACTCCCCAAAAACAGCTTTATTGTGCTTTTCAAGCTCTGTACAAAACAGGCATTTGAATGAAGCCCCTTTACACTGAAATTGACCCAAGACTGTTAATATTAATCAGACATCTTACAAAAATTTAGAAATAACAGACGTCACAGTTGCTCTGCTCTGATGAATTGTCTCACATATATGCCAAAAATTAGTACTATTAAACACAAACTGTGTTGTGACAAAAATAAGTTACGCGGAAACACTATATTTCATGTAAATACATTCTAAGTAACTTCAAGCTTATAACAAGTCTTGTATTGTTAAAATGGAGATTAAAGTTATTCGATTGCATCCAAATAAAATAAAAGCATACTTCTCTGGAAAAAGGGTGGCCATATTAGATGCTATCACAGCTCCCCAGTCTCCGCCTTGTACAATAAATTTTTGCAGCCCAATTCTTCCCATAAGGTTTTTCATAATTACTGCAATTTGAGCAGCTCCAAGGCCTGGCTTTGCAGCACCATCAGAGAAACCATAGCCAGGCAATGAGGGCACTATAACTTCGAAAACAAAGTTGAAACCTGCTTGTGGCTTCACTAGATGAGGTATAATCTCATAAAATTCTCTCACAGATCCCGGCCAACCATGAAGTAGCAGCAATGGCAACACTTCAGTTCCTTCAGGAACACTGGTTGGCTTAACATGAATGAAATGAATATCTAAGCCATCTACACAAGTCTTGAATTGTGGAAATTTGTTCAAAAACTTTTCTTGTTCTCTCCAATTATATTTTGTCTTCCAGTATTCTATTACTTCTTCTTGCAAATATTTTGTGTTGAACCCATACTGGAATCCTATGCCCTCAAGTGGTGGAGTAAGAGTTGGTAATAATTCAAGTCTGTCTTGTAAATCATCCAAGACCTGTGACAAATAGTTAAAAAGAGTTAATACTGAATCACTATGATATAAATTTGATGTTTTATGAGCTATCTTATACCACATGTACACACAACAGAAATACCAATAATTTTAACACACACCATGGTGGCATTCAGTTTCCAATGTAATGGCAGAAGCAGAAATTCAGTCACCAATAAATGAAAATTTTGAAATTTGTGGTAAGGTCATATGGGACCAAACTGCTGAGGTCTCGGCCCAAAGGTTTACACAGTAATTAATGTAACTTGAACCAACTTACGCTAAGAACAACACATACACCCATGCACGAGGGACTCGAACCTCCAATGGGGTGAGGAGTGGTGGTGGTGGTGGGGGGGGGGGGGGGGGGGGCAAAACCGTGACAAGGCACCCAGACTGCGCAGCTACCCAGCATGGACCAATAAATGTAACAGAATATTCTAAATTACTACGTGCTTTGATAGAAAAAAAATTGACCATCACAAACATTCAAATTCATGAACTTTTTCCTCTGCATAGGACAGCTCATTTTGGCAAAACGAGAGTCCAAAAGCTATCTTGTGTCTTTTCACTCATTTACTCATTTAACTATTAGGCCAAATTCTACAAATTATCAATACAGTGTGCAGAAAATATTCAATGAGAATAACATATGGTATACACCTAGATTTCATGCAGAAAACTGTTTAAGGGACTAAGCATACTAACACCAAAACACACCATTTTACTACATTCTACAACTTGCAATTAACAGTCAGTCTCAGTTAGCAAACAAATATTCTTAAAAACTTAACAATTACAAGAGAGAATGTTTGACCTTATTTACCTTCAGGAAACTATTTTTTTACAACTGGCAGCAGACATCCATAAAAATACCAGAAACTATCCTAGCTTTCAGAACTATTATTTCCTTCCTAGGAGAGTAATGAAGGATAGGTAGGAGAAGGTTAGAAAGCGCAGGTCACTTAAATGCCAGGGGGGGGGGGGCATCTCGAGAGCAATGGAGACCAGTGGTGAGAGTCCAAATTCTGGTCTGAAATACAATTTCAATTTTTCACAAATGTTTCTGCTCTATAAATTTATCTCTCTTTCAGCCTATCAAACTATGAACAATGTCTGCATTCTTATTAACAGCAACAGAAGCCCATAGGAGCAGCTACAAAAGCCCACAGGAGGAATGATATTCTAACGCCAA
This sequence comes from Schistocerca nitens, assembly GCF_023898315.1. Taxonomy (NCBI): domain Eukaryota; kingdom Metazoa; phylum Arthropoda; class Insecta; order Orthoptera; family Acrididae; genus Schistocerca; species Schistocerca nitens. Next base: position 991,209,322 of record NC_064614.1, on the reverse strand, counting down.
TTTTCTGTGCTATTTCTAATAGCGATTTCAACTTCTTGTCTGGTTTCTTGAACATTGTTGGCTAGGAGAGAAAGATCAGCAGTAAATCTCAAGCAGTTTAACCTTCGAGTGGGTGCACTGGGGTACTGTAGCGTAATGTAAAGCCCTGCACTGTGGTAGGTCTAGGTATTTGTTACTTGTTACTTGACCCCCCCCCCCTCCCCATCATCAACTCAGGGCCCTCAGCATCGTGTTGTTTCACAAGGATAAGGGTAATGGAGCACTCCGTATCCCAAGCATCTGCTTGTGCTATACTTTCTTGTCAGTTTTAACATGTGTGCCACTTTACTTTATCTAAGAAAATGACTGAACTCTAAAAGTACTCATAACAGTATTTATTACAAGGATTGAAAAATATAAAAGTAATGTTTTGTATGTTTTTCATTATGTAAGAGTTGTTAGCCAACAATTATAATTTTTTGTCTATTTGTTCCCAGGTCCAAAGATTTTATAGAGCTTGACAAGATACTCGCATACCTTCAAGAACTCATTGAAGTTGAGAGACGTGGAATAAATCTTGTTGAGATAGCTGAAAGGGAAGGTGAGCTGAGTGACAAAGAAGTTCATTGTAGCAATCAAGACCATGAAACTAACTCTGAACAGGAAGACAAAGTGGGAATGAGAAAGAAAGAAGTTCAGAAATTGGTTTTTTCTCAGAAAAAGGCAAACTATGAAAATGAGTAAAAAACCAGCCTCTAAGACAAAAAACTAAGCAAAAAATATTATTAAGTTTCACAAGCTCACAAGCTATTCAAACAACATTTCTAATGAAATTGATGCATTTTTCAAGCTTTATGAAACTGATAAGTATGCTAGTATTCCATACTAATATACTGTCACATAGAAGAAGGTGTAATTAGATGAATGACGAACACTAACTTCACTTAACGAAGGTTTATTTAGCACTTGCACATACAAGAGTGCAGAGCGAACTGCCTCCGGCCAGAACACATACGTATATATACAGTTACAGAACATTCCAGTACAATGATTCTTGATATTTGTGGATACTTCTAGAATTTCCTCGAGCCAAATATAGAAGTTAAAATTTTACAGTTCAGGTGAGTTTTGAACTCAAGACCCCCCATGCAACAGTCTAGTATCATAACAGCTACACCACAGTGACAGTGCTACTCAGCTTCTTCTGCAACATTGCTCCCTCCTTAAGAGAACAGCGTCTCGGTGTTACATCGGCCTAGTCCGGGAACGAGTCATCGGTCTTGCATACTCCGACTCCCGATGACTGATGTTCGCCCTGGCGGTGATCTTCTCAGAACTTCCTTTGCCGCTATGCTCTTCATCACCTTGCTGCTTGTCACTGGAACTTCAAATTTACCCTGGGTTGCAGGATCCTTATAGGGCTTCATTCGAAGGACGTGGACCGTATCTCTGATCTTCTGTCATCTTGTGTCGGGGTCAAAAACTTTAACTTCATGAGTAACATCAGACAACTGTCTTACAACCTTATAAGGTCCAAACTAGCACCCCTGAGGAGCTTCTCAGAGAGACCAACCTTCCGAACAGGAGTTAAGATCCAGATGAGGTCACCAGGCTGGTAAACAACAGGGCAGTGGCTCCCGTCATACCTTCGGAGATCGTTTTCTTGAGCCTGCAGCGTGCAGATTCGTGCTAACTGCCGAGCTTCCTCAGCTCTGGTTAACATCTGGCCAATGTAGTCGTCGTCCAAGTCATCAGGATGTAATGTAAACACAGTGTCCATCATCGTAGCCACTTCACGCCCATTCATCAGGGAAAATGGCGCAAATCCTGTGGTGTCTTGTTTGGCGGTGTTTTAGGCAAACATCACGAAAGGTAGCACCTCATCCCAGTTGCTCTGCTCAACATTGACGAACATTGATAGCAAGTTGGCCAAGGTCTTATTAAGGTGTTCAGTAAGCCTGTTAGTTTGCGGATGGTAGGCAGTCGTCATGTGATGAGTAATGTTATACCGACGGTTTCTCTCTGTCACAAGATTCGATTGATAAACTTTCCCTAAATCTGTAATTAATGACCTTGGGGCACCGTGTTTTAATATGATGTCTTCCATGAAGAATTTGGTTACCTTGAATGCTTCGGCTGTATTCATGGCTTTTGTAATGGCATGGCGTGTCAGATAATCAGTGCAAACAATAATCCATCTATTTCCACTAGCAGATGTTGGAAATCGTCTGAGGAGGTCAATCCCAACACGCTGGAAAAGTGTTTCAGTTGGTGGAATTGGTATGAGTCGGCCAGGTGGTTTCTGAGGAACTGCCTTTCTCCTTTGGCACTCTCGACAGTGCGACACATAGTGACGGACACTCCTAAATAAACCAGAAAAATCTCTTGTGGATCATATCGTATATCTTAATAAATCCTGGTGTGTCATGCAATTTCTGTAGAACATCTAAGCGCATGTGTTCAGGAGTCACTGGTAGCCACCTCTTTCCAAATGGATCAAAGTCTTGCAAAGTAATCCATTGACTACCTTAAATTGCCCTTTCACATCCTCTGATCGATTTAAGGCAAGCGTAATTTGAGATATCTTGGTGTCCTCCTCCTGCTCAGCAGAGAGATCTTTGAGTGCAGCGAGACAGTCACTATCTTAATCAAAGTCTTGATACTCTTGCACAGGGTTTCTTGAGAGACAGTCAGCATCTTTGTGTTTTCTTCCACTTTTGTACACTATGGTAGGGTTTCTTGAGAGACAGACAGTATCTTCGCATTTTCTTCCACTTTTGTACACTATGGTAATGTCATACTCTTGAAGATGTAGTGCTCACCTGGCGAGTCGTCCTGTTGGATTCTTAAGACCTGTCAACCAACAAAGTGAATGGCGGTCTGTAACAACTGTGAATGGCCTTCCATAGATACTATCGAAATTAGCACATGGTCCAGATCACAGCAAGACATTCTCTTTCTGTAGTTGAGTAGTTTCTCTCGGCTTTTGTAAGTGTCCTAGAAGATAAGGCTATAACCTTCTCTTTTCCATCCGAAATTCGCACCAGAACAGCACCGATCCCATACCCGCTGGCATCTGTGTGTATTTCTGTAGGTGCTCATCATGCAGACCAAGTACAAGGTCAGTTGTCAGAGCTTTTCACAGCACATTGAAAGAATCTTGTTGAGCACTACCACAGATAAATTTAGCATCGGTTTTTAACAACTCTTGGAGTGGCCTGGCTTTGATACAAAAGTCGTTGATAAAACGACGGTAATAAGAATATAATCCGAGGAAGCTTCTCACATCTCTAATATTACCTTTTCTGGGTCTGGATGCACACCTTCATTTGACACAAGGTGTCCAAGTATTTTGATTTCTTTTGCTCGAAAGAGACACTTTCTTGGATTAAGTTTCAGTCTGCCTCCTTGGAGACACTTAAGAACGGCCCTCAGTCTTTTTTACATGTTCATCAAATGTCACTGAGAACACTATATCATCATCTAAATAACAAAGACACATCGTCCACTTCAGGTGCCTTAGAAGATTATCCTTCATCTGTTCAAAAGTTGCTGATGCATTACACAAACCAAATGGCATTACCTTAAACTCATACAGGCCCTCATGGGTGATGAATGTAGTTTCCTCACGATCAGCCTCATCTACTTCAGTTTGCCAGTATCGTGAGTACATGTCCATGGTTGAGAAAAACTTAGCCCCCTTCAGACAATCTAGTGTTATCAATTAGTTGCAGGGGGTGAACGTCCTTTTTAGTTATCTTCTTAAGCTTCGTGTAATCAACACAAAAGTGCCAACTGTCATCCTTCTTCCTGACGAGGACCACTGGGTACGACCATGGGCTCTGTGAAGGCTGAATGATGTCATTCTTCATCATTTTCTGTACCTCGTCATGAATTATTCGATGTTCCGTTGCTGACACGCGGTATGCTCTCTGGCTTATTGGTTGATGGTCTCCAGTGTTTCACTGTCTATTTGTCTAATTTGCTCTTCACCTGCTGATTGAAGCATTCAGAGAACTCTTATAGAATGCCAAGTAGCTTCTTCTGTTGTTCCTTAGTGAGATCTGGTGATAGTCAAGCTAGAAGATCTTGTCTCGTAGTGGTAGCTTCAATTTCACCCACAGACTCAGCACGGGAGGTTTCTATGATGCTCAGCTGTTCGGCAATTAATGGCTCAGCATTTGCTACGCGCATGCATCTTGGAAGGATCTGCAGTTCTTGATGACAGTTAACTATCCACAGTTCGCTGCATCCATTCTTAAACGAGGTGACAGAGGCTGGGATGACCAAGTTATTCTTCAGTGGTATGTTTCTCTTACATACGATCCATGGGTTGATGCATGGCATGACACATGGCAGTTACCTTTCCAGTGCTGATTGCAGGAATGATCACTTCATCCAGCACACACACTCGGATGCGCATCTTCCTGTCCACAGTATCTCATCTCGTCTAGCATAATCTTCGAGTGACGACAATCTATAATTGCCTGAGAAGTTTTCAAAAAGTCCCAACCGAGAATGACATCATGAATACACTCTTTTAAGACGATTAATTCTAAGGGATGTGTGTGGCCACTTATACCCACACAAATGACACATCTTCCTGTAGGTTTTACATATTTCCCATTAGCCACCTTCAGCAGAGATGTTTTGTTGTCGACGAATAGGATTTTCTGCAACTGGTGATGGTACTTCTCCGAAATGATTGAATATGATGCTCCAGAGTCCACAACAGCTTGGGCTGGTCGGCCATCCATGAGGATATCGACGTAGTTTCCTATAATTTTTGTAGTGATTGACAGCGGAGGACTTTTCTCTTCGACAGCCTCACCTCCAAGGTCACACCCTTTAGTTTTCCAAGTTGTGGCGGCTAGGTGATTGGGTGGAGCTTCAAAACGGTGATGGAGACCTTGATTGGCATGTTGGAGAGTGTCCTCTCCAGCGGCTAGCTTGTGGCGATGGTGACCTACGTCATCCTGCACTATCATCATCTTCTTCATCTTCGGTGTCCCGGAGTTGGCGTTTGCTAAGATCCATATGCTGTCTTCTGGTGCGGACATCATAAAATATCCGCCGTCTTTCTTGACAATAGTGCACCACATGTCCCAGTCGTTCACAGTGGAAACATACTGGTTGGTTACCCTGGTTCCTCTTGGTGTCCAAACAGGTTCCTCATGCGGCATTGTAGGAACGTCATATCGCCTGGGTCTTGACTTTTTCACCGTTTTAAAGGGAAATGAAGGACGAGAGATTGGGTTCAATGTCTGTTCCACTTCCTCCCTTATGACCTCTTGAAGCATCTCTGTTTTTTGCTCGCTGTGCAATCCAAGTGCCTTCTGAACTTCCCCTCTCACTATCTGACGGAGAACACTTGTGAAATCCGTTCCTTCCTCCATCACGGACATCGATACGACATTTGGAAGCCATTCAAACTTCTTGCGTGTAATTATTTTTTGATGAATTTTCTCGATATACTGGCATCTTTTTATGAAGTCGTCTGCTGTTGAAACCTGCTTCAGGACATGTATCACGCTTGATACATGTCCTCAGAAACACCCTTCATGAGATGTGCAACCTTACCTACCTCCTTTATTCTAGGTTCCACTATTTTACACAGCTACAAGACAACTTGAATGTAGGATGCTGTAGTTTCTCCTGGACACTGTGCCCTGCACTTTAATTTGTCTTCAACCTTGCACTTCTGTCGTCGTGTGTCGCAGGAAATACTTGCGCAGTTCCACCTGGAATACTTCCCAGCTTGTGAACTTCTCCTCGTTGTTCTCATACCATTGCTTGGCAGTGCCCTCCCAGTAGAAAAATACGTTAGCCAAACACACGGTGTCATCTCATTTGTTAAATTTGACTATAGGATCATATACCTTCAGCTACTTGTTTGGATCTTGGCCATCGTCACCAGAGAACCCGGAAGGATTTCTCATGTGGTGGCACACAGTTGCTGTCATTGTAACATCGTCGTCTTCTTCTGTCTCCGATAGATTGCAATCTGCTGAATGTGGATCGAACTCCAGTTTCTGCCCACGTAAACAGCGGCTGTCGTGGCCTGATGGGAGCCACTGTGTCGTCAATAACGTGAGCTATCACAAGTTTCAATATCCGGTGCCTCCACCAGAATAATGTCATGTAGAAGAAGGTGTAATTAGAGATGAATGACAAACCATAACTTCACTTAACGAAGGTTTATTCAGCACCTGAACATACAAGAGCGTGGAGCAAACTGCCTGCGGCCAGAACACATACGGTAGATATACTTGTATAGTTATGGAACATTCCAGTACAATGATTCTTGATATCTGTGGATTCTTCTAGAATGTCCTCGAACTGAAAATAGAAATTAAAATACACCACAGTGACGCTGCTACTCGGCTTCTTCTGCATACAGACACACACGCACAAGATTGTAAAGTTATGGACAGATGCGAAATTATGGCACCATTGGACATTTTATTTTTGGAAGATACAAAGAAAAGTCAAAGTCAACAAGTAAAGGTACAAGAACTCTGGGAGTCAGACGGTGCAGGTTTGGATATATTGGGTGGGGGGCACTACACACACCTGCCATGCCAGCCTACCTGAGCTCATGGTGGTCCTACAAAGCCGGCATCACCAGGGTTCACACTGCAGTCATGTTCTGATAGCGCTTGTTATCATTTAGTTATTCATCATTGCTTTGGTCCCTGATTATTGCTACATCTTAGTACCTGCTTTGGTTTTGCTCTCTGATTTTGTTATTTTGCCTTGTAGTCCATATTGTTGGTCGTCCCTGTTGTGTGTGTTTGCATTGTACCATGATTCCCCGTTGACACCGTCGGCTGGTGTGCTCCGGTCTAGTTCGATTGCAGTTACTAGGACTGGCGATGAGGTAAAAGGTTAACAGTGCATTATGGATGCAAAACTTGTACAGCTCGTGGAACAACAACAGCAAAAGCTGCTCCTGCAACAGCAGTTCCAGCAGCCAATGGACCTTTTGCATCAGGAAACTCAGCTTCTGTGCAGAATTACAGGTACAAGGTTCTCAACCCATCCCGACTGAGGTCACCTCTCAGATGGAGTCCTGCCCATCTGCATTTCCGTTGTTTAACAATACCAAGGAGGATTGGGACATGTATTTGCAGTGGCTGAAACAGCACTTCACCACATTTCAGGTTTCTGATGATGCCCTCTAACATTCACTCTTCCTTTCTTGGGTTTCCCTGCAGGCATTTTTCTTACTTAAAAAGTTGGCTCCCCTCTCAAACCCGGCTCCATCACTTTCAAGGAAATGTGTTTGTTGCTGTCAAACTATTATTCACAATGATTAAACATGGTCACATTGCGCTCTGAGTTCCATCAGCACCACAAGCAACCATGAAAGTCCTATCGCTAATGGGTGACAGATTTGCAGTGTCTGAGTTGTCGTCGTGATTTCACCTGAGCCAACACATCTTGCAGAACCTCATATACCGATTCCCTGATTCATGCTGCAGTGGTCCAATTGGTTCCCAATCCAGAAGTCTGCACATGGCTCTCCCGCTAGACAACCATTCCTTGACAACATAATGAAAATTATGCATTCTTAAGATCGCACAGGCATCAAACAAACGTTCTATAAAAATTATGCATTCTTAAGATCGCACAGGCATCAAACAAGCGTTCTATGGCCCGCCCCCAGATTGTAATGGTTCGACCACCACCATGGAGATGGGAGTTCTCTCAAGCTTTCTTCCTGATGACAGCATCAAGATTCATCACTTTTGTACATATCAATGACCTCTGAGCAGCCTGTCCAGCTGTGTTGGTGCTAAGAGTGGGGTCTGCCTTCTTGTCCTAACTGTTTTGTGATGCACCAGTGTGCAGACTGCGCTGATTGCTGGGTGCACTGCACTCATTGAGAAAAGGATGGGCAACTCTGAACTGTCTGCCATCAGGCATCTGATCAATCCAACCCCACTCATAACTTGTGTCACAGGACAGTGCATGAACTTCAGGCCACTGTTCCCCAGGGGAATACTTGCACCCCCAAGCTGTTTATTAATTTCACAACTGCTTGTTAGGACATCTGTTTCCAAGTTGACATGGGAGCAATGGTCTCCCTGGTCCATCTCCCGACATACGCTTGTCAAGTTACCCGACATTGCCCCACCTCTCATAAGGTGGTTGCATTTGGTGACAGAGGTCAATTCTCCACTACGGTAACATGTAAGATGGTTACATGGCCACTAACACTGTATGTTGGCAACAGTCATTCCACTGGCAACATTTTCATCATAGATGCTTTCTTGCTGTTTGGGTTCTCCATCATGGACAAAGTTTGGGTTGTCTCAGACACAGTCCCCTTCCAGGAACATGATGACCTTTGTGCCTCTTTCGCGTCTCGGGGTGTTGGAGCCTGGCTTCAGGTGCGCCACCAATTTTGAGGCATATATCTCTTTGCATCCAGATGCAGTGCCCCGTTTCTGTTGAGCACGTCCTCTTCCAGTCTCCTTACGGATGACCATTAAGCTCTAACTCTATCACCTTCATGACGTTGGGGGTCATAGAACTGGTCAAAACTAGTGCTTGGACCACACCACTGGTCATTGTCCAGAAGGCAAAGGGCTCCCTCTGGCTGTGTGGAGATTTTAAGTCTATGATTAATGCCCAAGCTCTGATGGAAACCTACCCCATACTAATCTCTGTTGGTCCATTATGGCCAGCGGACATCGGCTGATACGCATTTTTCAATTCAATAAACTTTACCAACAGCCGTACACTTTAAGATATTTTATTTTATTCTTAAAGCAACCAATTTCGGCAATTCATTTTGCCATCTTCAGGCCTCTGCATAGGAAAAGAATATACATGTAGTAATACAAGGGTGTACCAAATAAAGCTTACAGGATGTGACAGGTAATCATAATATCGCTTCAGCTTAAACATGGTGAAAGTATTGGAATTAAATTGTGTACACATTTATTAGTAGCATTAAACCAAATCTCTGTGTATATCCAGCACAATAGACTAAAACGTGTACATATTTGTTCATCATAAAACTATTTAATATCACAGATTTACTAGGGAACATGTAAATTCATTAAAAAGATCAGCACTAGACAGTGTACAATTAAGAGCTCTGTAGAAACACAGCTTCTTTTTTCCTTTTAAATAATAACACCATATAAATTCTTTTAGATGAGGAATCCCCTAGTATATATGAGTATCAATCTTCATTTAAAGTAGAATGACACACAGTAAGCCATGAAATACAATAGTATGAATATTTACAGCCTAGGCAATATCACAGATGGTAAGACAAGTAGTTGTCACAGCATCAAAAATAGCCTGATGCAAAACCCAATGGCAATTGACATATTAAGAGAAAATAGCATGCATAGTGAACACTAAGAATATTCACAACTACCTTGTGGCCTAGGTTATACAGGAAATCGTAATAAATGATATGATTTGGTTTCCTTTATATCGATTAACAGTTTGGCATTACCAAAGTGAAACCAATCAACAAGAAAGTCAAATCCTACTTAAGCAAAGCAAATCATTAAGCAAGGCAAATCCTCTGAAGTTCACAGCTGATAACTTCGTAGAATTTCACTGGGAGTATAGGGCACTACCTAACGTGACCATCTATAGATGCCATACCATCTAAATAATAAGACATAGCAAGTTGTGTCACGATCAGAAATGTGGGTACAGAAAAAAAATAAAAGGTAAATGAGTGTGCGAAGACCGCCACGTTGTTGAAGCTGAAGCCCATAAAGCGAGCATCATCATCTATCTCAAAACTCATCTCTACAAAGGACATCATAACATAACATTTTCCATAAACCGCATGGGGAAGTAAGGACAAAACTGACACACTGATGAACTAACTGCATCCTAATCATACTCATCAGGTGTAGTCAAGACATACCGAATTCCCATAAGTGAATTAGGGAATGTGTCAATTTGGGTTTAGAAAGCAAATGGTTAAAAGGTGGTAACTGACAATAGATAACACTAGTTCTCATTGTAAGGAAGCATTAAATGCTTCATTGTCCTAAGTATAAAAGTAGCGTATAACAAACCAATAAACTGAAAACATGGTCACTAACAAACATATGCTGCCTACCACGGGAGTAGATTGCTATAAAGCAGATACAAAGAATTGAGGAAACAAGATCTATGAGCTCATATGAAAGTGACATATAGTAAGCAATCAGTGTGTTACAGTACAGTTGAAAAATTACATTCATACTAAGATTCTTAGACAACAAAATATAGAAGAAGAACTGTATATTGTCAGAAACAGAATGGTAAAACATGTAAAGGCTTAAATAATGAGGTACATAAATATTGCTAAGCAAAAGTGGCACCTATCATCCAAAGAAAAGCCTCCAAAAATAACAATATGAAGTCCTAAAAACTACGTATGACTAGACCCTGACATGCCAAAATCATTATGGGTTATTCAAGCTCAAATGGTACTATAGTTATGACAGAGATCGCCCCACTGGAATACAGTAAGTCGCTATCAAACTACATATCACACTCAATGAACCGACCATATCATGGTGAAACTCCTTGAAACCCTAGTATCAGCAAACATGGATCATCATCAAATAAATGATTGAAGTGTAAACAGCTATATAGGTATTCACAAACAAAATCATGACCCTACCACACCCTGTTATAGGTAAAATCGATCTCTTATATGACACGCACTTCTGTAAAACAGTCCCACTGGACTACTGACAGGAGCACCACTAACAAAGACTACCATGTGAAGGAAAAACTGGTCTGTACTAAAAGGAACATCATATACTGGCCAATGAATGTAAAATGCTTCACAAAAATCGATTTGGCCTCAAGTCAAGACTACTTCAATACGAAATACGGTAATTATAAAAATTGTATTGGATAAAAACCACAAAAGTGCTCCACTATTACTGAAGTCAACCCATGAAAATATATAATCATCAAAATATGGTAACACTAATGTTGATACTGAACACAAAACAGAAGATCAGTAAAACCTAACAATAACTCTTCAGCTGTCATCCTATACCATTTGACAGGAGTTAAAAATAGCAGTGTTAACAGGTATTACATCTAGACAGAATGATCTCTATGAAAAGAAAGTGAACAAATGTAATGTAAAACTACATCGCACATCTACACAATAAAATCGGTAGGGAACTGGACAGTAAAAGCACAATGACCATTCTACAAAAAGCTGTATCAAGTGACACTAATAACAAAAGTATGATACCTCAACCTAATCATAACATTCCAGTGAGGCCACATTGGTGCAAGGCTACTTCAATCGCATCAACCATTTCATCATATCAATAGCTACTACAGAATAAAAACAACTCACCAAATGCACTTTTCAAATCAATGAACTTATCGTATCACGCCATAAAACTGGATATTGTGAATTCCAATCTTAAAACACAAAGGAGTGAAGCTTATAGTAAAGGTTCAAGATGAACGTCAAATCCATATGTGCTGCATGTCAACTTAACATTGAGCAGCTGCTTCATACAAAAGCGTGACACAGCAACTGAGCCCACCTACATTCCATGAACATGGTCAAAGATATTTCCACAGAGTCAAAAGACAGTCAATGGTAAGGATAGATACATCATAAAATCATAGACATGTAGAATGCATGTGATAAACAAACACAACACGAAACAGACTGCGGGAAGAACTAACATGCGCAGGTGCTACCCATAGAATCTCCTTTTTAGATACCAGACTTCAATTCACAATAGTTTGTGAAAAATTTCGAAAAAGAAATTATTCTTTGATTCTGTTTGCTCATTTAAAAGAATTCGATGTTCTTTCCCCGCATGGACATAGATATCCATATCTTCAAAAACATCCATAGCCCCACCTTTATCAATGATGTGCAGTATATCTAGATTGTCATTAATGCATACAATCCTGTTTTGTTGTTCGCAGGTGTTCCTTAAAAGTAGAATGCTTGATGATATGCACAGCTGTATGCTCTCGAAATCTTTCTTTAAAGTTCTACCGGTGTGCCCAATATACATTACATCACAGTCACTGTATTTAATTTTGTAGATCCCAGACCTCAAAAAAGGTTCATGTCTCTTGATGGAATGAGTAAGAGCCTTTGGGTAATGTATTTTTACTAGTAAAACCAACTTCAATGTTGATTTTACAGAATGCTTGTGCTACTCTTTAGGAAATAGGACCTATAAACTCCATGCTAGAGTGCATTTTTCTACTGGTTTCAACCTGGGTGAGAGTAATTTCATCAGCAAATTAGAGTTCTTTCTGACAATTTTATTATGAATTAAGTCAATAATCTCAGGTTGGTAACCACTGTTTACTGCTATATCCCTTAGTATATTCTTTTCTTTTTCGATTTCTGTATCTTCTAAAGGGATTTTACTTAGCCAGTTGACGGGGCTATAGAAAAAGGAGGTTTTGTACCTGTTGAAGTGCATGGGATGCACAGGTATAAAGGCACATGAAGTTCTGGGTTTTCTGAAAATAGCAAAACTATGCCTACCACTCTTATTCCTCACATATATGTTGAGGAAATAAATTTTTTCATTAACCTGCTGCTCATACGTGAATTCTATTTTTCGGTGAAGGTTATTGAAAATTCTTAGAGATTTTATCAAGGCCACCGTCCTCCTCTTTGTAAAACATAATGGTGTCATCCACACAGTGAAAATAGTATAGAACATTGTCATGCAACCCAGGATATTGTGCAAAGACTGGTACTTCGATATAGTTAAGAAAAACATTGGTTAATGTCCCTGATAAACAACACCCCACAGCTAGTCCAGCCTGCTGTAGGCACATTAGTGTACAAATTAGTCACATCTAAGGATACCCATTTGGAGCCACCTGGGATTTTTATTTTATCTACTAAAATGTAAGTATTCTTCACAGAGAAACATCTCTCAAAAATGCAATTATTAACTAGAATTTCATTCAGTTTGTCGTACACCTTGTAGGCAGGAGTACCAATATAACTAACAACAGGCCTGATAGGAACATCAGCTTTATGTACCTTAGGTTGTCCTCTTAACCTTGGGGCATGTGGATTCATAGCCTCTAAACTCTAAAAAATAAAAAGGAGATATTCTTTAGAAGACGTTTGATCTCCTTAGCAAAATATTTAGTGGGATCATGATTAACTTAGGAAATTTCATTCTTCTCAAAGAATTCCTTTACCTTATTAACATATTCACATATGTATAACGTAACAAGGGTATTCCCTTTATCTGCCTTAATGACAACTGCTTCATGGGTTTTGAGTTTCTCATTGATACTGTGTACAACTAACTCATCATTCACATTTTTACTTTTCTTCTTTTTAAATTATTTATTTATTTATTTATTTTATACTATGAAGTGAGGATACAGCTTCAGCCACATTATTACCCAGGAAAACCTAATGTGGTTTGCTGACCTTACAGTAGTTTAAAGTTCTTTTAATCTCTAAAATCAATGATTTTATGTCCTTATTATGTATTGATCTGTGTACTGCATACTTACTGCCTTTTTGTAACAGCTCAAGTTCTTTCTTATTGAAGATAATGCCAGTCCTATTAACTGCTGTATCGAAAAATTTGTGACTCCTAAAATTAACCACATTATTGGTGCATAATTTCTGGCGTCATTTTAGAATACAAATTTTCTTATTGTGATTGTTAAAAATATTTCCTCTTTTGTTTTCCACTACCCACTCAGAAAACTGGAACAAACTGTCTAATTTGTTACAACTTAACAATTTGCTGAGTCTCAGGTGATTCAAATACAGACTTCTACTAAGGTCATCGTATTTAGAGTACAAATTTCTTATTTATAGTTTCATCCAAAATTCTTCAGTCTTTAAGAATAAGAATAAGAATCTTTATTAGCCGTGCAGTATTTACTTATACAATGGGCTTCGTCAATAAGTTCAATTACAGTATAAAGATGGTTATATTCTCTTAACAATGTATATATAAATCATGTGAAATTTAGTGTACTACAATAGCACACTTTTGGAATTTTATATATTATTAATTTTACAATAAAAAGGAAAACATTATACAGATTTATATTAAGCAGGGAGTATTCATGTTGATGACACTATGTCATTATCATGTACATGTTGATAACACTATGTCATTATCCTAAGCTATTGATACAAATTTAGGTCCTACTACAGGCAGAGGTACCTTTCTCTATGTTAAAACAGCAAATCTGCCATATTACAATCTTTAAATTCATCAACTGAGTAAAATGCTTTACCTTTGAGCCATTGACCCAATGTTGTCTTAAATTTACTTTTAGATACTGTTTGTACAGTTTTAGGGAGCATATTAAACAGTTCGAGGCCTACATATTTATAACTATTATGTATCTTAGACAGTCTAGAGTATGGCAGATCAATTGTGTGGTTTCGTCTTGTATTGTGGGTGTGGACAGATGACCTAAGGGGATATTGAGCTATGTTTTCTTTTACGTGTAGTAAGCAATAATAGATGTACAAACAAGGAACTGTCATGATGTTAAGTTTTTTGAAATGTTCCCTGCATGTATCCCTAGGAGATAAACCCACTACACATCGAAGAGCTTTTTTTTGCCATCTGAAAATTGATATTGAACTGGGAGAATTTCCCCAGAGCAGAATACCATAAGAAAGATGGGGGTGGATATAAGCAAAATATGAATGCAGCAGTAAGTTTTGGCTGACATTACTCCTAAGCTTATAAAGTAGGAACATAGCACGTGCAAGTTTAGAACAGACGTATGTGATGTGTTTATCCCAGCTAAGTTTCTGGTCAATCATCATTCCTAGCAGTTTAACGGACTTATTTTCTTTGTTTGATACCTTCAAATTAAAGAATATTTCCTCAGTTTTTGTTTCATTTATGAATAGGGAGTTTGCACTAAACCAATGAACTGATTTTTCAAATAGTGTATTATTTTTTTCTCGTACAGATTCAAGAGTCTGTCCTGAATTGATAAAAGTTGTATCGTCTGCATAGAGGACTGTTTTACAGGGTAAATACTGTGGCATATCATTAACATACACTACAAACAGGAAGGGCCCAAGTATGGAGCCCTGTGGCACACCTCTTTTTATTGTTTGTGGGTTTGACAGCTGCCCATTTACACTAACAAATTGTACTCTGTTGCTTAAGTAGGATTCTAATAATTTCAGGGTGTCCTCTTCCATGCCGTAGTGTCTTAATTTCATGATCAAAGTACTATGGGATACAGTGTCAAATGCTTTACTCAGGTCTAGGAGACTAGCACATGAGATTAATTTATTTTCAAAGCCATCATATATATCACTAACAATATTTTCAACTGCTTTAACTGTGGATAGTTTAGACCTGAATCCATACTGTGAGTTACTTAACAAATTATTCCTCTCAAAATAGTGATTCATTTGTTGGTGAACACAGTCTTCGATTATTTTAGATATTATTGGGATTAATGAGATAGGGCGATAGTTACTTGGATTTGATTTATCTCCTTTCTTAAATCTGGGAATAGTTACTGCTATTTTCAAACAGTCGGGGAAAATCCCTTGCTGTAATATATGGCTAATGAGAGTGGTTAGAGGGGGCAGAAGATCACTTGATATCTTCTTTATGACATAGTTTGACAGACCATAGAAGTCCTCTGCTCTGGAACTACTTAGTTTGCCTATTGCTTTGCTAACATCATTTTCAGTTACTGTTGCCCAGCAGAATTTATGGACTACATACTTATTTGAACCTAAAAGAGTTTTAGCATCAAGCATGGCATTGAGGGGAGACAAATCTTGTTGTAAACTGAAGTTAACAAAGTGTGAATTTAAGATATCTGGGGCTATGGGTATAGCTAGTTGAGTTGTTGGTCTATTTATTTCACTTTTAATTACTTCCCAGGCAGCTTTACAGCTGTTTCTGGATTTAAGAATATAGTTATCATTCGCCCTACATTTTGCCAAACTTATTTCAGATCTATAAATTTTTCTTATTCTAATGTACATCTCCTTGTACTCGTTGCCGTTATGAGATCTGTCCTTAAGCATAAGAAGCATAATCCTGATGCTGTTGAGGTATGGCGTAAACCAATTATTTAGTCTCTGTGGTTTATGAGCTCGGTTATTATTCTGTCTTTTTACTAATCTGGGACAACACTCATCAAATATTCTTGCAATTTCCTCTATAAATAATTTGCTTGTGTTATTCACACACATATCTTTGTATAAGATGTCATTCCAGTTAACTGACCTTAATCTAGTTCTAAACTCTCTTATGTTGCATTCATTCATAGGTCTAACAGTTTTGTGTTGTTCATCTGGAATGCTGACTGGAACTGTAATCCATAGGCCATCATGGTCAGCTAGGCCTAACTTCACTACTCCAATTTCAACATTATTTTCATGGATATTACTTATTATATTGTCTAAGCATGCATTATATGTTGTAGGCTTATCATTTAGACAATAGCAATCAAAAGCTCTTAGGCTATCCAAGAATTCCAATATGATATGACTCTGTACCCTAATATCCATATTAATATCACCAAAAATTAAGATTCTTTGGTATTTATATTTAGGCTTAGTTAGTAAGACTAACTGTTTTTTTAAATTTACAATAAATTCATATTCATTAGAAGATGGTGTGCGATATACAGATGCAACAATAATATTATGTTTAGGTATATGTACAACTGCAGCCTCAAAGATGGTGTCTATACACAGGTCTGTGACATCAATAGTAAAGTATTGTAGATTTAGTCTATTCTTAATATATATTGCAACACCCCCATGTCCAATTGTTGATCTGCAGTAACTGCTAGCTAAGGAGTAACCAAATGGAATATTGAGGTCAATTTCTGATGAATATAGCCAGTGCTCATTTACACTAAGTATACCACAGTTGGAAGTTTCTAACCAGTACTGCAATTCTTCCAACTTCTTTCTTAAAGACCGTATATTAATATGTAAGAACAGAAGACTATTTTTGCTAACCCTGGGCAGTAAAGATGAGGGTTCAGATTGTCTTCTTAAGGGCACTTCTACACAGCTGATATCTTGAGTTTTTTGTAAGTCTACTGCTGGTAGCCAGGCCCCATTTTGACAACGTTTGGATGCATCTAGTTTCCTGGACTCAGAGTGAATGGTTTGAAGGTTATTTTGATCCTGCTGGAGCATATCTGTTAATATTTTGCCAGACAGACCAGCAGGTTTTACAGGTTTCCCTGGTCCAGCGGTATTACTGTTAAGGTGGCCATTTCTTTACTCACAGTTTTGGTAATCAGTTTCGAGATTAATCTTCTTCCTTGGTTGTTGAGGTGGAATCCTTGTCGTGTATAGCACTCCCTGTCAAACTCGCTAGCTTTAATGATTGTGGTATTTTTGAATTTCGAACACAGGTGATATAGCCGTTTGTTTACGTCCAATACCTCCGATTTACGCAGGATCGTTTTGTAAGATCATATCTAAATGGAACATCGACAACAAACACTTTTTTTGATGTGATACTTGGTAATGTGCTTCTTAAACCTTTTATTAAGTTCGCGCTGTTGTTTTTCGCTATGTCATTTGTTCCAGTCATAATTACGACGACATCAGCTTCAGAAGCCTTTTTGTTAGTGTTTTGCAAGACATCCTTGGCTTCTGCTGAAGGATACACATACCCCAGACACTCGATATTTACGTTTTCATTAAGGTAACTTGAAACATTACGACCTTGACTATCACTCAATAAGGTAATTTTACAGGTTTTACGTACTGAACTTTGACCATCACACTGTTTCACTCCTGTTTGAATTTCTTTTTGGTATTTATTAGCACTATTATGTTTCACTGCATATGTTTCCTGATCGCTACTTTGTTCATGAAGCTTGCTAACATTCACACTGCGGCTACTTATGCTGTTTTTGGCATTATGCCGTTTTGCTGCGAATGTTTCTTGTTCATTACTTCGTTGACAAAGCTTACTTACGTTCACCCTACAGGTTTTTGCACTGTCTTCTACGGGGAAGAGCTGCGAATATTTGTTTACGTTGGCGAACCTTACTCTTCTTGGTGGTTTATTTAATGCTGCTACGCTGTTATTATGGCGATCCGTTTCGCAGAGCGGAGGTTCCTTTACAGTACATGTTACCTTCGATATCTGCGATTTGTTATTTACTGCTTCTGAAGTCCCACATGCTCTCTGAGTGAGTCTTAGCTGCTGATTTTGTTTCTTCAGGTATACGATTTCTTTATGTAGGACTTCCACAGTTTTCTGCAGACTGATTATTCGTTAATGGTACAGCTGACCCAGTCAGATTTTTTAATCTTGGCTTGTGCATACCTACGAATGACACCCTCAGATACACATCTCTTTATAAAGTCAACGACAGTTGTTGTTACCATTAATTTAATTTTGTTGCTGATGAATTTACGGGCTTGTCCCAACACCTGCTTTATTCTGAAAGCAACCAGTTTCTGCAATTGTTGGTAAAGTTTATTGAATTGATAAATACCCCAGACCATGTCAAGAGGACCTCCTCTCAAAGCTTGTTGGAAGTGAATGTTTTTCTAAAATAGACCTTGCTGATGCTTATTTATAGATTCCACTCAATAAGGAATCACAACACATTGTTGTCATCAATATGCCATTAGACTTACACAAATTCAAACGTTTGCCTTTCGGGATCTCTTCTACTTCAGTGATCTTCCAGAAATACCTGGAACAGCTAACCATGTCCATCCCAGCTCATACCAATTACCCTGATGGTTTCATTGTTAAGGGTCCTATGCGCCAAGACTACCTGTGTAACCTACATACCCTCTTTACTACATTGCATGATGTGGGGCCCAGGTGCCATCGGCACAAATGCCATTTTTTTTTCTTTCTTTCTTTTTTTTTTTCAGGATCAAGTGGACTACCTTGGCCACTTGCTCACCAAAGATGGGATTCAGCCCACTGACTGTAATGTTTCCACTATTGACTCTTTCCCGTGTCCCCAAAACCTTCAAGATTTGCAGGCTTTTTTTTGGGGATGGTGAATTATTGTTTCAAGTTCCTTCTGCAGGTAGCACACATTATGTAGCCCCCAACCAGTTGTGGAAGCAATGCATTCTGTTTCAGTGGTCAGCAGCCTGTGTGCAGGCCTCCACGCAGCTGAAGCGCATGTTACATTCTGCACACTGCCTTAGCCCCCTTTCCCATCATGCTCCATTGTTTTGGCTGTGGACACTTCTCCCTGTGGCATTGCTGCAGTACTGGCACACCAAAATGATGATGGTATTGCCTATGCATAAAAAATGCTGACACCTGCCCAATGCAATTACTTCTGGATCGAGAAAGAGGTGTTGGTGATTGTCTCTGCCATGAAGAAATTCCATGTGTATCTATTTGGGACCCAGTTTACCCATGTTACAGACCACAGTAGCATTAGTACCACTCTTTGGGACACACTCTTGGCATCCAGAGCGGATGGCCCAAAGGCTCCAGCACTGGGCTCTTTTCCTTAGCTCCTACAATTGTACCACCAAGTACAAACCTACTACACAACATGCAAATGCAGATGCCCTCTTGCTTTTACCCTCAGTCCCAGACCTGGCACTTGACCAACTGGAGATATCCTGTTTTCACATCGATTTGGAACGACAACACACCTCAGATGGGTTTCCCACTGCTGCCACTCACTTTGCGGTGGACACATGCTGCGACCCTATCTTGTGATGTGTCATGCACTGTGTCCTCCATGGGTGGCCTACTTATGTTTTGATGTCCACTGATCACAAGCTCCGGGACTGGGCTCAGACCACAGTTGTGTTCTGACACCACTTGTGATTGTATATCTATTCATCATTGCTCTGGACACCAATAGATGCTACATCTTGGTATCCGAATTGGTTTTGCTCTCTGGTTTCTGTATTTTGCCTTGTGGTCTGTGTTGTCAGTCGTCCCTGTTGTGTGTGTCTGTGTTGTACTGCTGATTCCCCATTGAAACTGTTGGCCTGTTGACCAGTGCGCTCTGGTCTCACTCAGTTCTGGTTGCTACACATACCATCCAAACCCACCAAATATGGGATAAAAATATTTTCGATGTGTGGCCCAAAGCATTTTTACACCAGTAAAATACTTTGTGTGAAAGCTGATGGATGGATCATTTCAAGCACCAAACAGCTCAGCGGAACTTATAAGAAAAGGCGTGTCAGTCATATCAAAGGTATACACACAAATGTGACCACTGATAATTGGTACATGAACTGCCAATTAGTGGAACATGTTAGAGACAAAACTGACCTTCTAGACACTCCTTACATGAACAAAAGGACAATCCTGCCTCAATTTTTGCCTCTAAAAAACCAACCTGTCAGTGTGTTGAAATTTGGCTTTCAAGGTAACAATTATCTTTTGTCATACTAAACAAAAAGAAATCACTCACTGATACTCCCATTCACAGTGAACAACATGGATGATATCGGCCAGAAAACAGGGAAGCCAATCATCATTACCAATTACAATTGCTCGAGAGGAGGGCTGGATTCACTACACAAAATGGTATCAGGATACTCTGTTTCCAGAATTACAAGGAGATGCCCTATGGTGTTGTTTTATACTATTCTAAATATAGTTGGGATAAATTGCCGAATTTTACATTCACTTTCCAAACCAGAAACATTTCCGCTGATGAATGAACACTTGAAAAATAGATCATATTACTGCTGACGAATATTTCGGAATTTCTAAGAAGAAAATTCCCTTCAGAAGAAGACATTGACACAGCAGGGCCATCAGAGAAGAGGTAGAAAGTGCACTGCCATGTGCGCGGAAGGGAAAAAGACAACTCCACGACAACAGTTTGTGTGAAGCAACAAGTTTACTTGTCAACCATATCTGATTAGAGAGCATACGTGCATTACATACCAACAGGAGGAGATTGACTGCACAATATATTTCTAAAGAGTTAACATCAAAGAATTAAAATTAAATTTATAGTCATTTTTATACTGGTTATAAGTTAAATATCAGTCATATGTGAATTAAATAATTTATTTCTTACTTTTGTTACCTATTTTTTCATGAGTTGGTTCATTCAGGTGCTGTTTAAAGCTTTTGAAACAAATATATAATAATATTACTCCAAAATATAACTATTTAATTGATTCCTACAGAAATTACAATGTCTCATAGGTGGAGTACTGAATATTCCATGCACCTAAACATGCTTTTTTTAAAACTCGGCACACCCGCTTGAATATTAAACTTATATAATTTTTCACGCTTCTAATTGTTATGTTCTTTGGTTTGGTTCTCAGACTTTATATTCCACTGAACAGTTTAACTAATAATGGTGATAGGCAGTCTCCTTGTCTAACACCTATTTTATGCAGAATAGTTCAGAAATTTCTCTTCTAAACTCCACCTTCGCTGTGGTGTTGGTTGGAATAAGTTCCATTTGTTTAATTAGTTTTGGATGGTGTCCAAATTCCTTAAATTTTTTAATACTGGAGGTTTATGGAGACAGTCGTATGCCTTCTTGAAGTCTACAAATGTTTACTTGCTACAGTAATCACTAGTGTGACTATGTACTGACAACAATGAACATGTAGAATGGAAAAAGTCTAACTCATCTAGTAAAATGGAAGGAGTATTTGGCATTTCCCGAACAAGTGTTATAGGTCCTCTGCAGTTACTAATCTGTATAGATGATTTACGAAACAATGTGAGCAGCCTTGTTAGACTGTTTGCAGATGAGGTTGAATATTTAAACACGGTATCTGTATGGTGTGAAAAATATCAACTGACTCTAAATAATGAAAGGTAGATGTCATGAACATGAGTACTAAAAGGAATCCATTAAATTTCAGTTACATGATAAATCACACAAATCTAAAGGCTGTCAATTCAACTAAATACCTATGGACTACAATTATAAACAACTTAAATTGGGATGGTCACACAGGTAGTATTGTGGGGAAGGTAAACCAAAAATTGCATTTTATTGTCAGAACACTTAACAGATGCAATAGATCCGTTAAAGAGACTAAAATTATACTTGTCCATTCTCTTCTGCAGTACTGCTGCATGGTACGGGATCCGTTCCCGGCAGGATTGATGGAGACAAAAAAAAAAGTTCAAAGAAGGGAAGCTCATTTTCTGTTACTGCAAATAATGGAGTAAGTATCAAGGTTATTACAGGTGAGTTGGGACGGTAATTATTAAAACCAAGGCATTTTTCAGTGCAGTAAGGTCTTTTCACCAAATTTCAACCAAAACTTTCTTCTGAAAATATTTTATTTCTACATACAGAGAAACAATCATTGTAATAAGAGACATCAGAACTCACATGTAAAGATTTAACTGTTTGTTTTTCCCTATCGCTGCTGGAGAGTGGAATGGTAGAGAAATGGTCGAAGGTGGTTTGATGAACCCTCTGCCAGTTACATGGGCATAAGAGAGAGAGAGAGAGAGAGAGAGAGAGAGAGAGAGAGAGAGTGTGTGTGTGTGTGTGTGTGTGTGTAATTTTACTCTCATTCGATACAGGATTACTCCGAATGCTAGCAAGTTTTCCTCCTCTTTCTTGTGTGCCTGTTGACAACTCAATAATTCTGCTTTCCAGTGAGTGATTCCCTTTAATCCAAATATGTTCTACCATAACTTCCCTGCAACATTTAGAGGAGTCAGGTAGATGTAACTGATTTAAGTGCCCAAGCGTGAAGTACTGTAGAGCGAAGTAAGAGGTTTTTGAACAGCTGTTTGACAGTGATGGCATGATTTGTTCATTGTGTCAAATCTAACATATAACTGGTGCCAGAGATCTCTGTGCTTTGAACATTTTTATGCTGCAGTCCACAAACAGTGTTGGTTGGTTGGTTGGCTGGCACAACGGGACAAAATAGCGAGGTCATTGGTCCCACTGGATTAGGGAAGGATTGGGAAGAAAATTGGCCATGCCCCTTGAAAGGAAACATTCCAGCATTTGCCTGAAGATATTTGGGGAAATCACAGAAAACCTAATTTAGGATGGATGAACATGGATTTTAACCATTTCACAAACAGTGTAAATGAATAAAAACAAACCAGTATGTCATTACAGTAGTAGTGTACCACATCTAATTATTAACATTGCTGTTGTGTGTTACTTTCTTTGGATTTTACAGCTAGCACTGTTAAAATAAAGTACAACACTTGCAGGAGATGCCCTATTCTTCAACATTAAATTGTAACTATGAAACAATTAACTTCATTTCATAGTAATTCTACAATTGCTTAGGTTTATTCATTTTGATTTTGAGGCGTGTATACAGTGATATGACAGAAGTCATAGGACAGACACACACACACATATACAGACAGTGGTAGTATCACATGCACAAGGTATAAAAGGGTAACACATTGGTGTAGCTCTCCTTGTACTCAGCTGACTCATGTGAAAAGCTTTCTGATGTGATTACAGCCGCACAACAAGAATTGAATGTGGAATGAGACATTTGTTTTTGAGAATCGTTAGGGAATTTGGAGTATAAATGTAGATGCAGATTCTGAGATCCACAGTGTCAAGAGTAAGATGAGAATATCACATTTCAGGCATTACCTCTTACCACAGACAACGCACTGGCCGACAGCTTTCACTTATCAACTGGGAGCAGCAGCATTTGTGAAGAGTTGTCGTTGATAACAGATAAGCAACACTGTATTAAATAATCAAATCAATGTGGGATCACCGACAAATGTATCCATTAAAAGAGTGTAATGAAATTTGGCATTAATCAGTTATGGCAGCAGACAACCAACGTGAGTGCCTACGCTAACAGCATGATATCACCTTCAGCACCTCTACTGGGGTTGTGACCAGAAGTGTTGCAGGTGCAGGATTCTGTGCACGAACTGACCTCCTGATTAAGTCCCATAAATGTTTGTTGAGATTCATGTTGGGTGATCTGGGTGGCCAAATCATTTGAGCAAATGATTTGGCCAGCCAGATCACCCGAAATGAGTCTCAACGAACATTTATGGGACGTAATCAAGAAGTCAGCTCGTGCAAAAAATCCTGCACCTGCAACACTTCTGCAGTTACAGACGGCTATACAGGGAGCATGGCTCAATATTTCTGCAGGAAACTTCCAACTTGGTGAGTTCATGCCACATTGAGTTGCTGCACTACACTGGACAAAAGGTGGTCTGATGCGATATTAGGAGGTATCCCATGACTTTTGTCACCTCATTATATAGAGGCAGAATATCAAAATGAAAATACTGTTAAAATAATATCGAACATATTACATACTCATAATAGTTACTGTTTGTCACATAGAAGTGTTCTGGAACAAGATTTCAAAATACGTTGAGCAGATGTGGTCCACACTCTCTTCCTCTTCCCTCACCGCCAACATTCAACATCCTATGAAACAGCATTAGGCAGCTGCAGTGGACTGGAAGAGTTGCAATTGTCTGTGACAGGTAGAAAGGCCACCAGAGTACATTAGTGTTGTTTGGGCTTAGAGTTATTAACAGGTCTGGTAGGCTACATACGAGGCATAGCACTGTCAGATATTGAGTGGTCACAGAAGGACAAAGAAATACTGTGTATTTGTGCAAGAGAGTTTTATTTGCACCTAACAGTGTTTGAAAAGGGCGTCATCATGAATCTCCACTCAGTCACCTAGTTGAATCATGCAATATATAGATTTTTGCGGCATTCAGATGTGGTGCAGTGGATGTTTAACTGCTTGGGAGCATGAGGGCAGGTATACTCTTTGTCACAGTTCTAGTCAACCATGTCTGACCACCACAAGCGAGGACCTCCATATTCTGCACCAGACACATTTCAACCCTTCACATCTGCACATGCCACCCAAGAACAAATAACTGACTCCCTGCAGCACTTTGTACTACCCCACACCATTAGGCAGCAATAAGCAGTAGCTGGACTAGGTAATTACTGTCCCATGTTTAGGTTGCCGTTTACATAAACAACTGTGTTTGGAGTGGTGCTGTGACCAAGAAACATGGACTGCTGATGAATGTGGCTGCACTGTGTTGAGTGATGCACTACCCCAAATGACCATAGTTGGCGAGTGTGGCAGGGACATGGGCAGTGTTTGCATTCTTCCAAATATCTGGATAGGCACACTGAGGTTAAGCCTCACATCATGGTGTGGCGAGCCATAGGTATGACTTCAGGTCACAGCTGAGGGATTACTAAGTGTAACCTGATGGGACACTGGTACGTCATGGACATCCTGCCTCCTTATGTTGTTTGTCCACACAGAGCATGTGTCTCTAGCAGCTGTCTATGTGTTGTTGGGGAACTCCCATTGCCATTAAGGTCCCCAGATCTGTCTGTGATAGAAAGTTTGGGACCAGCTTTGACACCAACATTCAGGATATCAATGACACATTTGAACAGTTGTGGTCAGCTCTCATACTGCTAAGTTCTTTGTAAATTTGACTCTATATTGTTCTTCACTTTTTTTGTCAAGCAGTGTAGCTGACTAAGTCAAATAAGAGGAATACATAAAACATTGTATTGTTAACATCAAGTAATACATGCAATTTTCAAATAGGAGGAGGAGGAGGACATTAGTGTTTAATGTCCCATCGACAACAGGTCATTAGAGACAGAGCACAAGCTTGGATTAGGGAAGGATGGGGAAGGAAATCAGTCATGCTCTTTCAAAGGAACCACCATGGTATTGGCATGAAGCAATTTAGAGAATTCAAAGAAAACCAAAATCTTGATGGCTGGACACGGGTTTGAATTGCCATCCTCCCGAATGAGAGTCCAGTGTACTAACCAATGCGCTACCTCGCTGAGTGTAAATGTCAGATTTTGAAGAGAGATTTTCCCTGGAAAGATGATTCCACTAATTACTATTCTAGTTCTTCTGTATGAGAATGTTATTAGTTTGCTAATTTCATAAAAAAGGATAATGTTGATAAAAATTGCCACTGTAATTGTGTTAAATGCCAAGCAAATGTTAATACAAGTCTTGTAGGGAGATAATTTCGGTTATAAAATTGTAATTATATTGTAAGTTTTAACAAAGTAATTAAGACTAACCTCACTGTTAAATGGTTATATAAATGACTGCATGCTCAGTTAATAGGGAGACTTAGTAATACTTGGTATGGAATTAAGTGTAGTTGTTAATGAAAGGTTAGGTAATGGTGAAGAGGAGAATCTACAAATAAATCACAAGAGATGAAAAAGAATATTGGTTGTGGGAAAGTTTTCTGAAATGTCATAAGAATCATTGCCGAACCCTTACCAAGTTTTACTCTTGTAATGTAAAATTGGCCAGAAGTTGGAAAAAGTGTTTAACAAGACTCATGCGACTAAATGATTTTCTTCCATTGCTCCACAGACTTTGGCACCAAGTTTTCTGGGTACGAGCATTTGCAACACTGATGAGTAGTTTTGGAATTCTAGCTTGCCCTGCAGAGACATTCCTGTGGCTACCTTCATGTTGCTTTGGTGCTGACAGGATAAACAAGTGCAACATTCAGTTCTGCAGTGACTTTTGCACTGTCATCCTTTTATTTTTCCATTATAATCCTCTTAAATGACCATTTGTCATGATCACTCAACGCACTTTCGTCCGCATTGTGATTTGTGGAAGATGTTTATCCACTTTTCCTGTATAAAAGACCGATCTAAGGTGCCTCTTGAAACACCAAACCCTTCAGCTATCTTGGTCACAGACGCACTCACCATACAAGTAGCAACAAAATGGGCATGTTTGAGTTCACTTAGTTCTGATATAATGCATTCACTGTCCTGGCTACAACTGATGCTTGCAATGTATTGCGGATATTGCACAAGCACTGTTCATGGTCAAATACAACAGCACAACCTGCACGATTGGCTAGCATCTGCATTTAATTTCGAGATTGCATTTTTCATGGTGTTTCCAAATTTTTGTCAACCACTGTAATTGTTGCCCTGATTCTATCACAATATTACTCATAATACAGACATACTTGGTAGCACCATGTTGTCTCTCTACCCTGTGAAGCAAAGTCCAGAGGAACATTTCATTTACAAACCAGCCAATTTGTGGTGTCATGCAGATGCATTTGGTGTCAAAACAGACACTGTGTAGCCTATACACTCATACTGGAAAATACTGACTTATCAAAACATATTAGATCCTGCCACTCAAGACTAATACTGTCCTTGAGAGACAAAAGGGGACAATATCTATTCATTATGAAGCCTCCCCTAGGAGGCTGCATGCTTGCTTTCTGGTTTGGCCTAGCGAAGCAGTTGCTAAATCATACCCACTGACCCAAAAAATACAGTAGTATGTACAACTGCACCATTCTATTTCTGGTAATGCAAGTTTACAAGCAGCTTAATTACTGTGTCCATATAGATCTACAAATGGAATGAGAATGTAAGAATACAGTGCACAATTTACTATATTGTGGGGGTAAGGTATGTAGCAGTTATTTCAAATGTAATGTTTCCTGTGGTATTTTATTACAAATAAATTATATAGTTTATCATAATTATTACCATTAAAGTGCATTAAAGACAACCATGAAGACTTCTCAGGCCATCAATAATTATTCTTCCAAAGTTATGAGTACCAAAGTTCTCTTACATTGGTGGGCTAGTAGTTGAAGGTGTCACAATTGAGTTTCTAGGCTACTGCCAGTTTTATCATCATTAGCCAGAAATGACCCGCAGTTTATGACATTTATATTTACCAACAGTTTGGTTGCCATGGTGATTAATCTGAGCCAACTGCTATTGTGACAAACACGTCTGCCCCCAAAATTTTAAGTCCACAAGGTACCAACAATGAAAGCTCTGGCAGTTTGAACAGGGCGTTCTCTTCTGCTTAAACAGTTGACTGCTGTATGTGCATGTGAAGTTTTTATTCTTGTTTCTAACCTCTCTCAGCTACTGGGATGGAATACGGGAGGGTGAGAAATGGTGGCATCAATAGTGGTGGTAGCAACAGCGATGAGGTAGGAGTGCAGGATTTGTTGGTTTCATCATACAAGCCTAATACCCATGACTGCAGGGGTTGGCAGTGGCCAAATCAAATAGATTAAAACTGTGTATTGTACCAGAATTTGAACCTGGACCACTATAGCTTGCCAAAATTTTGACACTAACTCAGAATGACATCATTTCCTTATTTTTACCTAAAAAGAATTCATGTAGCAGCATAATGGCTCCACTGGTAAACATAAAACTTAACAACACTCCATGTGTAATATTTTTTGCTAGTTACACCTAGCTTAATAATAAATTAAGAAAAAACAAGTAGGATTCTACATGGAGCGTTTACTGGAAAAAAATCTGGCGAATGACATTTATTGAACATGAGATTTATATAAAAAATTAACAAGAGTCACAGAAAATTAAAAATAATTTATTACCTCATCTGATATGTTAATCTTGAACGGTCTTATTGATCTGTCGACTGCCTTTGGCTTGCCTGGACCCCACCATTGAGGTTTAATTTCCGGAAGTGGTGGTACTTGTGATATGTATGTCCAAAATATAGCACTAAATAGCCCCAGTGTGCTTACAATGAAGAATCCATATCTTCCTATGGCACCCATTCTGAGGAAAAGTTAATTGTAGAGTTAATGTTTTCTACAAGATCAAAAAAGACCATTTCTTATGTACACAATTGGTACTGTCAAATGAAACATTGTAGGTAACATTACTACCCTATTTGAGGTTTTTGTATAGTAAAATGTAGGCTTGAGATATTAGATTACGTTGACTTGTCCTGTTTACAGGCACATACATTGCACAAAATGTAATCAAATAGGACCAAGTAAAAATCAATCAATCTGCATGGCGGAGATATCTAAATGCGGCACTTCATGGGGGTCATTAATACTGACTTAGTTTCTTCGTTGTCTGGAGGTTAAATACGGTTTTTGAAATCTCCATGTTCAGGTGCCAGAAACCTTTCCGAATGCTTTCTGGGCACTACATTTAAGAAATTAATCTCTTAGGTCATAAAATACATATACCAACTGAACAGACAGCACCATAAAATCACTGCGAAAACATCCGTAATAAAGTTAAAGTATTCCTTACAAAGGCAGATCTTAGAAATTTAGATGGGGTCTGCACGGGTACCGGCATATCAGCAGAAATATTGCTTATAACAAAACAATAATTTTTCTTGTATTTTAACGCTTCGTGAGACAGATACATAAGCTGGCGCTCTCAACGGCAAGTGTTATTTCCATAGAAATTACGTTTTTAAGTGAGTCTTTTTGGGACCTCGTACCTTCAACAGAACAAACTCCTTTTCACTGACAGTGACAATTATGGTTTACTCTTGTTTCAGTGTCTAATTATGCTTCTTAATCAAGACATTATAACAGATGATTCGGCAAAATTCAAGTACTGGCAAAGGCAAAACCTAACTATACCTCCTTATCACGAATGTTATTAAACACTTTTTTGAAACTCAGTGACGTATCCGTGTCGCGCTGTTCTGTCGATATGTTACGTTTCATTCGGAACATCGATACAAGCACATACAGTGCAGCTATTTGCGCATCGTCGATGTGAATAATGTTCATACATACATATATTTTTTCTAAGTTAGTATGTTCATTTAATTTTTATTAAAAAACGGGACATTTAAAAAAGTTTACAAAAAACTGGGACAATTAAGGAAAAAAACAGTGCAAAAACTATACTGACCAAAT
Organism: Schistocerca nitens; assembly: GCF_023898315.1. Taxonomy (NCBI): domain Eukaryota; kingdom Metazoa; phylum Arthropoda; class Insecta; order Orthoptera; family Acrididae; genus Schistocerca; species Schistocerca nitens. The sequence continues at coordinate 991,179,695 of NC_064614.1, read as the reverse complement.
TTAATAGCCCTAGAAGCTTACCGCTGTGTCAATGCCCTGAGATGTTCCCAAATGACTTTTCACAATTATGCTGCTGCACTGTCACTGTACATTTCACTCTTATGTATTTTATCACGAAGTTTATTTTCGAACTTGGAGCATGCAGCAGGTGAAAAATAGGTCAGCAAATTGTTTTATAATTGAAGTAAGTGGTTGTAACTCAGTCATAGGTTGCATTGAGAAGTATCTATTTTTTATTTCTTGATGATGACTAGTTTCGGACACCTGCGTCCATTTTCAAACCATCCGTGTTGTAAGTGTGACAAATATAGGTGATGGCCCGTGTACAGAAACTGCCCCTGCAGTAATGAAAGCAGCTGCAGGTGTAGACAGTGCACAACAAACTTTCAGCAGCAAATTGAAAAGTAAAAATGTAGGGAAATCAGTAAAGAGAAACGACGTGTTGTTGTTAGGTAGTGCCCATGGAAGAGGTACTGGCCAACTTTTGCAAGATGAACTAGGATCAGAACACCAGATCACCAATTTTTTTATACCTAGTGCTAGTCTGGAGCAGGTGACAGAGAATTTAGGATATTTTGAAAAGATTTCACTAAGGAAGACACCGTGGTTATAGTGGGTGGGTCAGAAAATAGCGCTGACAAAGTTCCTGGGCACAGTATAGAGTGTGACCTGGCAAAGATTACATCAGCGTCGAAGTGTACTAGTGTTGAGTTTGTATCTGTTCTTGGGCGCCAAGACCGACCTCATTTGAACTCTTCTGTCAGAAGAGTTAATTTGGAGTTGGAACAGCTGCTTATGTTGGGTGCAGGGTCACATATTGAATTGGTGTGGTGCCTGTTGATTCTCTCAATAGGTGGGATCATACTAGGCCTTCACCTCAACAGGAAAGGGAAGGGTAAACTGGCTGTGAAAATAGCAGAAAAGTTAAAGGGGGAGTCACTGTCATGAGTGATAAAATACCAGTGGTTACAGGGTTCAGAAAAGACCCTTTTTTAGGGTAGGGAGGACAGAAAGAAACCAAGTTTTAAGAGAGGTTAGGATTGAGACAAACCTTCAATTTGAGAAAGAAACAAAAAACACGTAATTCTAGCTTATTACATCAGCATAAACAGATGTTGGTTAAGAATTTTCAACAATCAGCAGAAAATTCAACTCTATACAAATTAACTCAGTCAGTGTGAAATGTCAACTATCTTTATTGCATCAAAATATGGTATTCGAGAACTGAGAATAAAATTAATGAATAAATTATCTGCATAGATGAATTAGAGTCCTCAAACCCAGCTGATATAATCTGTCTCTCTGAACATCATGACTCCGCTGGTATAGAACTTTTAAGTGTTGCAGGACTTAGATCAACATCTCACTTTTGTAGACCAGAAATGGGGAAAGGAGGAGTTGTCACATTCATCAGGAACTGTCATAAATGTAAGAACATAGACATTCATAAATTTTGCCCAGAATAGCATATGGAAGAATGTGCAACAGAAGTAGAATTTCACAAAAAATCCTTCATAACATTAAGTGTATATTAAGCACCTGCAGGTAACTTTAACCTGTTCATAAACCACCTTGAAGCTGTACTGGTCTATTTAACAACCAAAAACAAAGAAATAGTGGTTGCTGGTGACTTCAGTGTAGATTTCCTTAAAGACTCTGCCAATAAGATTTTATATGAGTCAGTAACACTGTCATTCAACTTAATTACCATTTTAAAGTTCCCAACTGGGGTAGCTAATTGCTCACAAACAGCCATTGATAATATCTTTATAGAAAAGTCCAATGAACAAAATTATATTACAAAACCAATAGTCAAAGACCTCTCAGACCATAACACGCAGTTCCTTATGTTAAATGTTAATGCTGACCAGGATATAAAATCTGTTAAATTTGAACTCAAGAGGGCAGTCAATAAGCCAAAAATTGATTATTTCAGGACACTCCTCAGAGACATTCATTGGAGTGTTGTTTACAGTGCTCGTGGCATGAATGAAAAATATAACACTTTTGCTAATAAAGTGCTTACCTTACTTGAACACCCCCCCCCCCCCTCCCAAAAAAAACTAACCAAGGTTAGAGCAAAGCCTACAAAGAGGCCATGGATTATTCAAGAAATAGAGGTATCTGGTAAAACAAAAAGAAAACTGTATCTGTCAATCCGAAACAGTTCTGATGTTGATGCTATAGCACATTACAAGAAATACTGGAAAATATTAAAGACTGTAATATGGGCATCAAAGTAAATATATTGCAAGGGAAAGATAGTCATATCAGATAACAAAATAAAGACAATATGGGATATAGTGAAGGAGGAGACTGGTAGAACCAGACATGAAGAAGGGCAAATAGCATTAAGAGTAAATGACACATGGGTGACACAACTGTTACTGAAAAGATGCTGCTATGGGATACTTCAGACCAGACATTTCAAGTAACTTCCATAATATGAATTTGACCCTCACTACCCCAGCAGAAGTAATGTCCATCATAAAATCTTTAAAATAAAAAACATCTAGTGGATAGGATGAAATATCAACAAAGTTAATTGAAGAATGTGATTCTGAGCTAAGTAACGTATTAAGCTATCTGTGTAACCAGACGTTTTCTTCTTCTTCTGTAGTGGTCAATCCAAGGATTGGTTTGCAACAGCTACAATGGCAGCTTGTCTCCATTCTGTGCGTCTTTCAGCTTTTCTCTTCATTTCTTTATAGGTGTTACATCCCACATCTTTCACGATTTGATCCATGTACCTCAGTTGTGGTCTTCATCTTGGTCTTTTTCCCTTGACATATCCCTCTGTGATTGTGTTCAGGAGTCCTTTATGTCTTAATAGATGGCCTGTAAATTGCACTCTTCTTTTAACAATGAAACTCCAGAAGCTTCTCTTCTCACCTGCTCTTTCCAGAACCACTTCGTTTGTGACCTTGTCGATACATTTTATTTTGAGCATGCGTCTATAGCACCACATTTCAAAAGAATTTAGCTTCTGGTCTTCCTCTGCCCCGAGAGTCCATGTTTCACACCCATAGCATGCCACACTCCACACATATGATTTCAAAAATCTTTTCCTGATTTCAAGGCTGATGCTCTTAGATGTTAATATGTTTTTCTTCTTGTTAAAAGCAGCCTTTGCTTGAGCTATTCTACTTCTCACTTCTGCCTTTCTCCTTCCATCCCTGGTAATATTACTGCCCAGATAAGTAAATTTATCAACTTGTTCAAGCAGTTCATTGCCTACATGAACTTGGACTTTCACTTGATCTTCTTTGTCGCATGCCATTACTTTTGTTTTTGCTTTATTAATTCTCGTATTATATTCTTCATCCATAACTTTATCCATTCTATTCAGTAGGACTACTTCACTTTCAGCCAGGACAGCTATATCATCGGCATATCTTATCATATCTATTCGTTGGCCATGACACCTGTCTGTGAATTTTCCCTTACTTTTTTCAGCGCCTCTTCAATTTATACGTCAAAGATAACAGGGGATAGTGCGCAACCTTGTCGGACGCCTTTCCGTATCTGCACCTCTTCTTGTTTTGTCCGTCCACGGATAACTGCTGTCTCGTTTTTGTACAGGTTCCATATCATTTTTCTATCTTAATGGTCTATTACTACTTTTTTGAGTACCTCAAACATCTTATCCCATTTAACATTATCAAAGGCTTTCTCTACATCTACGAAAGCTATGTATGTTTTCAGGTTCTTATCTAGTCGTTTCTCTATTATTAGTTTTAGAGCAAATGTTGCTTCTCTATCTTTCCGGAATCCAAACTGGTCTTCGGAGAGTGTAGCTTCGACTTTTTGTTCTATGCGTTTTAAGATAATTGAGGTTAATATTTTAGAGTCGTGCGTAACTAGGCTGAGCGTCCTATAATTTTCACATCTTGTAGCATTTGCCTTCTTTGGAATGGGGATCATAATGTTTTTCTCAAAGTCTGTAGTAATTTTACCCTGCTCGTACATGTTGAAAACAAGATTATACAACTCCTGAGTCAGTTTGGCTCCTCCAGATTTCAGAAGTTCGGCTGGGATATTGTCTATACCAGGCGATTTGTTGTTTTTCAATTTTTTCAGAGCTAGTTCAAACTCTTCCTTTAATATAGGTTCACCTATGTTGTGTGCATCTACTTCTGTTTCTTCTTCCATGATGTTTTCAGACAGGTCTGGTCCGCTGTACAGTTTTCCTATATACTGTTTCCATCTTCTTGCAACTTCATCATCGTCATCCAACATATTGCCATTTTCATCCATCACAGTCCTACACTTGTTTCTTCTGTCTCCAAAGCAATGTGTCACACATTTATAGGCCTTGTCGATATTTCCCTTGCTCATGTTGTCCTCAACTGAAATACAAAGATCATCAAGGTATTTTTCTCTTGCTTGTTTTGCCTCTCTGTTGATTCTGTTTTTCAAACTCTTGTATTTCTCTTGGTCTTCCTTCTTCACAGAATTTTTTAATTTCCTTCTTTCTTCCAACATATTTAGTAGATCATTAGTGATCTATTCCTTCCTTTTCTCTGTCCTTTCTTTTCCTATTACTTCTTCTGCTGCTTCTAAAATACCAGTTTTTATTTTTTCCCAGCTGCTTTGGATGTTATGATGCTTTTTATGCAGTTTTTGGCCTCAGGACAAATGAAAACCGATTTTTTCCATCCTATGCGATATTACCTTGCGGTGGTGGATGGGCTTACGTCACTAATAGTATTACACTTGTACACCCATGCACACTGAATAGTAGTTTGTTTAATGTTAAACTTCTTCTGCTGCTTCTAAAATACCAGTTTTTATTTTTTCCCAGCTGCTTTGGATGTTATGGCAGCCCTGTGTATTTGTTTTCTTGTCTGTTTCTAGTTGATAGTGCTTCAGTGTATTTTCGTTTTTCAGGTTTGTCAAATCCCATTTACATGTACTTCTTTTTTTAATGTTCTTGAATTTTAGTTCAGTCGTCATCATAATGAGTATGTGGTCACTTTCCACATCACAGCCTGGATATGATCTGCTGTCCTTAACTTGGTTTTTAAATCTTTGCTTCACTAGTATGAAGTCAATTTGATATCTGTTAATGTCACCAGGCATTTTCCAAGTATATCTTCTTCTTGGATGATGATTAAAGAAGGTATTTGTAATGCAAAGTTTATTTCTTTGGCAGAATTCTACAAGTTTATCCCCTCTTTCATTTCTTAATCCTAATCCAAAATTCCCTTCCACATCCTCTTCTTTACCTTCCCCAACAACGGCATTCATATCTCCCATGATGACAAGGTTTTCAGCTCCTTTAATTCTGCCAATTACTTCTTCAAGGTGGTCATACATCATGTCGATTTCATCATCCTTGTGCCTCGTAGTTGGCATGTATACTTGGATTATGATTGTGTCTCTTGGTTTAGTTTCCAATCGGACATAAATTATCCTCTCACTATGTCGAACAAATCCTTTTACTCTTAACCCCATCTCTTTACTGAGGATAATTCCCACTCTTGCAATCCCGGGATTGTCTTTTGCTGTTCCAGTGTGTATGATTCTGTAATCCTCTGACCAAAAGTCGCCAGCGTTTGGCCATCTCATTTCTGAGACTCCCAGTACATCAATATCCATTCGTTTCATTTCCATTTTCTAGTTTACCACATTTAAGAAGTGAGTTGACGTTCCATGTTGCTATCCTTCTTACATTAATGCTTTTGGATTTTGGTATCTCTTTAGTTGTTCCCGCCCGGAGATCCGAATGGGGGACTATTTTACCTCTGGAGAATTTAACCAAAGAGCTTTCCATCATAAGCTGTTGATACTTAGGATAGCCGCCTGGGTCTTTAATGGAGTGGTTTCCCGTTGCCTTCTCCATTCTATGCCATTGGCCACCTTGTGGCTCCTCCGCCTTTAGGAGCAGTTTCCCACCCCAAGGGCAAAAGAGTGCCCTTCCTTCTAGCCGCTCATCCGCCCTCCTAGAAGGCCGTTGGCAATTGATAGAAGGTAATCTCCTTATCCCAGGAGATATTCGGCTCAGTAGAAGTATAGGTTGGAAATGGAAGACCCCTAGCCCTCGAAACCTAATAGCGTCAGGGTCGGAAAAGAACAAGAGTTGGCCGAGGGTGGCCAAATAGTAAAGATAAAAGTGAGGAGCCTGGCATAAGTAAGTGGAAGCAATGCCAGGACTCAGCTCGGGACCCCGGGGTCGCCAGCCACGTACTCACTAGGTGTGAGTCCCTGAAGTAACCAGACGTTTATCAGTGGAATATTTCCTGAATGGTTGAAATAAACTGAAGTTAGGCCACTATTTAAGAAGGAAGGTAAAGAAATAGCATCAAATTTCCATCCAGTTTCACTTCTGACAGAGTTCTTAAAAGTGTTACAAGAGGTAATGTACAATCGGCTTTATAACCTTCTTATCACAAATAACGTACTGTCAAAGTCGCAGTTTGCATTTCGAAAGGGATCTGATATTGAGAAAGCTATCTACACTTACAGTGAGAATGTACTTAATTCATTAGACAAAAATTGCAGACAACTGGTATATGACTGTGTAAATCACATTATCCTTTTAAGGAAATTAGAATATTATGGTGTAACAGGAGATGCTGCAAGATGGTTCAAATTTTATATCTCTGGCACGAAACAAAGGGTGTTATTAGGAAAGAAACATGTGTTAAGCTATCAGGCATCATCTAGCTGGGAACTAATTACACGTCGGTCCCACAAGGTTCCATCTTAGGGCCCTTAACTTTTTATTGTGTATGTCAACGACCTTTCATCAATAACATTATCAGATGCCAAGTTTGTTTCGCTTGCTCATGATACAAACATTGCAATAAATAGCAAATCAAGTGTAGTCTTGGAAAGACCAGCTGATAAAATATTTGTGGACATTAATCACTGGTTCCTAGCCAATTCTTTGTCACTAAACTTTGAAAAAACACACTACATACAGTTCAGAACTTGTAATGGGTATCCCATGAGTGTATGCCTGCACTATGATGACAAGCAAATAGAAGGAGTGGACAGACTTAAATTCTTGGGATTACAGCTTGGTAATAAATTCAAGTGGGAGGAGCGCACCACAGAACTGCTGAAGTGTCTAAACAAATCTCTGTTTGCAATGCAAACTCTGTCAGACATAGGGGATACAAACTCGAAAAAGCAGGCATGCCATGCTTACTTCTACTCCATAATGTCATATGGGATTATTTTTTTTGTGTAATTCATCAAGCCAAGCTAAAGTTTTCTGGACCAAAAACGGGCAGTAAGAGTTATATGTGGTGTGAGCTCAAGAACATCCTGCAGAGGCTTGTTTAGGAAACTAGGGATACTAACTACTGCTTCCCAATATATTTATTACTTAATGAAATTTGTAATTAAAAATATATCACTTTTTCAAACCAACAGCTCAGTTCATGGAATCAATACTAGAAATAAGAATGATCTTCACAAGGATTTAAAGTCATTTACTCTTGTACAAAAAGGTGTGCATTATTCAGGAACACACATTTTCAATAACTTGCCAGCAGCCATAAAAAGCTTAACAACCAATGAAATTCAGTTTAAGGGAAGCCTAAAGGATTTATCGGTGACCAACTTCTTCCACTCCATTGATGAATTTCTCAGTGGAACCAACTGATTATATATATATATATATATATATATATATATATATATATATATATATATATATATAGTACAATCCAACTTCTGCACCATTTCAGTGGAGTAATGTGTTCATTGTAAATAAGTATTTAGTAGTACTATTATATGTTTATCACCTTATAAATAAATAAAACATTTTTCTAAATTTTAAATTCAGTGCATTAATGTGATCTTAGTAAATGAGTGTTATAAAATGATCCTTTCATATCATGTACATTAAAAAAAATGACGATCTTTCCGCTTGGGACCTGTGGAAGGTACATTAGCTTATTTGTTTTAGTTGCAAATATTTATCATGTAGTATTGTTTTTCTGACATTTTCTACATACTGGAGGACCTCCTCACTACAGATCAATTGGAATGAAAGTAAATATAATCTAATCTAATCTAATCTATATGACCGACTTCACAGCAAAAATACACCACATAGGATGGATCTAATGATGACAAACCACAGCTAGACTTTAACCTTTATTATAACACTGAGATTGTAACAATAACATATACAGAATCCACGTGACAGAAACTGTACCAGGACTTGGTGTAAATGCTGAGTACTGAATACTGAATTAACACTGCTCAAATGTTGCTCTAACCACACACCTCATATAAACTAACAACAACAAAAAATAAGTTAGATTGTTGATTGCCCACTTTTTATCAGTTACAATGTCCGCCCCCGGTAACTGAGTGGTCAGCGCGACAGACTGTCAATCCTAAGGGCCCGGGTTCGATTCCCGGCTGGGTCGGAGATTTTCTCCGCTCAGGGACTGGGTGTTGTGTTGTCCTAATCATCATCATTTCATCCCCATCGACACGCAAGTCGCCGAAGTGGCGTCAAATCGAAAGACTTGCACCAGACGAGTGGTCTACCCGACGGGAGGCCCTCGTCACATGGCATTTCATTTCATATCAGTTACAATTAAACTTTCATAAACCTGACAGTTTAGTGATGAATTAACCGTGCTTATGATTCGAATATCCATCCCAAGTAATAGTTCTGTTGATATACAAAGATTGTCTCCCACAAATGTATGATTTCAAATTAGTAAACAATGCATTACATGAAAATGTCAACTATTTTTTATACTGTGTCTGATAGTAACTACCACTTTTCTGCCCAAAAATTCGGGAAGCCAAAATGTTTACATTCCAGTTTACATTCCAGTTACAGTGAAGACCACTAACAAACAGTACATATTGAAACTACAGTGGAAATCTGGTAACTATACTGCAAACTGTTTCTTTTTATGTACAGATACATTGATATGTAAAACAGATAACTGACTGTCATAAATGTATACAATAATCAAATTGGGTATTGTAATTTACTGTTGTCATGGTATTGATGTACTCTGAATACGTTGTCCTATTCTGCCACATTACAGATTTCACATGATCAGTGTTTTCAGATTCTATGCAGGCTGACATGGGAGAGTTCATTCTGTATGAGATATGTCATTATTTTTGAGCAGAGGACGTTTATCAAAGACAACAAATGGATTACAAGGATGATGGATAGTAGTTTTGTGGATCACTACTTGTACTCTTCTTGTAGATCGATATGACCTACGATTCCTTCCAATCTCTGAGCATGGCTTTGTGTTGAAAAAATCTGCAGTATGATATGATTAAAACAGGTGCCACATAATCTATGTAGAATATGACAGGGATTTTATGAGTGCCTGAAGCTTTGCTCATTTTTTATGAGTTCAGCTGTTTCTTTAACTCACTAATACTACTCTAACTGTTTCACTCGTCTTTTCTGTGATATCAGAATTAAATTGGAGCAATTCTCCAGGATTACCCTCTGTGAAGAAACATTTGAAAATGGAGTTCTGTATTTTTAATTTTGCTTTGCTATCGTCATTTTCATTCTCACTAACTATGGTGCTACTACAGCCTTTACATATAGCCAGAATATCTTTGGGATTTTTGAGAAATCCCTTAACAATGTTCTACTGTGGCAGCTGCATTTCCCTCTACAGCCAAATGCATTCCATTCCACACCTCCCCATTTAAAGACTTAACTTTGTTTTACACTTGTTATGCAAAAGTCTCCGTTTCTTTAAAGGTTTCTTTGTGACGACTGTGTATCATGGTGAGTCCTTCCCAGCATGAACTGTTCTACTATTGTAGGTACACTTGACTGCACGTAAAGCGGACCACGCCTGAATTCTAATGTGTAAGCCCCACCTGACTGTATGCAACCAACATAGCATAGCTGTGTCACAGGTCCTCTAAACTCTGTGCAGTATAGTTGTGTGACTATACACAATGGGTACCTTTTGAGACTACTAGAGAAAGATGCTCTTTATGGCAGTCAGTACAGATGTAAACCGATACTGCCATACAATAAATGTTGGAAAACGAGTTATTAGAGATGAGATAACCCCTAACGCTTGTAAATTAAACTTCATTCCAATAAGTGACAATGCAGAAGTATCATCACACTCATTAAATGACATGAAGAGTTGTTGTTCTTGATGCGAATTTGAACCCACTGTTAACCAAATAAAGCTTGCATGTCTGATCGAGACTCGACTAGGCACAAAGAGACGTAAGATATTGAAGCGATCACCAGTTTCAGTGTACAAGGTCGAATGTCCGAACCTGGAAATAAATGACGATGTGTTTAGCACTGCATCGGGAACTCAGTGAAGGTTGTATTGCCCGTGAGAAGCAACCACGAAAGGTATGTAATGAAGTGCAATGCACAAGTGTGAAACACCAAGAAGTAAAGTTGTAGTGATGGATGGGGAGTAGAAACTGGTACCTATATAAACTGTTAACTAAGCACAGTCAGATGTCAGATATTAAATATGTTCACCAATAGCGTAATATTGAAACCTGAAACGACGATACAAAACATTTTTGCTGGCAGGGATTCGAAAACAGCACTTTTCACTATTGTCGTATAGCTGCAAATAGACATGAAATATTTATTGTTTCTCCAGCAGTAGAGAGATATGCAGATGCTCGGCTAGAGGTAAACACAATGAAGAGCTCTGTGATGCCTGGGACTCCAAACCCACGCATATCGTCGTTGTTGACCACACACGAAGAGGTGTCAACTACCAAATTCTCTTTCACTAGTAGTTAGGCTCGCGCTGTACATAGAGGCATCATGAGGAAACATCGAGAATCCTCTCGAAGAGTTCAAATCCAGAGAAAAATTGGAATTGGAGCTCAAACCCCGGTCCAGTGCAAATATTTCCAAAATCTCAAGGTCACTTAAAGCAAGAAATGAAGGTCATATGACATTACATGACGACTGGTTCATGAGCTAAAATAACATTACTAGTTTAGGAAAGCTTAGTAGAGAGTTTCTGCAAGCAGTAACAACCATATCTGACAGCCAATACTAACCTACCTCTGCTCCAGTCAGCAGCGAATGGACATGTTTAATGTTGATTTGGAACCATGACACAGTCCTGCGCTCTTTACTCGGCATTACTGGCGGGAAGATGGTATGTTTCTGGCTGTTAAAAACTGTTTCCCCCAGACGGAATCGAACCCACACCAAAGCCATTACAAGCTAGCCTCAGTCTAACCAGGCACCCAATTTCACAAGTATTAGCATAATGTTTTTGTCACAATGGGGTACCCAGCACACAGTACAAGAAATGTTGACTTTCATCTGACCTGTTATTGTTTGTCTGTTGTTGTGAATAACCTATTCGTGGTCTAGTAGTCAATGTCATGCAGTGCTAACACAAAGCCGTGATACCATATCCATCTTTTTCCTTTCTTTTTTAAGCTATACTCTGTCTGTCTGCTAAGAGCATCAGTTTGATAGAAGGTCAGAGACAGTTTGGTTCATCTTCTAATCAACCAGTAACAGAAAAATCTCGTGGAAAAGTGTTTGTGGAAGGGTTCATGGATGTCTGGCATCGTAAGATCGATTTTAACATCAGCCGGCGGCCGCTTGATTCAGACCAGCGTCCGCCCAAGTGATTGTGATGCATCGGCCATAGAGCCTATGATCTCCAGCCGCCTATTCTGTGCTCAAAATAGCAAGTATAACATTATAGAATGTTGCATATGATATAATACTATGTTTCAGCATGCGCCACGGCGATTTTTTATGGCATCTTGCTATAAGCATATTTAGCTATGGTCTTATTTTGTTGAGGTATGTAGTACAGTTCGTGCCATAAAAACTTGATTGTTTCCGAGTACTGACATTATGAGGAGCGTCATTTATGCATGAATGTAGTGTAAGACGGAGTAAAGGGTAATATTTGTGACACTGTGTTCTGTTCGTGTTTAATAAACGCGTGAAAGCAGTGGAGGCAATTCGAAACACCTCTACCCTGTGTGGATTGGGTGCTATCGAGACAGTCAAGCAGTTTAGTTTCAGGTACGATGGTTTTGAGATAAATTAATCAAAACATTCAGGAAGACGAACAGATCTTGATGAAGGACATTCCTAAGATTTACAGTGACAGTGTGTCGAATAATTGGCAGATATGACAACCAATTAACCTTCTTGCGACACTTGCCTTCAGTAGCCATATTGAGATTAAAAGATTAGATTAGACGATTAGACGCTAAGCAGAATCTAGAACTGGGAAGGATGGGGAAGGAAGTCATCTGTGCCCCGTCAAAGAATTGATCCTGACATTTGCCGTAATAGATTTAAGGAGATCACCGTAAACCTAAACCAGTGTAGCCTGATGCTGATTTGAATTACTATATAGTAGCTTCATAACGGGAAAATAGTGGGTAAGCCATAACAAACATTATCTCAAACGATGGCCTATATACGTCCACAAAATATATTGTTATTGATTATTTCCTGTTGGTACAAAGAAGGTGTTTTGTGTTACGAATTGCTTTACAGGGATGTGTCCTTCGCAGTTGACACTTGTTGTCAACAAATGAGATGCCCTGTAGTCGGAGAGTAACAAATGTGACCTGGAAGATAGCACCAAGGAGATTGGTCGGCAAACACGCCTACCACACGTCTTCTAATCTGCACCCTTTCTCGGCCTTATTGATCAACCGCCAAGAAAGCTAGTCTTTGTTAGATTTGTTTTGACGATTGCGCTTTAAACGTGGCTTAACTCAGAATCAGAAAGTCATTACATGCGTGGGATCGAAAAACTACCTGCACATCAACAGACTGTTTTCAATAACAAAGTGGAATATTTTGTTGACTATTTCTCTGATATTTGTGTCTATTTTGTTCAGTAACCCATCGGGAAACGCTGTTAATATGCACTACACTAATACAACAGGTGTCTCATCTTAATGCCGTACAACGAATAGCTGTCTTAATTAAACGTGAAGTCTTTTGTCATACTCAGGTAGCTTTACCTGTCTACAAGGAAAATACGGCAATGTGGCTGTTAGAGTAGTTGCTGAATCAAACACAGTTCACAAAGTGTTCATTGATACAATTTCATTAACAGATTTGTGTATTTTCAATAGCAGTTCTGCAGTATTTTATGTTTCTTGCCTCTATATCTACAGGTTACTGAACTTTGCAAGACGTCTTACGATGACGAAAATTCTAAAGATGTCGTTCTGAGTTCTATATAGCTGTTTATAGATCTGACGTAGAGGAGGTAAAATGCTACTCTCACATCAGTTTTGAACTGAGAGCTATTGCCTCCTACTCTTTACAGTGCGTCGACATTTTCTTGGATCAAACGTCCAACTGCAACGTTCATCGCCTCCTCATTGCCCTTGTGATGCCTGATACAGATAATTCGCAATGTAGACAACGAGATTAGTTGTAGTTGCTGCTTGAAAAAAAAATCTCCGCTGTCTGTAAAGGTACATCTCATATGTCGATGACACACCTAAGTGTAATTCATTCAGAATCTCTGATTGGTATACCCCGAATGTATGACGCGAATCTTGCAAGATAATTCTCTGTCATTCCAGGAAGTAACCAAACTACCTCAGTGTCACCAGACATGTCCCACTATGTTGTCATGACCGTATCATGGTGGTAGCGGGATAATTATGTTCCTGCAGGCAATGTCTTTCGTGAGTGGGCTAACAATTTAGGAGTGCGTCTTATGCATCAACGATGCAGCGGCCCTACGACGTCATAAGGAGTATTCTACTACTTATGGTGAGCGAGAAGAATGTAAAGTTGCACAGACCACTGTGATACATACAAAAGGAAACAATCGTAATCCACTGACTTACCGATCCATTTCATTGCAATCGACATGTAACAGGACGTATGGATAAAAACGTTAAGAAATACCCTACTGACATAAAACCAGCATGGATTTGGAAAGCGTCACTCTTGTGACACAAAGCTGGCACTTTATTCACATGATGTACTATGTACAAGGGCTCTCAGATTTATTCTGAATTTATATAGTTCGAAAAAGACTTTTGATCTCATTCTTCATAAGCAGTTTCCAACCACATTGCTTTCCTAGGTCTATCGTCGCAGTATGCGACTGGATTCGTGATAATCTGTCACAGTTCGCAGTAGTGAAATGGACGTGATGAGTCTGATTCTGCAAGTAATGTGATATGCACCTTCTGCTATTTTTAAAATAACTACACTCCTCCCTACGGTGCCGACTTGCCGCCGTGTCATTCTCAGCTCACAGGCGCCACTGTATGCGGATATGGAAGGGCATGTGGTCAGCACACCGCTCTCCCGGCCGTAAGTCAGTTCACGAGACCGTGGCCGCTACCCTCAATCAAGTAACTCTTTAGTTTGCTTCATAAGGGCTGAGTGCACCCCGCCTGCCAACAGCGCTCGGCAGACCGGATGGTCACCCATCCAAGTGCTAGCCCAGCCCGACAGCGCTTAACTCCGGTGATCTGACGGGAACCGATGTTACCACTGCGGCAAGGCCGTTGGCACTACTTGTAACATATATAAACGATGTAGCAGATAATCAGAACCTTTCTCTTAGATTTCAGGCAAGTAAAGCTGCCATCTAGTAAACTCCTCAGAAGAGCAAGGCGAATTGCGAAATGATGCTGAAAACGTACTTTCATGGGGCAAAACGTGGCAACAGACCATAACCAATAAAATGTTTGATATTCTCCACATTATTAGTAAGAAGGTTTCGTCAAGCTTCGAGTAATCGATAAGTAAAACAAATTTGAGAGTTGTAGATCTGACGAAAGTTCTAGGGTTACAATGCAAACAACATAACTGGGAAACATCGCATGTTGTGGCGAAGGAGAAACACGTGTTGTGTTGTTGGCACAACCCTTAGTAGACCCAAGAAGTCTACTGAGGAGACTGCCAGCTCTATGACTATTCCGCCTCTTCCGGAATATTGCTGAGCACTGTGCGATCATTACATCACGGGGCTGACAGAGGACATCGAAAATGTTCAAAGAAGGCAGCCGATTTAGTAGTACATTAGTAGTACAGCGAATTAGGGGAGAGTGTGTCGCGGATGTTTTTCTTTTTGTTCCTTTAGGTTGGAGGGGGGAGGGGGCAGAGCTGTTAGTTGGGGAATACAATATTAAAAACAAACGCTTTTGCACTGCAGCACCTTATTTTGCGCGACAGATCAACCACCATCTTCCTCCTCCGATAGTTTTTGTTGCCATTGCCGTACAAAGGATGATATTACAATTGTAATAACGTTAAGAGACATTAGAATTCACACATAGAGATTTTGGCGTTCGTTTTTCTTGAGTTTCGTACGTCGGTGGAACAGTCGAGAAATTGAAGTGATTCTGTGAACCGTTTATGGAACACTTAACTGCGTGTTACAGAGTACTCATGTATCATTCTGATGTAAATGAAATGCCTCTGCAGAACTTAATTTCCAGCGTGCAGCACTTATCGTTTCAGAGACACGAACAAGTACACTTTATAAGTGGTCAAACTGTGAATGATATACTACATATAAACGATTATTTAGCAAGATTGTCGCCAAAACTATTTACTTTTACAATTCGCTTAGCTATATTGGTAGAATTCGTACTTTCTTAAGGTGAGCTCTAATGCAGAGCGCTTACAAGAAAGAATAGTCTCCTGTGTCGTGCGATTTCTAGTTACTTGAAATATTTTGTGGTAGCTACGTTTATCACGAATGTATTCTTTAACTTAATTTTCGTTAAATATTTGAATGAAACGTCAATAGTACATGTGAATGTTCATATTATAGCAAAATAGCTCCAGCTGCGTTAGTTTATGCTGCAGACTTGGGTAGGTTAGATGAAACGTTCGATCCTTGAAGGGATGAGCGTGGCTTTTCAGCCTGGGCCTGTAGCCGCGGATCGTGAGCTATGGCCAGCCAGGTCTAACGGCTTGACGGGCTGGTCGGATAGCTGCAGTCTGACGCTGAGGGCCAAGGCGAGACCGAAGCGAATGAGCCAGCGGTGGCATGTCAACAGCTCCCCCGCCCGAGATGGGCCAGCACGGCTGCAGCACATGGCTCTGCCTCTGACTCTCCTTTTGACATAAATATGTTTACTTCCTCTCCTGGCAATATCAGAGTGGCAAGCACAAATTCACACCAGGGTGTCTGTTTCGATGGCTCAGTGGAAGAGATCAGCTCGAGACAGAGTCATCATTGTTGCTGAAGAAGGTGGATGTTCCACCAGAGAATCTGGCAGAAGGCATTGCGTACCACACACTACTGCAACGAAATGGTGGAGGAACTACCTTGAAAGAGGGACTACCAACAGCGCTCATGGCTCAGGCAGGAAGAAAGTGAGTTTCTAGTGCCTGTAAATGATTATCTTTGCTAGCATTCACTTTTGTTTCGCTGGAGCAGTTTGTTCACGTGTTACTTGATGTTTGTTGTCCAAGTGCTACATATATTTCGGAAGTACATATCCTTCAGTGTGCAATAAATACGGACTATGCCACATATCAAGAAATTCAATCAAAGGAAATTCCGTGGTAATCAGTTCACAAACAAAGCAACCCACACAGACTGTTGAAAGCAACTTATGTATCAGTCCTACAGGGAAGAAACTCCCACATGGCACGTCTCCTGGCGATTCAAATTGTTGTGTTTTAACAGTGACGCTGTTTTTAGTGGATTTGTTGTTGTTGTGGGCATCTTATCTTCTTTGACACAGGAAGTGGCGAAATGCAAACAATGTGATGGTGTAGGCTGTCTGGAAATAACTGAACAACAAAGTAGCAGGAATGGTTTAGCAATAAATCTACCCCGAAAATGACTTCGAACATTGTGAATAATTCATATGATGTAAATTTGAAGCCAGTGTATGCAATGCGTGCAATAGGAAAAGGAAAAAGGCTGCTCAAACGTTTTGTCGTTTTATGGACCTTCCGCCTCCTCCCAGTACGTTCAGCTAGTACATAAAATACTTTTAGGTGCCTTGACGGTTGTGTCTAAAGCATCTATGAAACGTGCAGTAGAAGAAACTGTAAATACACTCCTGGAAATTGAAATAAGAACACCGTGAATTCATTGTCCCAGGAAGGGCAAACTTTATTGACACATTCCTGGGGTCAGATACATCACATGATCACACTGACAGAACCACAGGCACATAGACACAGGCAACAGAGCATGCACAATGTCGGCACTAGTACAGTGTATATCCACCTTTCGCAGCAATGCAGGCTGCTATTCTCCCATGGAGACGATCGTAGAGATGCTGGATGTAGTCCTGTGGAACGGCTTGCCATGCCATTTCCACCTGGCGCCTCAGTTGGACCAGCGTTCGTGCTGGACGTGCAGACCGCGTGAGACGACGCTTCATCCAGTCCCAAACATGCTCAATGGGGGACAGATCCGGAGATCTTGCTGGCCAGGGTAGTTGACTTACACCTTCTAGAGCACGTTGGGTGGCACGGGATACATGCGGACGTGCATTGTCCTGTTGGAACAGCAAGTTCCCTTGCCGGTCTAGAAATGGTAGAACGATGGGTTCGATGACGGTTTGGATGTACCGTGCACTATTCAGTGTCCCCTCGACGATCACCAGTGGTGTACGGCCAGTGTAGGAGATCGCTCCCCACACCATGATGCCGGGTGTTGGCCCTGTGTGCCTCGGTCGTATGCAGTCCTGATTGTGGCGCTCACCTGCACGGCGCCAAACACGCATACGACCATCATTGGCACCAAGGCAGAAGCAACTCTCATCGCTGAAGACGACACGTCTCCATTCGTCCCTCCATTCACGCCTGTCGCGACACCACTGGAGGCGGGCTGCACGATGTTGGGGCGTGAGCGGAAGACGGCCTAACGGTGTGCGGGACCGTAGCCCAGCTTCATGGAGACGGTTGCGAATGGTCCTCGCCGATACCCCAGGAGCAACAGTGTCCCTAATTTGCTGGGAAGTGGCGGTGCGGTCCCCTACGGCACTGCGTAGGATCCTACGGTCTTGGCGTGCATCCGTGCGTCGCTGCGGTCCGGTCCCAGGTCGACGGGCACGTGCACCTTCCGCCGACCACTGGCGACAACATCGATGTACTGTGGAGACCTCACGCCCCACGTGTTGAGCAATTCGGCGGTACGTCCACCCGGCCTCCCGCATGCCCACTATACGCCCGCGCTCAAAGTCCGTCAACTGCACATACGGTTCACATCCACGCTGTCGCGGCATGCTACCAGTGTTAAAGACTGCGATGGAGCTCCGTATGCCACGGCAAACTGGCTGACACTGACGGCGGCGGTGCACAAATGCTGCGCAGCTAGCGCCATTCGACGGCCAACACCGCGGTTCCTGGTGTGTCCGCTGTGCCGTGCGTGTGATCATTGCTTGTACAGCCCTCTCGCAGTGTCCGGAGCAAGTATGGTGGGTCTGACACACCGGTGTCAATGTGTTCTTTTTTCCATTTCCAGGAGTGTATTAGTGGAACCAGGGACATTGCTGTTGCACTTGATGGGACATGGCAACGTCTAGGACATCGTTTCTTGAATGGTGTTGTAAGTGCTACTTCTCTGAAGAATGGAAAAGTTGTTGATGTTGAGTGCTTGTTTAAGTACTGTCACAACTGTCATGGTAACACTGAAGAACACATTGAACATCAGTATTCTAAGAATTATGATGGTTACAGTAGAGGTATGGAGTGTGATGGAGCTCTAAAAATATTTCAGAGGTCGGTGCCCTGTTTATAACGTTAGATATACGAAGCACCTAGGCGATGGGAACGCAAAGCTTTCAATAAAATTAATGAGTTCAATGTTTATGGTGATATCTTGGTAACAAAACTGAAGTGTTGTGGACATTTGCAAAACAGGATGGGTGCTAGATTAAGGAAGCTACGAAGAGAAATAAAAGGAAAGTTGCTATCTGATGGATAATCGCTATCTGGCCGAGCCAGATTGACATAAACTGAAATAGACCTTCTTCAGAGTTATTATGGACTGGCCATTAGACGAACTGCACCTCTGAATGATGTTATAGCAACGAGAAAAGTTTTATGAGCCACCTACTTTCATAAGTTGTCCACAGATGACCACCCTGTTCACGGACTTTGCCCTAAAGGAGCAGATTCTTGGTGTGGTTACCAAAAAGCAAAATAAAGTGGTCAAATATACCATCATAAGCATTCTCTTCCTGAGCCTGCTATGATTGAAATAAAATCAATTTTTAGAAACTCAAGTGACCCTCTTTTGCTTAGTAAAGGTCTTCATGGGGGCACTCAGAATACAAATGAACGTTTCAGCCATTGCATATGAGAAAGATTACCCTAGAATGTTTCTGTAGGACTAAATACATTAATAGTTGGTGTACTAGATGCAGTGATATGCTTCAGTGATGGAGTGATAGGTAGGTTGGAAGTCCTGAGAAATTTAGGCATAAAATGTGGCTCTAATATGGAAGATCAATTGCTTGCGTGTGACAGACAACGGGTGCATGAAGCTGAAAGATTCGCTCTTCAAGTTACCAAAGAAGCAAGAAGGGCTAAAAGGAATGTCAAGAGGAAGCTTGAAGATGAAGAAATGCCGCAGGATGAAGACTATACTTCAGAAATATTCTGAGGCACAGTTTAATTGGACTCATATCGTCATTCACAACTTCCTGCAAGTTGTATTTTTGAGAATTCAGGTACAAATATTTCCAAAGTTTATAAAGCATCGCTCTAATTTTTCTGTAACTTGCAATAGTCCATATCTATGTAGTAGACCTAAGCTTTATTGCAGAATCAACTAAATTATAGTAGGCCTAAATAACGTTTTTTTAGGAAAAAAATTGTAAAAATTAAAATGTAAAATGATATATTTTTTATCCTTGTAATATACATAATAGGTGGAATGAAATAGGTCTAGTACCTCAGGCATCATGTCATGCATATCTGCTAAAAATTTGGTCTCCTTCAAACGTATAAAACTGGATTAAACGGTACCTCAATTTGAGGAAGCATTTTGGGAAAAAATGCATCAGTTTCTTTGTAATTCTTTTTAATAGCCATAAGGAGGTTCAAAAATATTCAAAATACCTCTGATTTGTTAATCTGTTTACCTGATATCAACAAAAAATCTGTAAAACGTATACATTATAATCAGTGCCTGAAAGAAATAGGTGTTGATTTTTACATAATACTAAGCCGGAAAATTACCCTGTATCCTTAACAGAGAACTGGCCATAAAACAAAACAACTATAGGTGACGCTCTTTGGGAGTGTGTTCTTGATGTCTGGAAGGAAGTTGCTTCTTCAAGCTGTTATGTCAGATGGTTTATGGATTCTATGCCGACATGCATGGCAGAAGAAAAAAAATTTATGTGAGATTCTGGTAAATTATTAGAGTGCTGAAAGGCGTTTTGTTATGTCGTTTTTTCTTCGTTTTTGCTCACTGAGAGCCAGTAGAAGATCCCATGGAAACAGATAAAATAAAATTTGAGTTAGTTTTCCTCTGAGTTTCCTTTTTAACGAAAGCGAATTTCTTCTGAATATACAGTTTGTTAAATATTCTATTTCAATTTCATTTATACCCTGTCTAGATACTTACAAAGCAATCAATTTAGATGGATGCTTTAAAAGTGTTTAGTGGTGTTTCAAATATATCTTTCTCTTCCACTCCATCCATCCTCCATCCTTCAAAAATTACGCAAATTATTTCGTCTTACATTTATTCATTGGTAACTGATCCTCCATTCTCTCTCTCACTCTCTTTCGCCTTTCTTACATTATCACTTCAATCGCACTGCTACTCCATTCTCTCAAAACGTTATAAACAGATTTACCAGTTTCCATTGAAACAATGCATTCTCGTTTAATTTATGCTTTGTTTACTGTCTTCTATAATTCCTCTCAAAACCTGTGAGACCATATTCTTTTATATCACCTTACCTGTAATCTGTTTTTCGTTCTGAAGACGTTCCTTCCTTTTCTCTCTGTCCTAACATAAAACGAACTGTGACACGCGTGTAATTAAATAATACGTTGCAAGCTTTTCCCTCTTTTATTTTGCACTTCTGCACGCCTATTCATTCCTAGATCACTCCCTCATTCCTGATAACCCTCCCTTGACATCTGCATCCACATCTGCATGAATGCTCTGCAATTCACAGTTAAGTGATTGGCAGGGAGTTCTTTAGACCACTGTCACCTTATTTTCTACGGTTCCACTTCAAAAAGCATATGGATGTAGCGAACAACTAAACCTTACTGTGCGAGCACTGATGTCTCTTATCACACCGATCATGTCGAGATAAACAAAATATCGCGACATTCAGCGGAGAGGAGGTTGACTATTGTAAAACACCTCGCCACAATGTGAAACGCCTACGTTTCAATGATTTCCGTCCTAACTCGTTTGCCACATCCGTGACACAATCTCGCCTGTTTCGTGGTAACACAAAACGAGCTGCACTTCTTTGAACTTTTTCGATGTCTTCCGTCACTCCTACCTCCTAGGGATCCCATACCACGAAGGAATACTCACGAAAGCGACGGACAAGTGTGTTGAAGGCGGTCACATTAATTGATTTTTTTCATCATCTACGTAATCTACCAAAAAAACATGGTCTTTGGGTTTCCTTCCCCACAATATCTGCCATATGACGGTTCCAGTTTAAGTTGTTCGTGATTGTAGCTCCTTGATATTTAGTTGAATCGACACCCTTTAAATGTGACTGATATATTGTGTAAGCGAACTTTAACGGAATTGTTTTTAAATTGATGTAGAGACACATTTTACTGGTTGGCGTCAACTGTCACGTTTTTCACAGTGAAAATTATTTTCAACATCATTTTGCAATATACTTTGGTCTTCTGGGAAGTTTACTGGATGGCAGCGTTACCTGCCTCAAATCTAAGAAAAAAGTTCTGATTTTATGATAAATAATTTATATGCAGGGTGATTACAATTAAACTTTCAAACCCTGTGGAAATAACACCGCTGGTCAGAATGACGTCAAATTGCAATGGGATATTATCGGAGAAAGGGGGGGGGGGACGTATGGCAGAAGAAAAATAAATAGTTACAAATTGTAGCAATAGATAGCGCTGTAAGCATCATAATTTAATAGTTGTCGACTACAAATGACAAATGAATCATACAACAATGCCTAAGGTGTACGTTTAACATTAAACAAACTACTATTCAGTGTGCATGGGTGTACAAGTGTAATACTATTAGTGACGTAAGCCCATCCACCACCGCAAGGTAATATCGCATAGGATGGAAAAAATCGGTTTTCATTTGTCCTGAGGCCAAAAACTGCATAAAAAGCATCAGTTACATCGGTTTTTAATTGACCTGAGGCCAAAATCCTTATAAAAAACATGAATAAAAAACAAATCGGATGATTAATTTCCTTATGACTGGCGCAAAACATATTCAGTATGCTGTCCACCGCTTTCTGCAACAAATTGAAATCGAGAAACAGCATGTTCCACAACTGATCGAAGTATTTCAGAAGTCACGTTCAGAATGTGGTACGCAAAGCATGCCTTCAATGCAGCTGAGTTTGCAATCGGAACACTGAACACAACATCTTTCAAATAGCCCCACAGCCAGAAGTCATACTAATTAAGATCAGGTGATTGGGACGGCCGGGTTGTAGGGAAATGGCGGCTGATAATTCTAGCATTTCCGAAATGGCGCTTCAGCAGATGCCTAACTGGATTTACAATGTGCGGATGTGCACCATCTTGCATAAAAATGATCCCATCCACGCAGCCACGCTGTTGGAGAGCTGAAATGACATGGTTGCGCAAAAGACACTCGAAGCGCTTACCAGTGACGGTACAGGTAACAGGACCGGAAGCACCTGTCTCTTCGAAAAAATATGGCACTGTGATAAACAACACCGTAAACCCGCACCACACAGTGACCTTTTCAGAATGAAGTGGTACTGGTTGATTTGCGTGTGGATTTTCCTTTGGCCATAGTCGACAATTCTGTGTATTGACATATCCTGTCAGATGGAAGTGGGCTTCGTCTGTCCATAAAATCTTCCACTGCCAATTATCGTCCACTTCCATGCAAGCAAGAAATTCTAGAACAAAGGTCTCTCTTGCTGGCAGGTCAACAGGAAGCAACTCGTGCGCATGGGTGATTTTGAATGGATAGCAAAGAAGGATGTTTCTTAGGATTTTACGCAACGTGCTCACGGATATGTCCAATGTTCGGGCAGTTCTCCGTGCACTACACGTTTGCCCACCACCACTCGTCCCCTACTGCATTGCTGTGGCCACTGTTTCGACTGAAGTCGAATCAATTTGTTTGCTCCCTCTACCAGGTTGCACACCAAAAGAAACCGTCTTTTCGAATTTCCGAATCATTTGCTCCAGACCCACGGCAGTTATCGGACCAACGCCTTTTTTCAAACCCTTTAGTGTCCGGAACTTCTGCAGAGCGACTTGTGCACAGTCATCATTCTTGTAATACAGATTTACAAACAGAGCGCGATCCTGCATTGAGACAGTCATGTCAAACGTCGCAGACGCGAAAGGAGGAAAAGCCGTGTACCCGACGTGCTTATACCAACTT
The DNA here is from genome assembly GCF_023898315.1 of Schistocerca nitens. Classification (NCBI taxonomy): domain Eukaryota; kingdom Metazoa; phylum Arthropoda; class Insecta; order Orthoptera; family Acrididae; genus Schistocerca; species Schistocerca nitens. The sequence goes on along the minus strand of NC_064614.1, from coordinate 991,156,185 downwards.
CAGTGGGTCGTGCGCATGATAGGTATTTTCATTTACACATTCTGACACATACAGCGCCATTGATTGATTTTCACACTATTTTTTTTCTTCTGCCATACGTTTTCCCCTTTCTCCGATAACATTACGTTGCAATCTGACAGCATTCTGACCAGTGGTGTTATTTCTACAGCGTTTTGAAAGTTAAGTTATGATCACCCTGTATATATTAGGAACAGCAGGTCTACATCACTTTACTTGCACAACCACACTCATAACTACCGTTTCAATGGGTGACGTCCCTCCAGTTACTGCGAACTGTGACCTTTCACTCAAGAAATTACGACTCAATCGCACAACTGGGATGATATTCCATAGGAAAGCAATGTGGCTGAACGCACTTAAGAGTAATTGAAACTTCTATGTTTATACTTAAACTTCTGAGTGAAACTGAACCTACCTGTCTCTTTGCTTGTTTTTTCGTTACAACACTGACCTACAGAATTTTCCCTGACAAACTTTTACCCACAATATACAAACGCAACGCAATCTGATCGCAAATAATTAACACAAAAGAATGGCCCTGAATTAGAAGAAATCCTAACAATAACTCATATATTTCATAAGTCATTTACCTCGCAGAAAATTTCCATGACATGAACTACAGCGAATACAGCAAGCAGCAACTACAGCCAGCTAAATAAAAAGATTGGTTCAAATGGCTCTGAGCACTATGGGACTCAACATCTTAGGTCATAAGTCCCCTAGAACTTAGAACTACTTAAACCTAACTAACCTAAGGACCTCACACACCCATGCCCGAGGCAGGATTCGAACCTGCGACCGTATCAGTCCCGCGGTTCCGGACTGCAGCGCCAGAACCGCACGGCCACCGCGGCCGGCAATAAAAAGATTCTAGCTACTATAGGCTCTAACTACTAATAGGCATGTGGTTAGCAAAGGAAAGATTTTGCTGCAGATCAAACAATGTATTTAGCAGATTTTACCTTAATCATGTGACATCCAGATCCAAAATTATATAATCATCAATAATTCCATTATCCAAACATTAGCAGATTCATCAATCATGATTTTACTATCCATGTCCAACCAATACTAAACCCCAATGAAGGACACATGTCCAAATCGTCCGCTCGTGCTAACACTGCTAACCTCTATCATTGCTAACTATTAACTTCCTAACTGCGAATTCCTACAGCCGCAGAGTTTCTAACAGAGGGCCCACAGCGCTGTCAGTATTATTAATGCAGTCTATAGCGCTGCCAACAAAGAAACATATTAACAGGCTACTTACAACATGATATCAGAAGCCTTTTTGGAAATCTCTAAATATGGAGTCAATTTGAGAGCCCCTATACGCAGTACGTAGAGCAAATAGTGTCAGCTATGTCTCACAAGAGTGATTCTTTAGAAACCAATTCTGGTTTGATGTTAATAGGCAGTATATTCCGGCGTATTTCTTAACGTTGGAACAAAGTATTTGTTCGCACATCCTTCTACATGTCGATTGCAGTGAAATGGATCGGAAACTCAGTGGACTATGTTAATTTCCCTTTGTATGTATCACAGTGGTCTGTGCAACTTTACATTCTTCTCGCTCACCATAAATACTAGAATACTCCTTATGACGTCGTAGGGCCGCTGCATCGTTGATGCATAAGACGCACTCCTAAACTGTTAGCCCACTCACGAAAGACATTGCCTGCAGGAACATAATCATCGCGCTACAACCATGACACTGTCATGACAACATAGTGGGACATGTCTGGTGACACTCACTGAGGTAGTTTGGTTACTTCCTGGAATGACAGAGAATTATCTTGCAAGATTCACTTGATATATTCACAGTATACAAATCAAAGACTCTGAATTAATCCCACTTTGGTGTGTCATCGATTTATCAAATGTATCTTTACAGATAGCGGAGATTACTTTCAAGCAGCAACTTCAACTAATCTCCTTGTCTACAATGCAAATTATTTGTGCAAGCATCACAAGCGCAGTGATGAGGCGATAGACGTATCAATTGGGCGTTTGTTCCAAGAAAACTGTAAAGAGGAGGAGGCAGTTGCACTCAGTCCCAAACTGACGTGAGTCGCATTTTACCTCCTCTATGTCAGACCTACAAATAGCTGTACAGAACTCAGAACAACGTCTTTAGAAATTTTGTCATCATAAGACGTCTTGCAAAGTTCAGTAACCTGTAGATGTGGAGGTAAGAAACATAAAATACTGCAGAACTGCAATTGAAGATACACAAATCTGTTAATGAAATTATATCAATGAACATTCTGTTAACTGTGTTTGATTCAGCAACTACTCACACAACCACATTGTCGTATTTACCTTGTAGACAGGTAAGAAGCTACCTGAGTATGACAAAATTCACGTTTAATAAAGACAGCCTTTCGTTGTATGGTATTAAGATGAGACACCTGTTGTATTAGTGTAGTGCATATTAGCAGCGTTTCCCATTAGGTTACTGAACAAAATAGACACAAATATCAGAGAAATAGTCAACAAAATATTCCACTTTCTTATTGAAAAACGTCTGTTGATGTGCAGGTAGTTTTTCGATCCCACGCATGTAATGATTTTCTGATTCTGAGTTAAGCCACGTTTAAAGCGCAATTGTCAAAACAAAACTAACAAAGACTAGCTTTCTTGGCGGTTGATCAATAAGGCCGAGAAAGGGTGTCAGATTAGAAGTGTGGTAGGCGTGTTTACCAACCAGTCTCCTTGGTGCTGTCTTCCAGATCGCATTTGGTAATCTCCGACTACAAGGCATCTCATTTGTTGACAACAAGTGTCAACTGCGAAGGACACAACCCTGTAAAGTAGTTCGTAACACAGAACACCTGCTTTGTACCACCAGGCAGTAATCAATAACAATGTAAAACTTCCTGGCAGATTAAAACTGTGTGCCGGACCGAGACTCGAACTAGGGACCTTTGCCTTTCGCGGGCAAGTGCTCTACCAACTGAGCTACCCAAGCACGACTCACGCCCCGTCCTCACAGCTTTACTTCTGCCAGTACCTCGCCTCCTACCTTCCGAACTTCACAGAAAACTAGTTTCCTGCCGTTATGTAGACAGGAGTGACACCACCAGCAGTCGACCAATGGTGTAAACGCCCAGAAGATGACCCCTACGACGGGTTGAAACCGATTGGCGGTATTATAACAATAATAAATGCGATTAAGACTGTTCTTGAATTATTGAGGTGGAACAAGACTTCTGGTCAGGTGAATATAGAGTCATAAATACAAAATCAAATAACGGTAAGGTAGGAGTGTGTTTAATAATGAATAGCAAAAGAGGAACGCGATAGGCTACTACGAACAGCATAGTGAACGCATTATTGTAACCAAGATAGACACGAAGCACACGCCTACCACAGTAGTACAAGTTTATATGCCAACTAGCTCTGCGGATGATGAAGAGATTGAGGAAATGTATGATGTGATAAAAGAAATTATTCAGTTAGTTAAGAGAGACGAAAATTTAGTAGTCCTGGACGATTACAACGCGATTGTAGGAAAAGGAAGAGGAGGAAACGTAGTAGGTGAATATGGCATGGGGTAAGGAACGAAAGGGGAAGCCACCTGGGAGAATTTTGCACAGAGCATAACGTAATCATAGCTAACACTTGGTTTAAGAATCATGAAAGAAGCTTGTGTGCGTGGAAGAGACCTGGAGACACCGGAAGGTTCCAGATAGATTATATAATGGTAAGACAGAGATTTAGGAACCAGGTTTTAAATTGTAAGACATTTCCGGGGGCAGATGTGAACTCTGACCACAATCTATTGGTTGTGAACCGTAGATAAAAATCGGAAGAAACTGCAAAAAGTTAGGACTTTAAGGAGAAGGGACCTGGATAAACTGAAAGAAACAGTGGTTGTAGAGGGTTTGAGAGAGAGTATTAGGGAACGATTGACAAGAACGGGGGAAAGAAATACAGTAGAAGAACAATCGGTAGCTTTGAGGGATGGAATAGTGAAGGCAGCAGAGGATCGAGTAGGTAAAAAGACGAGGGCCAGTAGAAATCCTCGTGTAACAGAAGAGATATTGAATTTAATTGATGAAAGGAGAAAATATAAAAATGCAGTAAATGAAGCAAGCGAAAAGAAATACAAACGTCTCAAAAATGAGCGACAGGAAGTGCAGAATGGCTAAATAGGGATGGTTATAGGACAAATGTAAGGATGTAGAAGCATGTATCACTGCGGGAATATACATATTTCGTACAAGAAAATTAAAGAGACCTTCGGAGAAAAGAGAACCACCTGTATGAATATCAAGAGCTCAGATGGAAAATCTGTTTTAAGCAAAGAAGGGAAAGCAGAAAGGTGGAAGGAGTATATAGAGGGTCTATACAAGGGCGATATTGTGGAAATGGAAGAGGACGTAGACGAATATGAAATGGGAGATTTGATACTGAGTGATGAATTTGACAGAGCACTGAAAGACCTAAGTGGAAACGAGGCCCCGGGAGTAGACAACGTCGCATTAGAACTTCTGATAGGCTTGGGAGAGCCAGCCTTGACAAAACTCTTCTATCTGGTGAGTAAGATGTATGATACAGGCAATATACCTTCAGACTTCAAGAAGAATATAATAATTCGAATCGCAAATAAAGCAGGTGTTGAATGGTGTGAAAATTACCGAACTATGTGTTTCATAAGTCATGGTTGCGAAATACTAACATGAATTCTTTACAGACGAATGGAAAAACTGGTGGAAGCCAACCTCGAGGAAGAACAGTTTGGATTCCTCAGAAATGCTGAAAAACGCGAGGCAATATTGACCCTAAGGCTTATCTTAGAAGATAGGTCAAGGAAAGGCAAACCTACGTTTCTAGCATTTGTAGACCTAGAGAAAGCTTTTGACAATGTTGACTGGAGTAGTCTCTTTAAAATTTTGAAGGTAGCTGGGGTAAAATACAGGGAGAGAAAGGGTATTCACAACTTGGACAGAAACCAGAGGCCAGTTATAAGAGTCAAGGGGCATGAAAGGGAAGCAGTGGCTAAGAAGGGAGTGAGACAGTGATGTAGCCCAATGTTATTCAGTTTGTCCATTGAACAAGCAATAAAGGAAACAAAAGAAAAGTTCGGAGTAGGAATTAAAATCCATGGAGAAGAAATAAAACCTTTGAGATTTGCAGACGACATTGTAATTGTGTCAGAGACAGCAGAGGACCTGGAAGAGCAGCTGAACGGAATGGGCAGTGTCTTGAAAGGAGGATGTAAGGTAAAGATAAACAAAAAACAAAACGTGGATAATGGAATGTAGTCGAATTAAATCAGGTGATACTATGGTATTACATCAGAAAATGAGACACCTAAGGTAGTAAATGAGTTATTGCTATTTGGGGAGTAAAATAACTGATGATGGTCGAAGTAGAGAGGCTATAAAATGTGGATTGGCTATGGCAAGGAAAGCGTTTTTGAAGAAGAGAAATTTGTTAACATTGAATATAAATTTAAGAGTCAGGAAGTCTTTTCTGAAAGTGTTTGTATGGAGTGTAGCCATGTATGGAAGTGAAACATGGGCAATAAACAGTTTAGACAAGAAGAGAATAGAAGCTTTCGAAATGAGGTGCTACAGAAGAATGTTGAATATCAAATGGGTAAATCACGTAACTAATGAGGAGGTACTGAATAGCATTGGGGAGAAGAGGAATTTGTGGGAAAACTTTACTAGAGAAGGAGATCAAATGGTAGGACACCTTCTGAGACAGCAAGGGGTTAGCAATTTAGTACTGGAGGGAAGTGTGGAGGGTAAAATTCGTAGAGGGAGACCAAGAGTTGAATACATTAAGCAGATTCAGAAGGATATAGGTTGCAGTAGTTATTCGGAGATGAAGGGGCTTGCACAGGATAGAGTAGCATAGAGAGCTGCATCAAACCAGTCTCTGAACTGAAGACTACAATAACAACAACGACCCAGCCTTCTTCAGAGTGAGCCAAGGTGACTGACGCTCCGCCGGCCGAAGTGGCCGTGCGGTTAAAGGCGCTGCAGTCTGGAACCGCAAGACCGCTACGGTTGCAGGTTCGAATCCTGCCTCGGGCATGGGTGTTTGTGATGTCCTTAGGTTAGTTAGGTTTAACTAGTTCTAAGTTCTAGGGGACTAATGACCTCAGCAGTTGAGTCCCATAGTGCTCAGAGCCATTTGAACCATTTTTTTTGACTGACGCTCCAGCACTTGCTCAGTCCTTTTAAACCTGCGGAAGCACCACTCCGCATGGGGCCACAGATACAAAAGGCGCCGGAGACGTTGATTGGTGGCAAAGAATTGAAACATATGCATGGAATTAGATCTGTAGCTGCGCGGTCGATGCACACTGTGATACCGATGTATCACTGCGAGCTGCACCGTCGCGACGTCTTTGTGAGTTCACTACAGAAAGTGCCTGATTCCATGATTTGTCCAAGCTGAAGCCGCTATCAATGTAAATTAAATTCGTCGCCAACCGATTTCGGTTGCTTCTTTCACTCCTGAGTAGGTTGTAAGAGCCGGGTGTACCTGCGGTGCTCTGTTCATCTGTCATGAACGGCCACACTCAGAGGGGATACTGTAAATCCCAGGCTTCCGAAGCACCAAATCATCTTTAACGGAACACAGGAGTGCTGCTATCTTTGGTGGAGGGCGAAAAATCTTTTTCACTTTTTGTTTGCTGATGATCCGTCCTATTTTTCACGATAGGCTTCTCACGTATGGCAGTAAAGCCATGGACTTAAAACTTATATTCACTGTTGGTTTCATTTGTAGTGTCTTATATATCTCCTGTAGATAGTACCCGTTGGCTTCACTCTTCTCAAGTGTAGAAGCTCGTTCTCCAGAATTCTCTGTGTACCAGAGTTCAGAGTACATGCATCGTCTGCGAAGGACGGTGGCAGAAATTTGCACGTAAATATAAATCCGTATGGCTCGGTGTTCGATATACTGCGTGTTCCAAAGTTTAAAAGGACGGAGCAAGTGCTGGAACATCAATCACCTCGGCTAACTCTGAAGAATGCTGGACGGTATACAGTCGAAATATTAGAGGAAGAAGTGAAATTTGTGCGACTGCATGTCCGAAATTTTATCGAACAATCATTGCGCCACGAAAATATGAAGATGCCTATCGTTATTTATTTCCAGGTTCGGACATTCGGCATTGTAAACTGATACTGCTGAACACTTCCACATTTTATGTCTCTTTATGACTAGTTGAGCGTCGATCAGACACGTCAGCTTTGTTTTGTTAACAATTGGTTCAAAATTCGGATTACTAACAACAACTAGTCATGCCATTTAATGAGTGACTTCTGAAGCATCACTTATTTTAATGAAGTTTAATTTACAACTGTTAGGGAGTCTCTCAACTCTACTAATGTTTTTTCTAATGTTCGTGCATGGCAATATTAGCTTACATCTGGACTGACTGCCGTAATGAGCAGCTTTCTCTAGTAGTCTCTTACGGTACCCAGACAACTTTCCCCACAGGGACTCGGCGTTTAGAGGACCTGTAACACAGCTATGTTATGTCAGTTGCATTTAGCGGTGGTCCGATTTTTTTGCTGTCAAGTGTACATATCTATCCAGTACAATGGCCTACTTGAAAGATGTCTGCTGCCACATGAGCATCTTTCAAATCATGCACAATGTGTAAGTTACTTGTGAACTCCATGGTCAAATCGAAGACCGTCCGGCACTAGCTGATTCTGTATAGAGCTGCGAACTGTACATCTTTGCAAAGAAATCGGCAGGTAGTATCTGCTCAATTTTGAAACAGATGTCGTTCATGTTCTGAAGTATTTTGTACTGGTAGTTGTGGGTACCAATGCAGACAAAGCATTTCTTGCATTTACTTTTGCACTATTTATAAAAAAGAAAAAGATTACAAGACGGTGGTCCAGGGAATGGTTGAAATTGAAAAAAAAAAAAAATGTACCGATGGAAATCTGCTAAAGGAATTATTTCACTCAGAATCTGATTATTACATATACTTTCTCTAAATGGACAGTCACTCTTTTAATAAGTGGGTTACTTCCCTGCACATTGAAAACAAAAACAAATACGCGAAAATGTTTGCTCTTCTACTTGGTTCTCCAGTGACAAGTCATTAAAATACCACAACGTGGGAACATATACATCATCTGTGAAAGAACAAGAGAGACTAGATTTTTTTTTATTGCACTTCCACTAGTGGGAGTGCGTAGAATATTGATTTTCTTCTTAACCATTTACTGCTTAATATAAGGGGGAAAGTTGCAACCTCTACCATTTTGATAACTACCAGTACTATTTTCTTTTTATCCTATTTTGTTTTTATTGCAGCTTCTGTAGTTGTGAAAACTCATAGTACAATGAGGTAAATTACAACGAAACTCTTTTTTAGGTAAACGTAGTTGGCGAAACTTCAACGTTGACAGCTTCTTCCTTCTTGTCAAGTCTGGCACAATCAAAATTTCTCTGAAACATGTGAAAGACGCTCTTTCGTGTGACGGTGTATAGGGTGCTAAAAGCACAACAATTTGTCAAACTCTGCTTGGTTTGTCAAATGTTTGACGGTATACAGCACCGTTTGACTTGTTTGTCAATCATAGAGAGTGTTTAACGTGTTTCAGAGAAGTTTGACTGACGGCAGCATTGAGAAGATGGTGGACGTTGTTTGTGTCGATGTTTCACTATGAATGTTTAGCTAAAAAGAGTTCTTTCATAATTTACCTCTCTGTATAGTGAGTTTTCACAACCACAGGAACTGTGGTGAAGTATAAAAACAAAATAGCACTGGCAGTTACAAAAATGGTAGACATGTTGCTACTATCCCAACCATATATTACACAGAAAGATGTTTAGAAGAAAATCAGTATTCTTCACACAACATACAAATGGGAGTGCTATAAAATAAAAATAAAATCGATGCTGCTCGATTCTTCCATGGACAAAGCGTATGTTCCCACGTTATGGTATTTTAATGAACTGTCATTAGAGGATCAAGTAGAAGACAATAACATTTCTCACACTTGTGAGTGTAAGAATGAAGTAACACAGTTACTAGAAGTCTGGCATTCCATTTGGAGAAAGATAATGTAATATTCAGGTTCCAAGTGTGGTATTTTCTTTAGTGGATTTTTGTGGGCGTATTTTTCTCTCAATTTCAACCATTTCCTGGACCAGCATCTTTCTTCCCTTTTCATTATACACAGTGCTAAAGTCAAAGCAAGAAATGATTTGTCTGCACTGGTAGCCATTCGCAGAAGCCTTAAACAGCTTCACAACGAGAACATCACCTGCTTCAGAAGTGAGATTATATTGAAAAACTCTGTTACTAAGGTTACAGGCTTGTTTGACAAACTCATGGATAGATAAGAGCCAATTTGACAAACAAATCTTATCACTTGTGGGCTGTTTTAGGGACACAGAGAAGCTTTGATGGATGCTGACCAATCAGAGAGCTTGGCGCGTGTACTTTGGTTTGGATGACTCATGTAGCTATGTACAAAACACTCTCATTCCTGGAAGCACATCATAGACATGATTTAGATGTGTCTTGTGCTTTTGTAATGGGCACATTCAACTGATATCTGTGTGCAACACAGTTAGATCGCAGCAAATGGCATGTATGTGGGATGCATTTAAGTAGCTTGAATTTCTGTGTGCTATGAGATAAAGCATTGAATGTTAGATTAGACCTTGCTGCAGAGAACATTATGCTTTATTCTCGGTTTTGATCGCATAAGAACGTGTGGTGGTCATTATCCATTTCTAATTTAACCACCTGCGATTTGAAGATCGTGCTCCTGAAGATAGTAACATTATTTTGAATCTTCTGTGTGCTTTTAGTATGGTGTGGAAGTTAAACAGTTTGACCTGATACTTTTTATTTATCCACAGCGAATAACCTCATGTGTGTTGCCTTTTCCAAACATTATATCACATTTTCCATACATTTATTCTTCACGAATTTATTATCTTGCGCTTCTTCCTTTGTCATAAATTCTACCATGAGCCGCAAATCTCTATATGTGGATACTTAAGATTTGCTTCATAAAAAGTGCTCCGCTCACTTTCTTTGTTATTAAAACAGAGCACAAAAGAGCATAAATATGCAATGCTTGAAGTTATCTTCTGTAAGAATTTTACAGCACCACAGGCAAGACTGTATAATACGGTACTTTGAGACACAATGTAGAGACAGTGTCATTGTCATCTACCACACCAGTACGCAGATTTACAGGTCATCAAGCAACATAATAGATAATGTATTTGTACAACAAGAGGATGTAGAAGAAACACCCACATTCCCTGTGGTAAATGGATGATCTGACCATGATGCACAACTGATTAACTTACAAAACCTAACAGGGCGTACACTTCAGAAACCATTAAGTAAAAGTGTGAGGGTGCTCAACACGGTATCTATAGATCACTTCAGAGAAATTTTAGGAAATGTAAACTGGGAAGATGTATATAATGAGCCAAACGCTAATGATAAATGCAGCATATTTCTTGATAAATTTATATCCCTTTTTCAACATTGTTTTCCAAAGAAAATTACTAAATGTAACACCACAAACTTTTCAAAGACACCTTGGATTACTACAGGTATTAAAGTGTCTTCAGAAAGAAAAATAAAACTGTATGAGACAGCAAGAACTAGTAAAGATCCAGAAGTAGTTTTATGCTATAAAAATTATTGTAACATACTGAGAAAAGTTGTAAGGAAATCAAGAAATATGTATGTTAGAGAAGAAATTAACAACTCCAGCAATAAAATCAAATCAATATGGAAAGTTGTTAGAAGGGAGATAGGAAAAGTAACCACTGGGGTAGGTAGTACTACTGTTAAAGAGAATGAGACCATCTTAACTAACAGTACACAGGTAGTCAATGTATTTAACAATCACTACTTAAGTGTAGGAGAAAAAATTGATGAGAACAGTTCAAAAGAAAAAGCCATGCAGTACATGGAAGAGTCAGTTTTGAAAAATTTTAGTCAGATTAAGTTTCATCTAACAACCTCTTGTGAAATAAGGAAAATTATTAAATCTTTGAAAAATAAATGTTCTGTTGGAGTAGATGACATCTCTAACAAGTTATTAAAACAATGTGGAGCAATTACAGCTGATGTTTTGAGTCACATATGTAATGCATCACTGACTCAGGGTATTTTTCCATTGTCAGGCATCTCTACAAAAAGGGGGAAACCACAGATGTCACTAATTACCGGCCAGTATCCTTGCTTAAAGCAGTTTCAAAAGTCTTTGAGAAAGTAATGTACTCAGGAGTGGTTAGCCATCTCAACAGTAATGGGATACTTACAAGGGAACCTCTCCATCGCACCCCCCTCAGATTTAGTTATAAGTTGGCACAGTGGATAGGCCTTGATAAACTGAACACAGATCAATTGAGAAAACAGGAAGAAGTTGTGTGGAACTATCCAAAAATAAGCAAAATATACAAACTGAGTAGTCCATGGGCCACATAGGCATCATCATGGACAATGTGAGCTCGGGAGCGCCGTGGTCCCGTGGTAGCGTGAGCAGCTGCGGAACGAGAGGTCCTTGGTTCACGTCTTCCCTCTTGTGAGTATTTTACTTCCTTTATTTTTGCATAGTTAGTATCTGTCCGTTCGTTCATTGACGTCTCTGTTCACTGTAATAAGTTTAGTGTCTGTGTTTTCCGACCGCATCGCAAAACCGTGCGATTAGTAGACGAAAGGACGTGCCTCTCCAATGGGAACCGAAAACATTTGATCGCAAGGTCATAGGTCAACCGATTCCTCCACAGGAAAACACATCTGATATATTCTATACGACACTGGTAACGACATGTGCCTCACATGACAGAAATATTTTGTCGACCCACCTAACTTGTACACTTGGCGAATGGGTAAAAAGATTCTTCTACCTTGCCCGATTTAGGTTTTCTTGTAGATGTGATAATCACTCCCAAAAAAGTGATGAAAACATAAGAGTTTGTCACATAAACTGAAAATAAAAAATTAAACTTTTCACTCGATGGAAGATTTGAACCAAGGACCTTTCGTTCGGCAGCCGCTCACGTTACCACGAGACCACGGCACTCCTGCGTTGCCAGTGTCCTTGATGTTGCCTATCTTCCCTTGAACTACCCAGTTTGTATATTTTGCTTATTTTTTCACAGTTCCACACAACTTCTTCCTGTTTTCTCAATTGATATGTGTTCAGTTTTTCAAGGCCTATCCACTGTGCCAACTTATAACTAAATCTGAGGGGGGTGCGATGGGGAGGTTCCCTTGTTAGTAAATCACAGTTCGGATTTCAGAAATGCAGTTCCACTGAGACAGCAATATACAATTTTACTGTCCACATAATAAAGTCTTTAAACAGTAAAATGTCACCAGTAGGAATATTCTGTGACTTATCGAAAGCATTTGATTGTGTGAACCATGACATTATGTTAGAGAAATCACAATTCTATGGTATAAATGGAACAGCATATGAGTGGTTTAAGTCATATCTATAGAACAGGAAGCAAAAAGTCTCTTTATATGCTTCAAGTGATTCAAAGGAGTTTGTCACTTGATCTAACTGGGGTGAAATTACATGAGGTGTTCCACAAGGTTCGATCATGGGTCCCCTCCTGTTCTTGATATATGTGAATGACCTCCCTTCTTATGTGAAACAAGATGCTGAACTGACACTGTTTGCTGATGATACAAGCATAATTATTAATCCAGTAAAAGAAAGTCCGATAGAAAATGATATAAATAAGGTCTTTGGAAAAGTTATTAATTGGTTTTCTGTGAATGGGCTTGCTCTGAACTTTGAAAAAACACAGTACATCTAATTTTCTGCTGCAAAAAGTATCATTCCTTCAATAAACATAACACATCAAAAGAAGTCAGTAACCAGGGTAGAGCATATAACGTTTTTGGGTGTACATATAGATGAGAATCTTAATTGGAAAAGTCATGTTTTGGATCTCCTAAAGCGACTAGGTTCAGCAACTTTTGGAATCAGAATAATTGCCAATTTTGAGGATGTAGAAATTAGTAAGCTAACATACTTTGCATACTTTCACTCTCTGATGTCATACGGAATAATATTCTGAGGCAACTCAACACTTAGGCAAAAGGTATTCACTACTCAAAAGAAAGTAGTTAGAATGATGTGTGGGGTTCATAGTCGCACATCTTGTAGTCATCTGTTTAAAAGGTTAGGAATTCTTACAACTGCTTCACAGTACAGTTACTCAGTAATGAAATTTTTTCTCAACAACATGGACCAGTTTAAGATCAACTGCGACATTCATGATTACAATATCAGAAAAAAGAAAGACCTACACTATCCTTTACTTAACCTATCTTTGGCACAGAAAGGGGTAAAATATGCTGCTATAAAACTTTTTGATAAATTACCTGATGAAATAAAATATCTGACAGACAGCAGTTATAATTTCAAAAACAAATAGAAATCATACCTCCTTGACAACTCTTTCTATACCATGGATGAATTCTTGAATATGAGTAAATAAATCTGGAGATATAATATATGCATTTTGTGCCATTTAAGGGAATGAAATAGATACAAGAAAGATTTAGGTATAACACTATAATGTAAAAAAAAACCTTGTTTCCTGTGCACATTTCTTGTGCATTTGGCACGTTCCACATCATAACGGGTTTTCCGTGCCATTGATCAATGGAACACGTAACTAACTAACTAACTAACTGACTAGGTCACAGATGGCAAATTCATTTTCTTGCGTAAACTGATCCTGTAAGGCACAACTTATTACACATGAAGCAATACGGCAGGCTGTTTGAACAAGTGCCCCATAGACAGGATTGTCCACGTGCACTTATGGCCTTGGCTCAGAGCTGTGGTGGTGATGGCGTGGTCCAATGGAAAGACAGGACACGGTACATACGTCTCAGCACGTGTCACTGCAGGTCTTACGAGTGCTAGCAGACATCTCTGGAGGGGAGCGAGTAATTATACAGTTTAATAATTTTTGACTGCATCTTTAAATGCATGCAAGCTCTCGGTAGCATACAACAAAGTTAAAAATTGGGTAGCTTTTCAGTTACATATTGGTTTTCTGTGGACCCTGTGTGGAGCTGAGTATTCGCGAAGTGTGACAGATAAGTTGACTAATGTGGCGTCACAAGTTCGTTGCAGGGCCTGTATTTCTCATGGGTCCAGGGTGATGGGAGCTGATGTCATGCACCCTAGTACTTTGCAGGCACAAGTAAACAGATGCCCTCCAGCTGTTTAGTTCTAGTGAATGTGTAATTGTGACACCAACGAAAATATCTGGTTGTGGAAGCCCTCTAACTGATCCGTCAGAAGAAACATACCTTTTCACTAACAGAGATGGACATCCGCAGTGTCTGACGTGTCAGAGAACACTTGTTTCTGTAAAAAAATACAGAATGTCCGGGCTAGAGGTATACAAAACCATTTGTTTGTATTAAGGTTTATAACTTGATTTGTCCAACGTTTTACACAGGAGCTCAAACATTTTTGTGCTTATTGGGGCACTGTGGGCACTGTTTGTAGCTTGACAGATATCAAAACGATACTCCGCTTCTCGACACATGTTCATAAGCATGATAGGTGTTATGGCCTCTATGGCGGCGTAGATCCTATGTCCCAAAATCCGCCAGATGCAAACCTTTGTTCTGTAAAAATTGTCCTTTATAAACCCCCATGCACTGAAATCCAGCGGAGTCAGATCGGGAGGCCGATGAGGCCAAGCAATGGGACTCTCCCCCACCCCCCTTCCCCCACCCACCTTCCGATCCGATGCTGAGAAGACATCTCATGGATAAATATGGTAACATCCCTATCATAGTGGAGTGAAGCACCATTCTGATGGAAAATGACGCCAGGAAGCATCTGTGGGACTGCATATTTCACCATCATGTCGAGATAGGTGTGCCCTGTCACTGCAGACTCCATAAAAACGGACAAGTCATACCACGTTATGTAATGCCAACCACACATTAACTTTTGGTGAGTCCTTTTTGTACTTAATCACGTCTCCTAGAGTCTCACTTCGCCATAATCGACAGGTTCGTCGGTTAACTTTGCCATAGACATGGAAGGTCTATTCATCACTGAACAGCACTGCACTGAAATAGTCGTCGTTTTCGTCTATGCGATGCAACATTTCAACAGCAAAATCAGGTTTAATGTGGCGCAATAGTTGGAGTTTGTAAGCACGCGAACTGGAGACATTTGTGCACAATGACGTGCACTGTCGAACGCGGGACAGCTAGTTCACTAGTGGCTTGTCTAATCGAGTTACATGGGCTTCTAGCGAATATTTCGCGCACACGTTTCACGGTTTCTTCATTCACATTTTGGGATGTTTTCCAGCATTTGCAATAAAACTTCCCGTTTCCCGAAGAGTTCTGCTCCATTGATCAATGGTTTTACGTGTGAGAGAATCCATGTTCCATTCTCTTCTTGCACGCCTCTGAACGCGTGTTACAGAATTTAACCCTGCTAACCACAGCACACGCTGCGCCTTTCGTTGTGGCGTCCACATGTAGACCGTCAGGAGTACGTTCGCTTAGTGCGAATACGCGCACATGCGATATACGTCTCAGTGCCGTACATGAAAAGTCAGGATGCCATCTTGGAGAGTGTCTCTATTGATTGCGTGATTACCCAACAACATAAAATGTCGGGTTCTTTCGTTATAAGCGTTTGTTTGTGTTACCCTCTAGCGCAGACACCCTGTTCAGTTTACAGCGACGTTACAATCGCCTTCACGCAGCAGATCCCGATCGAAAGAAGTGGATGCTTGTTAGGAACTGGTTTCCATTTGGAAGGACAACATACAGGAAATGTAAGATTAAAAAGAGTGTGATTGAAGATTTTTTTAGAACTGTAAAAAACATCTTGTACTACTGTCATGTATTTATTCTTTTCAGCTAAATGTTGCTGAATAAAACCTAAAGGAAGCTGTAATTAGTGCAAGTTACTAGGCAGCTCACGTTATAGCACTAACAAACCATTCTGTTTGAGGCTTCTTCGGAATTAGCAACTTTTGAAGGCGTTTGTCTCTCAAAGCAAACAGTGTACCATCGAATCCTCGACATGGGAGCTGTTTCGTAGGCGAAACACAGAAAGAAATCCCACAATTTATCTTTTTCTCTCGCATTCGATGAGATCACGGATGTATCTGACTGTACTCAACTTGCTGTTTTTGTATGCGCTGTGGACATGCAACTGCATGTTACGGACGAGCTGCTAGGTACAGTATCATTGGATGGCACGACAGCTGGGCTCGATATTTTTGCAATCGTATGTGGCTCTGTAGACAGCATGGACACGCCGTGGGAAAATCTTCAGTCTTTGACCACAAACGGTGCGCCACAAATGGTTGGGCGTCAGTGAAGTTTAGGCTCTCGTGTAAATAAGGCTCGGATTATGTGACTGTTCGGGTCAACCTACTGTTGTGAGCAGCCATTCTCTGTAACGAAGAGGATAAAAATAACAGTAATGTCATTGCTTTTGGACGCTACAATGAAGAGTGTACTGCGCATCGCTGCAGCAAACAAGGTGTCACCTGATACAAGTGCACTTGTCTAGCGAAAAATCTGTAGTAAACAGAATAAAAAACATAAAATCAATAAATCTTTCCTTAGTTGTGCAAAGGTTGCGCGTTAGTTCGTTCTGCTCGCCATTTCCACACAGCCGGCTTATCGCTTACCAGCTGTTCCGTTCAAAAAAATGGGTCAAATGGCTCTGAGCACTATGCGACTTAACTTCTGAGGTCATCAGTCGCCTAGAACTTAGAACTAATTAAACCTAACTAACCTAAGGAGATCACACGCATCCATTCCCGAGGCAGGATTCGAACCTGCGACCGTAGCGGTCGCTCGGTTCCAGACTGTAGCGCCCAGAACCGCACGGCCACTTCGGCCGGCAGCTGTTCCGTTTTTATGGCTTTCAGTTGGTAGTTATGACTAACTTCATATAGATTAAATTAAAATTACAGCAATATCACAAACAGACGAGTCCGAGACATGATTTGGGGCGCAGTTGCAGTTCCGAGGCCTGCGAGGACATCCCGCGATGCGTACATCACAGCACGTGACACTGCTGGTGTTAAAAGAGCCAGCAGCTGCCTCCAGCGAGAAGCAAGTAATTATTTCATAAAAGTTCAGTAATTCTTAACTACGCCTTTAAATGCACGCAAGTTGTCGATAGCACGCGACAGAGTTAAGACTTTTCCAGGGAACATTTCCATTGACACACTGATTCTCCGTGGGCCATGCACGGAGCCGAGTGTTCGTAAAGTATGGCGAACAAGGCGAATAGTGTGACGTCACAAGTTCGTTACGGAGCACATATTTCTCGTGGGTCCCACTTTAGTTCCTTGTGACGTCACGTCCCGGCCGGCCCCTTCTCTCACACACAAGCTAGCCGCAGCCACGTGCAGAGAGGCAGTTTCCCATGGCCAAGTGAGTGCTCCCCACCTCACGGGCGAGCGCACTAGCTATAAAAGCCTGCAATATGGTGTGATGTTTGTAGTCAATAACCTAATTTAAATTTTGTCTGTGTTACTTCTGTGTGATTCCCGTTTTATTCATTGCTTTTTTCGAAAGTTTTGGTATCTTCGATTATTAATTTCGTTATTCAATGCATGGGGAAGGGGATTTATTTCAGAGAAGAAACTAGTGTAATAGCCTGGGTTGAAACCCCTGCTGTGTTGGGATGATGGCACATGGAGTGCGATGGAGCAGGCCAGTTTGTGTGCTGGACGCTAATGATACATCATTAGCAGAACAGGAAATTATTACATTAAAGTTTACAATCGTGTATTCTTCTCTGTGTGGACGCGTAGCCCTGCGGCTGTTCAATGCACACCCTCGGGACTCGATGACGCTGTCTCAGCAATCTTGGTTGAGGTTGCCCTGCAGTGTTGGCTCACTTAACCACGGTGCTGATGGAAGGCAGGCTGTGTTGGCGATCGGCGTAGGCTGTACAGCAATCCATGTTGTCCATGATGGAAAAGACTCTCATAGAAATCGAAGGGGCATGCTAGGATAACCTTTAAGCAGCTTTGCGTGCTTTGGAGATGAGAAACAGTATGGTTCCCTCACGAAGGAAGGCCAGGTTTATTGAAGACTGCTCACAGGTACTAGTCGGGGGTAGCAGCTGTTAGCGTATCTCTCGAATACTGCGACAGGTGGACAATGCACCAAATAACATCATTTCGAATCAGCAAGTCAGAGATAGAAGTCTCCAGATCCTACATTGATTGGTGCTCTTAGTGGTTGCGGAGTCAGCAGTTCACTGCGACTGATTACGGCGCACCAGACAGGTAGTAGCCTCGAAGGCAGAAGTTGTTTTGGCGAACGGTAGCAGCATATCACGGGTTCAGCCTCGTAGCTGGTATACTGCAATGCAAAGATGCAGACCAAGGTTCAGAAATATGAGTGTTTATTACTTCTTGTCGAAGGAAATAACGTTATGTCTGGCTGGTGTGACGGAACATCGCCTACTTTTCTGGGCTCATTACCAGTCCTCACCACCTCTCTGTTTCAGTAGAATGACTTTCAAGGCTTCAGTTAGTTGTGTTTCCGCAATATCAGAGGGCTGATTAGTGCTCTTGTGAAACTTTTACTCTTTTTTACGAAATCAAGCAGTGTTGTTAGAATTACGTGATGTTGTCTCCCCGCTGATGTCATGTTGCTGAGTTTTCACTCATGTGAAAAAAATGAGGCAATATCGCCAGAGTTTGTTCTGCTTTTCGCAATGTCAGCATTCTGCCTGCTTGTCGTTCTAAATGCGATAGGGGCATTGGCATGGCTTGCCTTGGTTTGGTACTGGCTAGAAAGGACTTTGAGAAAGTTTTACATTTGCCCATAATACATTTCTGCGGTGTAATACTACACTCCTGGAAATTGAAATAAGAACACCGTGAATTCATTGTCCCAGGAAGGGGAAACTTTATTGACACATTCCTGGGGTCAGATACATCACATGATCACACTGACAGAACCACAGGCACATAGACACAGGCAACAGAGCATGCACAATGTCGGCACTAGTACAGTGTATATCTACCTTTCGCAGCAATGCAGGCTGCTATTCTCCCATGGAGACGATCGTAGAGATGCTGGATGTAGTCCTGTGGAACGGCTTGCCATGCCATTTCCACCTGGCGCCTCAGTTGGACCAGCGTTCGTGCTGGACGTGCAGACCGCGTGAGACGACGCTTCATCCAGTCCCAAACATGCTCAATGGGGGACAGATCCGGAGATCTTGCTGGCCAGGGTAGTTGACTTACACCTTCTAGAGCACGTTGGGTGGCACGGGATACATGCGGACGTGCATTGTCCTGTTGGAACAGCAAGTTCCCTTTCCGGTCTAGGAATGGTAGAACGATGGGTTCGATGACGGTTTGGATGTACCGTGCACTATTCAGTGTCCCCTCGACGATCACCAGTGGTGTACGGCCAGTGTAGGAGATCGCTCCCCACACCATGATGCCGGGTGTTGGCCCTGTGTGCCTCGGTCGTATGCAGTCCTGATTGTGGCGCTCACCTGCACGGCGCCAAACTCTCATACGACCATCATTGGCACCAAGGCAGAAGCGACTCTCATCGCTGAAGACGACACGTCTCCATTCGTCCCTCCATTCACGCCTGTCGCGACACCACTGGAGGCGGGCTGCACGATGTTGGGGCGTGAGCGGAAGACGGCCTAACGGTGTGCGGGACCGTAGCCCAGCTTCATGGAGACGGTTGCGAATGGTCCTCGCCGATACCCCAGGAGCAACAGTGTCCCTAATTTGCTGGGAAGTGGCGGTGCGGTCCCCTACGGCACTGCGTAGGATCCTACGGTCTTGGCGTGCATCCGTGCGTCGCTGCGGTCCGGTCCCAGGTCGACGGGCACGTGCACCTTCCGCCGACCACTGGCGACAACATCGATGTACTGTGGAGACCTCACGCCCCACGTGTTGAGCAATTCGGCGGTACGTCCACCCGGCCTCCCGCATGCCCACTATACGCCCTCGCTCAAAGTCCGTCAACTGCACATACGGTTCACGTCCACGCTGTCGCGGCATGCTACCAGTGTTAAAGACTGCGATGGAGCTCCGTATGCCACGGCAAACTGGCTGACACTGACGGCGGCGGTGCACAAATGCTGCGCAGCTAGCGCCATTCGACGGCCAACACCGCGGTTCCTGGTGTGTCCGCTGTGCCGTGCGTGTGATCATTGCTTGTACAGCCCTCTCGCAGTGTCTGGAGCAAGTATGGTGGGTCTGACACACCGGTGTCAATGTGTTCTTTTTTCCATTTCCGGGAGTGTAGGTTCATAATTTCATATGAACACTCAGTTTCAGTTTCAAAAGAAGTGGCAGGCTTTCAAACTATTCTTTTGAGCCGTAATTCTTCTGCATGCTGCTGTCCTGAGGTATATGTTTTAAGTTCTTCATTGAGATATAACACTATTGCCTCTTTATCTAGTTTGCTGAACATGTAAATCTTTCTGCTTCCTTTCATTGGTTTTTCAATTTTGGTTATCATTGTTGCTACAACTGCCTCGTGGTCACTGATACCAGACCTCGAAGAGGTCAAGTCTATTTGTTGCCATTGCATCCAGTATGTTTTCAGCATGAGTGGATCCAAACTATATGTTCTACGTAGGTTTCAGAGTAGGTATTTAGCAATGTTCCCCAGAATGACTTGTTGCACCTAAATGAAATATCCCAGTCACTAGTTGGATGATTAAAGATCTCTTCCAACGATAACAGTGTGGTTGGGGTGCGTATGTACTAGCGGAACTTCTGGCCATTCCTCCATTTTTCTTACTGTCAGTTAGAATTGAAAAGCTTTCTAGATTACAAGATATGCTGAAATTCGAATTTGCCGTGTACTCCAGTCTTTCCTACACAGCTGGTGAAGTCTCGTTCGGATTTTGTGTTAGTGCGTAAAAACAAAAACTTGCAAGAGAAACATCACTTACCTTTTAGATGGCGACTTTTTGTTAGGCACTCCTTTATATGAAAAACTGATTTAGTTGGGAGGGTGTCACTTGCATCATAGTTTCCCTTCAGACTGAAGTGTGGCCTGAGGTGTCCATGTGTTGAGGTAATAATGTCTTGCAAAGTCAAGTAACCAGTGAGAAATATGGAAAAGATAAATACAAAAGAGGACCACCGTGTTCATCAACATGGTTACTGTGGTATACACAAATTTTTTTCGATGTTCGAATAGTTTGAAGGTAAGACTGAGTAGTTAACCTTGAGGAAAGTGTACAACAAAAAAAACTGCAATGAGCACAGCTAAAATGACATATTAAGCCACAAGTAATCGTAATATTAATACAAAATCTACGGAAATTGCTCCAGTGTGTAAATAAAACTTGTAACGAAGACATGTACTTGCAGATGTTATAGTAAATGGGTCTTTAAATCAATTGTTACAGGCAATTTTGAGGCATGTGTTATGAATACGTTGTCAGAGCTCTATTATACAGCCTTGCTCTGGAACATTTTTAGACTGAATGCAATGTTTTCAAACTGTCTTATTAAGTCCACAATTTACGATCTTCAGGATAGTTATCCCTTGTGTTATATCTTTGCCTTCACATTTAGTTATTTATTAATCCAAAAAGTCTTTACAGATTGTGGGCTACAGTACAAAAACACACGTACGCGAAAACAAAAATGATTCAAATGGCTCTAAGCACTATGAGACTTTACATCTGAGGTCATCAGTCCCCTAGACTTAGAACTACTTAAACCTAACTTACCTAAGGACATTACACACTTCCATGCCCGAGCCAGGATTTGAACTTGCGACCGTAGCAGCCGCGTGGTTCCGGACTGAAGCGCCTAGAACCTCTCGGCCACAACGACCGGCGGCACGCGAAAACATACACAGACACTATCACGCTTATAGAAAGTACATAACCACTATTATTTCAGCAAATAAATGACTTTTTTTGCTTTGTACATAAGAGAGCTTGCTCTGCTTGCAGTAGCTGCACTGTCTTGTTTCGAGTCTCCTGTATTTCAGCTGCTCTAAAAATTCTGCTACAGAATAGAAGCAATGAACCATTCATATTTGATGTCGAGAAGTTGTAGTGACAGATTTAGTTAGGTCTCACAATAAATTAATGTTGATTACATTTATTAATCATAATATCATTGCACGTAAATATGGCATTTACAGTTAATAGTAAATGAAGAATTAATGCACCAGTTAGAAGAATGCAAGCACAGTACATTATAAACATTTTGTTTCACAAATAATTGTTTTTGGACCACTGAGACATAATTTCAATTACGTTTGAGAAACACAAATACTTAACAACTAAGATTTTTTAAATCACTAGCATTGAAATAAGAAGACAGTGATGCGCCCATTACAGAAATGAATAACGCAGGGTAATTTTTCCTGGGTTTTAGTTATTGCGTTGACACAAACTGAACGTTGGGAAGTGGACTTTTGCTGTAGTACTTTACTCCATTTCATATGCTAGCCAGTGTGGTAGCGGGCTGACAGTGGAATTTTCAGGCAGGAGCTCTTGTGCGTTTGTGGCCCAAGTGGTACGAGACCTCCAGAACCAGCGACAGGGCAGTCGGTAAGCAGCACGTTTGTCTCGTAAAACCTTGAAGCCAAGTGTCCACACTAGTAAGATTTCTCCTATGGCGTTCTGCAGAGTTTCTTTGGGGTGTGTCCAAACATTTCATTGGTCAGCTCAGGTTCTTCGTCTCACCAATAGAATGATTTGAAAAAAGCTTTTGCGGTTATACTGTTCTGCTCTATTTTCCCACGCTAAAAGACACAATCACTTGCCAGTGAAGTTTGTTCCTGAAAGCAGTCCATCCTCTTCTTTAACTGCATTTAGGTTCTACAGTATATATAAGCCCCGTGTTAAGCTTGTAATGCCCAAGGATAATTAGCTCTATACGTCAATCACAACAGTACTGTCGCAGGGGTAAGCTTCTTTAAGAGGCAGTATTGTGGACAACAGACTTCTCTCACAGTCAATTGCAATCAGCATAGTGAGACATATGATATTATCTCGTAAGTAACCATACACTTTCTTCCCTCCCACTGCTTGATTTGAAGCCACAGTCACAATGCGTTCAGTTGCGTTGTAACGAAGCACAGCTTTTCCTGTTTCTGTTTGGATGGGGGCCCTGCGATGCCGCTGAAAGACGAAATGTCTGACCAAGTTCGGTGGTGATTGCGCGTGACCACATCAGGAACAGTCGCCCTTTTGCAAAGAAGACAGATTAATGTAAAGAGTATATATTTCGTGTTACTGGCTTCTAGGGTGTTACTAGGCAAAGTTTTGGTAAGAAACTTACGTACCTTTCTTGGAGGTAAAAATCACTTCCAAATCTTACTTTTCACGCCCACAGAAGAGAGAATGCTCCGTGTCTCTACAGAAGCCCATGTCTTGGGTGATGTTTCGGGTACTCATCGTCGGGTTCTCCTCTACGTGACGAAAGACTTCCTCTTCAAAGTCGAGAGTGCCTCACGTTCATGGGGCACCACAGCCAATCCTCGTAGTAGCGTATGAACCTGTTTCTCACAGCCCTTATTGTAGTCCGACAAAAATGGTATGTGATGTCAAAATTGCAACAGGGACTCAAGACGGCGCCCTCTTCGAAGTTTGTGCGCATACCATGAAGCGGGAGTTCTGACGATCGGTACTGGTTAACAGTTGGGGATCTAAACGAAAAGTGAACAATAATTAACATGAAAGATTTCTGTGTGTGGTACCGCATCATATTGTAAAAACTGTTACGGGTGAAACTAGCGCTTCGACCACGGTTACAGTGGCCTTCTTCTGGGTGAACTAATGTATCTTTTTGTTGTCCAGACCACTTACATTTTGGCATGGACGTTCTACTGAGCGTGACATTAAGTCAAAATTTTAAAAATGTTGAGGGAGTAGGTATCTGCCGTTTACTATGCGATCATCGGCGAATAGGGTGTGGACTCCTGTTTTCCTCACGCTGGATGTAGATCGCGCGGTGGCAGTTACCGCTCGAAGTTGTTGGAGTGTTCTTGCATTTCACCATCCCTGGCTGCCTTGCAAGTATGTACGTTTTGCAGAATTTTATTTCCTTACGGTAGTCTTTCTTCTGTTGGACCACTAGTGCCCAAGTCCAATGTAGCGCTCGTCCTCCATATGTACTTGCTACTGCCCTGCTTGTTTCGCCGATGTATGCCTCTGCACACTGACGTTCCACCTTGTAAAGCCTCCAGTGTGCACAGAATCTGCCTCATACTTGGTGAAGCCTAGCATGTCCTGGATCTTGCGGCTGTTGTAGAAGATGGGCTGGACACCAGTCCAACTTAGGTATTTACCAACCTGGTCTGTGACGTTCTTCACGTAAAGCAGGTGCGCTGCTAGCTGCCAAAACCGAGATTTGCTCTTAATTTCTTCTGATCTGGCTCAGTTACTGCTGACGAGTTGACATGTCCAAGGACGCTATCTTCTTCCTCGCAAATTCTGATTTTTGCAAATTGTACATGTCTCCAGACGATTTAAATGAATCCAAAACTTTATCTAACGTTGTAAGACGTCATGGTCTCCTGACCTTCATTGCTTACATATTACGCCCTCACAATCATATTCCGCACATCAAGACGCTTCATTCGAACCCAAACTCGATAAGATAAAATCAATGTTGTATGAATTCATGTAAACGATATGCAAATAACTAATAACTCGCAAATGCGCACCGAGATTGAAATAGTCGAGGCTGGCGTACACACACACATTCAAGACACGACAGTCGCAGGGGCTTTTAGTTAAGGAGACACAAACTGCACGCGGGGGGTGGTCCCTTCAGAGGACGACTCAGCCTATCTATGTTGGCCGGTGACCGCCCATAGAGCAGACAGTGGTTGCCCGAGTGGAAGGAAGAACGACCCCGTGTTCGGCTTAAAAGCAAATTCCGCTACATTGTGTGGGAGCGCCCAGCCTAAGCATTCTTTACAAATATAGCACTCAGTTTCAGAGATTTTCACATGGAGACAGCAAACGCCAAACGCCGATGCTACAGTTTTCCGGATTGGTCGCCTTAAACGAAACGCCATTCTCCCGTTTTAGAAGAGCAATGCTGATTGGTAAACGATATTTCTGACGCCTTGAGCTGAAGGAGTAATGGAAGAGACTGAAAGATATACCCCTTCACGTCTGGCGTGGAGAGGGGCCGTTCCTTTGTCGCTCTTGGAGCGAGAACACATAACGAGAGCGTGTGTGCTCGTACGTGTACTCAAAGAGTGAGGAACAAGTCTCTCCTCAGTACTTCACTGGGAGAGCAGCTCTGTCAAGAGCGAATCGGAGTGCGACTCTATATTGAGTCCTTGCGATTAAGCGTTTTTCACTGTGTTGGCCACCACACTTATTGTACAGTGTGAACGGACAGAGTTATAGTTAAACGTCTGCGAGCGAATTTTTGAGTGGCATCACGGTGGACTGGTTATCTGACCGGTGTACCACGCCAATAGTTAGACTAGGGGCGAATAGGAATCCTTGACTTCATCAAGGCATAGGGAGAATTTGATTGGCGAAGGTCAAGCCAGATAGAAGGAGAGTTATCTTATTTGTCAGCAGCGAGTGGCGCAGACAGCAGTCATTACAGCTTATGTTATTGTGCGCTACAGCTCTTGCGAGCCCCATATTTCCTCCACAACAGTACACTTCACTGCATTTCACACGTGACAGCCTCGACCATACCTAGCAACATTCTAATGGATAATTATTGAAGTTGAGTAGGTGCGGCTCTCAGCCATTCTGCCAAGTCAATAACAATCTTAAACTTTGTATAGAAATTTCATTAGCGAATCCTATCCTTAAGAGGTAACTTCACATTCCGAAAAGAACACGGAAATAACTTGTTCAGTTCATAACTAAAAGTGCCATTGTGATTTCTCAGAATTTTTGCAAACTAAATAATAATTTTCGTTAGTTTCATGTTTTTCTTACACTAACTAGCACTACTCCAGTACCCAAGTATCCCACTAGTTACGTAAGAAATTTTGTGAATTTTTGTGTCATTTCCTTACAGCAGACGACTCCAGAAGATATTTATTGCTGAAAGTTTTTCAGGCATTTCTCTTTAGAACGTTAGGAGCGTCTGTCTGACTTCTGTAGTAGTGTGGGGGTGGAAATTGCATCTTGCAGGAGCCACAGGGTAAAGGGTACATCTCAGATTAATCCGTTGCGCAGAATGACAGAATAGCACCCCGCACGCTCACAACATATGTATGTGCTCTTCCAATGATGTAGATGCAATAAAAATGTCATCTAACTGCTTTATTGCGTTCTGGAAAAATTTCTCCCCAAAACCTTGTCCAAAGCTCGAAAAAGTACTGCTGATGAAATATTTATACCAAACAGTGTACGTTTGAAATGATAGCAACATTGATATGTATAAGAATGCGGTGAAATTTCGGCTTTTCTCCTCCAGCCCCAACTGCCAATAACTATTCATCACATCCAAATAACTAAGGTAACAAGAGCCTTTCAATTTCTGCAGTATCTCTTCCATATTTTCGAACTGACCCAGCTGAGGCAGAATGAGGCGACTGATATCTCGGGCATCAAAAATAAGTCTGACAAACCGTCTTTTTTTAATTACTGGATGTGTCGGTTTGCAATGTTCTCTGTCTGAACTTTTAATTATAGCATTTTCTACCATGCATTTGATCTCCTTCTCTGTAACTTCTCTTCTAGCTAGCGGTATCGAATACGATTTCATTTTGAATTGTTTGTGTGGTCGCACTTAATTTGACATTGACGTTCCATCATCAGTTCAGGTTTATTTGAAAATGCTTCTACATGTATACATAAAAGTTCTGGCAGTTCTTCCCTGTAGAGTGTGGGAAAATTACTCAACTCACTGTTTTCTCCTGAATTTTGGACTTGATTTTCTTAATTTCCTCTTCTTTTACTGTAAACTGGGGCTTCGATTGCATTAAATATCTTCCCCTTCATCACCACAGCTCATATAACTGTAGAAACCCCTTCTTTTTCTCCGGCGAATCCGACAAAATTAAGATCCAGTTCTTCATTCTTATCACAAAGGCTTCAATATCCTCTTCCAAAATCAATCCTATATCTTCTTTCGGTCAACAATCATTACCAAAAGTCTAATGCACAGTCAAAGAAACAACAACCAACACAGTCGCTTCAAAGTATCTTCAGGACCAGTTTGGCGCCCCAAGCGGCGACTTGTCGCTTGGGCGTCAAAGGCGCCATATTGTAAAATTTCTTTACAGAACTATAAGATTTCTATTCAGGTTGGGGCAAAAATGGTTCCAATGGCTCTGAGCACTATGGGACTTAACATCTGAGGTCATCAGTCCCCTAGAACTTAGAACTACTTAAGCCTAACTAACCTAAGGACATCACACACGTCCATGCCCCAGGCAGGATTCGAACCTGCGACCGTAGCAGCAGCGCGGTTCCGGACAGAAGTGCCTAGAACCGCTCGACCACAGCTGCCGGCTGCTTGGGGCACCAATATGAGAGGAGTGCCAGTGGAACACGACTGCAAGATTTGTTTTTAGTCCGCATCACAGTTGGTAACGAGAAATGACAAGTGTGAAAGTGTACGAGTAAAAAGGAGTGTGTGCGGAAGTGAGGGGGCGAGGGGACGCCAAATGATTAGTCTCTTGTGTAGAAAAATGTTCTCGAACCGGCCCTGTGTATCTTTGTAAACTCTTGCACCTAATGACTTAATGAGCACTAGCCCAGTAACAGCAAGATTTTTGTGACCAGCTACGGTAACTAACTATATGCACACTATTTACAGGAAATACAAGTAGCACGTCTGTTTCACGAAGCTGTTAACAGAATTTCTTGCAGACAGTAGTAGCATCACTTACACAATCTAGGACGGCTGCAACTTTGTGATCATTTACATTAAGTGTGGTGTCACCGCCAGACACCACTCTTGCTAGGTGGTAGCTTAAATCGGCCGCAGTCCATTAGTACATGTCGGACCCGCGTGTCGCCACTGGCAGTGATCGCAGACCGAGCGCCACCACACGGCAGGTCTCGAGAGACGTACTAGCACTCGCCCCAATTGTACGACGACATTGCTAGCGACTACACTGATCGAAGCCTTTCTCTCATTTGCCGAGAGACAGTTAGAATAGCCTTCAGCTAAGTTAATGGCTACGACCTAGCAAGGCTCCATTTGTACCATTGCATGTATCTCAAGATAGTCTCACTTGTATCATCAAGAATGCTGTATACCAAAGGACGATATAAAAGTTAAATGTTCTAGTAGCTACGTTCTTTTCTTTATCACATTCATTACGAATCCTGTTCCAGACTTCGCGCCAGTCGGCGTGTGTGTACGCGTGCCCTATCGGCTACCCGTCACTGTGGACTGGCTGCCTCGTCAGTCCACTACATTAAGTTAAATTTTTGGAATTAAATCATCATCTGTAGTTGGCACATTTTCTCTCCGGAATTCAGCTTTAATAGCTTCAGTTTCACATCTAATCATTTGAATTTGATGAGTTGATCTAATAAATTGTTCGCATATTCCTGTACGGTTCGCGCCGAAACTACCTTCAATTTACCAAAGTTCGCTCTTTTGGTGGTTTCTGTCATCTGTATCTCAGAGTGGTGAACGATCCCGAAATCGTCTGTCTTGCAATACCTATTAGTTCTATCAAAATCATTTTCCCTCCTCTTGTCATTTCGAAAACGATTATCACTGCGAGTGTAATTCCGCGAGTGGTCATCTCTTTG
Organism: Schistocerca nitens; assembly: GCF_023898315.1. Lineage (NCBI taxonomy): Eukaryota > Metazoa > Arthropoda > Insecta > Orthoptera > Acrididae > Schistocerca > Schistocerca nitens. The sequence goes on along the minus strand of NC_064614.1, from coordinate 991,127,446 downwards.
CTCACCACTGTATCACGGTCGATTATCGTTTTGCTGACTCCACGGCGGGCGTCCAAAATTATCTTGCCACAGTGCTTCGCATCACAGGCAATGTTGTTTGTGACATGCTGTGCCTTCTTCCAATTCACTTGATATTCATCTACATGTATATCTACATTTATACTCCACAAGCCACCCAACGGTGTGTGGCGGAGGGCACTTTACGTGCCACTGTCATTACCTCCCTTTTCTGTTCCAGTCGCGTATGGTTCACGAGAAGAACGACTGCTGGAAAGCCTCCGTGCGCGCTCGAATCTCTCTAATTTTACATTCGTGATCTCCTCGGGAGGTATAAGTAGGGGGAAGCAATATATTCGATACCTCATCCAGAATCGCACCCTCTCGAAACCTGGACAGCAAGCTACACCGCGATGCAGAGCGCCTCTCTTGCAGAGTCTGCCATTTGAGTTTGCTAAACATCTCCGTAACGCTACCACGCTTACCAAATAACCCTGTGACGAAACGCGCCGCTCTTCTTTGGATCTTCTCTATCTCCTATTTCAACCCGACCTGGTACGGATCCCACACTGATGAGCAATACTCTAGGTCGAACGAGTGTTTTGTAAGCCACCTCCTTTGTTGATGGACTACATTTTCTAAGGACTCTCCCAATGAATCTCAACCTGGTACCCGCCTTACCAGCAATTAATTTTATATGATCATTCGACTTCAAATCGTTCCGTACGCATACTCCCAGATATTTTACAGAAGTAACTGCTACCAGTGTTTGATCCGCTACCATATAATCATAGAATAAAGGATCCTTCTTTCAATGTATTCGCAATACATTACATTTGTCTATGTTAAGGGTCAGTTGCCACTCCCTGCACCAAGTGCCTATCCGCTACAGATCTTCCTGCATTTCGCTGCAATTTTCTAATGCTGCAACTTCTCTGTATACTACAGCATCATCCGCGAAAAGCCGCATGGAATTTCCGACACTATCTACTAGGTCATTAATATATATTGTGAAAAGCAATGGTCCCATAACACTCTCCTGTGGCATGCCAGAGGTTACTTTAAGGTCTGTAGACGTCTCTCCATTGAGAACAACATGCTGTGTTCATTGTCAATCTCTTCTAAACGATCAACAAGCCATTATATTTCGTCAAAATCATTGAAAGTTCCTGAAGCTAAGTTCTTACTTTTCACGGTATATGTTTTATCAAAATTATAATCAGATCATCGTCACTGATCTGATCGTCTAGATAACTATTCCATTCCAAGTGATTCTGAAGAAAGCCACGCATTGACCAGGTGCGATTATAATTACCGGTATGCATGGAAAATAATTTCTCTTTAACGCTTCGTTGTTTCCCTCGCCACCAATATCTGCGGAGAAACGCATTTTCGAAGTCTACAAATGCAGTGTATTGGTCAGATACTCAATTTTCCCATGCCCTGGACACTGTATTCTTTAGTATCTTGTACCGTACACAAATATCAATCTTTTCAGGCTCAGTCTGAATTCGTGCGAAAGAAATTCTAATTTTTTTTCTTGAAATCAACTTATGTAAGGGGGAAAAAGATTCCTTAAAATGTTAGTGCCCGAGCATGTTATTAACAATGATATTTGTACATCTACCTGCACTAAGATTTCTACTTCCTGTCGAATTAAGTTCACATCATCCTGCTTATTTTTACGTGCTTCGCCGTTTCTTTCAGTTCCTGTACTTTTAAGTCTGAGTATTGTTGTAGTACATCCGATACTACTTTAATGAACGATTTCTTATTCTGTTCACACACAGCCTTGGCACAAACCGCGTCGTTAATCTACGTCTACATCGAGCCACCACTTCAAACTATTTCTCTATCGTTCCACTCTCGAACAGAACACGGGAAAAACGAACACTCAAATCTTTTCGAGTTAGCTCTTATTTCTCTTATTTCATCATAATGTTCATTAGGTGGGCCCTAACAAGTCAGTTTAGAAGGACTGGAGACTGTCTCTTAGGAGGATGTCATCCGAAATTTTGTCTCCTTTCTTAAATAGATATATTTGCTGTTTATTTTTTGGTGGATTTGGATGTTACGATATTCAGTCTTGCTACAACGACATTGTATGCACTAATCCCTGTATACGTTACAACGCTCCCAATTTGCTCAGGATTTTGCTGCTAAGAGATCAAGTACGTTTTCGCAACGATTTACATTTCGAGTGGGCTCCTGAAGTAAATGTCCAGCTTAATTTTCGGAGAAATCATTTAATACAGTTGCGGACGATATTTTATGCCTATTGTCGACTTTCAAGATGTATTTTCACCAAAATTTCGAGAGTAGATTGAAGTCACCACCAACTATAATAGTGTGAGTGGGGTATCCATTTGAAATGAGACTCAAGTTTGCTCTGAACTGTTTAGCAACCATATCATCTGAATTGGGCTCAGCTATTGGAACCAATTATTAATTTATTCTGGCGAGTCAAGTAAAACCTCAACCAATACTAACTCACAGAAACTATATATAAATTTCATTACCAGTTAAACTACTAACAGCAATAAAGACTGTACCTTTGTAAAGATTTCTGCTAAACTTTTTTTGGCTTTAGGCAACTTTCAATTTCTACACCTATTTGACCTTCAGTGCTTTCTATTAGGGCTTGGACCTATGGTTGTTTCCCAACACATCTACAACAGTTTATAATTAAAATACCGATTATTCCTAGGTCTGGCATCGTCCTCTATTTGTCCTGTACACCTTTTCTGTAATTTCTCGAGGTACTCTAACCTAAAATACCGTCCAGTTCATTCCACAAGCCACTGCTGCCCATGTAGCCACCTCCTTTGTGTAGTGGACCTCTGACCTATTAACTGGAACCCTATACCCCATGGCGCAATTAGAGAATATGCAGCCTATATGACTGCAGAACCGAGTCAGACCCTTCACTTGGCTCTGTGCCAAAGTTCCACAACCCATCCTCTAGCCATTGCTACAGATGATGAGGTCTGCCTTCATCTTGCAAGCAAGACTGGCACTCTTACAACTTCAGACAGCTGCCCGAAAACAGGAAGAATCTCTTCTGATCCAAAACAACCCACATGATTAGTACCAACATGAACAACCACCTGGAGTTATCTGCACTATATGCTCTTCATGATATGTAGCACCCGTTCCACATTTGGGAAGACTCCCCTTGATATGCAGACAGAGAACACACTGCACTTCTTCCCTTCCTTGTCAACCATACCTCTAAGGGTCATCATTAGTGCCTAATATTGGAGCTCCCAACTACCAGTAATCCCACCCTCTGTTGTAAGGTGTCAGACAAATAACACACCTTCCTTTGAATTCCTGAAACAATTTCAGTTAAACTGATATGTCACATGACATAGTTACATGAAAATGCACAAATTTTATTGATATGAAAATCGAGTAAACAGTGATTCACCAGTGTTTTGAGTTGGGTTTCTCCGAACGTTTATCAGCCATCTCCAGCCATGTTCCTGCAGAAAGGCTTTCCGAAGGGTCGTTGTTAAAAGCTATATTAATTTGGTGTCTTCCAGGGACAAGAGTGGCTTCTGCCAGCGGCCATCACAGTGGCTAAGGCGTCGCATTATGTCCGCTGGATCTCCCGCTGTGAAGGTTTCAGCCTAACATGGGAAGGGCGTTGCCGTCATCAAATTCTCCTTTCCTCAGAACTGCGTCTCGTAGCTCGGGTTTGGGAAATTACATTCCTGCAATTCCTAGTGTGAATGTTAGTGGTTTATATACATGAGATGTCAGCTTGTTTATTAGATTTGCATATCAATATAATTCGTACATTTTCACGTAACTGTATCATGTAACATCGATTTAACTGGAATTGTTTCAGGCAGTAACTGGTGCAGCCACAGAGTAGACCAATCGAGGGACATGGGGGATATTGTAGATGTCTCTTGGATCCCTAGCCCGGCCCCCACAGTGATTTCCATTTGCAATATCCTCAGGAGGAGGAGGATGATATTGGTGTTTAACGTCCGTCGACAACGAGGTCATTAGAGACTGAGCACAAGCTCGGATTAGGGAAGGATGGGAAAGGAAGTCGGCCGTGCCCTTTCAAAGGAACCATCCCGGCATTTACCTGGTGTGATCTAGGGAAATCACGGAAAACCTAAATCAGGATGGCCGGACGCGGGAATGAACCGTCGTCCTCCCGAATGCGAGTCCAGTGTGCTAACCACTGCGCCACCTCGCTCGGTCAATATTCTCAGTCTGCCTGACTGAAGCTAACACTGCTTGGAGCTGTAAATAAAGGATCACCAACTCCGCTTGCATATGAACATCACAATCAAGGGCTGTATCTATACTAAAGATGATAGAAATGTAAACTCAACAGTTATCAAAACACAGAAGTGTGCTACATAAATAAACAAAAATGTAAGAAATTTGAGAATTTAAACTAAAAAGCACACAGGAAATTAAAATAAATCTCTGCTTATTAGAAGTTGCATAAACTCATAAACGAAATGGTGTGCCTGCTGTGTTGCTGAAGGAATGATAGCTACCATTCAGCTGAACAAACTAACAACTGTAAATTTTTCGTTACTGTGCTGTTCAGTATGACTTTGTTTCACAATTATCTGCTGGGAATTTACTAGAGCCTGTATTTGAGTTACATCCGCTTTTGTCTGTTGACAATGTGTCTCACCATTGTGCATGAATTTACATTGTTTCACATTGTTTGATTCCTACATTCGTTTGTAAATTTGCTGAACTGGTTGTTCATCTCATTAGGAATGTCTACCAGCTTTAGATGCAACAGATTGTTCATACCTGTACCGAACCTTTGATTATCTGCCTTCAGATCTCACTTACTATCATTTAAGTTTTTGTTATTATCATCAAGTTTTTGTTCAGATATTGGTTATCATAAATTTTCATTCAAATTTTGTAAAAGTGCGTAATAAGTCCTCTCTTCCTACATTGTCAACATGATTGTTATCTATCACTGCCTCATGCGATTCAATGTTTACATTCAAATTTGAACCTGTATTTTCAGTTTCCTGTACAATTTGAATTCTGTTAATTAATTATGATTGACTGATGAGATCTATGGCAACACTGTCCTGATTAACACAGTCTTCTGCATTAATTACATCACAGTTCTCGGTTTGACTCGTTATTGTTTTCAAATATCTATGTATCACCTGCAATTTGCAACGATTCTGCCTCTCCTCACGCCAAGAAGCTTTTTTCTTTTTTTTTTTTCTTTTAGTCATCAGTCTTCTGACTGGGTTGATGCGGCCTGCCACAAATTCAATTCCCCTCCTGTGCTAACCTCTTCGCATCAGAGTAGCCCTTGCAACCTACGTCCTCAATTATTTGCTCGATGTATTCCAATCTCTGTCTTCCTCTACAGTTTTTGCCCTCTACAGCTGCCTCTAGTACCATGGAAGTCATTCCCTCATGTCCTATCATCCTGTCCCTTCTCCTTATCAGTGTTTTCCACATATTCCTTTCCTCTCCGATTCTGCGTAGAACCTCCTCATTCCTTACCTTATCAGTCCACCTAATTTTCAACATTCGTCTATAGCACCACGTCTCAAATGCTTCAATTCTCTTCTGTTCCGGTTTTCCCACAGTCCATGTTTCACTACCATACAATGTTGTACTCCAGACGTACATTCTCAGAAATTTCTTCCTCAAATTAAGGCCGATATTTAATATTAGTAGACTTCCCTTGGTCAGGAAAGCCCTTTTTGCCATTGATAGTCTGCTTTTGATGTCCTCCTTACTTCATCCGTCATTTGTTATTTTACTGCCTAGGTAGCAGAATTCCTTAACTTCATCTACTTCGTGACCATCAGTCCTGATGTTAAGTTTCTCGCTTTTCTCATTTCTACTACTTCACATTACCTTCGTCTATCTTCGATTTACTCTCAGTCCAACTCTGTACTCATTAGACTGTTCATTTTGTTCAGCAGATCATGTAATTCTTCTTCAGCTTCTCAGAATAGCAATGTCAAGAGGGAATCGTATCATTGATATCCTTTCACCTTGAATTTTAATTCCACTCCTGAACCTTTCTTTTATTTCCGACATTGCTTCCTCGATGCACAGATTGATCAGTAGGGTGAAAGGCTACATCCTTGTCTTACAGACTATTTAATACGAGCACTGCGTTCTTGGTCGTCCACTCTTATTATTCCCTCTTGTTTGCTGTACATATTGTATATGACCCGTCTCTCCCTATAGGTTACCACTACTTTTCTCAGAATTTCGAACATCTTGCACCATTTTACGTTGTCGAAAGCTTTTTCTAGGTCGACAAATCCTATTAATGTGTCTTGATTTTTCTTTAGTCTTGCTTCCATTATTAACCGCAACGTTAGAATTGCCTCTCTCGTGCCTCTACCTTTCCTAAAGCCAAAGTGATCGGCATCTAGCGCATCCTCAATTTTCCTTTCCATTCTCCTGTATGTTATTCTTGTAAGCAGTTTGGATGCATGAGCTGTGCGGTAACTCTCGCACTTGTCAGCTCTTGTCGTCTTCGGAATTCTGTGGATGATGCTTTTCTGAAAGTCAGATGGTATGTCGCCAGACTCATACATTCTACACACCAAGGTGAATAGGCGTTTGTTAATGTGGAATAATGAATGCCATTTTTACTTATAGTATTGTAGTTTTGTAGATATTGTTCCTTTTTAACTGCAGCAGATTATTTACAACAATCCTCATGAGGAAATAACCATACTGTGAAACAGTAGTCAGAATGCCCAACTCCTTAAACAGGTGTCTACAGGATGATCGGAGGTCAGCACCACATATTAGTCTTTGACCAATGAAGAATTTACTTCTTAAAGATGAGTTAACCCAGAACATTAGTCCACATGGCATTCTTTAATGAAAATATTCAGAATATGTCAACTTACTGAGTTGTCTCTCCCCAAGATTTTCAATGATTCTGACTGCGGATGTTGGTGAACTAAGATATATCCGGGGATCCAAAATGTGCTTTGTCCAATTAAAGTTCTCATCAATATGGATATCTAAGAATTTTGAAGTTATTGAAGAAAAAATTTTCTGCTCCCATTCGCTATTTAACAGGATGCAGATTTGGCCCTTCTTGTGGATGAGACACACATACGAGAACTTTCTGCTACTACTGTTACTGAAACTGCTGCTGATGAACTATACGAAAATATCAACAGATGAAATGAAATTCTCGTATGGCATTGCTGGCCGGGAGGCCCCATCCGGGGAAGCTCGGCCGCCGAGTGCGAGTCTTACTGCAGTCGACGGCACAATGGGTGACTCACGTGCGGTGATGAGGATGAAAGGATGACGAGGTCAATACAACACCCAGTACACGAGCGGTTCAAATGGTTCAAATGGCTCTGAGCACTATGCGACTTAACATCTGAGGTCATCAGTCCCCTAGAACTTAGAACTACTTAAACCTAACTAACCTAAGGGCATCACACATACACACATGCCCGAGGCAGGATTCGAACCTGCGAACGTAGCGGTCGCGCGGTTCCAGACTGAAGCGCCTAGAACCTCTCGGCCACACCGGCCGACTCAGTACACGGGCGGAGAAATTCACCAAGCCGGCTTGGAATCTAACCTGGGCCCGCTGCCTGGGAGGCAAACATGTTACCATTCAGCTAAGCAGCCGTCCTATATCAACAGATGGTACAAGACAATTCGATTGTCTAAATTTTGACGAGACTCGAAATCCATATTCTAGCCTTGGTCTAATCGCGTGGTTTAACTACAGATGTAGCAAGTATCTTCACAAATTTGGCTGAAATAAAATTAGACTAATACGTTTATTCTGCATATTACCATTTTTTGGGGGGAGGGGCGGGGATACAAAAAACATTTTCAGAATACGAATAAAACAGTTACATGCGATGTCAGTTGTAGAGAACCCTGCTGATACCACTTTCTTGAAGATCTGCTTCATAGTACATATACTCATTAATACTCTTGGTCATTGCGAGAAGTCTGGTGGCGGTGGATTAACAAGTAATCATGGAATGCCCTATGCTGTTCGTGATCATATACTGGAGGAACGAATACTTTTGTGAGGCGGTAAATGTCGCTAGTCTCTAGGCTGTAATGAAACAGAGCACGTTTGCTGGATCACAGCCAATCCAAATGTTTAAAATTTCGTGACGGAAGACAGTTCACACATAGCATGAGCCGCGCGGCTTCTCGACTGGAGCGGTTAGATTCCCGAGGGAGGTCGCTGGGCCCGGCCAGCCGGCAGGCGGAAGCTGAAGATGAGGCTTAATCGACAGCCACGCCATTACCGTTATTAATTGCCCTCGGCGGACAGCGTGACACCGATTGCCATTGACCCGGACGCACAACGGCGCTATTCACATGTAAATGGCTGCGGTGTGGTTGCGGCAGCCGCGGTCGCTCTGCATAGCCGTTCGCCGTCCCGTAATATTTCGCGAACACACAGGTTCAGGAGCTAACAGTCCAAGAAGCAATACTGAGCAAAACATGGATCGAAACCTGCAGTTTTGAGTAATTTGAAGCCGACAGTGTTTTGTCTGCCTCTTTCTTTGCCACAGCGAATGTCGAAACCGTCTTATGACGAAAAAGGTGTAAGTGACGTATTAGAGATTGAATTAATTTTGCTTCAATGTATTTCAGGTTTCAGTGCTTTTTTTGTATGAAACTAAAGTAGCGTAAAATGAAACTTGTTTAATAATTTTGAGTCACTGTCATAAATTTCCAATACGGAAATACATACATCAAAAGAAGTTTCGCATCAACTGGGTTCCGAGAGCTCCGGAACCTGTTCAGAAAATCGGAATAGAGATCAACATAAACATCATTTCCGCCCTTTGTACTGCTCATGAAAACCACACATTGTATCTTGTACCACCATAAGGCGAGACTTTCAGAGGTTGTGGTCCAGATTGCTGTTCACACCCGTACCTCTAATAGCCAGTAGCACGTCCTCTTGCATTGATGCATGCCTGTATTCGTCGTGACATACTATCCATAAGTTCATCAAGGCACTATTGGTCCAGATTGTCCCACTCCTCAACGGCGATTCGGCGGAGATCCCTCAGAGTGGTTAGTGGGTCACGTCGTTCATAAACAGCCCTTTTCAATACATCCCAGGCATGTTCGATAGGATTCATGTATGGTGAACATGCTGGCGACTTAATCGAGCGATGCCGTTATCCTGGAGGAATTCATTCACAAGACGTGCACGATGGGGGCGCGAATGGTCGTTCATGAGACGAATGCCTCGCCAATATGCTGCCGATATGGTTGCACTATCGGTCGGAGGATGGCATTCACGTATCTTACAGCAGTTACGGCTCCTTCCATGACCACCAGCGCACATAATTCCACCCCAAAACAACAGGGAACCTCCACCTTGCTGCTCACTGCACAGTGTGTCTAAGGCGTACGGCCTGTCCGGGTTGCCTCCAGACACGTCTCCGACGATTGTCTGGTTGAAGGCATATGCGACACTAATCAGTGAAGAGAACGTGATATCAATCCTGAGCGGTCCATTCGCCATTGTTGGGCCCATCTGTATCGCGCTGCATGGTGTCATGGTTGTAAAGATGGACCTCGTCATAGACGTCGGGAGTGAAGTTGCGCATAATGCAGCCTATTGCGCACAATTTGAGTCGTAATACGACGTCATGTGGCTGCACAAAAAACATTATTCAACATGGTAGCGTTGCTGTCAGGGTTTACCCGAGCCGTAATCCGTAGGTAGCGGTCATTCACTGCAGTAGTAGCCCTTGGGCGGCCTGAGCGAGGCCTGTCATGGACAGTTCCCGTCTCTCTGTATCTCCTCCATGCCCGAACAACATCCATTTGGTTTATTCCGAGGCGCCTGGACACTTCCCTTGTTGGGAGCCCTTCCTGGCACAAAGTAAGAATGCGGACGCGATCGAACCGCGGTACTGACCGTCTAATCATGGTTGAACTACAGACAACACGAGCCGTGTACCTCCTTCAAGGTGGAATGACTGGAACGGATCGGCTGTCGGACCCCCTCCGTCTAATAGGTGCTGCTCATGCGTGGTTGTTTACATATTTGGGCGGGTTTAGTAACATCTCGGAACACTCAACGGGACTGTGTAAGTGATACAGTATCCACAGTCAGTGTCTATCTTCAGGAGCTCTGGGAACCGGAGTGGCGCAAAACTTTTTTTGATGTGTGTATGTATCCAAGGAAACTGCTATGGACTTGGTGTAAGACTTGAACACCACCAACAAGAAGGACTTACGAGGAGATGGTGGAAATGGAGCTTCTGACTGGCTGCAACGAAAGTCTCTCATGGAACCTCTTGTCGAGCAGTTCCACGGACCCTGAGCAGCTTCGACAGGCACTGTCGTGTGCCATTCAGAGCTATGTGTAAAACCTTATGAAAGAGAAAACCGCACCAGCCACATACTCATTAAAAGGAAATATATAAGTCCATCTGTTCCAATTTCCGTGTGCCGGAAAAGGAACTCGGCCTGTGCGCCAGGGCGCTAGTGCGAGAAAAAATATGGAATAGACTTTAGTTTCCTTTTACAGTGACACATGGGTAGGGTGGTGGTTGTTTAAAAGTACTACCAGTACCGCTAGTTTTTCTGATCTTTCACATTCTTCGATTTAGTTATTCTTTTCAATTTACTTCTTAATGTATCTTTTTTGATATAATTTTCCTTAGATTTATCAAATTACATTTATTGCATGTTAAGAATCAGAAATACGACACATGGTGACTGTGCACCAGTTCGAAATTCTCTGGAACCAGAAGAGCTGCTTGCTGAGAAACGGAAGGTAAGAGTTTTCAACAATATGTATCAACAATATTTTAATAAATAAACTGTAAATTACAAGCATTATAAAAAGTGACATTAATGTGCGTGAAAGAAACAAGAAAGCAGGAGACAGTAGTCAACCGAGTAGTCAGGGCTCAGCTCACGCTGAATCAAGGTGAGAATCAAGCTCCATTATTATAAAATATCAGAATTCGTTAAAATTACCTTCGAGTCTAAACCAAAGAGACAATGGAAACAACAGGAAAATCCAGAAGCAATAAGTAACGCGCGCTATTTGTAACACATACCGAAAGCAAACAGATGCACATAAAAATAAAAACGGCGAATTGTTTTGATGGGCATTAGCCTTTTGTTAGAATAATTTGGAAGTTTTTTGGAGAATAAATTACGAGTTACGGCGTGTTGAACTGCTAGCCAAGGAACATTGCAGCCCGTGGTGTAATTAGTGAGTTCTTTTGGACTAATATCCCATCCACTGATGCAACATAGTTCTCGTGAATCTTGGATTCGTACAATACTTTCTGAAAGTCTTTTCAAATGGTTCAAATGGCTCTTAGCACTATGCGACTTAACTTCTGAGGTCATCAGTCGCCTAGAACTTAGAACTAATTAAACCCAACTAACCTAAGGACATCACACACATCCACGCCCGAGGCAGGATTCGAACCTGCGACCGTAGTGGTCACGCTGTTCCAGACTGAAGCGCCTAGAACCGCTCGGCCGCACCGGCCTGCTAACTGCAGTGTCCGACGTACAAGAAATTGGTAATGCATCAGGGGGTGGTTTCTACTTACATCTCGCGATATGAACGTTACAGTTAGCTCACAGAGGGACTCACTGCAAAATGATTCATTCGAAAATGTAATTTCTGTTGAGTCATGGTGGTTCTTCCCATTCCTCATTATCCTCTCGATGGTTACTTATTCTACAATAAAATTTTCTTTTCTCCCTGCAGAACTTTTTTCCCTCCCCGGAACTGAATTTTTGATTACGTTATGTTAGGTAATTAACATTCAATGTCTTATCCACTTCCAAAACAAAAATTCTGGCATACTTCTTTTACATTTCTGTCAATAGGAGTAATTGTTGACGTTCTGACAACTTTGTGTTCACTGATAGTTTTGTCAAGGATTTCTTTTTTATTCTTCACTGACTGCTACATCCTAACAGATAACCTCCTCGTCCGCAGCTCGTGGTCGTGCGGTAGCGTTCTCGCTTGCAGCGCCCGGGTTCCCGGGTTCGATTCCCGGCGGGGTCAGGGATTTTCTCTGCCTCGTGACGACTGGGTTATGTGATGTCCTTAGGTTAGTTAGGTTTAAGTAGTTCTAAGTTCTAGGGGACTGATGACCATAGATGTCAAGTCCCGTAGTGCTCAGAGCCATTTGAGCCAGATAACCTCCTCCTTAGTCGTGTTTGCTAACGCACATTCATGCAGTGGTTCTCGACTCTGAGGAAGCCGTTTCTAATCCTGCTTGTGGAAGAAATTTTCCCCTATTGTGTTTTGTCGTGAGTTGACTAAGTTGATTCCTGACAGTTGCAGTAAGCTGAGCACGGCAGCTTCGTGGACCTGCCTCAGCCAATAACGTTACGCGATTTTGTAAAAGCCTCTGTGGTTCGCCTGCGGCCGTTAGCGCTGCGCAGTTTGAAAGCTGGCAACAGTGCTGAGAGCTTTCGGGGCCTTGTTGCGCCATCTCGACTATACGCAGCTGAGTGTACTGCCCGGGATCTCCCAGCCAACAATGCGGTACAAATCGTTCTTTCCTTTTTCATATATGATTGGTTACCACCATGGAGTATTTTTCTGTGTTGTTAGCTGTTCTAATCAAACCGAGGTGCTTATGTATTCGACTTTCGCTTTCTGTGATTCAGCGCCGCTGTAACTCTCTTCCATCTTGGCAAAGATCTCACTTCCACCTTCCTGTCAGTGTTGAGTTGCATCAAGTTTTATACCAATTTCGAAATATGCGGGTAAAATGCGTGTTCTGCAAGAGTTTCATCAACGCAGTGAAATATTTAGTCAACGATCATGCTGTATATCTATGAAATATTTAACATCATGCGAAATATCAGATGCTTCAAGATAAGAGGTACTGTGCTCTCAGGTTTTTACTGCATAAAGCAAAATCAGTAACACAAAGCACTTCACGTGTACCCAACGTGTGTTGCACTGAAGACCAAAAAGATTCAAAAATTAATTTTTTTATTTCGTTCATTCAGCGATGATTATTGTTTGTTACCGGTATCTCTTTATCATGGCTCTACTGTTAGCCTGTAGTCTAGGTATTTGATTTTTGATTGTCCCTGCGTGTATGCTCTCATTCAAGTTCAGTCTGTGCTTGTTAAAGAAAACATTTTTTTTTTAAATTTATATTCGGTCTTACTCTTTACTGTTTGTGCTACAGCTGTATAGAAGAAATTGAAGATTTATTCCTCTTCAAAAGCATCATAGCGTTAATGCATGACAGTTATTGTTTAAACATTTACCACTGATCTCGATTTCTTCATCCTTCATTACACAGCCTCCGAAAAATCACTTGAAATACGAACTGAAAAATTTGTACTTCTCATTGATCGTCTGAAACTTTGCTACCTCATAGTCAGTGTTACGTGACATAAAACAACACGGAAATGTGATACAAAAACGAAGACTGATGCCTGACAGCTATTATAGCCAGTAGACGTACGTACAATAAGTTACCAGCATAGTACTACCAAAAAAACATTTACATGGTAGCATCCGTTTTGGTACAAAATAAGCTGTAAATTTATGTAATTTACTATGCGGAGATGCAAATGTTCTGATCCTCATGAAGACTCTGGCAAACCAACAAATTAGAGATTTTAATAAATTAAATATTTTAGTATAAACAATATATACGCCTTGACTTCTGATACTGAATACTAGTACTTAATAAATTGATATCACTGATCACATTTTCGCCGCCCCCGTCGGAAGACGTGCTTCGTGCGTGTTCCACAGCTTTTGTGATTTTGACAGAGATAAGCTGAAGCTAATTTTTGGCACGCTAGTGTAAAAGGTGTCAAATTCATCTAAGAAAAAATCCATACATTTCTTGCTTTAATTTAAAATGAAAGCCAGCTTGCAAATTAGCCTTTCTGTGAACACTATATGTGCAAGATAGGTCCGACTCGAAATTATAGATTCAAATATTTAACTGTCCGTGTCGTTTTCGCACAATCTTCCATTGATTGTGCCAAGACTTGTTTCTATCGTGATATTTTGTATTTTCGAATATTTGCGAGTGCCGCGAGAAATTCGTACTATAGCGTGAAATGCCCACTTAATTTGTAATTTTTAGAAACTGTTGCCAACTGTATCCTCATTCTAAAACAATGGGCCCCTAATGCCACTGTCCATGCGTTTATCCTTTATACACTTTTAACGGTAGTAGACTCTTTAAAAAGAGATACGTTCATCTAATATTTAAGTGCATCTCTACACGAATAAAAATATATTTTTTTGAGAATTATCGAAAGTTACGCGAATTCCGCATGGCATACTTCGTGGTAAATCGATATTTGTGGTTTACGGTTATTTTAGCGTGTGCTATAATTAAATACACTCCTGGAAATTGAAATAAGAACACCGTGAATTCATTGTCCCAGGAAGGGGAAACTTTATTGACACATTCCTGGGGTCAGGTACATCACATGATTACACTGACAGAACCACAGGCACATAGACACAGGCAACAGAGCATGCACAATGTCGGCACTAGTACAGTGTATATCCACCTTTCGCAGCAATGCAGGCTGCTATTCTCCCATGGAGACGATCGTAGAGATGCTGGATGTAGTCCTGTGGAACGGCTTGCCATGCCATTTCCACCTGGCGCCTCAGTTGGACCAGCGTTCGTGCTGGACGTGCAGACCGCGTGAGACGACGCTTCATCCAGTCCTAAACATGCTCAATGGGGGACAGATCCGGAGATCTTGCTGGCCAAGGTAGTTGACTTACACCTTCTAGAGCACGTTGGGTGGCACGGGATACATGCGGACGTGCATTGTCCTGTTGGAACAGCAAGTTCCCTTGCCGGTCTAGGAATGGTAGAACGATGGGTTCGATGACGGTTTGGATGTACCGTGCACTATTCAGTGTCCCCTCGACGATCACCAGTGGTGTACGGCCAGTGTAGGAGATCGCTCCCCACACCATGATGCCGGGTGTTGGCCCTGTGTGCCTCGGTCGTATGCAGTCCTGATTGTGGCGCTCACCTGCACGGCGCCAAACACGCATACGACCATCATTGGCACCAAGGCAGAAGCGACTCTCATCGCTGAAGACGACACGTCTCCATTCGTCCCTCCATTTACGCCTGTCGCGACACCACTGGAGGCGATCTGCACGATGTTGGGGCGTGAGCGGAAGACGGCCTAATGGTGTGCGGGACCGTAGCCCAGCTTCATGGAGACGGTTGCGAATGGTCCTCGCCCATACCCCAGGAGCAACAGTGTCCCTAATTTGCTGGGAAGTGGCGGTGCGGTCCCCTACGGCACTGCGTAGGATCCTACGGTCTTGGCGTGCATCCGTGCGTCGCTGCGGTCCGATCCCAGGTCGACGGGCACGTGCACCTTCCGCCGACCACTGGCGACAACATCGATGTACTGTGGAGACCTCACGCCCCATGTGTTGAGCAATTCGGCGGTACGTCCACCCGGCCTCCCGCATGCCCACTATACGCCCTCGCTCAAAGTCCGTCAACGGCACATACGGTTCACGTCCACGCTGTCGCGGCATGCTACCAGTGTTAAAGACTGCGATGGAGCTCCGTATGCCACGGCAAACTGGCTGACACTGACGGCGGCGGTGCAGAAATGCTGCGCAGCTAGCGCCATTCGACGGCCAACACCGCGGTTCCTGGTGTGTCCGCTGTGCCGTGCGTGTGATCATTGCTTGTACAGCCCTCTCGCAGTGTCCGGAGCAAGTATGGTGGGTCTGACACACCGGTGTCAATGTGTTCTTTTTTCCATTTCCAGGAGTGTATATCGTGTTGCATTTAGTTTACCCTTCTAATAGGCGTGTAAAATAACGCGTTTTTCGAGTTTGTTGCTGACCACAACATCAAATCGTGTCAGGGAACCAGTAAATTTTGCTACTAGTTTTTCTGTGACAATAGCAGATATCTATTTTTGATTGTTAATCGCTTCATTACTTAAGTCAATTCGCAACACTTGTACTATATCTGACCCATAAGTCAAAAGAGAATCAGCAATTTTAGCTTAAAGTTGTTTGATTACTGTTCTGTAAAATATTGTGTAACGAAACACTCTGTTGTCAGGAGAATAAGTACGTAGTGAACATTTTTTACGTTTTCCTTTACCATTTCATTTATATTTATGTTTATTCAATGACAATGATTCATTACAGTCATTTCAATATTGTTTCAAGTTCTGGTGAATACATTTAAACGAGTGCGTAAGAGCGATTTTATTCCTTTATTTTGACTACAATGTAACGTTGTGATGCGTATTTTAGCTGATAAGAAGAAATATTAATACTTTGTTCTGTTAGACTTGAGGGCTTCCCAGACAATGTAGTCGCACACTGACCTGGATGGCCAGCTAGGACAGCGTTCAAACTGATCTCTGCTAACCACCCTATCGGGCGTTAATATTGTGTAAATCTGCTCGAAGGTTCGGCCGGCTTAATGGGCGGTTGCTCCAGCCTGTTGGAAGTAACCGGGTGTGATTATATGAATACATTCATGTCCAATCGTATCGACTCGGTTCTAGACGTTTCAATCCTGCCTCGAACATGGACGTGTGTGATGTCCTTAGGTTAGTTAGGCTTAAGAAGTTCTAAGTCTAGGGGATTGATGACCTCAGATGTTAAGTCCCATAGTGCTTAGAGCCATTTGAACCACTTGAATTACAATGTTTGGGTAGGTACTATGGCATATGAACTTGTGAGAACAATAGTAAGTGCTTCAGTCTGGAACCGCGCGACTGCTACGGTCGTAGGTTCGAATCCTGCCTCGGGCATGGATGTGTGTGATGTCCTTAGGTTAGTTAGGTTTACATAGTTCTAAGTCTAGGGGACTGATGACCTGAGATGTTAAGTCCGATAGTGCTTAGAGCCATTTGAACCATTTTCGTATCCAGTCGTCCGGACCACTTTTATTTGCCCCACCCTGCGTTTGACCACGAACGGTAACCGTGCAGTGCCCTCAGTACGTTGCCGCGTTCCAATCGTGATTAAAACAGTGCTCTGCACAGTCGTGAGTGCATTATGGGTAACCTGTTGGTGCTCGTATGATGGGTTCATCCGTAACTAAGGAAGCCGAAGTGTTTGGTGTTACAAGCGAGACTGTATCGAAGATTTATATTGCCTGCGGGGAAAGCGGAAAAACGTCATTCGCTAAATCACAACGCGGGCGAAAGTGTGCGTTGTGTGAAAGTGACAGACGGTCAATGGAAAGGACTGACGAAAAATAAGAGGACGACAGCTACAAAAGTCACTGCAAAACTGAATATCGCCAGGCGAACTCTGTCAGTACCAGAACAACGCGAAGAGAGCTCCATAGCTGGTAATTGCAAGCCATGCTGAAATTCCGTAACCACACGTCAGTGATGGAAATGCCCTTAACAAGAAAACGTTGCGCCGAGGCCATGAAACCTGAACTATGCAGCAATGAAGAAAGTCATGTGGCCGGATAAGTTTGGTTTCACACAGATTCCAACTTCCGGCTGAGATTACGTCTCTCGTACGCCGTTCCAAGCATATGAAGCGGACTGATTTCTGCCAAGAGTGAAACACGGCGCGGGTTCTGTGACGATTTGGGCAGCCATCTCATAGTATTCCATGGTCCCCGTAATTACCAAGGTCGCTTTTCTGCCAAGCATTATATGCACATTTTGGCTGTTCAGGTCCATCTCGAGGTACAATATTTGTTCCGCAGTGGTGATACTGTGTTCGTAATTACCGTTTGTCTCCATAATAATAGCGTGGAGGCATTGGCAGGGGGATCGCTGCGTCATCTGCATACGTGTTTATCGTTTAAATTCAAGAAGTCGCTGTTTTGATGCCCAAAGTTGATAATCGATGTGCGCTGTCTTTGAAAATAACTAAATATTAGGTATACACATTGCAATATTCGTAATGCACTCTCAAATTTACACTCATGCTCATAAATTAAGTATAATGCTGCTACAAAGTGAAACAACGCTCTGGTGGGCGGTTTGCGGGTTTAAATCATCTCAGGGTTTAACCATGCGGTGCATTTGACCTGCGGTCGTTGCACGGTGGCGCTGGCAGAAGTCCACATAAGCAGAGGTGTGTTGGTGCATGTCAGAGTACGGTGCAGCGAGTAAGTGTGCAGACGTTATCAGACGTGCTAATGGTGACTGTGTTTTGAAAATGGATCAAAGAGCACATATTGATGACGTTATGAGGGATAGAATACTAGGGCGACTGGAGGCTGGTTAAACACAGCAGATCGTAGCACGGGCTCTCCGTGTGCCACAAAGTGTGATCTTAAGATTGTGGCAACGATTCCAGCAGACAGGAAATGTGTCTAGGCGCTACAGTACAGGACGTCCACAGTGTACAACACCACAAGAAGACCGATATCTCCCTATCAGTGCCCGCAGACGGCCAAGGAGTACTGCAGGTAGCCTTGTTTGGGACCTTACCGGAGCCATTGTAACAGTTGTCTCCAGACACACAGTCTACATACGACTGAAAAGACATGGTTTATTCGCCCGGAGACCTGCAAGGTGCATTCCACTGACCCCTGGTCACAGGAGAGCTCGTAAAGCCTGGTGTCAAGAACTCAGTACATGGTCATTGGAATAGTGGTCCCAGGTTATGTTCACGGACGATTACAGGTAGAGTCTGAACAGCGATTCTCGCCGGATTTTCATCTGGCGTCAACCAGGAACCAGATCCCAACCCCTTAATGTCCTTGAAAGGGACCTGTATGGAGGTCGTGGTTTGATAGTGTGGGGTGGGATTATGAATGGTGCACGTACACCCCTGCATGTCTTTGACAGAGGAACTGTAACAGGTCACGTGTGTCGTGTCGTTATTTTGCACCAGTATGTCCGCCTTTTCAGAGGTGCAACGGGCATGAGTGTAGATTGTCTCTCCACTTGTTTAGGCCGCGCGGTTTAAGGCACCTTGCCACGGTTCGTGCGGCTCCGCCAGTCGGAGCATGGGTGTGTGTGTTGGGTCTAGCGTAAGTTAGTTTGAGTTAGATTAAGTTTTGTGTAAGCCTAGGGACCGATGACATCAGCAGTTTGGTCCCATAGGAACTTACCACCAAAAAATTGTCCAGTTCTTTAAATGACAGTCGTGGAGGTCGCTACCACCTAATTGTGTCGAGTTTGAAATAACTTCCATCTTGGAATAAGTTTTGAGTAGGTAGCCTTTTCGGTGTGTGTTGGTTGTCTACACAGTCGTGGCAGGTTGAGGCCGAAAAATATTTTATCGAAAGGAATGGAACTGTGAATGACAAGGTTCCTATGTGTGTGATTGAACTATAGATATGCAACTTCCTCTCCGCTTATATTGGGACCGGTGACCTCACTGTTTGGTCCCCTCCCCCAAGTCAACCAGCCAACCACTTGTATTACAGATCTGCCTACATCATATACAGTGGTGATTGCGAAGTAACTGAAATGTTTATAGATAATTATTTACCACATTGCAATATGTGCTACTTATTGACAGTTACACTCGTCGTCAGCTTCACTGTCACTTTCGAAAGTTAATTTCATCACTGCACCCAACGACGATATCGACCTCGTCTTCGGTAATATGTCGATGGAAAGCATTAACTTATTTCAGCATGCTGATAGTTAACGTTTGTGTGTGATGTGATCAGTGCACAAACTAATCACGCTGTAACGTGATAGCAACTCGAACTGAGATCATCGGGATTGTCTAATTGTTGATGTATATCACTGGTGGTGGAAGCAGTGTGTAATTAAGGTAGTTTAAAATTAATTTACGGTTTGTCACAGAAACTGCTACCACCTTGGTGAACATAAGGAACGTTAAACCTTTACTATGCAATTAACTTCGTATAATAAGGAAGTTCAGTTTCCGGAAAACTGTCAGGCAAATTCAAAAAATAATAAATGGCTCTAAGCACTACTGGACTTAACATCTGAGGTCATCAGTCCCCTAGAGTTAGAACTACTTAAACCTAACTAACCTAAGGACATCACACACATCCATGCCCGCGGCAGGATTCGAACCTGCGACCGTAGCAGCAGCGCGCTTCCGGACTGAAACGCCTAGAACCGCTCCACCACAGCGGCCGGCCACAAAATAATAGCGTGGAATTCTCATTACTTCGCATATATTGCTCTGTGGGAACAGAGTGATCATTGTACATTCCATAGACTATTGAAGAACTGGCGAAAATTTTCCCTTGTTTAGTGGATGAGTGCCACAGACGTCATATGTGAATGAAATTTCTCAAAACTAATAAGGGTTTTTAAATGACGCAACGGTGGTCTTACATTAAGTACGATGTCACATACCGTGTTTACAGCTATAGGATTTTTAGGATAGCTGGCTGGACCAGCTGGGGACGACGTTGTACTTAGGCGTGGGTAGGTATTTGTTATTTGGTACTTTCATTGTGAAATTCCTGTTATATTGCGTGGAATTAAAAGAAAGCCGCTACGGACTTTATGAAGCACCTTAATTTTTAAGCAATTTTTTTTTAAAAAATAACATTTTTAGTTTTTTGTTATTAGATTGCAAAGCAAGACTAAAAAAATTCTTACTTTATAAAATCGACCTGACCTTTAAAATGCCTGAAAATCGTCATCTAAACTTTCTTCTTCTTCTTCTTCTTTTTCTTCCTCCTCTTCTTCTTCCTCTTCGTCGTCATTGCTGTCCTCTTCATATATAAGGTGGTCCTCACTGCCATCGAGAGCTTACTCATGCCACACTTCTTCTTCTTCGTCCTCTTCATATATAAGATGGTCTTCACTGCCATCGAGAACGTTACTTATGCCCACTTCTTGAAAGATTTCACTATAGTGTCTTCTCTGACTCTAGACAACGACTGTTTTATTCACTGACACTTATTTTTTCTGTTACGAAATTAGCTATTGTAGTGTTAGTGATAACACAAATCACTTTCAATTCAAGTTCTCTAACACCGTATACTGCAATGACGCTAGACAGATTTCTGGGTTTTTGATGGCTGAGAGGTAGGGAGACAATGTTAGCAAGCTTGTGAATTCCTGAAGCTTGTGAATCCCTGCAACTCACGTTCGTCGCATCGTTGCACTACTGCTGCCAGTTGAATCCAGTGTCACCATATACGGGCAGATTTCCCGCCCAATCGAACATATAGCCATTTTTAAGACTGGCGAGAATTTTAAATCAAACACTGGACATTTTATATTAATTTAGAGTACAAGATGCGCCTAAATTTTCGAGGCAATTTTTCGAAGATAAAAGTGCGTCTTATAGTCCACAAAATACGGTAATCTTGTTTGATTACGACCTTACAGATGCGTGGAGTTAGGGCAGCTGGCTGGAGTTGACAGTGTGAGTGGTGCGTGTGTTGAAAATAAGCATATGTTAAGAAAATTATACATGATGGGTCTCAAACCCAGATTCTTACAGCTATAGGATTTTTAAGGTAGGTGGCTGGACTAAAAAGTGGGGAGGACGTTGTACTTAGGTGTGTGTAGGTATTTGTTATTTGGTATTTTCATTGTGAAATTCCTGTTATATTGCGTGGAATTAAAAAAAATAAGATGGCAGGGGTAGACATAAGAACCTTTCAACTAAAAGAAGATGTTTGACAACTGGGTAGTCTTGTGAAGAAAGGTTATCTACTAAGGAGACTACATACGCTGAGTGAAGGAAGAAGAATGGAGGGAAGAATGAAAGTTTAGCATTTAACATCCCACCGACATCGAGGTCATTAGAGACGGAGTGTAAGTTCACAAATTTAGAAGGATAGGGAAGGAATGTTTCAAAGGAACCACCCTGACATATTCCTGCAGTGATTTAGGGTAATCATGAAAAACCTAAATCTGGATAGGACGTCCATCCGAATGCGAGTCAACTGTGCTAACCACTGCGCCACCTCGCTCGGTGGCAATCTCGCGATGACATATCACCTTGGACTGTCTTAGGAGTGCGTATTGCATCAAGGCTGTTTATGACTTTGGATTGCACTAGGATAATTGATTGAAAGTAAAAGTAGGTTAGGGAGAAACAGGAAGAAGTCTGGTGTTACACCCATTTCCTGAACCAACAAGTGCGAGATGCTGGCCTCCACTGAAACTGAAACAGAGCCATTGAGGCTCACTTCACCTATTGGTAAACGCGCTGTGCCTCGGTTCACGAGGAGGCAATGGAAAATGGTGTTGATCTATAAATCGTCTATAGTTCAAATGTGTGGTGAATAATGGTAGTCCTTAGGGAAATGTCAGCAAGAGATGGGAAGGAACACAACTCCAGCTACACCAGTGTGTATTACTGGATGCCTTATTCACAATGGTGAAGAGGCTATATCGGCAGCCACTGACGAATTAGGGCTCCGAAATCATACTGGTATCCTTCCAGCGACTGGCATAAGACTGGGAAGACCAGTCTTGCTAATTGTGTTTCAACAAGGCTCACAATTGAAGAATTGTCCTTAGAGTTGACCGTGGCTTCCTGGTTCTGAGTTAAGTGGAAGAATTGACCAAAGACTTCCGATGGTTCTGTGACAAGCTAGGCTGAGACTTCGTAGACTTGCATCATAGGGTTGAGAACGGTAGACTCCCCGAAAATGGGTCAGATGTGAACTACACATTAGAGGCTGAAACCCACGTAGCTTACTGTAAGGTGCACGTAAGAGTTTCTTGAATTAGGCGACTCCCTATCCGGCACAGGTAACGATGGCTGTAGGAGAGTCTTAAGTTTTAGTGTAAGATCCGAAGAAATACTTCCTACAGCCGAAACATTCGCAATAAAATGCCAGAATTTGAAGCGTTCCTAAAAAGGAATTGATCTCCCATAATACTTAATACAAAAAACTAGTTAAAACCCGATATTAATAAGTCAGAATTCTGGAGAAAATTTAAGCGTATGTCCAAAGAATAAGCTAATGGGAAATGGTGATGTTGTATTTGTCACAGTAGATAACAAACTCAAATCCACTGAGATAGAAACTGAAGCTTCAAACGAGATTATTTGGACAAGACTCAGTATCAGGGGTCATAAACTTATAACTGGAATCTTCTATCGTCCTCCAGACTCATCTCCAGATCCAAAAGAAATCTCCACAAAAAACTCA
Source organism: Schistocerca nitens (assembly GCF_023898315.1). Classification (NCBI taxonomy): domain Eukaryota; kingdom Metazoa; phylum Arthropoda; class Insecta; order Orthoptera; family Acrididae; genus Schistocerca; species Schistocerca nitens. The sequence goes on along the minus strand of NC_064614.1, from coordinate 991,104,389 downwards.
GATCGCTAATATGGTATTTCCTCAATCATAGTGTAATCATCGGAAGAAACTTTAACCACCCAACAAGCACTTAGGATAACTGCAGTTTTGTAATGAAGGGAGTGACAAGATCTCCTGAAAAACAATGATAAATGCCTTCTCTTAAAACTACCTGGAACAGATAGCGCATAACCACAGTGATGATGGAGATTTATTGGGTCTAGTGGCAACAAATAGGTCCAACCTCTTTGAGGATGCCCATATTGAGGGTATTAATGACCATGATGCAGTTGCAGCAGCAATGATTACCAAAGTACAATGGCAACTTAAACGAGTAGAAAGATTTACGAGTATATGTCTAGTAAACTAGATAAAAGAGACAATAGTGTCCTATCTCAATGAGGAACTTGAACCATATGGGTCTGAACGAGAGCATGCAGAAAAACTACGGTTCAATTTTAAAAGAATAATTGACCATACACTGGACAGATATGTAGCTTTTAGAACAGGTCATGATTGTAGGACCCGCCATGGCGTACAGTCATTGTAAGGAAACTTGTTAAGGAACAGAGAGTGCTGCATAATAGGTATGAAACAAAGCATAAGTCTATAGATAACGAAATGCTGAACGAAACGTGTTAGGCTGTGAAGAGGACAATGCGTGAAGCTTTCAACGACTGCCATAGCAGAATACTATCGAAAGATCTCTGCTCATTTGTAAAGGCTTTTAGTAGCAAGAGAGTTAGTGTATAGACACTAATGGGCGAGGCAAGAACTGAAGTTGAGGGCAGTAGAGCAAAAGAAGGAATGCTGAACTCCTTTTTCAAATGATTATTTACCCAGAAAAATCCAGTAGTATTGCCCCAATTTAATTCCCAAACAACTGCAAATATGATTAAAAGAAATGTTAGTGTTATTGACGCTAAGAAAGAGCTGAAATTGTCAAAATTGAACAAAGCTCTAGGGTCCGATGGAATCCCTTTCAGATTCTATGACAAATTTGTCTCTGAGTTAGCCTCTCTTTTAATCGTAATATACCCCATATCCTTCGACAAAAACTCGTGCCCAGTGGTTGGAAGAAGGCACATGTCACACCCGTCTACAAGGAGGTCAGAAGAAGTGGTATACAGAACTACAGTCCAATATCATTAGCATCCATTTGTTGCGAAATCTTAGATCATAGCCTGAGCTCAAATGTATTAAGGCACTCAAACAGAATGGCTTCCTCCGTGCCTATCTGCGTGGACTCCGAACACGTCGATCATGTGAAACGCAACTCTCGCTTTTCTCACATGATATCCTCAAAGCAGTTGGTGAAGTCAGTCAAGTAGATGCAGTCTTTCTTGAGTTTCAAAACTCTTTTGACTCAATGCCAGACATACACTTATTATCGAAAGTGAAATCGTATAGAGCATCAAGCGAAATTTGTGACTGGACTGAGGATTTGTTGGTAGAAAGGACACAGTATGTTACCTTTGATGGAGAGTCATCTAAAAACGTAGAAGTAGCCTCACGTGTGCCCCAGGAAAGTGTGTTTGGTCCCTTGCTCTTCGCGTTGCATGTTAATGACATTGCAGACAATATAGCAACCTCAGATTTTTCGCAGACTATACGATTAACTGTAATGAAGTACTGTCTAGAAAAAGTTGCACAAATATTCAGAGCTCTATAAGATTTCAAAGCGTTCTAACGATTGGGAGCTTGGTTTAAATGTTCAAAACTGCACACTTCGCAAAATGCAAGTAAATAGGATCCTGTGGCTACCATACCACTGAACCATTGTTGGAATCTGTTAACTGGTACAGATACATGAGGTTAATAGTTTTTAGGGATGTGAATTGAACGATCACATAGGCTCAGTCGTAGGTAAAGATGGTTCATTTGTAGAGTACTAGGGAAATCAGTCTACATAGGAGGTCCTTACGAGACACTCGTACGACCCATCTACTGCTCAAGTGTGCGGAACCCGTGGCAGATAGCAGTAACATGGGTTATACTGAACATATACAAAGAAAGGTACCAATGGTGACTGGTATGTCTGACCCAAGGGAGATGCTGAAAAAACTGAACTGGCAAACGCTTGAAGATAGGCGCCAACTATCCCGTAAAAGGCTACTTAGAAATATTCAGGAAGGAAATTTAAGTTATGAATCTAGGAATATACCGCAACTTCATACGTATCGCTAACGCAGGAGACTTGTGACAGAGCTTACAAAGCTGTTTCAACCATTCTCGCTCTCCATACGTGAATCGAACGGAAAATGGCCTAATAACATACAATGGCAAGTACGCTCTGCCATGCATTTCATAATCGTTTGCAGATTTTAGATTTAGATATAGATGTAGACCTTAAGATTAATAATGTTTTAAGGTTGTGACTGGTTGCGGGGAATATATACATCGAAACTTCCTGGCAGATTAAAACTGTGTGCCAGACCGAGACTCTAACTCGGGATCTTGGCCCTTCGCGGGCAAGTGCTCTACCAACTGAGCTAGCCAAGCACGACTCACGCCCCGTCCTCACAGCTTCACTTCTGTCAATACTTCGTCTCCTACCCTATCTTCCAAACTTAACAGAAGCTCTCCTGCGAACCTTGCAGAACTAGCAGTACTGGCAGAAGTAAAGCTGTGAGGACGGTGCGTGAGTCGTGCTTGGGCAGCTCAGATGGTAGAGCACTTGACCGCGAAAGGCCAAGGTCCCGAGTTCGAGTCTCGGTCCGGCACACAGTTTTAATCTGCCACGAAGTTTCATATGAGCGCACACTCCGCTGCAGAATGAATATCTCACTCTGGAATATACACATCTTTTGTTTTATGACAGTCACCCAACACTGAACTGCCAATGTAGCTAGTGATTAGTTAAAGTATCACGTTGATATACGTCGTCTCAGCTTGTCTATATCGTATTTACTTAATTATTTTTAATTAATTCTAAATCGCTTCTAGGAGATCTAGACAATTTATAACTTGATGATTTACGATGTGTTTGAAACTGTCTAGTTGTTGCCTGTCCTACCTGAGTCGATGGAATTGGTAATTACCTTACTTGTCTGAAGAAAGTCACAAGTTCCATCTGTCCAGTTCGGATTTCAATCAAGTTAATGTGGGTTGATGTATACGAATTATTGGCTCTCAGTTGAAGGAGTGACATATTGCATTAATCGTTGATTCTTTGGTAAGAGATATGTAAATTACCTGGCTGATGTAGGGATGTATGGCTCCGAAAAGTGCCTCCTAACTCAAGGAATAAGTCTTGTGCTGCGCATCTTGATGTATTCATCTAGTTGTCAACATCTATAGTCGCCAATCAAGAAGCGAATCCCTTGGAGGGATGGAAAAGGTTTCAGGCATGTACACACGACGATTTCTGCTTTAGCAAGCCAGTATATGAGTATTGTTGTGAATCATGTCTCAGCTGAGAATCTATTTTCAAAACCGGCAGCACCGTTACTGAAAAAAGAAATTGTCTGTGTGTCACTTAAATATAAAAGATCCTTCTTTTTTCTTTAGACTACCTCCAAAGTATCGTATTATAATAATTCACCGGGCTGACAGTTGTAACTTGTCTTAAAACATCCTTTTGTTTCGTTTCCGCTGTGTAGCTACATTCAAGTGTTTTTAACCGTAAAAGGTAGCCAAATGTACCGCATCTCACTATTATACTTTCATTTATACACGGTATACGCGCACACGTGTTTATTCAGCAATAGTTGTACAATCAAATATGATTTTTCCGTTGAAAAATACTATGTCTGGACGGTAGTATATTTGTTTTGCTAGTGTAAACCGCAATATGCACACAGAAATTGATGTAACTGTCTCTTTTTCAGTAGAGGAAGAAAGGGCTCTCTAAAGAAACATGAAAATGAAACTTCTCATTTTTAAAAGCAAGTCTTATATGGTTTTTTGCACAACTTCAGATTTGTTAAATGTGTTCTTCAAATTATCGTTTTTTGTTAGTATTTAAATAGATACTGCTTTAGAAACTCTCAAATATTATCACTGAGTGAAGATATTAAGTAGAACTTTGAGAAATGTTAGTAGTGATGATTTCTTGATACTGTTTTCAATTTAGAAGAACTGTTCTCCCTTTGATATTTGTGTTAGTATACGTTTACTCAAATTACGAACTCCACAAATATATTTTAGCTTAAAAGCATGAAAATATTGAAACATTTTTAGTTAAACACATTTCTTAACAAACCTTTCGTGTAAATCAACAGTGGCTGACACTGCATTTAACAAATTTAAACAATAATAGTTTTCTGTTTCCAAGAGAACATTTTTTTTTTCAGATAAGAATCACCATTTCTGAATTTTCGAAAATTCGAAGTATCGAGAATACGGATATTTTTATCTGTGATGTATAGTCAGCATCGCTATTAGACGATTTAGCACAGTGCCGATATGTGGATACTTCAGAAAACTGTAGCTTTTCTATCTGTATATCAGACACTTTAAAAGCTCAGCAAACGCAATTACCAAGCATGAGGCGTGATGCTCGTGCAAGAGGCGGGACGGCACGCAAAGCGGGCTGCCCACATCTAGGGCGCGGTACCTACCCGCGGGCAGGGTCGCGGTTTCGGGCTCTCCATTCTCGTGCGGCTTCCGCGCCTCGGCGCGGCGACTTAGGTTTTCGTGCCGAACATTAAGTTCTAATTACAATCCGCTATATGGCCCAGGGACGTTAGTTCCGGCTTTTGCAGTGATTACTACTTATTCCCTGCGAAGAAAGGGTGGAAGATGGCGGTTAGGGGAATGGAGGGGCGAGCGGAAGACATGCAGATGTGCACTCGCGCAGCGCTTAGCGCCGCATTAGGTCTGCAAATTGCGCTGAAGCAGCGCGTTATCGGAGGGCGATTACTTCCTGTTAGAGGAGCTTTAGCGGTGAGCCTTCTAGGGGGAAACCGCGCCGCGTTATTGGCTCGCAACATTCCGGGGACGACATCGCTGAGGTCGGCTCGTCCTTTAAATCCATTTGGGCACAGTCGTGAGCTCTGTCTTTTGTAGCAAAATTGCAGATACCTACGGTATTTCTCGGAACTCACAAGGAATATGAGAAGGGAGTAGACGTTTATAAATTAAAAACAGCGATTTCATAAGTAATAATAAAAACTACAGACGGGTGAAACTGTACGATAACACAAGCAAGAACATGCCAGTAAAAATGATTCCGCAAACGAACCGTTTGCGAAACAATTACTGATGCGCGGTTACGAGCCCACACTGACGTCAGTATGAAATAGTGCCCTTGTTAGTGCACTCGTACCTAAAACATAAAATATTCGATTAAGTCCCCATTTAACTTGACTCAAGTCTCCTTAACAAGGAATAGAATTCTGCTTCAGCACCTCACATGTTTCAATTTAGTGTACTCTAGTGCCTGTTAAAGGAGATGTTCCCTTGTCAACCTTGCGTTTGGATGCAGTGCTGCTTCCTTTTCTGCAGTGAGATACCAATTCTGTGAAACACCCCCGCATCATCTCCTGAAACTTGAAAAAACTATATAAAATTCCCTGCTCCAGTTCTTCAGCTCCGTCAACGGGAGTGATGTACTTCTGAGATGACTCTTGATAGAAAAATCCATAAGACTGAGGTTAGGAGATTTCGGAAACCCTGGTATCCATCTTGGACGATATTGGCGCGTACTAACTAGGATAGGGTGTCCATTCGTCCCGTTTTTCCCGGAACATACTTCTTTCTTCCACAATGTGCCGCTGTTCCGACAGTTTTCTTGGGGAGCTTAATGGTCCCTCTTTTTTGTGATTCCATTTGGCTAAAGCATAAAGGGCGATCAAAAAGTTACCTTTTGAGGGCGTTGCTGCAGCGTATATGTAACGTAGCGCGACTTTGATGCGGGTATATAAGCTCCAAGATCTAGGTATTCGTGTCTTTCTGATGTGCATGCGGTAAATGCGGGAATGTGAACTATGGCGACATTATTACCAGATGCTCCCAAACAAGACCAACGTTTTGTTGTTTTCTTGGGTGCTGAAGAACAAACACCGATAGACATCCATCGCAGAATGAAGAAAGTGTATAGAGCAGCATGTCTGCCGAAAACCACCGTTGTGGAATGGTGCGCCAATTTCGTTGCTAGTCGCGAATCGACACTAGACGCTGGTCGATCTAGGAGACCAGCTTCTTCTAAGTGGGGGACACTCAAGCACCCACCCTACAGTCCTGATTTCTCCCCAAGCAATTATTACACCTTCCGTCCCAACGATTTCTGTCGGACGAGGATGCACAACAGGCAATGGCGGACCTCATCATTTAGCAGGACATTGCGGAAACTTTTTGATCACCTCTTGTGTTTTACGCTAGCAGTTTACCGCGTAAGTACATACGCTAGGCAGTTCCTCTTTTTCAACTTGCTCAACAATCTTTGTTTATTCACTGTTGTTGTTATATTGATAGTACTGAGTCGTATTAAGTTGTATTTTCTAGTGGTTCAGATAGCAGGAATTTCCGTTACCGTTGTACTAAGCAGTTTTAAGACATTATAGTGAGTACATGACAACTTTAACTCAATGAACCAGTGTTTCATCATGCCAAACGTAAGAGTAATTTTAACTGCAACCGGAATCTAAAACGTGAACATCATTTTATCACTGGTAGTGGACAAACTGTGAAATGTATAATATTTTCTTCAATGTACTCTTTGTGGTCGGATGAAAACAAAAGAAACAAAAACAAAAAAAGACAAAAAAACAGAACGGATGTTCTAGCAGTAAAGATCTTGCTTACTGTCATCACACCATCACACACTGTAATGGGATATCATATGCTCACTTTTATGACAAGATGTCAGAAGAAAATGCACTTCTTGATAAAAAAAACATACGATGAGAGTGCAGGAGAGTACCTGTAAAAAGTAATTTGGGATAATCTGAGTGTATGATACAAAGATAGACTATGTCCTTAAATTCTGTTGATACCGACTGATTCCCAATTTTTTCCCCTTAATTATCCCAGGTTTTTCTAAACTCCCTAAAAGTCCCGATTTTAATAAAAATGAAATGGACGCCATGAACCAGAACATTATTTCATACTGATGTCAGTGGTGGCTGGTAATTACACATTAAAAATTATTCGCAAACGGTTCGTTTGCGGATCTATGTTTGCGTTTATTGTTACACCCATGCCAATTTTCGCTATTGATTATGATACATTCTGCATAATTGTCTAACGCAGGACGTGATTTATAAAACCCTTGATCGACTTGTATTTTAGTATCAAACAAACTAGGATTTTAGTAAAGCAGATGATATTATAAGGTTGTTACGTGAAAGCGAGTTATTAGTTTCAAGTGAACTACGAGAAAGTCAAACTGAAGCATCAGAATTGAGATGTACTGCAAAAATATGTAGAAGATAAGAAACAAAATGAGAAATCGTAGAGAAGGACTTATCTGTAGCGGAAGATGTAAGAGAAGAGAAGAACATAGAACAGGTAACGTAAATAACGACACACCGTCTCTATGCATATAAAGGCCGTGAAGATTGGAGAAACCAAGAAAACGGCCATATTGCTTATATACATTTTGACATACTGTCAATGGAACAACAGACTGTGGTTTAAACACGAGGTAATTAGGAGACTAGGATCCAAGTGTCAATTTATTCACTGGTAACTACTTATGAGTATTAATCTATCATGAGACGTAAAAGAAACTTTTTTTTAAAAAAAGTATAATAGAATACCATGACAGTAAAAGTCGACGTGTGTCTACCTAGATACTAATTTACCAGCAATCCATGTTGGTAGCACGCTGATGGTAACATCTACTTCTACGTACATTCTCCACAAGGCAGCATACGATGCCTCGCGTAGCGTATCCTGTATCACAACTAGTAATTTCCGTTCCTGTTCCACTCGCAAATAGAGCGAGGGAAATACGATGCCTATATGCCTCTGCACGAGCCCTAATCGCCCTGATTTCATAACGCGATGTGTACGTTGGCGGTAACAGAATCGTTCTGCACTGAGCTTCAAATGCCGGTTCTCTAAATTTTCCCAGCAGTGTTCCTCGAAAAGCACGTCGCTTTCCCTCCAGGGTTCCCATTTGACTCCCTGAAGCATCTCCGTAATACTTGCGCGTTGTTTGCGGCTACGGGTAACAAATCTAGCAGACCGCTTTTTGAATTGGTTCGATGCTTTCCTTTAATCCGATCTGGTGTGGATCTCAAAAACTTCAGCAATACGCAATAATGGGTCTACTAGCGTCCTATATGCGATCTCCTTTACGGATGAAACAAACTTTTCCAAAACGCTCCCAATAAACCGGACTCGAGCATTCTCCTTCCCTGTTACAATCCTCCTTACATGCTCGTTCCATATCGCTTCGCATCGTTACCCCCACGCATCTAATCGCCTTGACTCTGTCAAGTAGCACGCCATTAATGCTGTATCCGAATATGTCGGGTTTGTTTTTCCTACTCATCTGCATTAAGATACATTTTAGCACTCGACCATATGAAACCGAGCTACGTGGCGCAGTGATTGGTACACTGGATTCGTATTAGGGAGGATGACGGTTCAAGCCCTAGTTGGCCATCCTGATTTAGATTGCCCGTGACTTCCCTAAATCGCTTCAAGCAAATGTCGGAGAAGACACGGCCGAATTTCCTCCCCCATCCTTCTCTAATCCGAGCTTCTGCTTCTTCTCTAATGATCCCGTTGTTGATGAGACGTGAAGCGCTAATCTCTTCCTCCTACTGGACCAAATGAAGGTAATGTTTCTACAAACGCAGAGCTCTATAACATTTTTAGATTATTTTATTTCATTGGTTCTGACGATCAGGTAGCTGAAATCGGCTGTCTGAGAGTAATACTGACAGTTGCAACTTTAGACTTCGAATGACGTCGTAATTTCTTAAAAACCAAAGAGAAGATGATGAACGGCGGTGTTATTACAAAAATGTCAAATAGTATTGCTAAATATGAACAGAATTATTACAGTATCTCATTTATTGTTTTCCTTCCTGCCTTAGCTGTAAGTAGTTCCATTCTTAAGTTTATTTTTTAAATTAGATTTAAAAAAAACAGATATTTGCTTTGATGTTAATTTGTTTCATATTTTGCTTCGACACATTGTTTTTAAAATCTGCTGAAAATGTGCATTCAGAACTATTGTTATTATACTGAAGTACCTGGATAAACTATTAGAACGTTTTGAGTAAGTAATATAAGCTCCTCTAAAATAATATTTTCCATCTCCTTAAATGAACAAACTGGTCACATTGGAGCGCTGTAGGTGGTGGAGAACTGTTACGAGGCTATTTATCTTGACAAACACATAAATTTTTGTAAAGAACCAAAATAAAAATCTTCTAACAAGTACTGTGGAGCTATCAGGGGGAAATTAATCAGGATGATTGCCTTTTTGTATGTTTGTTCAATACAAAGATATTAAGAGTAGTACGTCTTTTTTAAACAAACACTATAATTTTTATTCGATAATTCACTTCATCTCCCTAAGAACTGTTCAAAAACTTATCGTAGTGTACCATTCACGAAACATTCTGCTATTAAAAACGTAACACAAAACTTTTACTCTCCCGTACTGCAACACAGTAGTGCTAGTACACAGGGGACCGTAACTCGTCGAACTGTTGGGTTTGACAGCAAACAAATGGAAACAGAAGGAGAATTCATTCCGATTATTCAGTCAAACGTCTGCAGTTAACGGTTTGTGGGACTACATTGTACATCAACGAGGAGAACACAGAAATGGTACTCATCTACGGAGAACGTAAGTTAGCAGAACAGTAATTGCAGTAATGTTTTCTTATTTACAATATAGGTACATATATTATATTACTATAATACTTTGAAACAATATGTTGTGCACAGTAAAGGTCGTCCTTCATCAAAACTGCATCATCATTACTCAAGGTAGACGTAATGCTACTCAGGTACAAGAATTTTACAGTAGCGATATCCTGACAGAAACGCACCTTCCCGACGGATGTTTTCTCGTCTTGTTGTTATACTTCAGGAAAAGAGGCGTCTCAACACAAGGCAATGGAATCGTCGTAGAAACCGCCGAACTTACTGCTCACGTTTCTGTTGCACTGAACCCACATGTGAGCACACAACAGCTTGAAACGACATTGGCATTTCCACAACCAGTGCACATCGCTTTCTAATGCGTCACCAGTTCCGGTCTTATTACAATCTCCATAGTTGAGTATTCAAATTGGTTCAAATGGCTCTGAGCACTATGCGACTTAACTTCTGAGGTCATCAGTCGCCTAGAACTTAGAACTAATTAAACCTAACTAACCTAAGGACATCACACACATTCATGGCCGAGGTAGGATTCGAACCTACTACCGTAGCGGTCGCTCGGTTCCCGACTGTAGCGCCTAGAACCGCACGGCCACTACGGCCGGCATAGTTGAGTATTATTTCCGCCCTCTATTCGTTGGTGCACATTGTACGCACACAGATCTTCAGCTCAAGACGGTCGATCGCATGGCCGTTGTGCTTTTTACTTGTTTTCGCATCTGTTTGCTGTCAACAAATGGACGAGTTACTATAACTGTGATACCTGCGCTGTGTACTAGTACACGAGAGTCAAAGTCAGTTCTATGTTACGTTTTCAATAACTTCATGTTTATATGGATGGTGGACTGAGATATGTTTTTAAAACGTTTTGAGAAGAGCAAGTGGAATTCCGAATAAAAAAATGTAGTATGTTATTTAGAATAGACATACTGCTTTTCATACCTTCGTAATGAACAAAAAGAAAAGAAAGGCAAACATGTTGGTTGATGATGTCCCCCTGTTAGCTGAACAACATTGGCCTGATACGTTTTGAATTTCGCTTCTGGGCAAATATTACTTTGGGTGGTGGGAGTAAAGGGAACCTTATTTGTCAGTCTGAATGTAGGATTTTGCCATTATTCAGTCCGGTCTCTGTGAAATTTCTACCCTTAAAACTATATGGCCTTTATTAACTTTAATAAGCGAGTCTAAACCTGGGACCATACCGCGTACACTCTTGCAGCTTACTAAAAGCACACGAATATTTTCTCTTTCTTATCTCCAAAGACGAAAGTTCTCCGTAGAGAGCAACGTGTTCGATCTTCCTACAATTATCGACGGGTTCATCTAATCTGAAAACGTCCTCTGTGCACGCAACACACACTCCCAGCATAGGACCCGATCGTTTTGTGTTTTGTTCACCAGATCTATTGAAGGGACTGCTATAATCCTCCACCCGACAGTGGATGTTGAGAAATTTCCATTCGACATCGTTGCAGAGCCGTCTGAACCCCTGGTTTGCCCCTTCCGTTCCTCTCGAAATCAGAGGATAGCTATCGACTCTTGCCTGCTGTGGTGCAAATACTATTCGCGTGCGAGGTTAGCTTTCTTCGCCAATTGAGAGAACTGTCTAAAGGAACTGACGATAGTCTTGAAACCAAGATGGGAAGAGTCTTTTGTGTCGACTTGAACTACAATATGCAGATGAATGTACCTATGGCGTTCGATAACCACAGGCAAAGTCTTCACCATATCTCAAACGAGACCTCCCAACAAGTATACTAAGTGCACACTGGTCTTCTTACCCGACTTGCATGTTATTTCCTAGGTTGGTTGGTTGGTTTGGGGTATAAAGGGACTAAACTACAGGGTCATCAGTCTCTTTTTCCTAACGGAAACTACAAGTTACAAAAACACCCAAAGTACGCTTGAGAAAGTAAAAGAGGGAAAAGGAATGGGGAACCACACGAAAAAATGGGGAAAACATACACCACAAGGATAAGTAGAATAAGGTGTTAAAACCATAGAGCTGATGGTCTGGGCTGGCTGATCGCAATAATAAAAGAGGATGAGCCAGCCAATCTGGAACACATTAAAATGTCCACCCCGAAAAGACAAGGCGAGATGAACACATGTAGGGAAAAGACGACCACCAAGACAAACAAATGCAATGAAAGTGCGATAGAGTTAAAATGGAGGGATGGTGGCGGCCTTAGAGAGAGGGCTAAATGCACACCTTTAGATGGTACGATAAAAACCCTCCTCGCGAATAAAACGTAAAACTAAATCTATTGGTGAGGCATTGTCGCACAACACCGAAGGTAGGGGTGCTGGGAAAGTTAAAAGTCCGCCGCAGAGGGACTAAAAGTGGGCAGTCTAACAAGATGTGGACGACACTCATGGAAAATGGAAAGAAGCGTTTGACGTCATTGGCCGGGAGGACCCTTACATGGCCGGTCCGGCCGCCGTGGTGCAGGTCTTATTACATTCGACGCCACATGGGGCGATCTGCGCGCCAGATGGGGATGAAATGATGATGAAGGCAGCACAATACCCAGTCCCTGAGCGGAGAAAATCACCGACCCAGTCGGGAATCGAACCCGGACCCCTTAGGACGTCACGCTGACCATTCAGCTATAGGGGCAGACGACGACAGTCATCTGTGAGCCATAGTGACACCGAAGTGGGTCCTCGTGATGGAGGAAGTGGCCATGTGTTAGCCACATATGGCCAATGTGGAGCCAGCAGAGATCTACAGGGTCCCTGTGAGAGGCCCACATCGACTTCCACACATTCTTCCTCTCCTTAATGGTACGCAGATTGTTTTGCGTACTGAGATTATACCATTCTGTCTCCCAAAGCTGAAAAACCTTGCTGGGTAATAATGATCGCAGGTCAGTTACGGGGAAGCCGATTTCCAGAAGCGGTTTCCGTGCAGCCTGTTTGGCCAGCCTTTCGGCAAGTTCATTTCCTGGAATTCCGACGTGGCCTGGGGTCTACACAAACACCACGGAACGATTGGATCTTTCCACGGCATAGGTGGCCTCCTGGGTGGTCGCTACCAAAGGAAGGCGGGGGCAGCACTGGTCAGTAGTTTGTAGGCTGTTCAAGGAGTCAGTACAGAGAAGAAACGACTCGGATGCGCTCAAGAGCACGAGAAATGGCCGCTAGCTGTGCAGTGAAAACACTGCAGCCATCTGGCAAGGAGTGCTGTTCATTATGCCCTCCATGAACATACGTGAAGCCAACGTGACCATCAGCCACCGAGCCGTCGGTGTAAACCACTTCATGGTCGTGGTACATGTCAAGAATCGAGAGGAAGTGACAGCAGAGAGCCGTGGGGTTAACTGAGTCCTTAGGACCATGTGAAACGTCCAGGCGAAGCTTCGGTCTATATGTACACCACGAAGGTGTACGTGAATGGACCTCGAGAATAGGTAGCAAAGGCAAGGACTCCAGACAGAATAGATCGGACGCGAACCGCAATCGTAAGCCCTGACCTGGGGCTTCAATGTGGGAGATGAACCGCTGTGGGTGGGAAAAGGAGACGGTAATTTGGATGCTCAGGAAAACTACGAATGTGTGCAACGTAACTGACGAGCAATTGTGCACGCCTAACGTTCAATAGAGGGAGGAGCTCTGGCCTCCACCAGGGCACTGGTCACTGGACTCGTCGTTGTCAGTCAAACGCCGCAGTGGTGCACTGGATCGAGTAAATGCAACGCTGAGAGCGCCGCAGAACCATAAAGCAAACTCCCATAGTCAAGGCAGGATTGAACAAGGCCTCTTTAGAGCTGCAGCAGCGTAGAGCGATTGGCACCCCTGTTGGTGCTGCTCAGGCAGCGGAGGGCACTGAGGTGCTGCTAGCACTTCCGCTTAAGCTGACGAAGGTGAGGAAGCCAAGTCAATTTGGCGTCGTAAACCAGTCCTAAGAATCGATATGTCTCCACTACAGTGAGTGGACCGTCATTAAGGTAAAGTTCTGTTTCCGAATGAATGGTATGACGCCAACAGAAGTGCCTGACACACGAATTTACAGCTGAAAACTGGAAGCCCATGACTGCGCCTTGTGGATGGTTCCCCGCAGGCGCCGCTCAGCAACAACAATTCTGGAGAGCAGTACGAAATGCAGAAGTTGTCTACATACAGAGGTGAGACGTACGGCCCAATAGCTGCTGCTAGACCGTTAATGGCCACTAAAAATAGAGATGCACTCAATACAGAGCCCTGCGGGTCCCCGTTCCCCTGGATATGGAGAGAACTATGGGAGGCACCAACTTGGAAACGGAAAGTACAGAGCGATAGGAAATTTTGTATAAAAATCGGGAGCGGGCGCCGGAGACCCCCACTCGTATAATGTGGCAAGGATATGATGTCGCCAGGTCGTGTCATAAGATTTTCGTAAATCGAAAAATACGGCAACTGGGTAGTGGTGTCTAGAAAAGCTGTTCGGCTGACAGACTCGAGGGAAACTAGATTATCAGTGGTAGAGTGACCCTCGCGGAAACCGCCCTGGCATGGAGCCACTAGGCCACGTGACTCCAGGACCCAACACAACTGCCGACTTACCATACGATCTAACAGCTCACAAAGAACGTTGGTGAGGCTGATGGGGCGATAGCTATCCACATAAAGCGGGTATTTGCCGGGTTTGAGCACTGGAATGAGGGTGCTCTCTCGCCATTGCGATGGTAAGACGCCATCGCACCGGATCCGGTTGAAAATGACGAGGAGATGCCGCTTGTAGTCGGACGAGACATGTTTGATCATCTGACTGTGGATCTGATCTGGCCCAGGAGCTGTGTCGGGGCATTGTGTAAGGACGCTGAGGAGCTCCCTCTCTGTAAATGGAGCATTATAGGGTTCACTATGACGTTCAGTGCACGAGAGGGCTTTCCTTTGCATCCGCCGTTTGAGGGTGCGAATTGCTGGGGGATAATTCTCCAACACGGAGGCTCCAGCATAGTGCTCAGCAAAGTGCTCGGCAACTGCGTTTGCGTCGGTAGATAACACGGCATTGATGTTAATGCCAATGACATCCGTCGGGGTCTGGTACCTACAAACACGTCCAGACGTGGGAAGGTGACGAATTGCACCGAATGGTCGAGACGTACCTCTCCCAACCTTCCTGTTTCCGTCTTTTTATAAGCTGGCGAACGCGGGCATGGAGCCGTTCAAAAGCTATTAGCTGCTCTAGGGAAGAGTGCCGCTTATGTTGCTGTAGAGCTCGCCGACGCTCTTTAATGGCCTCAGACATTTCCGGCGACCACCAAGGCACTGACTTTCGCTAGGGGCACACTAAAGAACAAGGGATCGTGTTTTCCGCCGCAGAAACGATCGTTCTAGTGACCCACTCAACTACCACATCGATGGTACCAAGTGGAGGAGATTCAACGGTGACAGCAGAGGTGAAAGCTTCCCAGTCTGACTTGTTTAAATCCCATCTTGGTATACGTCCGGGAGGAATGGCGCTAGGGGAGTGACAGGAAGATAGGAAAGTGGTCTCTACTACACAGGTAATCGTGGGCTCTCCAGTGGACAGATGGGTGAAGCCTGGGTTGCGGAGGGATAATTCAATGGCTGAGTGAGTGCCATGTGCTACACTGAAACTTGTGGGGGTCCCATTATTTGAGAGGCAGAAGTCGAGGTGAGAAAGGAAAGTTTCGACATCTCTATCTCAGCCAGTAAGCACGGTGCCACCCCACAAGTGGTTGTGGGTAATAAAATCTCCCAAAAGTATGAAAGGTTTAGGGAGTCGATGAATCAGTGCAGCCAGTGCGTCCAGGGTTACTGCACCATCTGGAGGGGAGGGGGGTTGAGGGCTGTTTGGGGAAAGAGACCAAACAGTGAGGTCATCGGTCTCATCAGATTAGGGAAGGATGGGGAAGGCAGTCTGCCGTGCCCTTTCAAAGGCACCATCCCAGCATTTGCCTAGAGCGATTTAGGGAAATCATGGAAAACCTAAATCAGGATGGTCGGACGTGGGATTGACCCATCGCCCTCCCGTATCCAGTGTGCTAACCACTGCGCCAACTCACTTGGTCTTGAGGAAGATATACGTTGCAGACAGTTATTTGCTGCGTCGTCCTTATTCTGACAGCCACAGCTTCAAGAGGGGTTTGAAGGGGCACAGGTTCACTTCATACTGAATTCAGGACATAGACACAAACACCACCTGACACTCTATCATAGTCGCTACGGTTCTTGTAATATCTCCCACAGCCACAGAGGGCAGAGGTCCGCATTCCTGGGAACCAGGTTTCCTGGAGGACAATGCAGAAAGCAGGTGCAGAGCTTAACAGTTGCCATAGTTCAGCCAGGCGGTGGAAAAAACCGCAGCGATTCCACTGGAGGATGACGTTATCGTGAGGCTGGGAAGGCATCAAGCACGTAAGGAGGCAGGTTACGCCTCAGGGACACCTGCTGCCACCGATTGAGTATTTGTAACCATTGCTATTGTGGATGAGGAATCAGTGAGATCCAGGTCCTCAGGAACGCCAAGATCTCCACCTCATCCTCAGGTGCAGAACTGGTAGGCAGTGGTGGTGCTGGGACCACCAGAGGCTCCTTTTTCTTAGCAGACTTCTTAGTTTGCTTGCTCTCTCGCTTCTCTTTAGGGGCTTGCTGGTAGGACTTCTCTGAAGTAGCTTCAGGCATGGAGGAAGACCTTGAAGCTCTTCGCCCAGCAGCTTTTGGCTCCTTTAGCCACTGTCGAGTGTCGGCTGAGGCATTAGTGGAGACCTTAAGAGAAGGAGAGGGAGAGGAGAGAAGCTGGAGGAGGCTGTTGCTTCTCCAGCTGGGGGGAGGAGACCGATATCCCTAGCACTTGGGGGGCTTTGCTCCCGAAGTAGGTACCTTGGGAGCAATGGAAGGAGATTTTCCCCCTACCACCAAGGGGGAAGATGTATTCTGGAGGCCCAGAGGACCCACTGTTCGTGGCACAGAGTGTAGTACGACTGGTACTTGTGACAGTGATGGTGATGTAGCTGCAGCATATGTGGACGTCAACCGAACGGAATGTAATCGTTCAAATTTACGTTTAGCCTCTTGGTAAGTCAACTGTTCCTTGTCTTGTACTCCATGATTTTCCGCTCCTTTTGGAGTACTGTGTAGTCTGGCGAGCAGGGGGAGTTCATACAAGTTGGAGGAGGCGCACATGGAATATCTGGATTTAGTGGATGTCTGTAGTCTTGACATGTGGTGCTGGAAGTGCAGTGGGAAGACATGTGTCCGAATTACCAGCACTTAAAGCAACGCATAAAGGAGGGATGTATGATTTAATGTCACAGTGGTAAACCATCACCTTGACTTTTTCAGGCAATGAATCACTCTCAAAGGCCAAGATGAAGGCACCAGTAGCAACCCATTTGTCTTTGGGTCCTTGTAAATCCGTCAATGAAATGAACATCCCACCGTTATAGACTGGCGCGGAGCTCGTCGTCAGACTGCAAGAGGAGGTCACGATGGAAAATAATCCCATGGACCATGTTGAGGCTTTTATGGGGAGTGACAGAAAAAGGAATATAACCCAGCCAGTCACAAGCGAGTAACGCCTGGGATTGGGCTCAATCAAGACTGCACTGCTTCTCGTCTTGGACAGCGCTGTCATTTCCCCAATCTTATCCTCAAGATGTTCAACGAAAAATTGAGGCTTCGTAGGTAGAAACAGGTCACCGTCCATTCTGCTACAGACTAAATACTGATACGAATATGGCTCTCTTCTTTCTGTAGCCCTACGTTCCGCCCATGGTGTAGCGAGGGAGGGAAACGATTTATGGTCACATTCGTCAGCATCGTACTCGATCTTGTCCTTTTTAGAGACTGCTGGCGCCATACGATCACCATCAAGAGATGACCACTTCATTGCGGTTCATCCGCACTGATGCCACCCACTCCGATCAGGGTCTCTCCCCATGGGCACAACCCAGCTACAGCTAAGACCACCTCTCATGATTGCTGTTGCCAGGAGCCCTGATGTCCCTGGAAGACAGACATCTACTCCTTGGCATACGTGGGGAGTTTACAGCTTAGGCATCAGCAGTGAAGTGCCTGTGTTGTCAGGGGGCTACCACCAAATGGGTACATGATGGCCCCGCCACAACGGACTGGCTACCTTGCTGGATATTGGGCGCAGAGAAATCCAGTACTGCCATGGGGGCGAAAGAGGACAGGAGACAACAGAAGAAGGTGACATACCCCAGAAAGTGTCCTCACCCAAATAGTTGAATCGCAGGTGTAGATGCAAAGCTATGACAAGAGGTTGAGGTGATCGAATCTAATGGCACTATAGATAACTTATGCACCACGTAAGGGGTCCTTGCCCTTACTGCCCGCACTTCTGTAGAATTTGGAAAATGGCAGGTCAAACCATAAAATGGGACCTGCACTTATAGAGCCAAAAAGTGTGACTCCTTTTAGTCGCCTCTTACGACAGGCAGGGATACCTCGGACCTATTATAACCCCTGGACCCCCAGAGGGAGCTATTTCCTCGAGGCGCTCTGAAACGTCCCCTTAGAAAAATTAATGAATTACTGTGCTGATAAACCTCTTACATTATTTGATTTTCAAACAGCTGAGCAGAACTGAACGTACTCAGACATTTCGCTCTTTACTTATTCTGATCAACACTAAACTGACACACAATATTTTTAGCGCAACGCAATCTGACTTTCAATAATCCCTACAAAAGAATGGCCCTGACTAACATTAATCTATACCTTTCACAAATCACTTACCTTACAAAAATCTTCGTTACTCGAACTACTGCAATACAGCAAGCGCCACTACTGCCAGCTAAATAAAAGATTCAAACTACTGAAGGCACTAACTTCTGATAGGCATAGTTGGCAAATGAAAGATTTTGATAGAGAACAAACAAGGTAATTACCTTAATAGTGTTCAAAAGTCATAATATATATAGCAGTTCATGACATCCAGTCTTACAAATTTACTGTTTCTGATGGACACACGTCCAGATCATCCGCTCTCAAAACTCCATCATTTCTCTCCCCACATCCACCACTGCTGGCGACTCACCTCCAACTGCGCAACGCTACGCGCTGTTAACAGCCAACTGCCCAACACTACAATAGCAAATATTCCAACAATGCAAACCAGCCACAGACTGCACACAGCACAGTCAGTGATTTTCATACAGAGCGCTACGTGGCGTTACCAACATAAAAACCTAAACAGCCTACTTACAGCTCCTTTACTTGCCTGACACTGGGGCAACCAGCGACAAACATACCCATTCTCTTTTCTTACCTGGAATGCTCGTCGATCACTTTCCAGATGAGCATTACGGTGCTGGCTCAGATGTATAATCAACTCTACACTGGACAGTACTTCGTACCTGTTGCTAAGACGTAAGTGAGCAGACATGTGGCCAGTTCCCACTATCATCTTCTGTACAGATATAAGCGGTTCTGGCATTGTCAACAACTCATATCTGAGTGAGGACAAACATATTGGAAAACTCAGCGACAATGGGGTTTGCGAGGGATACCAATGGCACAAGAGGTGTTACAACTTTCGTCACAATTGCTGCAAAGTCGCTGCATCTTAGGGCAGCAGCCTCCTGACAGTCGCCAATACAGAATCTAACTGTTTGCAGACATTGGCCAAATAACTTTGGGTCCACACTAATAAGCACATGCCTTATTTCCTACATAAAACTGTATAAAATCACGAAAAAATGTAATAAACAAAGCAGAAACTGATCGAACAGTCCACGGGTGTACTGCCGGACCAAAGTGCAAAACATTTCGGTGATCGCCATCGTCAGGCGCGCTGACGAACTGACCTCTTAGGGGTACACGGCTAACACATCCCCTGTCCTCGTGGGTTGCTTCTTAAGTGTGGCCGGCGGCGTTTGGTGGGGCTCCCATGCTGTATTAATGTGGATGTAGGCGTTCCGTCAGCCCCGGTCGCCAACTCGTGACCCAGTGCTGGGTTACAACTCTTGCTAAGACTATACCTGCAGTCTCCATTGATGAGATTGTTCCTAGCACGTATTTCGATGGCCTCTCTAACGATGTTTTCCCAGGATTTCGAAGTTTTTGCTAAAATCCTGGTGCATCGCACGACAATCAGACAAACAGTGTTCTGCAACTACATAATCACATAGAATTAATGGCACGTAAGGCAGACGCCATACTGGGATTCATTGCAAGAGTCATAAGGAAATGTAGCTCTTCAGAGAAAGTAGCTTACAAAACACTCGTCCGATCAGCGTCTGAATATTTCTTGTAAGTCTGGGACGAGTACCAGACAGGGTTTGTATTTATTTGCTATTTGCTTTTAGTCTGTTATCTAGATACAAGCACAGACCAAATATTGCACATGAGTGGGCGTGAGAATAACATACAATTTGACATGGCCCAGCAGGCGTTAACTGGGATAGTTAACGGGGAAAACTTCAGACCACGTCCGAAAGCCAATACCTTGAATAGTGGAAGTTGTGGAGAGTACGGGCAGGCACCGTTCCTCTAATACAAGTTTTGTTTACCTTTAAAATTTTACAACTTTATCAACTTGATTTTAAAATAGTAAGTGAACATTCGTTAGCATGAACAGCAAGATCCTTATAATAGTTTCTTAATGAATGTTCCTAAAGCATTAATTAACCAACAATCTCTTGTATAATGACATAACAAAGAACAGCCCTCAGAATCAATTTACATCGCTTAAAACGCAAAATCTCTTTTCGACCAAAGGAAAAAATACAAATTGCATAATGCAAGGTTAAATAAAAGATTCTAACGCCACATGGGAATACCAAAATTTTCATAGCTATCAAATGTGATAGCTAAAGGCAACAAAATATTCATCACAAAATTTTAATTAAAACAAAAACTTAAATGCAATAAAATCTTATTGCTATCGACGTCGCCTCTACGATCTCCACCGTATCACAAAATATTTTCCTTCCTTTTAAACACTTTACAGCATTTGATGCATACTACACCCAACGCTTTATGACAAATAATTAAGCATAGATGTTATAATTAACCAAGTATGTAAATCTTTTCCTTTCAAAATAAATAAAAAACAAATCAACTCTTAAGCTCGATGGTTACATCCGTTAAAAAATATGCAATACATTTCTTTTGATTCCGTCATGGTCATGCGCTGTTGTGTACCGTGCTGTCCCTCAGGATCACATGCGGCACGGGAAAGATTTTCCAGGACGTAACCAACTTACACAAATTGCCTACTGTGATTATACGTCAATATGGATGCGGCTTGCAAATCTTAAAACGGGCAAGGGAGTAGATGCCGTACTACTGAACACTTCGACTATACGGCACCGCACCAAACTGCAATACAGTGGGGTAGACAAGAGGCAAATCAAGAACTGTTGCATGGCAACCTCGGCAAAAGGCAGCAAGAAAATATTTGGGCCTTTAAACTCTTGGGAGGGCCACGCGAAACCACAGAATGACGTCCCAAACTATATTATGAAAATACACTGCTGGCCACCGTAAATGCAACACCCTGAAGGAAGCATCCGAATCAAGTGAAATTTACACCATGAGTTTGCAGCTATGAGATATGCAACTGATTAGAAATTCAGCGCACGCGCACATCACGCGCGCCTGTGGCGCCACCTCATAGCGCCATTTAAGGCTTGGCGATTTCGACGAGTGTACGTTCGGCACGTGTGTTTACCTTGTGGTTGTTTCACAAGACGATCAGTTATGCCTCGTAGACAACAGCGAACATCTTTTGATCAAGTATCCGAGTTCGACAGAGGAAGGATAGTGGCTTACCGAGATTGTGTATTATCATACAGAGAAATCGCTGGTCGTGTTGGACGAAACCAAACAACTGTAATGCGGATATGTGACCGTTGGATGCAGGAGGGTACGACGGACCGACGTGGTCGATCGCATTCACCTCGGTGCACCACTGCACGTGCTGATAGGCAAATTGTGCGCATGGCAGTGACGGATCGCTCAGTGACATCCCGAACCATAGCACAGCACATTGCGTCTGTAACGCATCATCCAGTATCTGCGCGTACCATTCGACGCCGTTTACAGCAGAGTGGTCTGTCCGCAAGATGTCCATTGCTTCGTCTACCATTGACGCAGAACCACAGACGTCTCCGTCGCCAATGGTGTGATGACAGACGGATGTGGATGGCAGAATGGAATGACGTTGTCTTTACTGACGAGGCACGCTTCTGTCTGCAGCACCACGATGGTCGGATTCGAGTGTGGAGACACCGTGGAGAGAGGATGCTGGACAGCTGCATTATGCACCGCCACACTGGTCTTGCACCGGGAATTATGGTATGGGGCGGTATTGAATATTACTCTCGCACGCCTCTAGTACGCATTGCCGGTACTTTAAATAGCCGGCGCTACATATCCGAGGTGCTGGAGCCAGTTGTCCTTCCTTACCTTCAGGGCTCGGCCACAGCCATATTTCAACAGGATAATGCGCGACCACACGTGGCACGCATTGTCCAAAGGGTCTTCGTCAATAACCAGATTGAATTGCTTCCCTGGCCGGCTCGCTCTCCGGATCTTTCGCCGATAGAAAACATGTGGTCCATGGTTGCTCAACGAGTGACCCAGATTACATCCCCAGCTGCCACACCAGATGATCTTTGGCAACGTGAGGAAGCTACTTGGGCTGCTGCACCCCAGGAACACATCCAACGTCTCTTTGACTCAATGCCGAGACGTGTGGCAGCGTTGATCTCCAACAATGGCGGCTACTCTGGCTACTGATTCTGCTACAGAGTCAATAAAACAGTGTGAAATCTCTAAAAATGTATGATACGTCCGATGAGTGGCAAACAATTAACTGTCAAATTTCAGTGCGAGAAAAGTCAGTCACCAAACTTTTCTTATTTTGACGTTGGCTTACCAATGATTTGAACCTATCTCACTTCTGAAGATGACTGTATAAACAGTCGAAACCGGTGAAGTGAACCAAATAAAAGTTTTCTTGTGCAGCTGACGACTGACTTCTTATCTTTGTGGAAATAATTTTGTGCTGTGATTGTTGTTGTTTATCTGGTCTTTACCACATGATCCCAGTCATAACCTGTTTCTTTTAACATTTTCTGATTTCTGTAGTGCAACTGACTCCGAAAGTGAGGATGGTGATATTCTGCAGCTGCTGAACTACAGGTATGAACGAAATCACAAAATTGTCTATTATAACATGTAGTAATATGTGGACGAGTGAATATGTATACATATAAATTTTATCCAGAAGTAGAAATGAACCTGACTTATGTGTGCATAAATAATTAATATTTCTCATTGTACTACAGGGAAAAATTTGTGAACGGTCCTATATCAATTCTGAAATAAAACGTACTTACTTTGTTGAGAGTTTTCCGTCTTCATCGCTTTCATCGCTGTCTTATGCCATCTTCCCCTGGATTCCATGCCTTGTAGTAAAAAATTTTTTAGAGAAGAACCACATGTATTTTTTGCGCAGCTTCTTGTGTTATCTCCTGAAACGTGATTTTAAACTTTATATTTTTTGCTTGTCGTGTTCTGACATTTCGTATTTTTTGGACAAATGCTCCTTAGGATGCCTCCTTTTGGGCAATCTTGGACTGTCACACCCCAAAGACACGGGAGGAGCTAAAAATCTTCAACTATTTCCAGTGTAATTTTCATGGTAAGCAAGCGGAGACTGGTTCGGGAAATTGACAGACTACAATAAGTCGCATAACGTTGTCGCATATTCACCGTTTCGACGGGGAAACTGAGAAATGCGACTTTTGTATCGCGACGTTCGCGGAACATGAAAAAAATGTCGCGGAACAGTCCTGAAACTTGTCCCGCGAGTGGTGTGCCCCTACTTTGTCGTTAGGTGTGCACGAGGATTAAAATACTTAATGTTGTGTCGGCAGTCATTTCATACACAGCGATTATTATCAGACGGTGATACTATTAGGCACTCTCCTCGCCAGACGCCACTCAGTTTTGGTCGCCACCTAGACGGCGCTCATAAACTGCAAACTGTCTACACTTCCGCCATCAGACGTTGCAATGTTCCGCGTATGTAGGCGGGCTAATCGCCCGCCCAGTATTGGTACGAGGCAAGATGAATTTGTTACATAGCTGCACGCTAGCGGGCCCAGGGCTCAGGGTGTGCCGTAGCAGGTTCGGCTAGGTGACCGGTACAGGCCAGTCCAGGTAAAACGACGAGCAGAAGCGTCAGAAATGGATAAACCCCAAATCTGGAAATTTGGACGGCTGTTGCTCACATGGATTTTGTGCGGGAGATGCACCAAAACCGGCCAGAAAACCTGAAATATGGCTTCTTACAGCTCTTTGAGCATCTATAAGTATTTACAGTCAAATATTAAAGCAAATCTGAATATGTAACTTCCTGGCAGGTTTAAACTGTGTGCCGGAACGAGACTCGAACTCTGGACCTTTACCTTTCGCGGGCAAGTGCTCTACCAACTGAGCTACCCTAGCACGACTCACGACCCGCCCTCACAGCTTCAATCCTGCCAGTACCTCGTCTCCTACCTTCCAAACTTCACAAAAGCTCTCCTGCGAAACTTGCAGAACTAGCGCTCCTGGAAAAAAGGATACTGCGGAGCCATGGCTTAGCCACAGCTGAAATTTTCACTCTGCAGCGGAGTGTGCACTTGCCCGCGAAAGGCAATGTCCCGAGTTCGAGTCTCGGTCCGGCACACATTTCAACCTGCCAGGAAGTTTCATATCCTTTCTTCCAGGAGTTCTAGTTCTTCAAGTTTCGCAGGAGAGCATCTGTGAAGTTTGGAAGGTAGAAGGCGAGGTACTGGCTGAATTACAGCTCTCAGGAGGGATCGTCAGTGGTTCATGTGTAGCTCACCTGGTAGAGCACTTTCCCGGAAAGGCAAAAGTCACGTGTTCGAGTCTCGGTTCGGTACACAGTTTCAACCTGCCAGGAAGTTTCATATCAGCGCACACGCCGCTGCAGAGCGAAAATTTCATTCTGGAAATTTGAATATATTTTCGATTTCAGAAGATTGAGGCACATCCAATGACACAACAATATTTTCAATATTTTTAAAACTGCAGAATTTAATATTTTATATTGAATAAACATGCTCACTGTGAAACTCTGAATCAACAACTTTTAAACGCTTCACTCGATTTCAACAACCGATATCTCTGATTAAAGCATTGCATAATAGCTATCATTCCTGAAAGCTACTCATCTGTATCTGCTTTATTTATTGTCTTATGACGTCTTTTATATCTTTTTCTCAGAACATCGTATTTTCTAGTTACACATCAAACGAATACAGCATGATTACCTTACACGGTGTAATGCTTGTGTAGTTATTTAATGAACAGTTTCCTATTTTGTCAGTTCATTTAAATGTTGATTGTAAGTGCTATTAAAAATCATGGTTAATTTAAGAAATGGTCAGCTGCATGTATTAGCTGACATGATTATTTAAAAGAATGCCAGAAGACGCTTCTTTTAAAATAATGCCAGAAGACGCTTCTGACACGAACTCATAAATAATTACCTGAACAGTATTTAACGACAGTTTGACTAATTCAGTCCAGGAAGTGGTCTAGTTCAGTCAAATCATTTTTTAGAACCTAAGAACGATGTATTTTTTGTTGGGATGGCCTTCAGCCAATGGAAAAGTAGCCTGTAGCGGACCACTATGGGAGTCAAATTGAGCCTTTGACTTTTCGAATGAAGGTCTCAAGAGAGTGATTCTGGACACCTGGATGCTCGTGCTGGAAGCAGGCAAATCTACCTATGGTACCGGATGACATTTGATCGAGTGAGTGACAGATACTGGGCGGTGAAAGGCCGCTATGAGACTTCAGTTTTTGAGGGCATTTTACTTGGAGATCTGCTGGCTGATAGACCTGCCTCAGGAACTACATTTGCATGTCATTTGTTGGTCGTGTCGGTGATAGAGTCTCGGCAGTGAACGGTCGCTGCGAAACTCCAACTTTTGAAGGTCTGAACGTGCATCAATATAGGACTCTAACTTTTTGCGCTTGTATAAGGGAATAGACAGAGTATGAATTGCTGTTCTTTGTATTACATGTATTAGTTTTGTGAATCATCATGTTGAACTCTGAACTGTTTTGAGCTGATGAATATTTCATGTACTGTGATCACCAAATGGACTAAGTTTTCACGTGTCCTTGATTACAGTTTAGTTTGGGGTTTTTGCTACCATTCTTGTAACGTAACTTTGCCGCATTTGATAAGGGTGTTTTCTGTCTGTATTGTGAATGAATTTCGCAGGCCACTTCCTTATTATTTGAGATAGACTTCCTTGAATAAACAGTATTCAACACAATGCTCTGTCGTCTATATTCAATTAAAGACGTTAGAATAGAACCCTTTTTATCAAATTATTAAGTTTTATTTTGTATTTCTGTGTATTTTATTAACTCGTAATCCTGGTCATTGGATAGACTATTTGATTGCAGGATCACAGCTTATTATTTGCAGCGAATTAGCTGCGGGTGATGAAAGCAAACGTGTGTGGCTCGACACTATGACTACATCGAGGTATTCTTTTTAAACAGCCCAAGTACCTAAAGAACGAGTAACCACACGTAAAGACGCAACTGGTTTGCTCGTATAGGATGCCGTTTAGAAGGGCAACTACATTAGCAATAACCGATAGGTACCGTCGCAACCTTCTACATGTACATATATACTCCGCTACCACCAAGCGGTGTGTGGCGGAGCGCACAATTCGCGTCAAAGTCATATTTCCCCCCTCTATTCCACTCGCGGATCGCACGGGGGAAAAATGACTGAACGCCTCAGTACGAGTTCTAATTTCCCTTATCTTTGAATGATGATAATTGCGCGATTTGAAAGTTGTTGGTAGTAATATATGCTCTACATCCTCGGCAAAGATCGGATTTCGGAATTTAGTGAGCAGCCCATTTCGTTACCGCGTCGTCTATCTGCAAGTATGTGCCACTTTCAATGACATTTGTAAAGCTCTCGCGATGGCTGAATGTACCAGTCACGAATATTGACGCTCTTCTTTGGACCTTCTCAATCTCTTGAAGCAGACCCAATTGGTAAGGGTCCC
This sequence comes from Schistocerca nitens, assembly GCF_023898315.1. Lineage (NCBI taxonomy): Eukaryota > Metazoa > Arthropoda > Insecta > Orthoptera > Acrididae > Schistocerca > Schistocerca nitens. The sequence continues at coordinate 991,077,579 of NC_064614.1, read as the reverse complement.
ATACAGATGAACAATACTCTAAGACTGGACGAACTAACGTATTGTAAGCAATTTCCTTTGTTGAAGGACTGCATCGCTTCAGGATTCGACCAATAAACCGCAATCTAGAGTTTGCCACGCCCGTTTCTTGTGTAGTCTGATCATTCCATTTGAGATCATTTCGAATAGTCACACCCAGATGCTTGACGGATGCTACCGCTTTCAAAGATGGACATTTATTTTGTACTCGTACATTAATGGGGATTTTCTCCTTGTTATACGCAGTAGGTACACTTACTAATATTGAGAGATAACTGCCAGACATTACACCACGCATTTATTTTCTGCAAATCCTCGTTGATTTGTTCACAACTTTCGTGTGATACTACTTTCCTGTAGACTACAGCATCACCCGCAAACAGTCTAATGCGACTGCCAATACCATCAACCAGATCGTTTATGTAAATCGTAAAAAGCAGCAGACCTATTACGCTGCCCCGGGGCACACCTGAAGTTACGCTTGTTTCTGTTGAAGTCACCCCGTTCATGACGACATACTGCTCTCTGTCTGTTAGAAAACTTTCTATCCAATCGCATATGGCATCGGATAGACCGTAAGCGCGCACTTTTTGGAGCAAACGACACTGCAGGACTGAGTCGAACGCCTTCACATACATAGTTCGATACATCCGCCTATAGTTATGCCGACCGCCACAGAGGACGCTGAGACGTGGAACTACTTCCCTCTGGCAAAACAGTGCGCACGTGGGCATCATTCCGCTAGTCGGTGATAAATGCAGGTGCGCCGCACACAATTAGATCAGTCCGCACAGTTCCAGTTCTCTCAGTTCAACAGTTGCCTACAATTCCAGCGACGCCTGTCATCTGTTGCCACTGTAGATAGCCAGCCTGTGACAGAAAGACACTAACGCCGTGTATCTATGCGATACCGAGCGAGGTGGCGCAGTGGTTAGACACTGGACTCGCATTCGGGAGGACGACGGTTCAATCCCGCGTCCGGCCATCCTGATTTAGGTTTTCCGTGATTTCCCTAAATCACTCCAGGCAAATGCCGGGATGGTTCCTCTGAAATGGCACGGCCGAATTCCTTCCCCATCCTTCCCTAATCCGATGAGACCGATGACCTCGCAGTCTGGTCTCCTTCCCCGAAACCAACCAACCAACCAACCAACCAACCTATGCGATATCCAAATCAAAGCCATACTTATAAACTGTTAGATACCGCACTCAGTCCAGGCTGAACTTCTATAGATTAGATAATTCGGCCGGCGTTGTGGCCGAGCGGTTCTAGGCGCTTCAGTCCGGAACCGCGCTGCTGATACGATCGCAGTTTCGAATCCTGCCTCGGGCATGGATGTGTGTGATGTCCTTAGATTAGTTAGGTTTAAGTGTGTGTGTGAAATCTTATGGGACTTAACTGCTAAGGTCATCAGTACCTATGCTTACACACTACTTAACCTAAATCATCCCTCCGCCGGGATCAGCCGCACAGTCCATGACTGCAGCGCCTTAGACCGCTCGGTTAATCTCGCGCGGCTAGGTTTAAGTAGTTCTAAGTCTAGGGGATTGATGACCTCAGATGTTAAGTCCCATAGTGCTTAGACCATTTGAACCATTTTGAGATAATTCGCTTTCAGTGTCTTATCTTATGTTAACGTGTAGGACTTGGAATACACAGCGACGCATCTTATCGCTCTAACCTGAGTTTTTCATTGTACACATCTAATTTTATGTTGCTCATATTACTTGTTTAACGATGATGATGATGTATGGTTTGTGGTACTTGTTTAAGATCTAACCTACTGTGAGCACATCTGTTGCTAGCTGTCTTGTACAGGAAAAATTATTGTGTATTTATATACGTAATTACTTGGCCTTCGGTAGCTAACGACCATCTAGCCAGCTAAAAAATAAATAACTGACGTAGATTACAAAACATAAATTGATGATATAACAGTGATACGTGTGTAACATACAGCTTTAGAAGTTGCTGTTGGCTGACATGAACGTAAGATATTTTCCAAAAGTTTTGGTAATTTAAAGGAAAAGATAGAAGAGCAATATAGCAACATTAAAGATCAACAATGGTGTAGTGGCACAAATATAAATAAAGATGTAAATGTACTGTAACAGAGGTGTCGGACATACTGTGTAAAAATTTTACACGGTAGTTTAAAAGAGTTAATTTTTATGGGGTAGTAGGGGGTTTGCTTCTTACTACGTTGGATGTTGGGTATCAGTCTAGATTGGGTGAATACAGCACTTAAAATGCTAAAGTAACCGATTTTTAGGCCTTGTTGCAGTGGGCGAACGATCGAGTATTTTAATGTTTTAGCATTTTAAGTATTTTATAAGGCTACACGACAGTACAGCGAGAGGAATTCCACTGACAGAAATGACAACACTGTATTTCCTAAGTGGAATCAACAGCTATATTAGAACTAACTGACAGGAAATCACGAAGATTGTTATGAACAGATTTTTCAGTCTATCAACTGTGTCCCCGCTATTAATGCTATATCTAACAAGACCCCATCGATACCTGTGTGCCTATCGAACGATACCGATAGGCTCACGTCGCGCATTTCGCAGAGCTGCAACGCCCCCATCAGGCGTTTCGTGGTTCGGAGTCCCTTTCAAGGCGCCACCGCTTTGCACAGAGGCCTCCTGCAGCCATGTGGCGATAAATCAGCGGCGTTGTGGAGAACACGTGACACGCTCGCTGCACAGACGCCCCGTCGAGATATTCGGGCGAGACAATGGTGAGCTTTGTAGGTCGGCTTGTGTAGTATTTGTTCCACGAGCGGCGAATATTATACCTCCTAGAGCCCACAGTGTTTGTCTACCATGCTGCGCTATACACCAGCTTGGCGGTCAGCTTGGCGAAATCCTCGGCCAGCTACAAGCACGGAATTACTGAGCCACATAGCAGGGGGATGATATAAGCTGCACGAGACTGCAGTAGTACAGGCTGCTATATTAAATCTCAGGTCACTTAAAGAGGTTACCGTTATTGCAGTAGGATTTTGGAACATATACCGTGTTCGAATATTACGAATTATCCCGATGAAAACGACTTATTGACACAAAGTAAGCACGGATTCAGAAAATATCGTTCTTGTGCAACACAATTAGCTCTTTATTCTCATGAGTGAGTGAGTGCTGCCGACATGAGATCTCAAATTATTTCTAAATTTCCAGAACGCTTTTGATACCGTTTGTCAGAAGTGACTGATAATTAAATTGCGTGCCTATAGAATCTCGTCCTAGTTGTGCGATTGCATTTTCCTTCCAGTAAGGTAACAGTTCGAAGTAACTAACGAAAAGTCATCGAAAACACAGAAGTGATATATGGCGTCCCCAAAGCCAATGTTATAGACCCACTGCTGTTCCTGATGCACATAAACGACATAGGAGACAGTTTGAGCAGATATATTACGCTATTTTCAATGATACCATCTAGTGAAGTCATCAGAATTGCAGAATAATTTAGAATAAATACTTGTATGGTGCAAAGAATGGCAGTTGAGCCTAAATAATGAAAAGAAGAATACTGAAAGGGATTAGCGGCAAGTCCGTAACACGGTAAATCACACAAATCTAAAAGCTGTCAACTAAATGCCTGGGGGCAACAACTAAGAACAACTTAGAGTGGAACGATCACATATACTATGTGATCAAAAGTATCCGGACACCCCCAACAACATATGTTTTTCATATTAGGTGCATTGTGCTACCACCTTCTACCAGGTACACCATATCAGCGACCTCAGTAGTCATTAGACATCGTGAAAGAGCAGAATGGGGCGTTCCGCGAAACTCACGGACTTCGAACGTGGACAGCTGATTGGGTGTCACTTGTGTCATACGTTTGTACGCGAGATTTCCACATTCCTAAACGTTCCTAGGTCCACTGTTTCCGATGTGATAGTGAAGTGGAAACGTGAAGGGACACGTACAGCACAAAAGCGTACAAGCTGACCTCGTCTGTTGATCGACAGAGACTGCCGACAGTTGAAGAAGGTTGTAATATGTAATAGGCAGACATCTATCCAGATCTTCACACAGGAATTCCAAACTGCATCAGGATCCACTGCAAGTACTGTTACAGTTAGGCGGGAGGTGAAAAACTTGAATTTCGTGGTCGAGCGGCTGCTCATAAGCCACACATCACGCCGGTAAATGCCAAACGACGCCTCAATTGGTGTAAGGAGCGTAAACACTGGACTATTGAACAGTGGAAAAACGTTGTGTGGAGTGACAAATAACGGTACACAATGTGGCGATCCGATGGCGAATGCCCTGTGAACGTCATCTGCCAGCGTGTGTAGTGCCATCAGTAAAATTCGGAGGCGGTAGTGTTGTGGTGTGGTCGTGTTTTTCATGGAGGGGGCTTACACACCTTGTTGTTTTTCGTGGTACTATCACAGCACAGGCCTAAATTGATGTTTTACGCACCTTCGTGCTTCCCACTGTTGAAGAGCAATTCGAGGATGGCGATTGCATCTTTTAACACGATCGACCCTATGTCGGAGTGGTTAGACGACAATACATCCCCGTAATGGACTGGCATGCACAGAGTACTGACCTGAATCCTATAGAAAACCTCTGACATGTTTTGGTCCGCCGACTTCGTGCCAGGCCTCACCGACTGACATCGGTACCTCTCCTCAGTGCAGCACTCCGTGAAGAATGGGCTGCCATTCCCCAGGAAACCTACCAGCACCTGATTGAACGTACACCTGTGAGAGTGGAAGCTGTCATCAAGGCTAATGGTGGACCAACACCATAATGAATTCCAGCATTACCAATGGGGGGCGCTACGAACTTGTTAGTCATTTTCAGCCTGGTGTCCGGATACTTATGATAAATTAATGTGAATAATGTTGTGGTGACTGCAAATCAAAGAATGCGTTTTATTGGCAGAACACATAGAAGGTGCAATACGTCTACTAAAGAAAAGGGGAGACAGTGTCATGGATATGATAAGCGAGTTGGACTGGCAGGCATTAAAACAAAGGCAGTTTTCGTGGCGGCGAGAGCTTCTCACGAAATTTCGATCAAATTTGTCGTCTGAATGCGAAACACTTTATTGACGCCAACGCTCGAAGACAAAAATGATCACTGTAATAAGGTAAGATAAACTACAGCTCTCACTGAAAGATGTAAGTGTTCTTTTTTCCCGCCGCTATTGCAGAGTGGAACAGTACATACAGGGTGTTTCAAAAATGACCGGTATATTTGAAACGGCAATAAAAACTAAACGAGCAGCGATAGAAATACACCGTTTGTTGCAATATGCTTGGGACAACAGTAAATCTTCAGGCAGACAAACTTTCGAAATTACAGTAGTTACAATTTTCAACAACAGATGGCGCTGCGGTCTGGGAAACTCTATAGTACGATATTTTCCACATATCTACCATGCGTAGCAATAATATGGCGTAGTCTCTGAATGAAATTACCCGAAACCTTTGACAACGTGTCTGGCGGAATGGCTTCACATGCAGATGAGATGTACTGCTTCAGCTGTTCAATTGGATTCTGGCGGTACACCTGGTCTTTCAAGTGTCCCCACAGAAAGAAGTCACAGGGGTTCATGTCTGGCGAATAGGGAGGCCAATCCACGCCGTCTCCTGTATGTTTCGGATAGCCCAAAGCAATCACACGATCATCGAAATATTCATTCAGGAAATTAAAGACGTCGGCCGTGCGATGTGGCCGGGCACCATCTTGCATAAACCACGAGGTGCTCGCAGTGTCGTCTAAGGCAGTTTGTACCGCCACAAATTCACGAAGAATGTCCAGATAGCGTGATGCAGTAATCGTTTCGGATCTGAAAAATGGGCCAATGATTCCTTTGGAAGAAATGGCGGCCCAGACCAGTACTTTTTGAGGATGCAGGGACGATGGGACTGCAACATGGGGCTTTTCGGTTCCCCATATGCGCCAGTTCTGTTTATTGACAAAGCCGTCCAGGTAAAAATAAGCTTCGTCAGTAAACCAAATGCTGCCCACATGCATATCGCCGTCATCAATCCTGTACACTATATCGTTAGCGAATGTCTCTCGTGCAGCAATGGTAGCGGCGCTGAGGGGTTGCCGCGTTTGAATTTTGTATGGCGCATGAGACGATACGTGGACATTGGCGTCATTTGGACCGCAGCTGCAACACGGCGAACGGAAACCCGAGGCCGCTGTTGGATCACCTGCTGCACTAGCTGCGCGTTGCCCTCTGTGGTTGCCGTACGCGGTCGCCCTACCTTTCCAGCACGTTCATCCGTCACGTTCCCAGTCCGTTGAAATTTTTCAAACAGATCCTTTATTGTATCGCTTTTCGGTCCTTCGGTTACATTAAACCTCCGTTGAAAACTTCGTCTTGTTGCAACAACACTGTGTTCTAGGCGGTGGAATTCCAACACCAGAAAAATCCTCTGTTCTAAGGAATAAACCATGTTGTCTACAGCACACTTGCACGTTGTGAACAGCACACGCTTACAGCAGAAAGACGACGTACAGAATGGCGCACCCACAGACTGCGTTGTCTTCTATATCTTTCACATCACTTGCAGCGCCATCTGTTGTTGAAAATTGTAACTACTGTAATTTCGAAAGTTTGTCCGCCTGAAAATGTACTGTTGTCCCAAGCATATTGCAACAAACGGTGTATTTTTATCGCTGCTCGTTTAGTTTTTATTGCCGTTTCAAATACACCGGTCATTTTTGAAACACCCTGTATATAGTCCAAGTGGTTCGATGAACCCTCTGTAAAGCACTTAGGTGTACATAGCACGCAGATGTTGATTCTATACCGTGATTTTATCTAACGAACAGTTTTGCAAACAGACGCTTCAGAAGTGCTACCAACTTTCTCTGATTAATTTTTTACATGTTTTTATTCATTGCTATAGTTTCGCAAACTGTATTGGACGTTTACAGCTTTTGTAGTCTTAGGGTTCGTGATTGAATAGGTAGCGTCAGTCTATAGGGGTTAGCAAATAGATTCATTCGTTTCCACAAGACGTCTACACGAATGAAGAAAGAAACTAGCGGTGACATTACGCATTGCACTAAAAAGTTTTTATTTTAGAAAGAGCCACTGTGTTTTACAAGGGCACATCTTCTACATACATGAGCTTGGAGTACTTTTTAGATTAAGTTTAGGATAAAATTTTTCATTCATCTTTTACAAATGTTCAGCGTGCATTCCATCTGACTCACAAAAAACATACTGATTATAATCAAAATCGTCGCAGACTACCACGAAAAACTTTGCAGTTATCACCTTCACTGCTGTTGCCATCGCAGCGTCGCCGAGTTCACCCAAAGTTTTCAGATGGGGAGACGCATTGACGCAGTCTCATCTCGCCCCCCTTCCCTCCCTCCATGCCAAGTAAAAGAAAGAATTATTTACCTTGAGGCCTTGGAGATCACTGGTGTATCATGACATCCGTACATCCATTACGCTGTGGGAGTCTTTTGTAATTGTGGAAAAAGCCAGGTGCGTGATTAACACAAGAAAGGGCGTAAATATGTTCTCGTGAAACGACGTAAAATATACGTAGCTTCGGAGCTCGACTGTGGTATATGACTGCTGTCTTCCTTATACACTACTGGCCATTAAAATTGCTACACCAAGAAGAAATGCAGATGATAAACGGGTATTCATTGGACAAATATATTATACTAGAACTGACATGTGATTACATTTTCACGCAATTTGGGTGCATAGATCCTGAGAAATCAGTACGCAGAACAACCACCTCTGGCCGTAATAACGGCCTTGATACGCCTGGGCATTGAGTCAAACAGACCTTGGATGGCGTGTACAGGTACAGCTGCCCATGCAGCTTCAACCCGATACCACAGTTCATCAAGAGTAGTGACTGGCGTATTGTGACGTGCCAGTTGCTCGGCCACCATTGACTAGACGTTTTCAATTGGTGAGAGGTCTGGAGAATGTGCTGGCCAGGACAGCAGACGAACATTTTCTGTATCCAGAAAGGCCCGTACAGGACCTGCAACATGCGGTCGTGCATTATCCTGCTGAAATGTAGGGTTTCGTAGGAATCGAATGCAGGATAGAGCCACGGGTCGTAACACATCTGAAATGTAACGTCCACTGTTCAAGGTGCCGTCAATGAGAACAAGAGGTGACCGAGACGTGTAACCCCATACCATCACGCCGGGTGATACGCCAGTATGGCGATGACGAATACACGCTTCCAATGTCGCCAAACACGGATGCGACTATCATGATTCTGTAAACAGAACCTGGATTCATCCGAAAAAATGACATTTTGCCATTCGTGCACCCAGGTTCGTCATTGAGTACACCATCGCAGGCGCTCCTGTCTGAGATGCAGCGTTAAGGGTAACCGCAGCCATGGTCTCCGAGCTGATAGTCCATGCTGCTGCAAACGTCGTCGAACTGTTCGTGCAGACGGTTGTTGTCTTGCAAACGTCCCCATCTGTTGACTCAGGGATCGAGACGTGGCTTCACTATCCATTACAGCCATGCGGATAAGATGCCTATCATCTCGACTGCTAGTGATACGAGGCCGTTGGGATCCAGCACGGGGTTCCGTATTACCCTCCTGAACCCACCGATTCCATATTTCGCTAACAGTCATTGGATCTCGACAAGCCGGCCGTTGTGGCCGTGCGGTTCTAGGCGCTTCAGTCTGTAACCGCGTGACCGCTACGGTCGCAGGTTCGAATCCTGCCTCGGGCATGGATGTGTGTGATGTCCTTAGGTTAGTTAAGTTTAAGTAGTTCTAAGTTCTAGGGGACTGATGACCGCAGGTGTTAAGTTCCATAGTGCTCAGAGCCATTTGAATATATTTTTTTTTTTGATCTCGACAGACGCGAGCAGCAGTGTCGCGATACGATAAACCGCAATCGTGATAGGCTACACATGACCTTTATCAAAGTCGGAAACGTGATGGTACGCATTTCTTCTCCTTACACGAGGCATCACAACAACGTTTCACCAGGCAACGCCGGTCAACTGCTGTTTGTGTATGAGAAATCGGAAACTTTCCTCATGTCAGCACGTTGTAGGTGTCGCCATCAGCGCCAACCTTGTGTGAATGCTCTGAAAAGCTAATCATTTGCATATCACAGCATCTTCTTCCTTTCGGTTAAATTTCGCGTCTGTAGCACGTTATCTTCGTGGTGTAGCAATTTTAATGGCCAGTAGTGTATTATTGTGTTGTGGCGGTTCACTTGTCCATTTAAATGGAACTAGCCCCATCATCGAACACTAAATGTGAAACGAAATTGTTATCTTGACGGTCAGAATGAACTGACATTGTGTGAATGCTCTGAAAAGCTAATCATTTGCATATCACAGCATCTTCTTCCTTTCGGTTAAATTTCGCGTCTGTAGCACGTTATCTTCGTGGTGTAGCAATTTTAATGGCCAGTAGTGTATTATTGTGTTGTGGCGGTTCACTTGTCCATTTAAATGGAACTAGCCCCATCATCGAACACTAAATGTGAAACGAAATTGTTATCTTGACGGTCAGAATGAACTGACAACGAGATCTTGAACTACTTAAAACCATCCAGCCGCCTCTACCTCTCTTTCCTCAGCACCCACGACCGGGACAAGCTAACACGCCACCACTAATTATACAGGCATATCTGTAATTAACTGAATGGAAAAGGACATAGGCATCAGCGAGAGATAAGCACTAAATTCCAGTAAATTCTGGAACACTTTACTGACTTACCGGCCACAACCTTGCCCATTCCTTCATATCACCCACCCTGAGTAAAGTAAACCTTCTCCTTCCAGCGTCAAAGGTACTGCTCATTCCCGAAAAGCTTAACTTTGTCTTCTATTTGGCACTATATGTTCATGAATGTGTAAACACATCTTTTATTCCTGTTGCTCCCAACTCCAGTATGTACACTCCACATCACGAACTGGTCTGAGCACGTCAGCCATTGACACATTGTAAAAACCACTATTGCAAACAAACACGGCACAGCCCCTGGTGTCATTCCATCATTTAAAGCACCTTTCTAGAAACCCCTGCATAACACTACCCTTTATAACGATTTTGGTCCTGGGATGTAGAATAACTCGAAAATTCTCCGCTTCCTAAAACCCAAAAACCTCGCAGTGGTAACTGTTCCTGACGACCTGTTAGCCTTAAGTGAACAGCAAGGTCGTTGAATCCGTCTTCTCTAAACGCATCTTAAACAAACACTCCCTATCAGAAAATGTGGCTTCCACCTTCCGACAGTGATAAACTCCTGCGTTTAGTTCATTTCATATACCAACCATGCAGCAAATGCCGTCGCTCTATTTTCCTCTCCGTAGACATCGGAAAAGCTTACGTTCATGCCTAGCATTCTAGTTACTTACTCATTCTTATTTAGTCAGTTGCATACACCTACTTACACCCTTTCTAACAGTACATCTCATGTGACAATCAACAACACTCATCCCAGAATTTTCCAAACAAGTGCAACCGTTCCCAAAGGATCCTTCCTACCGTTGCTTATCTATCTGCTTTACACGATGACGTTCCAAAACCATCCACTCTTGCGTAACTCCTCCAATACGCTTGCGATACATTCTACCCTCTCTTCGTCCCAAACAAACCTCCAACTGCAACTCGACAGTTCACCTCCTAGTGTAAGAAGTAGTCCCGCAAAAATTCAGGCAAAATTGTAGGGTAAACCATCCATGTATTTCCTGTCTCAGACTCCTATCTCGCAATCCAAAATCGTCCAATACACCTAATTAAAAACACATTTATTTTAACAGAATGGGATGACATAAATTTATAACCTAAGACATCACAAAGGTACTTAATGAATCATAATTAAGCACATGTGACGCCCGATGATGGTGTCGGGAATCTCACCGTATAAGAAACAATGTAACATCGTAGCGACAGTTTTGACCATACTTACGTACTTACGTCTAGGTGCTACAGTTGTAAAAATTATGAGAATACATTTATTGTGAACATGATTTCAGCTCCACTGGATGTATTCTTTTACTCTTGTGGCCAGCCACGTGGAGGAAGGTGTTTCCTAGGCGAGTGCGATGTGGTCGTGCATTATCCTGTTGAAAGACCAACACATCGCCCAAATCTTGACTGTAAGCCTTGACGATTGGGTGGAGGATCCCCTCCCGATACTGCACAGCTCTCAAATCAGCCTCGATACCAATGACAGGCGGCCGACACCAGCACACGATAACAGTGCGAGACTGCATCCTTGACTGATATATTGGTACCTGACTACATCCATAATCTTCTGTGACGTTCATAAGGTGACAGACGAATCCTGCGATTACAGTGAAGAGCTCGACCCCACTGTTCCTGGTTCAGTGCCAGGTGTTCCATAGCTCACGTTCTCCAGCATCACGTTGTTGGAGGTTTGTACTGTCGTTCATTTTGGCGCTGCTTGGCTAAAGTTCAAAGGGCAGTCATAAAGTTTCCGTCTGATGGCGCTGCTGCATCTGTGGCTATGTAAGCACCGATCTTTAGGCAGCGGATCAGTGTGGTCTTCGTGTCTTTCCAACGTGCGTGCAGTAAATGCGGACGCGTGAACTGTGACGACCTATTACCAAATGCACCCAAACAGGAACAACGTGCTGTTATTCTTGTCTTCGCTGCCGGAGCAAACACCGGTAGACATCTGTCGGAGAGTGAAGAATGAGTATGGGGCAGCATGTCTGTCGAAAACCACCGTTGTAGAATGGTGCTCCTGGTTCCGTGCTGTTGGCGTTTAGACACAAGGCGCTGCATGTTGGCATGTTGCAAATGTTGTAACACAGAAGTTACGCCGACTCAAGTGGGACACAGTCCAGCACCGGCCCAATTGTCCTGAGATCTCAGGACGCAATAGTCACGCCTTCAGGCCCTTAGGAAAGGTCTTGAAGGGTTGACGATTCCTGTCGGACGAGGATGTGAAGGCTTTTCATGCAGCTGGACACGATGTTTTACAGAACCTACTACGTCGGTGGGACGATTGCCTCGATACCTAGGGAAATTTTACGTGATTGGCATTTTTAATTAATAAAATCCAGTATTTGAGAAAGGACATGTTATCATTTAGTAGTTTTCCTTAGATTTCACAATAATAGAAGAGGACAACAATGAGTTCCATCCCCCATGAACCATGGACCTTGCCGTTGGTGGGGAGGCTGGCGTGCCTCAGCGATACAGATAGCCGTACCGTAGGTACAACCACAACGGAGGGGTATCTGTTGAGAGGCCAGACAAACGTGTGGTTCCTGAAGAGGGGCAGCAGACTTTTCAGTAGTTGCAAGGGCAACAGTCTGGATGATTGACTGATCTGGCCTTGTAACACTAACCAAAACGGCCTTGCTGTGCTGGTACTGCGAACGGCTGAAAGCAAGGGGAAACTAAGGCCGTAATTTTTCCCGAGGGCATGCAGCTTTACTGTATGATTAAATGATGATGGCGTCCTCTTGGGTAAAATATTCCGGAGGTAAAATAGTCCCCCATTCGGATCTCCGGGCGGGGACTACTCAAGAGGATGTCGTTATCAGGAGAAAGAAAACTGGCGTTCTACGGATCGGAGCGTGGAATGTCAGATCCCTTAATCGGGCAGGTAGGTTAGAAAATTTAAAAAGGGAAATGGATAGGTTAAAGTTAGATATAGTGGGAATTAGTGAAGTTCGGTGGCAGGAGGGACAAGACTTCTGGTCAGGTGACTACAGGGTTATAAACACAAAGTCAAATAGGGGTAATGCAGGAGTAGGTTTAATAATGAATAGGAAAATAGGAATGCGGGTAAGCTACTAAAAACAGCATAGTGAACGCATTATTGTGGCCAAGATAGATACGAAGCCCACACCTAGCCGGCCGGAGTGGCCGTGCGGTTCTGGGCGCTACAGTCTGGAACCGAGCGACCGCTACGGTCGCAGGTTCGAATCCTGCCTCGGGCATGGATATGTGTGTTGTCCTTAGGTTAGTTAGGTTTAATTAGTTCTAAGTTCTAGGCGACTGATGACCTTAGAAGTTAAGTCGCATAGTGCTCAGAGCCATTTGAAGCCCACACCTACTACAGTAGTACAAGTTTATATGCCAACTAGCTCTGCAGATGACGAAGAAATTGAAGAAATGTATGATGAAATAAAAGAAATTATTCATAAGGAAATGTATGATGAAATAAAAGAAATTATTCATAAGGAAAATAAGAAGGCGAGTGAGGAAACAACAAAATTTTATGAGGAAACAAAAAAGTTCTATCAGGAAATGAAAAATGATTATCAGATTCTAACTAATGCGATTAGTAATTTGCGAACGGAACTCACCAGCTCATTTGAACAAAAGCACGATGAGCTCCGAAAGGCTGGCCGCTGTGGTCGAGCAGTTGTAGGCGCTTCACTCCGGAACCACGCGGCTGCTACGGTGGCAGGTTCTAATTCTGCCTCGGGCATGGATGTGTGTGATGTCATTAGGTTAGTTTGGTTCAAGTAGTTCTAAGTCTGGGGACTGATGTCCTCAGATGTTAAGTTCCATAGTGCTTAGAGCCATTTGAACAATTTTTTTTTGAGCTCCGAAAAGAATGTCAAGACAAACATGAGGCCATTTGGCAGCGAAATTACAGATATTAAAATACAAGTTAATGGACGGTTGAGGCAAACGGAAAATTCTGTTAGAAAAGTTAATGACAAAATGAAGGCTCAAAATGACGAAATCGTCAACATTAAAAGTTCTTGTAAAGCGAACATATAGTCGACAATTAAGATGGTTAAGGCGTACAAACGCAGTGTGATGAACGAAGTGATAATATAGATTATATACGACAAAAAGTAACAAACAACGACACACTGCCAAAAGGAATTAGGAAAGAAATTTTTCATAATGAAATTAATGCAGTATTACGTGAACCAGATAGCAGTATTGTTGGTTTGACGCAAATAATCGTTGACAATGGACTGAGTGGTCGAAAACTTCATGACTATGAACCGAAACAAGGCATCCACGCAGTTGCATTCATTAAACAAGTCAATCGTTCGTTTCCAGGTCATTATACGCAACGTGCTGAAATAGATACTTGCGTCAGCCACATGAAGGGTGACGCACATATTCGGGGTATAAGTGCATCCAACAATTAAACCATGTATAAAGAATTTGAAACAGCATTTTTGAACAAATTTTGGTCGAAAGAAAAACATTGCGATGTAAAATCAAAAATCCTTACACCGCCGAATTATGCAAGACATCACGGTACAATGCGTGAATTTATGCAAGGGTACTGGAACGACAATGCATACTTGGACGATCCCGTGAAAGAAGAAGAGCTGATGCTTATATTAATCCAGAAATTACCATTTTTGGTGAGCACTCACGCCACAGTTAACAATGGAGCAAGTACGTTTGCTAATCGAGCGAATGGAAGGGCTCAGTGCCAAACGGGAACAACGTGAGCGAAACAGTAATAATAATTACCCGAATCATCATAACGTCCATCGCACGAAGAAATTCCAAGTTACGTACGACCGATAGTACTTGATCGCCGAGAAAATGATAGACACAGAAGAAACGGATACAATGTACAAGACGAGTTCAGATCAAATAATCCGCCGAACAGGCCACACAATGACAGGCAGAGGACAGTATTGATCGCCAAAGCGTGCATGAAGGCGTGATCGCAGTCAGCGAGGTTCTGAACAGTTAAACTAGGCTAAGTTTCTGAGACGACCCGCTCCGAAACTCTGTCAGAAGGACAAGGATCGAATATTATGATAAATGCCATCAAGTGTGAACATTTCACTTCTCTGACCTCTACTACATCTAAATTGAGCCTTACCATTTCCCTTCTCAGATTTTCTAGCTTCTCTACCATGTTCTAGCTTCTTACATTCCACGTCTCAATCCGTAGAGTGTTGTCATTTGGTTGGATTTTCAATCATTTTCTCATGTCACCTCCCTTGGCAATCCCCTCCTGGAGATCCTAATGGGGGACTATTCAGGAATCTTTTCCAATGGAGATATCGTCATTACACTTTTTCAATTACAGGCCACATGTTCTGTGGTTACACCACTCTCCGCTCCTCCGCCCACTTTGACAAGGCCATTGGCAGAATGAAGGTGACTTCTTATGCTGGAAGTCTTTGGCCACCAATACTGACTATAAATCAAAATTTATGCAGTGGTGGGTTTTGAACCCAGGGCTGAGGACGTTCTGATTACTAATCGCAGCCGCTATACCTAGACAATGTGTGTAATTATCAGATGACAACGAAGTTTGGTAGATATACTAATGCATTATTATGGTCCTGCGTTATGCTGGAAAAAAAATTAGTTCGAATTTTGAGCACCACGTGCAAATCTGGCGCTGTACTGCATCTCATCTCTGGTGCTCATAGTGAACAAATTGTGTAAACAGTAGTCAATAATAAAATAATTACGATGCCTCTCTCACTTGTTGGATTTTTTCTGATCATGTCCCATTCCCAATCCATTTCATATAAAAACATTTCTATACGCCTTTCTTGCATCTACAGCGTGAGATTTTCACATTATTGCCAAAATTGAAACTAATTTTTTCTGTCATAAATATGTTCCACATTATCGCATCGGAATATCTACGTAGTTTTGCTGCCACATGATAATTACAGCCCACACTGGATCTCTGTAAGCAGTTTAATTATAACCACGTGGTACATTCGATACATCTTAGGTTCCAGTTTGGGATGGCTGCCTCTTGGATTATTTTGGGGAGATTTCTTCAACAGTTTTCTTAATCTGCTGAAAATGAGTGACAACAAACTTAATAAGTCATCACAAAACAGACTGACTCTGATCTATCTTCGTACCACAGTTGCACAAGGACTCTCTGTGAGTGTTTTAGGAATTTGGTGTTGAACCTGCGGCCTGCAAGGTAGGAAGATACCATATCATGCATACAGAGTTCAGAAGAGTACAGCAGTACAATAGTGATGCAATCAGACAATGATCTCAATGTCGGTTCCACTAAACTTCCTGTACAGGAAAAGTTATCACTAACAGAAATAAGTGTACATGTTCAGGATTAACTATATGTTAGCAAAAAATTTAAATCTTAGATTTTCGTTATCAAGGTATATTTTTTCTCTAAGTATGACTTCATAATATCATCATTATAATACGCACAGGAGGGTAAAATATTGATATTGGGTGTTCCCAACTGTGAAGCGAAATTTCTAACTATTCTAAATGTCTGGGGGTCGATAAAATATAAATTAAATACAATATGGCCAGATATATCAATTACGTTAAAATACACAATTAAAATAACCAATTAATGAGGAGGTTAGTAAACAGCAATCAGAAATAAGTACACAATTAAAACACTTCAATAACGTTAGGGTACAAAGCATGCTACAGTGGCTGATCAGTTCTTTCCGTTAAATCAGATATGTCACGTTTCTGCTTCAATTAAGCTCAACAATAGTGAATATGGTTGAATATACGAAAAAATGGGAGAGATGGAGACGACCGCATTTCTGAGTATCAATTGAGCTTCACTTGCTGGTGTAGTGTGAGCGTGCGTGTTTACCTTTCATTGGGCCGGCCGTTGTGGCCGAGCGGTTCAGGCGCTGCAGTCTGGAACCGCGCTGCTGCTTCAGTCGCAGGTTCGAATCCTGCCTCGGGCATCGATGTGTGTGATGTCCTTAGGTTAGTTAGGTTTAAGTAGTTCTAAGTCTAGGGGACTGATGACCTCAGATGTTAAGTCCCACGGTGCTTAGAGTCATTTTTGAACCTTTCATTGGCGGTGGCAGTGGCGGCTGTCGGCGCAAGCTGTGAACCTGTTCTAAATCTCTCTCGACTGATAAACTCCAGTTGGATAGATTTCCTACGTCTTCAGTGAAGCTGTGACTCCTAGTTGTTCCCTAGCTAATTGGCGTTGTACACGCTATTTGGCTGGAAGAGTGCATATGTCGTTGCCCTCAAATCACTCGCAAGCGTTAACTCTCAGTGCTCAGTGCCATTCTCTGCACTGGGAGACTTTGTAGTTTAACTCCTTGCGAATTAAGACGAGCCTGTGAACATGTCTTCACATAATGACTCTCGCAATCGTTTCAGCGCAGTGTGAGTCGCCTTGCTCAAACACTCGACTATTTTCTTCAAGAGAAAGAGCAAACTTCTGCTATGTAATGCTGAGATAAATAGCTTTTTCTTTCATGCAGGTTTTAACACAGGTGAGTCACCATTGTTTTGAATTGGGTTTCTCCAGACGTTTATCTGCCATCACCAGCCGTGTTTCCGTAGCAAGGCTTTCTGAAGGGTCATTGTTAAAAGCAGGGACGAGGGCGGCTTTTGCCGACAGCCTGTGCAGTGGCTCTGGCGTGTGGGTTGCGGCTTAACATTGGGATGGTGTTGCTGTTATAAAATTTTCCTTCCCTCAGACCTGCATCTCGTAGCTCAGGTCTGGGAGAATACTTGCGTGCAATTACGAGTGTGAATGTCAGTAGTTTATATTCATGAAATGCTGGCTTTTTTATTCGTTTTGTCTATCAATAATTCGTACCTTTTCATGTAACTATGTCATGTGACATTTCGATTTAACCAGAATTGTTCCAGGAATTCAATGTACGGTGTGTTATTTGTCTGACACCTTAAAATACTAAAAATGAAGGATATTAGGACACCACAGCATCCTACTGTTTTCATTTGAGTGAAACACACACAGCACGAGATTTACAAAATGCGAATAAAAAAGGTATATTATTCTGCAGATCATGCTGTTGAATGACTCAGGTTGTTATGTAATATGTGCCATTATAAGGGGGAAAAATTCCATCAATACGAACTTTATTTTTAAAGTAGGCTGAGAAAATTTCTTTTTTCCATAACAGGTAAGATAAAATTAAAATAAACCTACTGTGTCGACTACATAGCAGTATTTTCAACTTTCACACGAGGATATCGCGATTCTCACAATCAAAAACCTAAACAGAATAGTTAAATTTTTCATATAGCAATAATTTATGATTTATTGATGCTGCTATGTCATCTGTGTAGGAGCTTACAAATTGTTTGTTGGTAATTGTGAGAATGTTTTCCTGTATTATGTACTAATAAATTCCTTTGTACAGAGTGCTCTCAAACAGTTTTAAGTATCACCTCAAAAAAAATGTAGGCACGTAATTAATTTTCTGTTTAGTACAACGAAAAACCAGTCCAAAGTTGCAAAATTTACTTTTTTAAAATAAAAGAAGTAAAATTCGCAACTTTGGACTGTTTTAAAAAAGTAAAATTTGTTACTTTGGACTGACTCACAGCTACTCCAGCATGCTGAAAGTTCGTAAATTTTCAGTTTGTTTGCAGGTACCATACATGTCCGCAGACCCGGTATACTTTGAAATACGCACATCACAGTATTGTAGCACGTTGCTAGACTATCGCAATATAATTCATTTTCTGCATTTGAAGGAGAGAAAGGCTGCAACAGTCCATGCTGAATTGGCAGAAATACATGGCAATGTAACAGAATCATATGAGACAATGGTTAGGGGGCGCAAATCCTTCCAGTGTGGCCAAACACACTTGGACGATGAAGAATGAACTGGTGAACCATCCCTATGTGAAGAATCGCGAATCGCAAAAGAGCTGGAGGACCTGGTGCTCTAAGACTGGCGCATCACAGTCAGGACATTAGTGAAAAAAGTGAAAATCAGTTGTGGGCCAGGTTTTAACATCATGTGCAACATTTTGAACACGACAAAGCTCACCATCCGATGGGTACGATGTGTGCTCACTCCCATTCAAAAAATCTCTCCGAATTAGACAATAGTGGAGATGTTGCAGCTTGTCAGGCCAGTCAAGATGACTTCTGTATGCGCCTGATTGCCATGAAAGAGTGCTGGGTGTTTCACTGTGACACTGTGACAACCAGCGACGAAAGGGGAAAGACCCAACCATCATCAGGCAAGGATTTTCTCAGTGGTTTTTGGGACTGCCACGGAGTGGTGTTAAGACATTATGCTGGGAAGTGCAAACCATCACAGGAGTATACTACCAAAATCCTAAACTGTTTCCACTCAAGGATTGCGACACAACTCACACGTGCAGGACCCTGTCGCACATGCTACTTACCACTATCAGAATTTGCCCTACATTCTTGTTCTCCTCACGTGGTATCCATCGACTTCTTTCTCTCTCGTCAAACAAAGAAATTATTGAGTGACAGACACTTTCAGAGGGACGACAGTTTGATTTTTGAGGTGGGACATTCCCTGAACAGCCAAACTGCAGACTTTCATAGCCGATGAATCCACCAAGTTATCCACAATTGGGAAAAATGTGTCACACTGAAGAGGTGAGAATTTAGAGAAGGACTAACAACATCAAGTTTCATGTTTAGAGACTGTGAGGTGATGATTATGCTCTTACGACTACCCTTTGCTTTGTTTCACATGTTGAGATACCTGAGAAACAACGTGCTCTAAATCAACAGAGAAAGGTTTATTACGACATAACATGATATTAGCTAAACGAAATACTTTATCTTACAAATTTAATGCAAAACTCGGTCAGAAATCTATCAGGCGCTCTCCTAGATAACTACAAGGTTAATTAAGATGAATGAATGTAAAGACTACTGCAACAAAGTTTCCCACTGGCAAGAAGAAGAGTATACTCTGCAGCATCTGGTTGATGATATTTCTCAGAGGTGATACTGGACAGGTCTGAAGTCCTGCTGCGGTGTCTCCAACGGTCTTTGAGTGAAGGACTAGTATTCGCTTGCACATGAGCTGGTCCAGAGCATTGACAGAGCACTGCCGATGAGTGGAGCTGCGCCACTACAGATAGCCGCTGTGTGGGGGTGTACTTCTGGATTTACCAGGTGATCAAAAAGTCAGTATAAATTTGAAAACTTAATAAACCACGGAATAATGTAGATAGAGAGGTAAAAATTGACACACATGCTTGGAATGACATGGGTTTTTATTAGAAAAAAAACAAAGTTCACAAAATGTCCGACAGATGGCGCTGGACAGCAAAACGTCAGTGACTGCGCATGACAATCGTGTATAAAAGGAGCTGTAATGAGAGAGAGAATCAGATGCGCCAGCAGTCGCAGCATGTTGACGTTACCTGAAAAGGCGCTTTTAGTGAAGCTGTATTATCAGAATGGGGAATGTGCTAATTCAGCGTTACGATCCTATCGCCATAGGAAGGGGATTAGAACGGGTAAAGGTCCTTTGGCAAATGCAACTGTGGCGAGAATGCTTTCGAAGTTCGAAGCCATAGGTTGTTTAGACGATAGACCCCGTAGTGGCCGACCGAGCACAAGGCGTAATGCTGCTGAGACAGTTCAGGAAGAAATGGAGACTGTAGCGGGTTCGTCTATGCACTGGGAAGTCAGCGCTCGTGCAGTCGCACGTCGCATCGGCATTCCATACACTACTGTTTGGTTGGCACTTAGGCGTACCCTCCGATGCTATCCGTACAAAATCCATCGGCATCATGAACTGTTACCTGGCGATTTAGTGAAGCAGAGGGCATTTGCGGTGTGGGCGTTTCAAAAGATGGCGGAAGATGACGATTGGTTGAGTAACGTGTTGTGTACCGACGAAGCTCATTTCACTCTCCGAGGCTCTGTCAGCGCCCACAACTGCATAATTTGGGCTACCGAAAATCCTAGAACTGTCGTGGAAACTCCATTGCACGACGAGAAAGTCACGGTATGGGTTGGATTTATCACATCTACCGTTATCGGGCCTTTTTTCTTCGAGGAAATGCGTGATTATGGTTTTGTAACTGCTACCGTGACGGGTGAGAGGTACGCCGATATGTTACAGAATCACGTCATCCCTAGCCTGGCTGATAAACACCTGCTGGAACGTACGATGTTTATACGGGATGGCGCTCCACCCCATATTGCTAGACACGTGAAAGATCTCTTGTGCGCGTAGTTTGATGATGATCGTGTGCTCAGCCACCACTTTCGCCATGCTTGGCCTCCCAGGTCCCCAGACCTCAGTCCGTGCGATTATTGACTTTGGGGTTACCTGAAGTCGCAAGTGTATCGTGATCGACCGACATCTCTAGGGATGCTGAAAGACAACATCCGACGCGAATGCCTCACCATAACTCCGGACATGCTTTACAGTGTTGTTCACAACATGATTCGTCGATTACAGCTATTGTTGAGGAATGATGGTGGACATATTGAGCATTTCCTGTAAAGAACATCATGTTTGCTTTGTCTTACTTTGTTATGCTAATTATTGCTATTCTGATCAGATGAAGCGCCATCTGTCGGACATTTTTTGACCTTTCGTATTTTTTTGGTTCTAATAAAACCCCATATCATTCCAAGTAAGTGTGTCAATTTGTACCTCTCTATCTACATTATTCCGTGATTTATTCAGTTTTCTAATTCATACCGACTTTTTGATCACCCGGTACTTCCGCGCACGTGACTAGGCAGAGGGAAATATATCCTCAACGAGAAGGACCTCTGCTTGCGTCTTCCCCACCGTCTATTGACTGCGATATAACACGCACAAGCAGCCTGAGTTCAGAGAGGCGACACCTTGGAGTTATGTTTGTACGCAATGCTTCTCTGTCTGCAGGGTTGTCCGTCTATCAGGCGAACTGTTGGTACATGACTTACCACCACTCAAGAAGGGGAAAGACATGGCAGCCGGCGAACCCCTCGGTATGTGTTGGGCCAGGACAGGTCGATGTCCATAGGGGCTGATCTGGGTGTGGAGGCTGGACAGCCACCATACGCTGGTGAAGGCGTATGGGCTGCTGGAAGTGGTGCTTGGAGAATGCTTCTGGCTATACAGCAGGTGAATCAGGAACTAAAAATGTCGGGAGCCGATGGTGGGTGCCTTGAGGTTTGTGGTAGTAGGAACAATTGGAGAGGGAACTTTCAGATTGGCCACTTGGCAAAGAGCTTAAAAGCTGGGTCTCTGCTTCATGTATCAGGACTGCAGAGAGCAACCAGTGCCTGTATCCAGAGAAGTGATACCTAATTTTTCCACTCAGCCAACGCAGGGCAGTAATCCTTGACATGGGGCCCACTGTCTCAATACTGAGATCTGTCTTGTGTCCCAGATGTAACTTCCGCAGTGCTGATTGTCGGAGTTTTGCCGACCACCTAGATAAATGTATCTCTTGGGGCTGTTCTTCCCGCTGCTAAGAAGTTTACCCATCTTGGATACAGAAAAGAGTATGTACCAGAGAGAATAAACATTGCAAACAACTTTATGAAGAATATATGGTGACAGTGATGTTGCAGACGACCTCCGCCAAAGTGTTGATGCTGCTAGGAGAGTGCGGTGGTGCGAGATGGTAGAGAATGTAAACTTCAAACATTCAAATATAAAGGCATGGAGCCTTCTACATGAACTTGGAGGAGCCTGCAGTATAGCCGGTCACAAGCCTGGTATTTCACGTAACCAAATTGATAACCGTATAGCTGAAACATCTAGATCATTACACGACAAACAACATACTTCCAAAATAAAACGAGAACTCACCTCTCTAACAGCTTAGTGCCAAACGAATCACGTTTCTCTTCACCATTTGGATAAGGCCTTAAAACAGTATCATGGTAAACCACCTCGTCTCATTAATATACACCGGAATTTCGGATAAACATTGATAATGGTGGAAAAAAATGTGTGGTCCGTTTCTTTTCCAACATTATAGGTAATTGATCACTGCCCAACGAACTAAAGAGAACAAAAACAGTGACAATCTTGAAACCAATTGAACCAGCTGACCACTCTCAAAGTTTCAGACCATTCGCCCTTTTGAGTTCTACTTATAAACTCTTGGAGGGACTCATTTATAATACTATTAGCGGCTTCGTCGTGAAACAAATCTCAGCTGAGCAAGCAGGTTTCAGGCCACAGAGAAGTTGCTGTGACCAGATACTACCTTAACAACTTTCATAGAGACTGGTTTCCAAACAAACGTGAAGACATCTGTCGCGTTCGTAGACCTAACCGCGGCAAATGACACACTCTGGAGAGAACGGATGATATACAATTTATGAAAAACAATTCGATGCCGAAAGACTGTAATTCACATCAACATCATGATAAACAATAGGTATTTCTACGTTTACTTCGGAGAAAACGTGACCAAGGAGAGGAAACTAAGTAATGGTCTACCACAGGACACCGTCCTAGCACCCTTATTACTAAACCTGTATATCTCCGATCTCCCCAATATCATTGTCGAAAAAATTCTGCTACGCGGACGATATCGCTCTTGCTTGTAGAACCAAATATCTCGGACAAGCTTGAGATAGTTCTCACAGAAGATATAGCTGTATTGGCTCGTATTTCAGAAAGGGTCGATTTAAGCCCAGTACAAGTGAAACTGAAGTATGTACATTCCATCTGAACAACAAACAAGCTAATACAGAGCTCAGAGTGAAACTTAATGGAAACACTCTTTGCCTTGACAAGTACCCTAAGCACCTTGGTGTCACCCTTGAAAATACCAATACCAAGATAAAAACTCGTAACAATGTTATTGAAAATTGAGTGGAATGACGTGAAAAGCTTCAGCAGATATCTGACGCACATCGTCCATTGCGCTGGTCTTCTCAGGATCCGAATATTGTGCCGCAGTGTGACTAAATAGCTGCCACACCAGATTGATCGACATTCAGTTCTACCACACTATGCGGTTAATAATTGGAACAATCATGCCAAGCCCATTTATTGGCTTCCTCTGCTGAGCAACATCCACCCATCCACAATCGGTAGAAGCGAGCCGTTGCTTACGGAATACCGCAAGCTACAGGAGAACCTGGAATTGTCCATAGAGGAAGACATACCAAGTCTACATTCAAGAAACCCACCGTTACGCCAAGAAAAACAGCTAGCTGCCATAAATATCAAGGTGAGAGACCTTTGGGATCAAAACTGTCAACTTATTGAAAGTTCTGAAGAGCTTGAATGGTTCTGAAAATATAGCTGTGATACTGCTGGAACAGAGCTCGACAGGAAACTATGGATCAAATTGAACAGAACTCGCACTGGCCAAGTCGATGCGCAAACTCGCTTTACAAATGAAGAGCTACAGAGTCTCTGGTGTGACAGTGGGTTTCCAAACCAGGGAATCAAGCACTACAGAGATGAATGCTTCTTGTGTCCCTATCAGGGAGGTTGGAGCGGCCTATATAAGCTGACGATATATCTCTTATATGGATTAGGAACGTAAATATTGACATTTAGCTAATTTTATATGTAGTTTTGGCTTTTGTGTATTCTTGTTATACACATATAATAATGATATTTACTTGTATTTTTAAACTGCATGTCAGCCATATGAATAAAGAAATAAAGAAATTTAAGCTTTTAGACGAACCACTGCCAGACCATTGGAAATGAGGTGGGATGGCGCCATGCTGACAATGAGGATTCCATTGGAAGCACAAAAGGATCCAAACTTGGCAGATGCAACTTGAGTCCCTTCGCCTGTGACTATTGTTTCAGGAAGATCTGCAAAAAGATCTTCAATTGGAAATCGTGTCAAGACTTGGATCGGATGTGTTGAGGACATAGGGGACATCTGGCCTGGCGTGATGCTGTTGGTTACATAATGCACTTCTAGAACCAAATCATCAGAAATCAAGTCCAAAAAAGTCTATCACCCCATGAGTATCAAGCAGATGCCTCCTGCACATTGTGACACCATGCTGGATGAGGGCTGTGACCTTAGTTTGACCATCACTATGTTGTTGCTGTAACTGTGAAGGCACTGACTGAACATTTTTAGGGGTAGAGAGCCCAACCTCTAGTAGGTGTTCCACATGATGACTGTCGAGGTAGTTCTGTGTTCACCTGGAAGGCGATTGGATGATCATTGACAAAGATTTGCAGGGACAGTTGGCGATCCTGGACAGGGAGTATCAGATGAACATGGAGGTCCTCTGGATCCGCCATAACAAATTGCTCTACTGGGAAGGGGTCCACCTGAACGTAGTCCACGTACAATTTGGAGGAAGCTCAGCAGACCTCTGCTTTGTGACCTGTTAATGCAGACGAAGAATATTTGGGATGCCAAACTGGCACTGATGCCTAGGATGCACGAAGAAACAGCGAATGCAAGAGTGCAGCTGCTGATGGTAGCCGGCTGAGAATGCTGGTTTACTGGAAGGAGAAGACTCTGCAGAGTGGAGAGGATGCTGAGTTGGCAGTCAGCATGTGGGATGGGCGGCTTGGACGTGAGTTGGATCGTGCAGGGAGGCTGATTCCTCCTCGAATTCCTAATGATCGAAAGACAAGAGTTCAGTGTGCGGGTCTTTCAACTTCAGTAAATCCGTCCAAAGCTCCTCTGTAGGGCACAGATGTCTCGATTGAATGATGCGGCTTATGACACTTGACAGTTACTATTTGAACACCAAAAACGGCATTCCCGAGAGATACCTTGGAGCATCGCTATCCACTCCAAGTAAGATTGACCCTGTTGCTTATAGCAACTAAGGAATTTCTGCCACGCCACCACAATGTGCACCTGAAAGCAAAATTTTCAATTCCTCATATGGCAGGGCATGAATGCACAGCTCAGGATTTAATTGCTGAAGAAGGCAGTAGACCTCCAGTCCAGTGTAGGCAAGGAGGAACGCCCGACGTTAGATGTCACTGGAGATACTATAAGCCATAAAATGCTGCCTGAGGCGGGCCATATAATTTGCCCAAGGTTCAACTTACTTGTCAAAGACCGGAAATTGTGGAGGAACTCCGTGGAGCCCTTTTACAACGGATTACATTCGATAAGAGCGTTGCGATCTATCAGCGGATGCTGTGGTAACGTCCGCCATCATGTTTACCAGCTGCTGCATGACGTGCTGCATATATCGCAGGAAGAGCAACATTTGTTGCGTCACGTCAAGAGTGTTCTGCAGTAGGAAAGCAAGAAGATCAGGCCTATCTATTGACCTGCAAGGAGTAAAGGACAAAAGAACACACACGCGACCAACTGTGTCCATTGAAAACTTCGTCGCCAAGCTGCTGTCTCACGTAGTGAGGTGCCTGAGAAACAACATGCTCCAAATCAACAAGAGGAAAGTTTATTACAACACAACAGGATGTTAGCTAGACGAAAAACTTCTTCTTTCAAACTTAATACAAAACTCTCAAAGATATCTATCAGGCATTCGCCTAGAGAACAACGAAGTTAATTAAAATGAGTGGATGTAAAGACTACTCCAATGAAGTTTCCCACTGGAAGGAACGAGAATGTATTCGGCACCAGATGGCTGAAGATACTTCTCTGAGGTGACATAGGACAGGTGCTAAGTACACTGTTGTGGCTCCATCTAGACTCTGATTGAAGGGCTAGTATTAGCCAGCATATGAGTTGACCCAGAGCGTCGGCGGAGAACTGATAATGCAATAAATAGCTGGTGCGTGGAGGTGTACTTCCGTGGATGTGATTTGCCTTGGAGTTATACATGCAGGTCATGTTTTTCCATCTACAGGGTTGCCAGTCCATCAGGCTACTACTCTTTTATGATACCCTTACTCCAGGTCCTTTGAGTAACCTGCAGGTGTTAGTATGCCACCGTGACTTGAGAGGTCAGAATGCTGACCTACAATCAAGGTATTTACCAAGCCAGTCAGTACTGTAAAATTCCATAACTGAGCTTCCTGCCAAATTAACATTGCATGGTGGACCGAGAATCTGGCTTGCTCTACCGCCTTAGCTACCCAACGACTCAAGACGAGTTGTGGTGGCAATGGTTGGTCATATGACGCTAAGCGACGCTATATATAATCATTGTATCTTGTATTAAACTTTCTGATTGAAAAAGGAGGTCATATGAAATCTGGCATATTAGCTCTTGTTTTCCTCAGTCTGTGGAATGTGATGAGATGTGGCACTTGCAAGTCTTCGGCAGTGGGCTAACCATAGCAGAATTCGGAACTGTGTCTGACCATGATGTAATACAGTTGGAATCTTCTCGTACTTCTAGGCCTTCGCCTAGTGCGTCCCGTCCTTTTGTGATTTTGGCTAGTGCATTTGCGGTTACCAACTGATTATTTATTTCAGAATTCAATTACTCTTTGTCTCCTCAGGTAGTCTCAGTATGTACCCATATTCACCTGTAACTCTATCTTCGATTCCTTCCACTACTACAGTGTTCCAGTCACCCATCATAGTCTGATTTTCATTTGTCTTTATATTCTGAGTTACACATTCAATATCATATTCAGCAGATCAGCAGAAACGCCGACCGAAGACTTCCAGTATAAGAAGTGATCCTCATTCTGCGAATGGTCTTGCCAAAGAGGACAGAAGAGAGGCACCTTCTTGTGGTAGGAGTGGGAAACTGAACATAAAAGGCGGAATAAACAACGTATCGACGGCTTCAGAATGCAGAAGGCAATGGAAAACACTGAAATGAAGACACTTGATGTCTGCATGTGGGCTGTTCTTGAAAAAGTACCATTATCGTTTCTCCATAAGCAAAAGATTCTGGATTAATCTGCCGTTCGGAACTCCGGGAGAGTACTGCCACCGGGGAGGTAACCATGAGAAGAAGATTGAGTAATCAACAAAAATGTAACACTGTACGAATTGAAGCGTGGAACGTCAGAAGTCTGAATGTGGTGAAGAATCTTGAAAATATGAAAAGGGAAACATACTAAGAGATCCAGGAAGAAATTTGATATGCAAACTTTGATTTACCCATGTGGAATTATGTAATGGATAAGTCAACATTTGCCGCCATTACAGAGTATTCATTTTGGTAATTAATCATTGATTTTGTCTTCTTTTCCGCTGTTTGACTCGTGAATTTCGAAATTTAACGTCAAAGCTTCTCAATACAGGAACGTTTATTTCGCGTAAGTTTTTTCTCAAGAGCGGCCGAATTAATGTATTAAGGTTTCGCACCTGATAATGGACCCGCTGGGTCGAAAACATAGTTTAGTTCAATTAAATACGATTTTTTGTGACAGAATGTGTGATTGTTCTAATTTCCTGTAGACTACTTTCAGTTCGTAATCCTTTGCTATTGTATTAGGTCTGAAGACGAGTTTCTCCCGAAATCGGAACCTGTAATCGAAAGACTGTTGCGATACCAGAAACAAATATATTTATAAAATTACCAAATATGGAGCAACCAGTCGCAAAATCATGGTTTATTTATTCACTTTTGCAAATCGATTTGAACTGATCAACAGCCATCATCGGTGCTACAAATACAAGAATAAAAATAATTAATAACAGTGACCAAATGAATAAATGTACATAAAGCAACGTAAACCAATTAAATGCACACCGTAAGAGCCCATACGAGTTGGTCGTATATATTTTATCGAGCCAGTGTTAATTTTCCCATGTATGAAGTGTGCTAACACTTTATTTTTGCATTTGGCCTTCTTTCGTTAATACGTTGGTTTCGTTCGTGTCCGTAATCTTCTTATCTCAACTTAGTTTACATTACATGTGCATTCAGCAATGCGGCGCCATCTGCCGGAAAAAAGTCCGATCTTCCTGAATGTCATTAACTGTACGCTAGATGGATGCCAACACCGTTTTACGTTTTGGCATTATGATTAACTTTTGCTCTTGGATAAAAATATGATAAATAATTTTAAAAGAATTTAAAAAAATGTTAAAAATTTTTTCGTTGGCGTGCTTTTATGTTTGTTCCTTTTTACTAATTTGTACAATCGGTTTTTGGCGTATATAACTGCACTATGTGGTTGACAAAATATTTGTAAATATATCCATTTCATGTAAATATTTTAATATTATATCATCATATTTTACCTCACTTTGTATGTCATACTCTTTCTTCTTCTTCTTCTCATTTTTATTTTAGCTATATCTTTTCGCATGGAGGGCGGGATTGCTTTGCAGCACCCCCTTATGGTTTCTCGTTGTCATAGTCAATTCTCGATGTATCACTTTATGTTTGACCTCTGCTTAAGACAGTATTACTACTCAGAGCACATACTGGTTGAAAGGTAAATTTGTATGTTAATTTTAAATGGTTTAATGCATCTATACACATTTAATTGGTTTACGTTGCTTTATGTTCATTTATTCATTTGGTCACTGTTATTAATTATTTTTGGCTCTGAGCACTATGCGACTTAACTTCTGAGGTCATCAGTCGCCTAGAACTTAGAGCTAATTAAACCTAACCAACCTAAGGACATCACACACATCCATGCCCGAAACAGGATTCGAACCTGCGACCGTAGCGGTCGCTTTGTTCCAGACTGTAGCGCCTAGAACCGCACGGCCACTCAATTATTTTTATTCTTGTATTTGTAGCACCGATGATGGCTGTTAATCAGTTGAAATCGATTTGCAAAAGTGAATAAATAAAACATGAGTTTGCAACTGGTTGCTGCATATTTGGTAATTTTATGGTTTACGGTCGCTGAACGACTTGGGAACCACATGGAGCCCACCATTCATAAATATATTTATTTCAGCCGCGGCTCTCTTCACGTCTCCGAGTAAACTTGGCATTCTTGTGGTAGGGATCGTTGTTTTTCTTCTACGAGCGTAAGCGCAAGGAGTTCGTTTAGGAAAACAAGAGTTGGGCTGGGAGAGGGTTGGCGCTGGTGCAGCAATAAGGCGCGCCATCTGTCCGTGGGGCTGGAGTGCTCCCCCCCCCCCTCCCCCTTCTGCTGCTGCTGTGGCTGCGGCTTTAACTGGGGGAGGCACAGGACCGCCTAATCTGACCGCACTGTTTTTATACGCACGTGCAATATTGCGCTGCGGATACTTCGTTAGTCCGGCGTTGCCAAATCCTTCCTCCCCCACTCCTGCTCCGTACGGCTGCCCTGCAGCTCCGCCGTTGCCGGCGCCGCTGGTGGTACGACCATCCTCTCGACCTTCATTAATCGGATCAGTGTTTAATTCCGAGTGCCGGGCATAATAACTGCAGTTGAGCGGGAAGTGGTGCGTTGTTCGGGAGCTCGGCCGCGGTCGTTACTTTAAGTCCAGCCGGCGCCCTGCAAAGCCGCTGCAGTTAACGGATGGGGTCTGCGGGGCGCCTGGAATCACGCAACAGCAGGGCTGGGTGCGGCGGCTACTCCCAGCCACTGGCTGTCGCGCGTGGCGCCCTAACACCGGCAGCTCTGCGGAGGATACGTGCGAGGGGCAAAGGATCAACCGTCACCTCGAAAATACGAGGGCTGTTCGGAAAGTAAGGTCCAATCGGTCGCGAAATGGAAACCACAATGAAAACCGAAAATGTTTTAGTTGTAACAGTTTGCTACGCCTTCCAGCTACTTCGCTACGTAGTCGCCGCACCGACTTAGACATTTGTCGTAGCATGGCATTAGGAAGAACTCCGCTGACAGCTGGTAAAATTGTTGTTCATTAAAACACAAAAACTTTCGCGGCTTAAAGCAGCATCATCAGTTGCAACTACGTTAAAACATCATTGGCATACCCATCGCTATAAAATGCCGATATAATATAAAATAATTTGTCATTTGTCATAGTGCTGTACCAACTTTCTAATACCCTCCTCGTTGAAGGCAGTCGCCTGTGCTTTTCGCCACATCTCTACGCTGGCATGCAGTTAGTTGTCTATGCCAAAATGTTTTTGTATCCAGCGGTTCATGTGGCAGAGACGGACGTAAGGCGGAGCCAATTCCGGGCTGTACGGTTGGTGATCAAACACTTCCCATCGAAAACTCTGCATGGGTGTCTTCACTGGCCCTGCAATGTGTGGCCGAGAATTGTCATGATTGGATTGCTGGATTGTATTGGGGGAAGAGACCAAACAGCGAGGTCATCGGTCTCGTCGGATTAGGGAAGGACGGGGAAGGAAGTCGGCCGCGCCCTTTCAAAGGAACCATCCCGGTATTTGCCTGGAGTGATTTAGGGAAATCACGGAAAACCTAAATCACGATGGCCGGACGCGGGATTGAATCGTCGTCCTCCCGAATGCGAGTCCAGTGTGCTAACCAATGCGCTACCTCGTTGTAATTGTCATGAAAAAGGAAATGCATGACAGGTACGTTATGAGGGGCTGCATGAAATCGTGCGAAACTCACAGCCGGCATCTATACTTGGCGGGAAACGCTATTGTTCTACGCATCTTTGCGTGCTCAGAACTGAAAAGAGCGACGGGCCGCTATTGACAGACATATCAGAGACACTGCCCAACGCATCAGTTCATAGATTCATCGGATTGTCGCTGCCGTTTCCGTTCCGCGAAGTACTGGACGTTACTTTCCGAATAACCCTCGTATCACATTACGGCCATAAAACTTGCGGAGGGTTCCAGTCCTCTTCTACTCATTCTCCGATTATGAAATTGAGAATGAATTTTTCGCTCAGCGCTGATATGAAGCTTCCTTGTAGATTAAAACTGTGTGAGTCGAACCGCACCTCGAACTCGGGACTTGTGCCTTTCGCGGGCAAGTGCTCTACCGACTGAGCTACCTAAGTAGGACTCACGACCCCTACTCACAGCTTTACTTCCGCCACTACCTCGTTCCCTGCCTCTGAGTCGTGTCTGGGTAGCTAAGTCGGTAGATCACAGTGTGGGATGTCTTACATCGTTCAAACTACCAGAACAGTTGAAATAAGATGTAAAGAACAGCAGAGACATACCAGGCTACGACAGGTAACAAAATCTGCAATAGCAGAACATTGCCTGGACCTTGAGCACACCATGAATTATGACAATACCAGGATCCTCTCTCAGACCACCCCCCCCCCCCCCCCCCCGATTCTGGGCTAGTGTCATTAATGAATCAAGTGAAAACTTGATCAACCGGGAAGCAGATTAGTACTGCGTGGAATCCTGCTTTGGAACTACTACAGAAACAACGGAAGAAAGTTCCCTCCTCCAGGAATGAACTAAAGACGTCCAAGGGCACAAGTGACGGAACAGAACTGCATAGGCGATACCAAGCGGCAGCAAGCTCCTTGGAGAATGGCCATCATAATATGCAGCTCCAACAGCAGCTGGATGCCGCAGGAAGCGCACCTCACAGGCGCATACCGAGTTCAGAAGGCCAGGAGAATGGCTCGGCCACGAGAGAAACTCACCGCGGTCGCGGACAGCATAAGGAACTTCAACAGAGCCATGATAGTGCTAGGATTGCGCCTATCGGGCACGGACCCAATACGGATCGACTTGGGATGTCCGCTACCTCAGAAGAGAGGGCGCGGACCGAAGATAGAGCGCCTAGAGACTGATACCAGCGGCCGAAATGGCCACAGTGGGCGCGGACGACATAGGGAGCGCCACACACCGCCCAGGCATAAATATGGGACAAGGTCAGCTTGTCAACCAGTCTCGGGGAACACCTGATGAAGACGCCGAGTTACGACGTCGAAATATAGTGTTGGGAAGACGCGGACCACCGACAGTACACCCGATTCTACGAGACGACAACTGTTAAGTTGATAATTATTCACACTGATATTTACTAATGTAGCTGAAATTTAAGAACGGTAACGAAGGTAGTGTAACACCATAGATCTAAAGCTGTAAGGATTTATTTTGCCTTTTGTTTTGGTTTAATGTTATAACATTGAGTATCTGTAAAGGTTGTTGGATTGAATCGATAACACAAAATTGTATACTCCTTTCTTTGTAAACACTTTGATGTCAGGGTTTGATTCTATGCAATGTAGTATATCTGTCATTTAAATTCTTTGTCTCAATTGGAGGGAGACAAAACTTACAGTATACATTTGGAATTTGGGTGAATAATTTTTTGTAGAAATACTAATATGTGCAAATGTTCTGTTTTATTTAAAATGTTTGTTTGCTGTTATGTAAACTGCTGACCTTCACTTAGGATTCTCAGTTAATTTGTATGTAAAAGGTGTAGTGGTTCCCCTCGGGAACGGAACTGTGTAGCGCGCGCAAATTGTGGTTAGCCTAGGTAGAAAATGTGGAAACAAGAGTCAGTCGGGAACGAGCTACCAAACTGTGCACTGCCATGTAAAAAGTAGCATATTGTCCTGGTTCCGAGAGAGGTTTTTTTGTGCTACTTTCCAATGCCTCGGATGGATGAATAAATAGCGGAGACGATTCTGGAATTGGTATTCATCATCGCCACCAAGAAGGGCCAGAGTCCAGCACTTCTGTCTGCAAATCCGCCTACCAACGTGCAGTTGCCACCACGTTGCGCAATCACTGTAAAGGAATACTATAATAATGTACAGTGAAGAATCAGCTTATTGGATGTTTTAGTGTGCACAAATATAAGGTAACTTATAACTGAATTTATGTACCTACCTTAATTTTTTCTTTATCATAACACCTCCAAGGTTCCTCTCCGTTTGAGTGATTACCGAGTGTCCCTACTGAAAGAACATTAAAGACCAATGTTTTGCTAATTAATGCCTCTTGAACATAGTAAAAAGAAAGTTAAAGTTAATGTGGCAAGAGAGTGAGTTAAAGTAAATGATGCTTGCTGAAAATAATTTTCCTATTAAAACTGCTTATTAATATGTCGTTGCCAACTTCAAAATTAAAAGTTCTTAAGACTGAGGCTTATAAAGTTTTGCTTAGTAAATGATCACATTGCTGCCTGTTCTAAACCGCAGAAGGTGAGTCAGTATCTCACAAATATGTTAATATTGTGTCTCACTGTAGTATAAGTGGAAAATTGCAGTTGTGGAAAGTTATATACTCATGCTTGCTAAGCACTTGTTTCTTTTGGGTATTGGAAGTGTATTGATAGTGTAATAGGATCCACAGCTTATCCTTTATGCTCATGATAAATAACAATTAATAGAAAGACCACTATTTATGAAAACAATAATTTCTTTATTCAAAAGACACTGAGAAGTAGCTGGTTAGTGAATTCCAATTAACTTTCATTCTAAATAGAATAGTATTTAGTTGAGAGAGACTTACTTAACCTGTGATCAGTTCATAATTTTGCAGTGAACTACATTTACAATTTTATGTCTGCTAGGAAAATGTGTGGAAAGTTATACTGAACCTATGTCCAATTTGTGATTCTACAGTGTATATTAATAGTAATGTTATAAAGATCATTCAGTTTGAATAAGGCCTGAAAGTAATAGTGTGTATTGTTATCTGTTATATTTTTGAAAATAATTTGTTCTATTCTGTCAACTCCAACCTTAACGTGAACATACTGTGTTCAGGTGCCAGAGTTCATTGCACTCGCGTGTGTCAAAGTATAGGTTGTGTTTGTACGTTTAAAGTTACTCATACTTATTTTCTTGAACAAGACTGTCAATCATTCTCTAGCATAATTAGGCTGGCGACCGTTTTCTTTATTCTTTAAACAGTGTAGCTAGGTAAAATATTATTTGTTACTGTTCGAATATTTACGTAAGTCTGACTTTCACTTCCGATAAGCCACCTCCGTTAGGTACAACACGGTCAACATAACGAAATTCCTCTCAAAGGGTAACACTGCTCTGTTGCGTTATACCATAATTGCTTTAATAAGATAGTTTTATTTCACGACCTGCCGCCAACTTTAAAGTTATGGTACAGCAGTAACAGACTAGAGTGTTATAATAGGAACTGTGTTAGGACATCAAGGAAAAACTCTCGTGATACCTCAGGGAGCTATAGAGGATAAAAACTGTAAGGGGAAAACAAACAATGGAACGTATCCATTAAATAATTAATGACATTGAGTGCAAGTGGTCCTCTGAGATGAAGAGGTTAACCAAGATGTGATGACCCACATAAAACAACTAACAAGACTGAGACGCCAAATAAAAGTGGCCTCAGTGTGGTTTCATAGACCACGTGGCGTTAAATTCAATCAAATGAAACAATTAACTAATCAGTACTCACGTAAACCGGACTGTAACGTATGTAGGTGCCAAACAAGCACACGACGCTATGTAGGATCACGGTTCTCAAGGATGGAGGAGACTAGAGGGTGTTGAGATTAAAGTTTACGGAAAATGCAGGAAAGGTGAAGGTGTTCTATATGTTTGAGGAAGTTTATAAGCTGATACAATATGCAGGTGGAAGGTTAGTCGAATAAGGAAAGCGAGGTGGTGTGTATGTCGTTTCAGGATTCCGAGCGAGCTGTTAAATTGAGTAGCAGGAGTCGATGCTATTTTGGCATAAGTAAGGATGGAGCGGATGTGGGGATTGTATGTATGGATGATGTCACGGGATTTAATTCCCATGTTCGCTCCGTTAGTAGTTTGAGCTATCGCGAGCTTGTATTTGGGTGGTGTGGGTTCCAGATTGGTTAATGTTATATTTGGAGTTTAAATTAATCCCCGCTGTTGACAAAAAGAGGGTGGTAAAACTTCCTAGCAGATTAAAACTGTGTGCCGGACCGAGACTCGAACTCGGGACCTTTGCATTTCGCCTTGCCCGTGAAAAGCAAGTCTCGGTCCGGCACACAGTTTTAATCTGCCAGGAAGTTTCACATCAGCGCACACTCCTCTGCAGAGTGAAAATCTCATTCTAGAGTGTGGTCGTTTTAGTAGTGCAGCATACCAGACAACGATAAACCTTTTTAACATTAGAAACATTAGGCTTTCAGACCCGTGTGTGACTTTCAAGTGGAGCGAAAAGAACATTCATATTTTGTGCCTTGAACCTATGAGATTTCGTACCTACAAAACAGCATTTGTGGGAAATGTTAGTCTTCTGCTTTCATTTGAAGGAATCAGCTGCGGAAAGTCTTTGTTTGCTAGTGGAAGCGTATGGAGAACATGATCTGTCGGAAACAATGTGCACAGATTGGTTTCGAGGATTCAAAGACAACGATCTTGACATGAGTGACAAAAATGTCGGTGTGGTACATTAAAACCTGCTGCAATCGGAACAAACGGTGAACGTTGAACGCAATGAAGAACAATTGCTCAATGTGAGACAGGCACTTAAAAAGTCATTCTGCTTCAATACGATGCCAAACCACGTGTTGCAAACCGAGTAAAGGAAACCGTGATGGAATTTCGATAAGACGTTTTACTCCACGCATCATATTCGCCATACATCGTCCCTTCAGATTACCGTTTGTTTCGATCCATGCATCATGGCCTTTCTGAATGACAAGTCACATCTTGTAACGATCTCAAAAGCTAGCTGCATGAGTGCGTCGCTTCAGAGGAAACTAAATTATTTAATCGCAGAATTCATCTGTTATGCGAAAAGAGAGGAAAGGCTGTAGCTGTCGAAGAACACTACTTTCAAAAAATTATAATCTTTTCCACCCAGAAAATGAGTCAGAGGTTCCTGCCTTTCCCCCTAGAGGCAGTAGCAGAGATCCTAGAAGATGTACCGATGGACATATGAAAATAAATACGAGAGGCGTTCTGTAAGTAAGCGGGTTGGCTATGTTCAGAACTGATACACCATACTATTCCTCACTCTTCTGGCTAAAAAACATTATTTTTCATCATAATCTCCGTTACGTGCGGGGGGGGGGGGGGGGGGTCTTACGGCACCTTACTGGGAGGGCCTGTACGGGGGTATGGTACTACTTATCTGGTCGACGTCAATAATCTCATCATCCACGTACTGCTTTCCGCAGAGCGCATTCTTCATTGGGCCATACAGATGGGTGGATGAAGAAGAACTGTCCAATGAAGTTTTGTGAGCTTCTTTTGAGTGCTCAGACGTGTGAGGTCTTGCGTTGTCACGGAGAAGGAGAAGTCAGTTTGCATTTTTGTGACGAAAAACATTCTGTAGTAGTTTCTTCAATTTTCCTAAAGGTAGCACAATACGCTTCAGAGATAGTCGTCGCACCAGGAGGGAGGACATTAAACAAAATAGCCCCTTCAGAGTGCCAGAAGAGAGTCGCTATGACTTTACCGGCTGAGGGTGCGGTTTTGAACTTTTTCTTCGGAAGAGACGTGGCGAGGTGCTACTCTATGGTTTGGAGTTTTGTTTCCTGTTCCAAGGGATGAACACACGTTTCATTGCCTGCGACGATGTTCGAAAGAACTTCTCACGATCAACCTCGTAGCGTGCTAGCAATTCCTCACAAATGGTCCTTTGTGGCTCTTTATAATCTTCTGTTGGGCGGCAAGGAACCCAGCGGGCGCACATCTTTAAGCACCCCAACTGGTGGACGATCGTATAAGCACTACCAACAGCGACGTCCAGTTGTGTAGCGAAGTGTTTGTCTGGGATCTGTCGATCACCTCGAATGAGAGTGTCCGCACGTTCCAGCACTGCAGTGGTCACAGCTATGTACCGCCGGCCGGCACGTGGGAGGTCGGACAGGTTTGTGCGACCTTGTTGCGATAACTACAGATGCCTCACTCAACGACTCACCGTGCTTTTGTTCACTGCCAGATTTCTGTAGATATTCTGCAAGCGCCTATGAATATCATCAATCCTCTGGTTTTCCGCCAAAGGAAAGTCAGTGGCAGCTCTCTACTTGGAACGCACCTCCAATACAGAATCCATTTTGAAGGCTACGTATAGCGCCAAACCTGTCGGAACGTCATGAAGCTAGTGGGCTGATGAGGGAACATTTCAATGAGGGAACATTTCACGATGTCCCACAGCAAACTCAGGTTTTTTTCAACTGAAGCTGGCCGATGAAAGAAATGTGACGCTTTATTTATTGAACGGTCCTTGTATATTTTCTACACGGTTAAGCAGTAGCACTTTTTGTAGTTTTCGATCGTGATTATTTCGATGGAAAATTCTGGGAAAGATATTAAGCTATTGTAAATAATAGTTTTTCCCGAAAAGTTCCCGAATAGGAGTCTTTAAGACTTTTAGCGCAGGATTTGAGTGGTGTGGGGTTTGGCACAGAGTTGTACAAGCGGGAGTTATATTAAATAGCCCGTTGTTAAACAGTGTAAGATAATATGGAGTGTGTTACAAAATTAAAATCTTTGCGCTTCATAACAGAAATAATGTTCTCAAAAAACAGTTAATACCAGAAATAAGCAACATTCCACCCAAATACAGAAACAATAACTCTTGCTTAAGATGGGCAGCAGTAAGACTTAAAACAGCACGCTTATCCTAATCACGTACATACAGGACGTTAAGAAAAAGGTGGTAGTTACTCATCGAAACAAGAAAAATAAGTCAAATAAAATCGGTTCGGAAACGCATATTTTCCGAGATAAACACGTGTTTACATTAAGGGCTGCGCGACTCTCGATTGCAAATATTAGCACAGTCGTTACACTGACGCTCCGTCAAACTGTCGGCACGGTATTATAATGTCTTCCTCACAGTGCTCTACATAAAACCAGGTGGTCTACAGTCAATTGTGTAGCTCGAGTAGTATTGTAGGCTACGTTAGTTTTCGTCGTGTTTGTGTGTCTCATTTTACGGTACTGTCAACCGTGGGTACATATCACGGTCTTTTACCTTCCTCCAAGTTCGGATTCACTTATGTGTCTACTCTTATTGTGTTGTTTGTACGTACAAATGGTGCAGTACATTTACATTTTCTCTCTTCCATCACTTGTTCGCAATAGGACCCTACTAATCTACAAGTGAAATGGATGATGTGATGTTCTGCGACGGTTTAGCAAATGGGCGTAGCCTGCGAGCCTTGCTCTCTACGCTGAAAAACATCCACAGCACAGACTGCCTTCTGGTAAGCTGTTCGGCAGACTTTTCCAGCGTCTGAGGGACACGTACCCTTGCAACTCGGAAGACTGACAGTGGAAGGCCCCGCCCAGTCAGCACGCCCGACGTGGACGAGCATGTGCTATCACCACATAGGCTGGCGGATGGCCGCACAAGCCCTTCTTGACGGGCTCAGTTGTATACCGATGTTTCAGAATACGTCTGACAGCGATTTTAGAACTTCCCCTTTTTACATCTACATCTGCATGACTACTCTGCAACTCACACTTAGCTGCCTGGCAGAGGATTCTTAACCACCTTCATTTCGGAAAATCCTGTTTAGTAACTCCGCTTTAGTGGCACTGCCATCGGTAATGTGTTGGAAAGGAACCACAGCTCCAGACGCTAATAGAAAGTACTGAATCTGAAATCGTCGTAGGTATGGAAAGTTGGCTAAAGCCGGAAATAAGTTCAACCAAATTTTTTTACAAAGGGGCTTACTGTGTTGAGAAAAGACAGTTGGTGGTGGAGTGTTTATTGCTGTCAGAAGCAAGAAGTTTACCTTGTAGCGAAATTGAAGACAGGCGCCGAAAAAAGGGCCAACCCTCCGATCTAAAAGCTTAGAGATAAGTATTGGCATCTGTTGCTGAGTACGGGAACTATCAAAATTTCAATTGGTCTTACCATAAATATCATTTAGGGGTGGAACCATTGTCAATTTTTACAGTTCCAGTACCCAGCAACAGTGACAATACTTACCTCTAAGATTTTACGTTTGAGTGTTAGCCCATTTTTCTGGGCATGTCTTCAACTGAAGAAAATTTCTGTGAGTCAGTGTGGCCAGAGGTTATACTTGAGTACCGGAATAAATTAATAATTGGTTCCTTTTACAAACCCCCCGACTCAGATGATACAGTTGCTGAACAGCTCAAAGAATTATAGTTGTTGGTGACCTCAATCTGCGATTTATAGGCGAAAATACATATTTAAAGTCAGTGGTAGGCACAAAACGTCGTCCGAACCGTGTTGAATGCCTTCGCTGAAAATTATTTCGAACAAATACTTCAGGAGCCCACTCGAAGGGTAAACGGTTGGAAAACATACTTGACCTATTAGCAAGAAATAATCACGACCAAATAAGGAGTTCATAACAGATACCGGGATGAGGGACCACAAGTTTGTTATAGCTAGACTGAATACCATAACATCCAAGCCCAGCAATAATACACGCAAAATACATCTATTTAAGAAATCAGCTAAAAGTTCGCTTGGCACCTTCCTAAGAGACAATGTTCACTCCTTCCAGGCGGACTATGTAAGCGTAGACCAGATATGGTTTAGATTCAAAGAAATAGTGTCGATGGTAATTGTGGGATACACACCAAATAAATTAATGAGAAATAGACTGATCCACAGAGATACACAAAACAGGTTAGAAGACTGTTGCAGAAGGAACGAAAAAAAGCATGCCAAAATTTAAAAGAACGCAAAATTCCCAAGATTGGCCAAGTTTTACAGACCCTCGAAATTTAGCCCGAACTTCAATGCGAGATGCTTTTAATAGTTTCCACAATGAAACTCTGTCTTGAAATATGGCAGAAAATCGAAAGAGATTCTGGTCGTATGTAAAGTACACCAGCGGCAAGACGCAATCAATACCTTCACTGCGCGTTAATAATGGTGATGTTATTGGTGACAGCTCCACTAATGGAGAGTTACTAAACACTGTTTTCCGAAATTCCTTCACAAAAGAAGACGAAGTAAATACTCCAGAACAGTTGTCAACTGGAGTAACTTAGGAGTAGATCTCCTGGGTGTAGTGAAGCAGCTTAAAACACTTTGGCAACACTTCCGGTTCAGATTGTATACCAGCCAGGTTCGTTTCAGAGTATACTGATACAATAAGTCGATACAGTAATCATTCAAGGTCTCGCTCGACGGAAGATCGATACCCAAAGACAGGAAAGTCACACCAATAGCCTAGAAAGAAATAGCAGTAATCCGTTGAATTACAGACCCATATCATTAAAGTCGATTTACAGTAGGATTTTGGGATATACGAGTATACCGTGCTCGAACATCATGAATCACCTCGAAGTTAATGATTTATTGACAATTAACCAATATAGATTCACAAAACATCGTTCTTGTGAAACACAATTAACTCTTTATTCACATGAAGTAATGAGTGCTATCGACAGGGAATGTCAAATTGATTTCATGCTTTTAGATTTACAGAAGGCTTTTGACGTTACTCAGAAGCGACGTCTAAACTGATTGCCTATGGAGAGTCGCCTCAGCTGAGTGACAGGATTTGTGACTTCATGCCAGAAAAGGCACAGTTCATGATGACTGACGGAAAGTCATCGAGTAAAACACAAATAATATCAGGCGTTCCACGAGGAAGTGTTACAGGCCCTCTGTTGTTCCTGATTTACACAAATGATTTAGGAGAAAATCTGAGCAATGCTCTTAGATATTTTGCAGATGAGGCTGTCATTTACCGTCGTGTAAAGTCATCAGATGATCAAAACGAATTGTAAAATGATTTAGGCAAGATATGTGTATGATTCAAAAAGTGGCAACTGACTCTAGATCATGAAAAGTGTGAAGTCATCCACCTGAGCACTAAAACGAATCCACTGAATTTCAGTTACAGGATAGTCCACACAAATGTAAAGGCTGTAAACTCAACTAAACACTTGGGGATTACAGTTGGGAATAACTTAATTTGGAAAGATACTAAGGATAATGAGGTGGGGAAAGCAAACCAAAAACTGCGATCTATTGGCAGAACGCTTACAAAATGTAACAGGTCTACTAAGGAGACTTGTTACACTCCGCTTGTCTGCCCTCTTTTTGAGTACTGCCGTGCGGTGTGGGATCTGCATCAGATAGGACTGACGGAGAACATCGGAAAAGTTCAAATTAGGTCAGACCGTTTTTCACTATCGCGAATAGGGGAGAGAGTGCCACGAATATTGGAATGGGAATCATTAGAACAAAGGCGTTTTTTGTTTCGGCAGGACATTCTCACGAAATATCAATGACCAACTTTTTCCTCAAAGTGTGAAAATGTTTTGTTGCCGCCCATCTACACAGGGAGAAATCATCATCACAATAAAATAAGAAAAATTAGAGCTCGCGAGGAAAAACTTAAATGTTGGTTTTTCCCGCTCGTAATTCGATAGTAGAACGGTAGGGAAGTAGCTTAAAGGTGGTTCGATGAACCCTCTGCCAGACACTAAATTGTGAATTGCAGAGTAATCACGTAGATGTAGATTACCATTGGTATCGCGCATTGTGCCTTTTCGATGGTGTACTTTACATACGACGAGAATATGTTTGGATTTTCTGCCAGATTTTGAGACAGTTCGTTGTGAGACATATTGGAAGCATTTGACATGCTTTTTCCATTTCATTTCGAATACGCTCTTTGGATGCCCACCACTCTCCACCTATACAGAACATATATAATTTTTCTTTTCGAAATGTCCTTTTACTGTATAAGATTCGGGAAATCTAATAATATAATGATTGAATGTGTTATAAATAACCACCAAGGAGAGCACTCACCACAGTTCTCCTGGATTAGGTTGGGTTGGGTTGTTTGGGGAAGGAGACCAGACAGCGAGGTCATCGGTCTCATCGGATTAGGAGAGGACGGGGAAGGAAGTCGGACGTGCCCTTTCAAAGGAACCATCCCGGCATTATCCTGGAGCGATTTAGGGAAATCACGGAAAACCTAAATCAGGATGGCCGGACACGGGATCTTCTCCTGGGAAAAGATTTAATTTTTGAATTAATAGGTGTCCATAGTCACTGCAAAACCTACTGCTCTTCTCCAGTAGGAGACGAGAACTTAAGTTCGAACCTTTGCTGGCGAGGCTGCAAGTAAATAAACGTAAAGAGCGTTTTAGAAGAGCTTTAAGGAGATGTGCCAAGTTGTCGAGGTGGGCTGCGTAACGCATTCCTCTTCGAATCCGAGATAAAAAGCGGTAATGTAAACACAAGGCAGTCCCTAAATTCTGACTGCGGGAACCGTGCGCTCTGCGGAGTACGGTGTGCTCCACCCGCCGTAAATAAGCCTCGTAAAACGCCGGCGCGACTAAGTAGTCCGCCGTTTGTCTGTGCCTCTGATCAGGGCAACCGGAGCATTCGCAGGCACCGCTGAACATGCTGCTACCGCCTTCGCGTATCGTTTTCTGGTGATTGCCAGACAGACATCATGTCTAGGGGATCAAATTGAACAGAGCGATGACAAAAGCAAAAACTTTCAAGTAAACACGAGTTCGAAAACGAGCCGTTTGTGAGGTAATTGCGAATGCGTGGTGGCAAAATAGTATTCATTCTTGTTGGCACATGCATTTGAAATGAAAATTTGAATTAAATTTTTGTCGAATTGGGCTGATGTTACGGATGAAGGGAAGGGAGAGTGTAAATCCGGTGCCAGCACATAGCATACTCCTCTCGAATAGAACCAAGGAGCCCACCTTGCTTGAAGTCCCCATCCGACCGACGGATCGCCATCAACAGTGTCACGTGCCGTCACTCCAAGGGGCACCGCTGAGTAGTTTGGAATACACCTTTCGTAATGATTTTTTGAATTTATATGCTTCCAGACAAAACTGTATTTTACTGTAGTTACATTTGTATTCATTGAATTTTTATTCATATCTATATATAAAAGTTATCTTAACCAAATCTTTTACACATGAACACTATATACGGGGCGTCCAGTCTGATGTGAACCGCGGTTAGCCATATGGATCTGTAAATAGCAGCCTCAGCTAGTATAATGCTAGTATACTTACAACGGTATGTAAATGTGGGATTCTAATTGTGTACAACTGTGACATGGCGTTTGTTCAACGCGCTGTTTCTGTTCTTATTGTTGTATTACTTGAATTTATGGCACTGATAGCAGTTGTATTGGCAGTTGAAATCTAGATCTGCAGCAAAAAAAGGAAAAAAAAGCTTACGACCAATGCTGATCTCCTTTCTGTCCTAAAGAAAAACTGTTATGTTCACTTCTACTTTTTTAATGTCCAATTCGCAGTCACCATTTACGAGTAGTCGTCATAAGTTATGAATTATCTTGAAAAAATAATTTTTTTATGCTGGTACATGTCTGCAAACCTGGTACACACTGAAATTCCCGCACCACAGTACCGCATAGTGCTGCTACAGGAGCCAAAACAAATTAGTGTTACCCACTGATAGACCGGCTGTAGGGAAGCAGCCTACTCACGCCGTATAAAATTCACATCAGTCTTTCCATTGTGTGCCAGCCAGTCTGCTGTAACTAGCTCTGACATCATAAATGTTGCGCAATACTTTAAAAATCAAGTAAATAATCTGGAGCGTTTCTAGCATGTCAGGAGTAATACTAAATCAATATGTGTTGAATATCAGTTCAATAACTTTAAACATTTTCGAAATTTGGACGTTTTTCTGTAAAAATCATTGGCGCAACAGAAAAGAGCTAGAAACTTAAAAAATTATATTTAGATTCCTTTTTCATAATAATTTAGTAGAGACAGGATTCTGGATCTCACAAATTAAAATTTTAGTTGAAATTCATGATTTTCTGGTTTTTGTCTTAGAAATTAAGGAAGCAAGACAGATGAAGTAGGCGAATAAGTAAGGCTAGGATGTTTAAATTTAAGTAGAAGTCTACTGAGTGTAATTAAATTAATTCTCTCGCCAAAAATATTTGACTTAGCCATGTCAGACTTTTATTATGATTAC
Organism: Schistocerca nitens; assembly: GCF_023898315.1. Taxonomy (NCBI): domain Eukaryota; kingdom Metazoa; phylum Arthropoda; class Insecta; order Orthoptera; family Acrididae; genus Schistocerca; species Schistocerca nitens. The sequence continues at coordinate 991,033,368 of NC_064614.1, read as the reverse complement.
TTACTTGTGTGCTGATTGCACAATTAAATTGAGAGCTTCATTGGCCATCAGCAAAGGAAGCAATGATTTATTCGATAACTTAAAGTGGTGCATTACTAGCCCAGCGGCTATTCGGGAGAGCGGATTTGATCAGGCGTTCCCTTAGCCGTCCGCACTGCGGCTTTATATATAAAAACGCAGCGCTAGAGAAAGAGGCCCCAGTTCTCTCCAGACGCTGATTAGCGCACCACCTGTACTGGGAGTCGCATCGCGTCGGTATCATTGTTATAAACAGCCTCGGATGCTGTAATAAGTTACTCGGGATACGCAACCATGAAATCGTTTTCGAGTGAAGTGTTAATTCTGGGATGACTTTAATGATCTATCTTCAGTTTGCGTATGTTGTATTTTCACGTGCCGCCGTGGAGCAGACATTCTACCATTATTTAGCATGGCGTTTGATGAACATTATCATCAAATTATGGCGAGCATTCACTTAAACATTTAATTTGAACAGTTATAGTGGCATCAGCGCAATAGACTCTGAACTGCTCTGGTAGTTGGATTGTGTGGATTCTTTTTGGTCTGTGACTTTCAGAATATAGTGAACATTTTAGAGAGAATCGTTTTTGATTATGAATCCCAGACAATCTCTTAATTCCTCAGAGCTATAAGCTGTAGCTATAAATGAATTTCTCAGATGAAGTGGGCACTAGGAATTCTAATTACAGGCTTCACATTTTGCTAACCACTTTCTGGTTGCCAATATTGTAGTTAGAGAACCAGTGTTGAGAATGGCAAACAACAGCATTAAATAAATAATAGGAACATTTATATACAATTATTCCACCCGCCGCCCCACATATGGCGCATCGACCGGGAAAGCAAAACAGTTTATAACAAATTATTCCACCCGCCGCCCCACACGGTGCTGGGCTGCATCAATTTGTTTTCGCTCCTCTAGCAGTGTTATGTAGCACTGTGGTGCAGGATTTCAGTGCGTACCAGGGCTGCAGACATGTGGCTGCAAACAAATAGAAAATTAAGCACACAAAAAAGAATGACGCACCACGGAGTAATTACCCGAATGGGACGGAAATCGGTAGATGTGTTGTACATGTACTGGGAAACAAATGATTACAAGAATGAAATTTTCGCTCTGCAGCGGAGTGTGCGCTGATATGAAACTTCCTGGCAGATTAAAACTGTGTGGCGGACCGAGACTCGAACTCGGGACCTTCGCCTTTCGCATGCAAGTGCTCTAAGCTACCCAAGCAATAAAAGGCGGCGTAGAATATCGTCGACGTACTGCTATGCTGCAAGGGTGCCGAGGATGACAACCATAGGGGTCCTGCTACGAAATAAAATGGTACCCAAGAGCATCACTCCCTCATGTCCGGCGGCATGGCGGGCTGCAGTTAAGCTGGTATCCCACTGCTGTTCGGGGCATCTCAAAACACCGACGAGCGAGGCCCCACAAGTCTCGTGCGGCTTAGTGTTGCACAGCAAATCAAGAGACGCATCTCACAGAGGTCCCAGAGGTGCCTCACACAGAGAGCATGCCAGGGCCCCCCTGAGAACTACAAAACCAAGAAGAGGCACTTTTCTGCTTTTGGCAAGATCAGTATGTAGTGTCTTTATTTTCTTAAGGAAAATGTCCTTTATTTCAATCCTTATAATACATTGTAAAATCAACTGCAGTTTTAGCTTTTGTATTTACACCAGCACCTTTACACCATACGAAAACGGATTCTGCCTCATTAGCCTTTTACACAGAGTACATGAAGCAACTTGCCCCCCTTCCTGCAGCGGTGTACCGTGGGTCTCTAGAACATCTATAACGTCATCAGTTGTAGAATTTTGGAACACGTATTATGTTCGAGTAAAATGACTTTTTTGGAGACTAGAAATCTACTCTGTAGGAATCATCGTGTGAAACCCAGCTTACGCTATTCGTCCACGAGACTCAGAGGGCCATAGACACGGGTTCCCCGGTAGATGCCGTGTTTCTTGACGTCTGCAAGACGTTTGCTACAGTTCCCCACAGTCGTTTAATGAACAAAGTAAGAGCATATGGACTATCAGACCAATTGGATTGAATAGTTCTCTGAATGGAGAGAAGTCTTCCGGAGTAAGAGTGATTTCAGGTGTGCCGCAGGGAAGTGTCGTAGGACCGTTGCTATTCACAATATATATATAAATGACCTTGTGGATAACATCGGAAGTTCACTGAGGCTTTTTGCGCATGATGCTGTAGTATATCGAGAGGTTGTAACAATGGAAAATTGTAATGAAATGCAGGGGGATCTGCAACGTATTGACACATGGTGTAGGGAATGGCAATTGAATCTTAACGTAGACAAGTGTAATGCGCTGCGAATACATAGAAAGAAAGATCCTTTATAATTTATCTACAATATAGTAGGTCAGCAACTGAAAGCAGTTAATTCCATAAATTACCTGGTAGTAGGTATTAGGAGTGTTCTAAAATGGAATGACCATATAAAATTAATCGTCAGTAAAGCAGATGCCACACTGAGATTTATTGGAAGAATCTTAAGGAAATGCGGTCCGAAAACAAAGGAAGTAGGTTACAGAACACTTGTTCGGCCACTGCTTGAATACTGCTAACCGGTGTTGGATCTGTACCAGATGGGGTTGATAGAACAGATAGAGAAGATCCAATGGAGAGCAACGCGCTTCGTTACAGGATCATTTAGTAATCGTGAAAGCGTTACGTAGATGATAGATAGACTCCACTGGAAGATTCTGCGAGAGAGATGCTCAGTAGATCGGTACGGGCTTTTGTTGAAGGCCGGCCGCGGTGGTCGTGCGGTTCTAGGCGCTGCAGTCCGGAACCGCGGGACTGCTACGGTTGCAGGATCGAATCCTGCCTCGGGTATGGATGTGTGTGATGTCCTTAGGTTAGTTAGGTTTAAGTAGTTCTAAGTTCTAGGGGACTGATGACCTAAGATGTTAAGTCCCATAGTGCTCAGAGCCATTTGAACCTTTTTTTTTTTGTTGAAGTTTCGAGAACATACCTTCACCAAGGAGTCAAGCAGAATATTGCTCCCTCGTACGTATATCTCGCGAAGAGACCATGAGGATAAAATTAGAGAGATTAGAGCGCACACGGAGGCATACCGACAATCTTTCTTTCCACGAACAATACAAGACTGGAATAGAAGGGAGAACCGATAGGGTACTCAAGGTACCCTCCGCCACACACCGCCACGTGGCTTGCGGAGTATAGATGTAGACGTAGATGTAGATGTAAATTTCGAGTCCTTACAACTAAAGGCATACTGGAACTGAAATATGATGTTCCGATGTCCCTGTTTAAAACATTTGATGTCTGAAACGTCCGATAAGCTATAATGTATTGGGCGTTGAGAGATTCAAGGCCAATCTTATCCTTAACAATGCCACAAAACAGTAGCAAGCAACCACCTTTTCCTTGTATAGTAACGCAGCATCACTGTAACTCGTTCAGTGCTGTTGTACTAGCAGCTGTACGACGACAGACGCCGTCTTTCCAGACACGTTACTTATACACCTACATACATTACTTATACACCTATGACTTATCTCTAACCGCAATTTCTGTCTGGAATCTGACTGACTGGAGTAGAATCGTAGAATGAAGGCTTTCACGACCGGGTGACATGGCTGTTGATATACTTTCCGGGATGTGAGGTCGTGGTCCAAGAACTTTTCTGCTCCTTACGTTTCGTCCAGGACTGCGCTGGACTTCATCAGAGGCGCTGCTCCGCTGAGTCTTGCCGACTGACTAGTCGGGTGTCTGAGAGCGACTTATATATTGTGAGAAAGGGGGGCGTGGTTCAGGTGACACGTGATGAGCAGTGATAATCCATAGCAAAGATAAGGTTGACTATCGATTACCACCTTGTCAAGATAAAAATTGTTAGCAATTTTGTAGTGCCACTGTCCATATATCGCTAAGTTTCATAGCCTCCTCTTTCCTATTGAAATTATCGTGATCTTTATAAATTTCAATAGCTTCTCTATATAGCCGTGGATAGTAATTTAACGTTGTAGTTAAAACTTCGGTATCCGAAAACTTCACTTGGTGGTTGCCTGGTTGAAGAGCATGTTCCGCTACAGCTGATTTTTCTATTTTTCCAAGTCGACAAAGACTTTTATGCTCTTTCAGTCGCGTGTTTACGCTTCTTTTGGTAGTACCAATATAAAATTTACCACAGGTACATGGAATTTTATACACACCACATGTCGACAGGGGAGGGCGTTTATCCTTCACAAATCGTAGTACTTGACTTATTTTCTTTGTTGGTTTAAAGACCGGTTTTATGTCATGTTTTCGTAAAATCTTACCGATCCGATCTGTTACTTTTTTAATAAAAGGGAGAACTACTGTATTTTTCTGTCGTTGTGGTTCATTCTTATCTTTTGGTCTTCTGTTCCTTGGACGCAAAATTCTATTCATCTCTTTTCTTGAGTAGCCGTTTTTTTCAAAGCCTGCTTCAGATATTTCACTTCAGCATCCAAATGTTCAGGTGTACATATCCGTTCCGCTCGATCGACAAGACTTTTTATGACACCCCTTTTTTGTTGTGGATGATGATTAGAAATTTTATGTAAATATCTGTCCGTATGTGTTGCCTTCCGAAAAACTTTATATTCCAAGCTTCTATCGGACCGTCTCATAACCAAGACATCCAAGAAAGATATTTTTATTTAGATAATCAAAGAAATCGCCCAAGGCCTTTCTGCCATGGGACCAAACCACAAATGTGTCATCTACATATCGATACCAACGAGATGGTTTGTTATTAGCTTTGTCTAGGGCTGATTGTTAAAATTTCTCCATGTAACGATTGGCAGTCGCAGGGCCTAATGGATTACCCATTGCTACTCCATCAAGTTGTTCATAAAATTCATTATCCCACTGGAACTGAGTTGATGTAAGACAATGTCTGAAAAGAACAGTCAAATCTTCTGGAAAAATATCCGCTATGGAAATCATAACTTCGTTAACAGGAATCATTGTGAATAAGGACACAATGTCAAAACTTACAAGAATATCTTCAGGGGCCAGAGTTAGTCCCTCTAGTTTTTCAATAAAATGACGCGAGTCTTTTATATAAGAGTCAGTTTTTCCAATAAATGGTTGTAAACAAGTTGTTAAATATCTTGCTATTTCATAAGTGGGAGAATTGATGGCACTGACTATGGGTCTTAAAGGAAAATCTATTTTATGAATTTTAGGTACACCATACAATCGAGGACACATAGCTTCACTTTTCAACAAAGTTCGTTTATCTTCTTTTCGGATAGAGGTAGATGACTTAATCAAATTATTTGTTTTCCTAAGTACACTGGCTGTAGGATTCCCCGCAAGTTTTTTTTACTGTCCTGACGTTAAAAGGGTCAAAATTTTCCTTCGGTAATCTTCTGTATTCATAACAACAGTAGCGTTCCCTTTATCTGCAGGAAGAACCACTATTTCTTCATCTGCATTCAAATCCATAAGTGCCTTCCTCTCACCTTTTGTTAAATTACTTTCTAGAGGTCTGCTGTGGCTTAAAACTCTAGTGGTTTCAATTCGAATTGCATTCGCGGTTGCCTTAGGGATATTTCGTATACCTGCTTCTATATTCGCGATAATATCTTCAAGTGGTACTTTCACAGGTGTTATAGCGTAATTTCCTCCTTTTGCAAGGACGGAAATCTCGTTTTGAGATAACACTTTCTTTGACTTGTTTATAACAGTATCAGTCATCATCGTATTACTTGTAGTTGTTACATTAGCTTGTAACTTTCCGAACTTTTTCTTATGTCTACTAGTAGTCATTTCTATCGTAGCTTCCATAGTTGTAAACGTAAGATAATCAATTTTATTCCACAGGTCCATCTGTATCTTACAAGCTAAGAATAAATGAAGCTTCAGTAACTCACAGTCAACAGAATCCATTTCTCGTCTTGTGTAATGTATCCTTTCTCGAAGTAATGCTCTTTCTGGATAATCATAAATCCGATGTACACGAGCTGTCCGGAACATCCTCTTCAGCTTTAAAAAGTTCGGTATAGAAGACGAGTCTCCACAACGTAACAAAAAGTTAAAGTACAAATTAAATGTGCTTTCTTCTTACGTAAAAATTCCAGGCGTCTAACTGATTTTGAGAAATCCTCCCCGTAGAGTCTTCTGATTGTAGAATGAATGCTTTCACGAACGGGTGACATGGCTGTTGATATACTTTCCGGGATGTGACGTCGTGGTCCAAGAACTTTTCTGCTCCTTACGTTTCGTCAAGGACTGCGCTGGACTTCATCAGAGGCGCTGCTCCGCTGAGTCTTGATTAAGTCATCTACCTCTATCCGAAAAGAAGATAAACGAACTTTGTTGAAAAGTGAAGCTATGTGTCCTCGATTGTACGGTGTACCTAAAATTCATAAAATAGATTTTCCTTTAAGACCCATAGTCAGTGCCATCAATTCTCCCACTTATGAAATAGCAAGATATTTAACAACTTGTTTACAACCATTTATTGGAAAAACTGACTCTTATATAAAAGACTCGCGTCATTTTATTGAAAAACTAGAGGGAATAACTCTGGCCCCTGAAGATATTCTTGTAAGTTTTGACATTGTGTCCTTATTCACAATGATTCCTGTTAACGAAGTTATGATTTCCATAGCGGATATTTTTCCAGAAGATTTGACTGTTCTTTTCAGACATTGTCTTACATCAACTCAGTTCCAGTGGGATAATGAATTTTATGAACAACTTGATGGAGTAGCAATGGGTAATCCATTAGGCCCTGCGATTGCCAATCTTTACATGGAGAAATTTGAACAATCAGCCCTAGACAAAGCTAATAACAAACCATCTCGTTGGTATCGATATGTAGATGACACATTTGTGGTCTGATCCCATGGCAGAAAGGCCTTGGACGATTTCTTTGATTATCTAAATAAAATTCACCCAAACATACAGTTTACCATGGAAACAGAAAAGGATAACAGAATATCTTTCTTGGATGTCTTAGTTATGAGACGGTCCGATAGAAGCTTGGAATATAAAGTTTTTCGGAAGGCAACACATACGGACAGATATTTACATAAAAATTCTAATCATCATCCACAACAAAAAAGGGGTGTCATAAAAAGTCTTGTCGATCGAGCGGAACGGATATGTACACCTGAACATTTGGATGCTGAAGTGAAATATCTGAAACAGGCTTTTGAAAAAAACAGCTACTCAAGAAAAGAGATAAATAGAATTTTGCGTCCAAGGAACAGAAGACCAAAAGATAAGAATGAACCACAACGACAGAAAAATACAGTAGTTCTCCCTTTTATTAAAAAAGTAACAGATCGGATCGGTAAGATTTTACGAAAACATGACATAAAACCGGTCTTTAAACCAACAAAGAAAATAAGTCAAGTACTACGATTTGTGAAGGATAAACGCCCTCCCCTGTCGACATGTGGTGTGTATAAAATTCCATGTACCTGTGGTAAATTTTATATTGGTACTACCAAAAGAAGCGTAAACACGCGACTGAAAGAGCATAAAAGTCTTTGTCGACTTGGAAAAATAGAAAAATCAGCTGTAGCGGAACATGCTCTTCAACCAGGCAACCACCAAGTGAAGTTTTCGGATACCGAAGTTTTATCTACAACGTTAAATTACTATCCACGGCTATATAGAGAAGCTATTGAAATTTATAAAGATCACGATAATTTCAATAGGAAAGAGGAGGCTATGAAACTTAGCGATATATGGACAGTGGCTCTACAAAATTGCTAACAATTTTTATCCTTGACAAGGTGGTAATCGATAGTCAACCTTATCTTTGCTATGGATTATCACTGCTCATCACGTGTCACCTGAACCACGCCCCCCTTTCTCACAATATATAAGTCGCTCTCAGACACCCGACTAGTCAGTCGGCAAGACTCAGCGGAGCAGCACCTCTGATGAAGTCCAGCAGGAGCAGAAAAGTTCTTGGAGTAGAATCGTCTTCAGTGATGAGTCAAGCTTCGAACTGAGCACCGATGAGAAACAAAGACTGCTCTGGAGACGTCCCAAACAGCGGGGGATACCAACCTAAGTGTCGCCCGCCATTCAGCCCGACAACGAGGAGTGATGACCTGGGGTGCCGCCGGCCGTGGTGGAAGAGCTGTTCTAGGCGCTACAGTCTGGAACCGCGCGACCGCTACGGTCGCAGGTTGGAATCCTGCCTCGGGCATAGACGTGTGTAATGTCTTTAGGTTACTTAGGTTTAAGTAGTTTAAAGTTCTAGGGGACTTATGACCTCAGAAGTTAAGTCCCATGGTGCTCAGAGCCATTTTTGAACCTGGGGTGCCATTTCGTTTCTTAACAGGATCTTTTTGGTTATCATCCGCGACAACCTTACAGCACAGCCCCGTTTTGCTGCACTTCATGGCAAGCCATCCTGGGCTTACATTTCAGCAAGATAATGCACGCCCGCACATGTCGAGAGTTTCTACTGCTTGTCTTCTCTCCGGCCAGCCATTTGAAACGGTACGGGCAGGACCCTCCAACGTTATTTTGATGATCTAACGCGCCAATTGGACAGAATTTGGCAAGTTATCGTTCAGGAGCACATCCAATAACTGTATTAATTAATGTCAAGCCGAATAACAGCTTGTATGAGGGCCAGAGAGGACTAATACTTTGTTGACTTGCTCAATTTGTGAAGCTCTTTGTCTCCAATAATAAATCATCCAATTTTTCTAAAATTGTTATTATATGCTTGTCTGCGCATGTACATCACATCTACCGATTTCTGACATTAAGATAATTCCTTTGTTTGTGAATGTAGGCTTTCTCGGTGTATACTACTGATGAAATCTTCTCAGGCTTCCATACGGGTAGCTGCGTCGAAAATCCTTGACGTTTCGATGAGTGTCATTCTCATCGTCTTCTGGCGAGGTGTTGATGGACCGCGGCCGTCCTCTATATACAGGGTGTCCGAAAAGTCTTTCCCTGATTACATAAATTGATAACTCATGTTAGAAGTAAGATACAAATATGAACCTAGTGTCTAATTGTTTACAAACTATCAAAGTTTATTTCACACATCACTAAACTTCCACATGAGCACCCTTGGTAGCACGTAGCACATCTAGGCGATATTCAGTTTCCGTCCACACATTAGCCAACATCACTGGAGGGATCGATTCAACGACTGTGGTTATCCGTTGCCGCAGGGTTTCAAGATCTGGTACACGTGTTCGGTTGATCTCGTCCTTGACATAACCCCATAAAAAGAAGTCTAATGGGGTTATGTCAGGAGAGCGTGGAGGCCAAACCGTTGGCCCATCACGACCAATCCATCGCCCAGGAAAGGTCATATCGAGATAGGCACGGACGTCCAAACCCCAATGAGGTGGTGCGCCGTCTTGCTGAAACAAGACATGGGGGCGATACTGAAGCGGCTGAGGAACATCATACAGATGCAACATGTCCAGATACACTGCAGATGTAATGGTAGCCTCATCGAAGAAGAATGGCCCGATATTTCGATCGTGCAATAGCGCGCACCAAACATTCACCTTTGGACTGCCTCTGGTGCACTCCATGACCTTGCCAGGGGTTTGTGAACCCCAAATGCGCACATTATGGCGATTCACTACTCCACTGACAAAAAAGGTCGCTTCGTTGGTAAAGGAAATTCGTCTGAGATAACCATAATCGTCCTCAATACGTGATAGCATTTCGACTGCAAAGTCATATCGACGTGTACTGTCATTGGGCAACAAGGCCCGAACGATTTGCACTTTGTATGCACGAAACAATAAACGTTTGTGTAAAATGTCATGGAGAGGGCTTTTTAGCATTTGTAATTCACGTGAGGCCCTGCGAACCGATTTCTTCGGACTTCGCAGAAAAGACTGCCTTACAGCTTCCACCCTGTCTGCTGAGGTTGTTGGTCGACCAGACCTCGGAAGGTCAGCAACCGATCCTGTGTTCTTGACTTCTCATACCAGGCTTTAATGCTCTTGACATCAGGAGGATTCCTTCCAAATGTTGTCTGGAAGTGTCTCTGCACTGTGGTTGGTGATCGTGTCTCATGGTACCACAGGACACGCTGTGCCTTCTCCTGATTGGTTAACATGGCTTCTTGGGCACTGCACCTCATCCACTACTTACGTACTGCGAACCTAAAACAGAAAAAAAACTTTGATAGTTGTAAAGAATTAGACACAAGTTTCATATTTGTATCTTACTTCTAGCCTGAGTTATCAATTTATGTAATCAGGGATAGTCTTTTCGGAGACCCTGTATAGCTGGTCTTTTTATCTTGTAGTGTACCTAACTTCTTTTTTCATGGTGATAATTAAAGCTCTGTGACTACACCTAGTAATTACTTCTTATTCACTTTCGCATCCTCCAACATATCAAACTGCGCGATTAATTTTCAGCGAGCAACCAGTTTATTGTGTAGCGCCGATTCCTCGGGAGTGTTTCTGCCAGAGTGGTGAGCGCAAGAGGCAGTACGGAGGAAGATTTCGGTCCTCCTTAAGACGTGCTCCGCTAGGCGGCACAGTCGCGGGAGGCGCCGCTGAGAGAAGCGCGTTTCCGAGCAATTTATCTGGAATCAGCGGAGAGCTGCCGGATCCATCTGTCTGTGGAGTGCAGGCGGCGACCCCGCACAGCTCGCGCGCGCGCGCCCGCCAGATGAGTGATGCACTTGCGATCGCATCATTTGTCACGGCCGAGTTCGCGCCGCCTGTCTTGGAATAACAAATGGCACGCGGCCTGCCCCGTGTTATGAGGCCGCCAGGCTTTCAGATTGAGTGCGGCCGTGTTTCCACACGAGCGGCGCGGCACAACAGCACCGGACGGTGTAGGGTCCAGTAGCTCAAATACAACTACTCCCAAGTGTAGTCCGTAGTTTGATGGCTGCACGTCTTAATGTACAGATGCTGAGACCAGTGTGGTGTTTGTTTAGCTTCCGTAGCTCGTGCAAAAATGCAAGGGCGTAGCATATTATGATGGTGAAAGGGAATGCCGACATATACTCGTAAAAGACGAGATTAACAGTCTAAGACACCCTCGAAATAAAGTCACTTTTCCAGCATGCAATGTTCGTAAAATGTAGGCACTTGGATTGGTTATGTACGACATTGCTCCTAAATGACACGTCGTCCTCTTGCTGCTCCCACAGCCAGATTAATTTTAAATAATTTAATGCTCATTAGATAGTATCAGGTTGGTAAACACGAGCAAGTGGTAAATACTGTGTAAATTATATAGTTGGGCTGCACTGTTCACAAAGGATTTGATTATGTTCATCATGCAGTGAAACTCAGCTGCCACTAGCCATCGGTTTTATGGAACCCACAATGCCTTCAGATACCATAGGAGAGATTTTCATATTCTCTCGCTGGCTACAAACAATTAGTCCTACAGAAAAAGTGAACAGGACCTTTTAGTAGGAAATTTAATGTAGTTAAATTTTTTAATGGGATACGTTTTGACTAGAGGCTACTGTTTTCGAGTTATTCAAGAAAAACGCGTTTAAAGGTAACTTACACTTTTATCTTGAAAAGCTGGAAAACTATGAACTCTAGCGAAAACATATCTCAGTACAAAACTTAACTAGATCAAATTTCCTACAAAGAGTCTTATGTAGAGCATGTACTGTAGTTTGCATGTACTGAGGGAGAGAATATGAAAATCTTGCACGTGTTATTTAAAGGCGTTGCAGGTTGCATAAAACCGATCGGTAGAGGCAGCTCAATCACCCTGTATAAGTTTTAATTGCCACCACGAACATGCAGTCTGCTGTAGGTGTAATCAACCCTTTTGTCTTGCTAATAAAGCATTCTGGTTGACTACTAGAGACACACTGCTGCAGAAATTCGCTCTCTAATTACTTTCTTTGGAATCTCGTAAGTATGGCCAATTCATCCTGACTGTATTACTTCTAATTTTAATGAGCGTACACTGACCGTTGACTCTAAGCACGATCTTCGAACGAAAAGCAGCTCAAATAGCGAAAATTAGTTAAACTCCCCCTTTCACTTAGAATGAATCACTCCAGTTTTAAAGTCCCCCCTGATGGAGCCGCAACCATTGCGACGCGCCTGGTTGTTGTTTGTCCCGCCACACGAAACACGAATTCGGCATTTTCCCTTCTCAAATAATTCATTGATACTGAGCGTCGACACTGATGTGAGATACCAATACATAACTTCCGCGATGAAGACTTTAGTGACATCATCAAAATACCGTAATTTGCATTTTGCAGACATGGTGTCGACGCTGTAGTACCTTGAAACATTTTTCTCACTTCGCTTCTAGCCAGCTTTGTTGTCGTAGTTATACACTACAAGATAAAGAATGACTTAAAGGTAAAGAACAACAAATGGAAACATCAGTCCACATTAATTACCGCCGGCAGAGTCGGAGCAGAACCGTTCAAAGACAAATTTAGCACTTCAGTCAGCGGCCCATCTAAATAAACATTCACCTAACTCGAGACTAACTCGGAGATAATAACAGACCATCTGGCCGTACACACTTCTTGTATACACATAAATACACTCCTGGAAATGGAAAAAAGAACACATTGACACCGGTGTGTCAGACCCACCATACTTGCTCCGGACACTGCGAGAGGGCTGTACAAGCGATGATCACACGCACGGCACAGCGGACACACCAGGAACCGCGGTGTTGGCCGTCGAATGGCGCTAGCTGCGCAGCATTTGTGCACCGCCGCCGTCAGTGTCAGCCAGTTTGCCGTGGCATACGGAGCTCCATCGCAGTCTTTAACACTGGTAGCATGCCGTGACAGCGTGAACGTGAACCGTATGTGCAGTTGACGGACTTTGAGCGAGGGCGTATAGTGGGCATGCGGGAGGCCGGGTGGACGTACCGCCGAATTGCTCAACACGTGGGGCGTGAGGTCTCCACAGTACATCGATGTTGTCGCCAGTGGTCGGCGGAAGGTGCACGTGCCCGTCGACCTGGGACCGGACCGCAGCGACGCACGGATGCACGCCAAGACCGTAGGATCCTACGCAGTGCCGTAGGGGACCGCACCGCCACTTCCCAGCAAATTAGGGACACTGTTGCTCCTGGGGTATCGGCGAGGACCATTCGCAACCGTCTCCATGAAGCTGGGCTACGGTCCCGCACACCGTTAGGCCGTCTTCCGCTCACGCCCCAACATCGTGCAGCCCGCCTCCAGTGGTGTCGCGACAGGCGTGAATGGAGGGACGAATGGAGACGTGTCGTCTTCAGCGATGAGAGTCGCTTCTGCCTTGGTGCCAATGATGGTCGTATGCGTGTTTGGCGCCGTGCAGGTGAGCGCCACAATCAGGACTGCATACGACCGAGGCACACAGGGCCAACACCCGGCATCATGGTGTGGGGAGCGATCTCCTACACTGGCCGTACACCACTGGTGATCGTCGAGGGGACACTGAATAGTGCACGGTACATCCAAACCGTCATCGAACCCATCGTTCTACCATTCCTAGACCGGCAAGGGAACTTGCTGTTCCAACAGGACAATGCACGTCCGCATGTATCCCGTGCCACCCAACGTGCTCTAGAAGGTGTAAGTCAACTACCCTGGCCAGCAAGATCTCCGGATCTGTCCCCCATTGAACATGTTTGGGACTGGATGAAGCGTCGTCTCACGCGGTCTGCACGTCCAGCACGAACGCTGGTCCAACTGTGGCGCCAGGTGGAAATGGCATGGCAAGCCGTTCCACAGGACTACATCCAGCATCTCTACGATCGTCTCCATGGGAGAATAGCAGCCTGCATTGCTGCGAAAGGTGGATATACACTGTACTAGTGCCGACATTGTGCATGCTCTGTTGCCTGTGTCTATGTGCCTGTGGTTCTGTCAGTGTGATCATGTGATGTATCTGACCCCAGGAATGTGTCAATAAAGTTTCCCCTTCCTGGGACAATGAATTCACGGTGTTCTTATTTCAATTTCCAGGAGTGTAGAAATAACTTATCAAATTAGCAAGGTTACAATCGCTGCTTCAAATAGGTTACAGTAGTTACAAGAAAACCTCCTGTTTCAGTCTCCACAGGCGATGTTCAGAGAGGGAACAAGCACAATACGCACCATAACTTCTCTAATATTGCATCATTCAAAGTACAGGGTGATTCAAAAAGAATACCACAACTTTAAAATTGTGTATGTAATGAAAGAAACATAATATAACCTTCTGTTATACATCATTACAAAGAGTATTTAAAAAGGTTTTTTTTCACTCAAAAACAAGTTCAGAGATGTTCAATATGGCCCCCTCCAGACACTCAAGCAATATCAACCCGATACTCCAACTCGTTCCACACTCTCTGTAGCATATCAGGCGTAACAGTTTGGATAGCTGCTGTTATTTCTCGTTTCAAATCATCAATGGTGGCTGGGAGAGGTGGCCGAAACACCATATCCTTAACATACCCCCATAAGAAAAGATCGCAGGGGGTAAGATCAGGGCTTCTTGGAGGCCAGTGATGAAGTGCTCTGTCACAGGCTGCCTGGCGGCCGATCCATCGCCTCGGGTAGTTGACGTTCAGGTAGTTACGGACAGATAAGTGCCGATGTGGTGGCGCCCCATCCTGCTGAAATATGAATTGTTGTGCTTCTTGTTCGAGCTGAGGGAACAGCCAATTCTCTAACATCTCCAGATACTGTAGTCCAGTTACAGTAGCACCTTCGAAGAAAAAGGGACCAAAAACTTTATTGGCTGAAATGGCACAGAAAACGTTCACCTTAGGAGAGTCACGTTCATACTGAGTTGTTTCCCGCGGATTCTCAGTGCCCATATACAGACATTGTGACGGTTGACTTTCCCGTTAGTGTGGAAAGTTGCTTCATCACTAAACACAATCTTTGAAACGAAAGATTCATCTGTTTCCATTTGAGCAAGGATAAAATCACAGAAATCGATTCTTTTAATCTTATCAGCTGCAGACAGTGCTTGAACCAATTTCAGACGATAAGGTTTCATAACTAACTTTTTTCGTAGGACTCTCTATACAGTTGATTGTGGAATTTGCAGCTCTCTGCTAGCTCTGCGAGTCGATTTTCCTGGGCTGCGAACAAATGCTTGCTGGATGCGTGCTACATTTTCATCACTCGTTCTCGGCCGTCCAGAACTTTTCCCTTTGCACAAACACCCATTCTCTGTAAACTGTTTATACCAACGTTTAATACACCACCTATCAGGAGGTTTAACACCATACTTCGTTCGAAATGCACGCTGAACAACTGTCGTCGATTCACTTCTGCCGTACTCAATAACACAAAAAGCTTTCTGTTGAGCGGTCGCCATCTTAGCATCAACTGACGCCTAGTCAAAAGCGCCTCAAGCGAACAAATGTACAACTAAATGAAACTTTATAGCTCCCTTAATTCGCCGACAGATAGTGCTTAGCTCTGCCTTTTGTCGTTGCAGAGTTTTAAATTCCTAAAGTTGTGGTATTCTTTTTGAATCACCCTGTACAGTTCCGGCCGCCACCATCCAAACTGCACACGCCGAGAACATTCCAGAAGGCAGCCTGCTGGTGCACTCTCTCTCGAAAACCCAGAAATCAGTCACAATGGATACTATCGTGTATACGGATCCGAACACAGCAAGAGGCTCCAGAGGCCACCACGTCAACAGAATGGTCCCTCAGTCCATGTCTGCTGCTGCCTCTAACCAACACTAACTCCCCAAACGCGGCGCGGGTCCCGCCTTTTCCTCACGGAACTGTCGAACGGCGATAAAAGAGCGCATCGGTGAGGGAATCGCGCGTCGTACTGGGACGTCTAGCAGTCAGGGGAACCAAAGATCGCACAACGCCGCCACGGCTCAGATCTGGTACAACGATGGGCTTACAGAGCCTCTCAAAATTTGTCGTTTACAACATTTATGAACATACTTCCACTGTAATACAATACTGCTCTCACAAATGACTGGAAACATATATTCGCAATAAAAAAGTGCGAAACTTGAAAATTTATATAACTGAAGAGTGCGTACCATAAATGGTTATCACAACGGCCAACAAGTGGAGCCACATACCAGAGTGCTCAGAGCACTATTGTTACTGATAATTGCTGCAGCCTTTGAAATTATCCCGACGGCCGACAGATGGCACTTGCATTCACACACACAGCCAGACTAATGATGATAAGGCGAAACAAATAAGAAAGAAAAATACAGAATGTATCCAAAAGAATCATCCGTCTTGCCACGTCTATATTTCTGAAACTAATGAACATACACAATGAATTTTGTTTTTTGATGAACGGGAAAGTCAAAGTGTTTTTTCCGTATATTTTGATACGTGTTCAATATTCCCCCCCCCCCCCCCCCCACCCCCCCACCCACCCCCCACCACCTTGAGATGCACGGCATATGTCAATGCGGTATTCAAAATGTTCCCACACTGTAGCGAGCAATAAGCTTTCACAGCTGCTGTTATGCCATGTCTCAGCTCATTCATTGAGGTTGGTAATGGAGGCACATAAACACAGTCTTTTATAAATCCCCCACAAGAAATAATCACATATAAGTAGGTCCGATGATCTTGGAGGCCAGTAATGTAAGGCTGAATCATTTGGTCCTGTGCGACCGATTCATCTTTCAGTAATCCTTTGATTTAAAATACCCACACCCCCACATGCCAGTGTGGCGGTGCCCCATCCTGTTGGTAAATGATGTCATTAGAATCAGTCTGCAACTGTGGGAAAAGAAAGTTCTCAATAATATCAAGATATTTGCTTCCTGTAACAGTTTCTCGGCAAATAACAATGGATCATATACCTTTTCCCGTGAAACTACACAAAACACATTACATTTTGGGGAATCCCTCTCACGTTGTACAACTTCATTCCGTACCCCATATTCTCATACTATGTTGTTTCACCTTTCCATTATAATGGATTGTTGTTTCGTCACTAAACACTAACTGTAAAGGAAAACTGTCACCCTTCGTCTTGCCAAGAACGAAATTACGAAATTGGTTCAAATGGCTCTAAGCACTATGGGACTTAACATCTGAGGTCATCAGTCCCCTAGAGTTAGAACTACAGTACGTAAACCTAACTAACCTAAGGACATCACACACATCCATTCCCGAGGAAGGATTCGAACCTGCGACCGTAGCAGCTGCGTGGTTCCGGACTGAAGCGCCTAGAACCGCTCGGCCACAACAGCTGGCAACGAAATTACAGAACTCCACACGTTGTTGTTTGTCACCTTCACGAAGAGCTTGCAGTAATTAAGTTTTGTATGGTTTAATGCGTAAACGTCGGCGTAACAGGCTATAGATGGACACCGGCGGCATGTTGAGCTGTCGAGCTGTACGGCGAGCGGATTTCTGCGGACTCCTTGTGAAGCAATGGCGGATGCGTTCGACGTCTGTGTCAGACACTCGGGGACGGCCCGACGATTTGCATTTACACAAACAACTTGTCTCTCGGAAGTGTTCATGCCACCGTCGAATGCATTGTGCTGTAGGAGTATCCACACCATACCTAGTACGAAAGTCAAGCTGGCTCGCACTGCGAAAAACGTCCGTTGTCCCAACACCGTTTTTACTAGAACTGAAGAGGACGCTCATTGCTGCTACCTAGTGCGAACCATGTAAAACTCGAGAGTTTGCTCTTTCAAATAGTACGTTCACGCACATACCTCGAACAACATAATGGTTACGATTTTTTAAAAATCGGATGCTTCTTTTTGATACAACTAGTATTGCTTACCTGTGTGCGACCATAACGTCATAACGTGTAGGACTGCTATATAACTGGCTGTGTTTGGTGGTTCAGAGGTGAAGTAGAGGCCCTTGCGTACCACCCTCATTAGAACCATGTCTAGTGAAGAACTGTGATAAAAGCAGCTTTCCAGTTGAGGAGAGATTTAAATTTTGTAATGTAAAGACAAGGTGAAGGGTACTGTCCACGAACTTCTCCACATGTGGTCCACCCGTGGCGGCACGCACGCTGGTGAAAAAGCAAGTGTGTTGTGCACGCGCAAACGCTCGACCACTGCTGATCCCGCATGCGGGATGACCAGCCTCGCCAAACAATATCCTCCAATATATAGACATTCGGACTCGGTTCAGAGATTTTACGCGGCACTTTATATGCATAGGGGATCGGTTTATCGAGCAGAAAATATCAGCCGGATCACACCTGGCCGTAAAAGAGCGAATAACTTCGTTTCTGGAACGACGTGTTAAAATATAAATGGAGCGCAGTAATCGTAAAATTTATTTTTACGAGCTTTCACCGGAAAGGGAATCAAGTCCGGTTACACCTGTGGAAAGCTGACGCCAGAGCGCGTTGCTATTGCTGTTCCGACTGCGTGTCCAGTCCCCTCCCCCCCTCCTCCCCCAATCACCTCTTCTCCTCCCCCTCCCCGCCCCCATCCACCCGCTCTTAATTTAACATTGACTTCCTGCTGGAAATTAACTCGTGTTTCGATGCTGCCGTTAATGGAATTATTTGTGGCGTTGTTCGGCAGACAACGACCTCACGTCGGATAACGTTCCGCATTTGTTACCTCAGTCACTGGCATAAATTTTATTCGAAAACCCGTTTGCCAAGTCCTATGCAGCTGCGTACGGGGAAAACTTTTACAGTGTACTTCTCGCTAGAGATTGTCAGTTGTTGCTACATCGTTGAACGAACTAGTTAATTGAAACTGGCGCTATACTCGTACTTGTCACTTGGCATTATCTGTTGAAGAACTTGGACATTTTAGGGGAACCCCATATTTAAACAACTAATGCTCATTGTATATAAACGTTACTGAATCGATTTACCGAGCGTCCATCGATAACTCGATATGAGAAGAAATCAGCACATAAGTGTAATCAAAGAGACTACAATGCTACAACGAGTACCAATGTGGAGATGAGATCTATTATCAACTTTTTACTAGGTGAAATGGTTGAAGGAACGTGGAAATCATTGACGAAGATAAACTGTATGTTGTCGCAGTGTCTTATGTGGGGAACCAATTAACATGGTTTATATGACTTACGTACGATGTTCTTATGAAGTTATTTTATATGAAGGGATAATTTTGCTCGTAAATCTGTCCGTCTGTTACTACATGTAATTGTGTAGGACTTTCTGATGGAAGCACCCACAGTCTGTGCCCAAACCACATTAAAGTAAAATCTTGTTGCAACTTGTTGGCTGTATTATGCAAATCGTACGGTTCAAATGGCTCTGAGCACTATGGGACTTCACTGCTGTGGTCATCAGTCCCCTAGAACTTAGAACTACTTAAACCTAACTAACCTAAGGACATCACACACATCCATGCCCGAGGCAGGATTCGAACCTGCGACCGTAGCGGTCACGCGGTTCCAGACTGTAGCGCCTAGAACCGCACGGCCACTCCGGCCGGCGCAAATCGTACGGTTCCTTGCTCACAGGCATGTTTAAAACTGTAATATGGTAGTTACAAAAGATCAGGTATTCATTCATTTATTCACACATCACTTTCCTAGATGCCATCCTGAGGGAGATTCCTCGGACATTTGGAACTTCAAACTTTGCACTGACACTGAGATGCAGATAGAATTTAAAGGTTGTAACATTAGATCAATAACTATCATAACATACAGCAAAGGCGTCTGCTTTACTTGTCCAAATCAGTTCTCCACACTCCTTTTATACTTAAAAATTTGCGAATTAGTGTCTAGCAAAATTAGGAGAAAAGTTGCTACTTTTCCAATTATACCAGTCAAGCGTTATATGTTTCGTACAATGGACAATTTTTACACTGGTTTTCTGATTAATATTGAGGGTTTATATTCTATATGATGGAGGCTTGCTTACAATTATTTAATACAGAAATCTGCAAGCCCACAATCTCTATATTTAGATAATGAATAGAGGGAATGGTTTGCACTATGTGCTTTCAAATTAATTTTAAATTTTGGAGGCTTTCAATTCCCATCTTATATCTCTGTACAGTATGTTAAAAATTTTAGCAGCAGAATAAAGAAAATCTCCTTTGTGGCCAAGATTACAAATGCAAAGTTTTTTTGGAAATTAGTTTTATATTTTCTGTTGTGATCACATTTAATTTGAAGCTGAAGTTTAATAACTGCCAGTGATCACATAAGAGGATAAATTAATGGCACATAAGTGTAGGAATTCTAGACTCGTTGGAGAGGCTTATGCAAGAGTTTCAGCTGTGTATACTACTCTTGCAGCTGATTTCAGGATAATAAATATTTCACTGGAATTAACTGCACTTTCTCCAAACGACAGCAGGGACTTAAGGATTGCATAATTTCCTAGCGTTTCGTCTGGAGGTGAAAAGTACATATATCTCCGTCTAAGCGCAAAAGGATCATCTTAGGATTTTTAAATTATTTTATGAATTCATTTATGCTTATATACATCGACATCAAAGAATTTTTCAGGACATTTTTGATCTAGCAAGTAAACAGCAGTATCTATTTCAGGGTACCTTCAGTTTATTTTTATTAATCTGCAAGTGGAAAATGTGAATTTTCATAACATCAAGTCTAGCACCGTAAAGGTATTAAACTGTTTCTGAAATTCTCACAATCGAGGCGCGGTAGCAGAATTTAGAACGTTAAATTTTTACCCGTTCGAAAAATGTTCCTTTAAATAATCTTAATTTTAAACTTCTCAGAACTACATATCCAACATATTACGAAAATGTCAGTTGGGAAGCACATTAAAAGGATGAACTGAACGGCTGTTTCAACTGAAAATCCGTATTATCATGAGAACGCGAAAAGTTAATTCGCTGGTAGTTTTGTAGTGAGAAAGTACGGTTATATGCTCTCAACGACTTGATACCATTATGTAGAATATTATCGCTTCACTGTAGTAAAAACTTAAAAGTTCAGCCGCCTGCACTGCAAACGATGGCGAGCATGCACTTGTATTGTTCGGATGTAATCCAGCATGGGTTTCCTCGGATAAAAACATCACGAGTAGTAGAGTTGCATGTTACGAAATGTTATGTAGGCAGAATACAGTGTTTAAACAGGAGAGGTGGTATCTAATCAAGTACAGATGAAGCAATACTATTTACCTTGCCCGACCTGAAATATCAAAACAAACGGGATCTCGAATGGAAATGCACTGACGGAGCTCTCTGCGTTTTTCTGGCACAGTCCACAGTCGTTAATCAGATCTCATGTGAGACGTTTGGGACATCTGCTTGGTGCGTATTGGGAAAGGTACGACAAGCGCTTCAGATTCTGTGGAACAATATCTTCTTACGTGAAGGAGTGCGTCGACTCTTTGAACTCAGTTATTTGTTGCACAGAACGCAGGGTTGAAGCTTAAGTGCTGTCAGTTTACTGTAACGACGATGTTAATTCGTAATTCGTTCATTTGATCTGAACTCTGAACTTAAAGCGAAAGCGCTATATCGGGAAAACTATAGCATAGTGTATGACAGAGTTGTAGTTAATGTTACGAGAAAGATGTTTGTGATATAATGCCGTAACAGAAGGTACCACTGGAGGCTCCTTTGTAGCACTAGCTAGGGTGATACAATGCATCAACGTACAGTTATTTTCTACGGTGTGCAACTGTTTTGCTTGTCGTTCCTATTCAAAGGAAGCAGGCATAAAAGTTAAGGGCTCGTCCACAATGCGATCTCTACTGATGAAACCCTTGCTCAGCTGTAGAAAGATGAGGAAAGAGTCTCTTCGCCAGAGGCCTGACTGCTGAAACCACAGAATCCCAAAATATGGATGACAGGCAGTGATTTGCTTACATTCTTTTAACTATTGAGATAATTCGTTCTCTTCGTATGAGAGACACTACAGTGACATGAAAGCAGAGATCAAGGTGACGTGCTTTAAACCAGTTCATACTGCGCCATTATTACCATAACATTGTTGTGAATCTATTGGCGGATTAATGTTAATAACGCAGTTTCTGTGTTTTCCTAGGAATGGAAGTAAGCATTCTTTATAGGTCCAAGAGCTAATCTTTCAGTTTACACCGACGTGTGCGTTGTTGTGAAACTTCTTAACAGATTAAAATGCTATGCTGTACTGAATTCGAACGTTTCATTATCATATAACTTTAGTATTTAACCACAGATTTACGAAGGGCTGAGATACTGACATGTGGAGAAACCCGTAACAACTGAGATTTTGATTCAGTGTATAAAAATGCGACATTATGTTGCAATAAAAGGCTTTTCATTAATTGTAGATTGATTCTCTTGTTGTGAGTAAAAATGTGAACTAATTGCGGTACTGTATATGTTTATCAACAACAAATCAGTATCCATTACCTCACAAAATCGAGGTGAAATAACAGTCTAGTAGCTAAAAATTGGCATGGTCCGAGTAGGACTGGCGCACTGACACGGAACCCTTTAAATGCGAGGTCGCAAAAAGCCAATGATGTTTACGGCATTCGACGCCCCACATATTGTCCATCACGCGATCATAAAAATATTGGCTGCCTGTGGCAACAGGGGAGGGACTGGAGGTATCCAACGGTGGCACAGCATGAGGCTGCGGAGCGTAGTAGAACTGCATAGTCGACGGGAAACTCACAACAATGCTACAGCGCTTGTGGTGCTGATAAAAAGCAGAGCAATGGCAACGGCAAACAAAGCAAAAATTACGTTATATCTACAACAACAGTTGGCGACGGTGAATTTCATCCGTAAGGAAGCCAAGGAATTTCGCAGAGTGACAAAGAAGTGACAATTGAAGTATTAACATTTCTGCAAAATGAGTCATTGGAATGTGTGGTGTCGTATACGCTCGACTCTGCGGACAGAGTACATTAGGAGTACAATGATGATGATACGCGCTTAACAAGTGAAAGTGATACTGAAACAGGGGCCGAGTCATGTAGTTCATCATCCTTGTCGGACAGGAAGCGACAAATCCCGTTATCAGTGGAACGTAGTAAAAGACAATCTTTGTCCATTTAGCGGGTTCTAAACATACTTATGTGCATGGAAGATCTTCTGCAGCATAGTAAAAAAACAATTATGAACTGATTTCGAATAAGTCCGCCGCAATATGACCGTGTAGTGCGTAAGAAAAACTACGGATATTCAACGGAGGACAAGGCGCACTTGTTACAAAAACTGGTGTTTGTGCGTTTCATGGATGCTCGCTACAGTTCACAGGATGTGCATGACAGTGACCTATTACGTTGTGCACATCAAAGTGTGCGCGACATGAATTCAAGGGAAACAGAGGATAGTTGTATATCTTCAAACAGCGCTACAGGATTGAAAGACGTAAGGCAACGAAATTTCAAAAAAAGCGTTAAATTCACGATGCACAGCAAACTGCAGAATCGGCCCAAAAACTTGAAGATGAGGTAAACAAACGTATCCTTTCGTCCATTAAGGAATTTATTTTCTACTTCGACCAGTCGGGATTTGAAGAAGAAATGCATATGAAAGGAACCCTGTAAATTAAAAGTACCAAGACTGTTGTATCAACTGACATCAAGGCCTTAACGCATTCTTCCACAATTATGCCGACTATTAATCCGGACTGATTCTTTCTCGTGTGCGGGATCTTGCAGGGGCACTAGGGAATATTTACTTCACAGAAAGCAAGAGTGGGGAAATGGGCGTAAGAGAACTGCTACGATGGTATGAGACTGCTTTTGGCCAACAGCTAGTAAAGAAAACTTGCGTTTTTTTTTGGTTCCTGGTCTACTTATAAAAATCATACTTCCTTAGAGCAAACTATTCATCCTGAAAAGTGTGTGACGTTGCAATTCATACTGTCTGAAATCTCTAGACAAATTCAGCCTCTGGATTTTTTTTTTTACAGTGCCTATAAAATCGCCCTGTCTGTAGCTACACACTGAAGAACAGCCAGTTTCAGGATAAGCTCCACGACAGTCTATATCGCATTCGATTTCATGCCATCACACTCAAGATAAGCTCCACGACAGTCTATATCGCATTCGATTTCATGCCATCGCACTCTACCAGTTCTCATCATCCCGTTACGCCGATATGATTCTGTATCCATTCTTTAAGAGTGGAAACCTAGCTTTCGGCCTAAGAAGTCACCCTCACTCGGCCAACGGCCTAGTCAAAGAGGGCTGTGGGATGGGAAACTGCCCCTAAAGGCGGAAGAATGAGCAATGATCAGCTCCATGTGGATGCAGAAGGCAATGGAAACCACTGAATTAAAGACACATAATGTGTATCCACAGGACATGTGGCCTGTAAGTGAAAAGATTGTCATGATGATCTCTCCACTGGCTAAAAATTACGGACTAGCCCCCGTCTGGATCTCCAGTTGGGGACTGCCAAGGGGGAGGTGACCACGAGAAAAAGATTGAAGAACAAACGATAGGATAACGTTCTACGAGTCGGGACATGGGATGTCAGAAGTCTGAATGTGGTAGGGAAGGTAGAAAATGTGAAAAGGGAGATGCTAAGGCTCAATCTAGATATACTTGGTGTCAGTGAAATGAAATGGAAAGAAGACAAAGGCTCCTGGTCAGAGAGTATAGTATAGTAGAAGAAAATGGTATAACGGGAGCAGCATTTGTTATGAGTAGGAAGATAGGGCAGAGAGTGAGTTACTGTGAACAGTTCAGTGATTGGGCTGTTCTCATCATAATCGGCAGCAAACCAACATCGACAATGATAGTTAAGGGATACAGGCCGACGTCGCTAGCAGATGACGAAGAGATGGAAAAGCATATGAAGTTACTGAAGTGATAACTCAGTTCGTAAATAGAGATCAAAATCTAGTAGTCATGGTGGATTGGAATACCGGTGTAGGGGAAGGAGTACAAGAAAGGGTTACTGGAGAATTTGGTCGTGGCAATAGAAATGAGACAGGAGAAAGATTAATTGAGTTCTGCAAGAAATTTCAGCTATTAAAAGCGAATTTTCTGTTCAAGAATCATAAGAGGAGGAAGTATACTTGGAGAATGCTGGGAGATACGGGAATATTTCAGTTATATTACATCATGGTCAGGCAGAGATTCCGAAATCAGGAACTGGATTGTAAGACGTACCCAGGAGCAGATATAGCCTCAGATGACAGTTTAGTAGTGATGAACAGCAGGCCGAATTTTAATAGTCAGGAAGAACCAAAGTGCAAGGAAATGTGATAAGGAAGTACTTAGGAATGAAGAGAGACACTTGAAGTACTCTGAGGCTACAGATACTGTGATACGGAATAGCTCAGTAGGCAGTTCAGTTGAAGAGGAATGGACATCTCTACAAAAGGCACTCAAAGAAGCTGGAAAGAAAAACATAGATACAAAGGAGATAACTGCGAAGAAACAATGGATAACAGAAAACATACTTCAGTTGATCAACGAAAGAAGTAAGCACGAACATGTTCAGGGAATTTCAGGTATGTAGAAATATGAGTCACTTGGGAATGAAATAAATAGAAATTGCAGACTAAGGTGAAATGGTTGCATAAAGAATGTGAAGAAATAGTAAATGAAATGACTGTCGGAACTACTGAATCAGCATCTAGAAAAGTCAAGAGAACCTTCCATGAAATTAAAAGCAAGGGTAATAAAATTAAGAGTGGAATGAGAATTCCACTGTTAAATGCAGAGGAGAGAGCGGATAGGTGGGAAGAGTACATTGAAGGCCTCTATGCGAGGAAAGACTTGTCTGATGATGCGATAAGAGAAGAAACAGGAGTTGACATAGAAGAGATACGGGATACAGTGTTAGAATCAGAATTTAAAAGAACTTTGGATGAAATAAGATCGAATAAAGCAGATGAGTTAGATAAAATTCCGTCAGAATTTCTAAAATCACTGACGAGAAATGGGAACAAAACGATTATTCACGTTGGTATATAGAAAGTATGTGTCTGGCGGTATACCATTTGAATTTCGGAAAAACGTCATTCACACAATTTCGAAAATTGCAAGAGCCGACAAATGCGAGAATTATCGCACAATCAGCTTAACAGCTGATGCATCCAAGTTGTTGACAAGAATAATATACAGAAGAATGGAAAAGAAAATTGAGGATGTGTTAGATGACGATCAGTTTGTCTTTAGGAAAGGTAAAGACACCATAGAAGCAGTTCTCGCGTTGCAGTTTATAATGGGAGCAAGAATTGTCGACCTGGAAAAAGCGTTCGTCAATGTCAAATGATGCAAGATGTTCGAAGTACTGAGTAAAATAAGGGTAAGCTATAGGGAAAAACCGGTAATATACAATACGTACAAGAGCCAATGGGGAAGAATGGAAGATCAAGAACGAAGAGCTCCGATTAAAAATGTTGTAAGAGCGGTTATGTAGTCTTTCTTCCATACTATTCAATGAATACATCGAAGAAGCAATGACGGAAATAAAAGAAAAGTTCAAGAGTGAAATTAAAATTCTAGATTAATGGATATCAATGATAAGATGCGCTGATGACATTGCTTTCCTCAGTGAAAGTAAAGAAGAATTGCGGGATCTGTTGAATGGATGAGCAGTCTAATGAATACAAATGTGGACTGATAGCAAATCGAAGAAAGACGGAATTAATGAGAATTAGCAGAAATGAGAACAGCGAGAAACTTAACATCAGAATTGGTGATCACGAAGTAGATGGAATTGAGGAATTCCGCTACCTATACAACATAATAACCAATGACGGGCGGTGCGGGTGAAATCTGCTAGGGTCAAACATAGGACTTAATTTGAGGAAGAAATTTCTCAGAATGTACGATTGCAGCACAGTATCGTCTGGTAGTGAAACATGGACTTTTGGAAAACTGGAATAGAATTGAAGCATTTAAGATGGGGTGGTACAAATGTAAGGAAAGAGGAGGTTCTTGGGAGAATCGACGAGGAAAGAAATATATGATAACAATGTCAAGCAGAAGGGACAGGATGGTAGGATATCTGTTAAGACATCATGAAATAACTACCGTTGTACTGGATGGAGCTACAGAAGGTAAAAACTGTACAGGCAGACGGAGAATGGAATATATAAAGCAAATAATTGAGGACGTAGTTTGCAAGTGCTAGTCTGAGATGAAGAGATTGGCACAGGAGAGGAATTTGTGGCGGGCTGCATCAAATATTGATAACTTTCCGTTCGTTGTTCATGGTGCATCTTAATGGTTTGTTTTGACCATTCCTTGAATGTCTGTGATATCCATTTTGTGAGCTATACATACATCCCATAGAAGGTTGATCTGTGAAACACCCGTACACTCATTTTCTGTCGATCTCCTGATGCACTTGTGGAGTCACTAGCAGCTAATATTTTTCCTGTCATAATTATTAACACAACAGTTTCTAATGAACCTTACTAAAGATTGAACTTGGCGACCTCGCCCTAAAGGGTTTCCTTGTGAGGGTTCCGTTACGAACATAATTATGTATATAGGCATTTTATTCAGTCCGGGAATCGAGGGTACTGCCGATTCGATTCTTGCCTGTTATCGACATTGATACCGACAAGATGTCGGTAACAGGGATTCAAAGACTTTGGATAACGTCGTAATTTCAAGTTTTTAGTTGGATAACACATGGCAAAAGAAATATTTAGTTCGTGTGATATAATCACAAATTTACAATTTCGAATTCTTTCCTTTACTTGTGCTGTGAAACCTTTCTTCTTCGCAAATTTCATGATTCTAGGTTAACAGGGAGCACCCTACAGGTTTTTATGAGTGAGTTTGCATCAGAATAAGTAACATAAATGGCCGTATGGTATAAATAGCCATATCTTTTCACTGAATGAACTTAGGAGCTTTAAATTTTTACACCACCAAGGTACCAGAGACCATAACATGTGGTATAAATCTGAACTTGATACATTTACTCGTCCCTGAGAAAAAAGAGTTCGTAACAGCCGGACAGACAGAAAGACAGAGACACACGGACAACAAAGCTACCCTATAAGGGTAGATTGACGCACAGAACCCTAGCATTTGATAAAATACAATGACTCGTAGCCATCCTGCGCTATGAGCAACAAAACTGATTATAAGGTGTGAATCTCTCAGCGTTTCACGCCACCTTCTTACTTTTGCATAATATGAGACATCTACGCAGTTTCTTGTAAATAACAATAGTGTTCCTTTTTACTTCTGTGTTTACATAGCTCACAGGGTACTAATAAAAAGTAGTGCTCTACCGCCGCTAAAATTATACTAATATCAGCCACTCAAACAAAAAAAAAGTTTCATACAGTAGAATTTAATTTTGGATTTCAGGTACACTGAATTATATTACGTACAGAGCTAGAGTTAATGAAATAAACATCGAAAAGATTTGGTAGGAATAACACTTTTTTGAGTCCGAATGATGTAATTATTTAACACACATATATCTTTTTTTTAATATTTGTGTACAAAGAGCGACGTGTGTTTGAGCTATATACGCTGCTAATACTGTTACCGGAGAGAGAGCGCTGTAGCGGTAGCAAACAGAAGAATTATTACACTGTGGAGGCGAGTGATTTATAGCTCTCACAGAACAGAGAAAAAGCGTGCAGAGAAATGAGGCGTGCGAAAGGGCCAATAGCTCTGGACGGTAAATGAAAGCTCTGACAGAGCTGCTGACTGGTAGCGTGGATGTATTAGTGAGGAACATAAAATTACCAAGCATTATCATCGTGCAAGTGCCAAGAATTGTCCAAAAGCAAAACTTACCTTTTTTTGCTGAGTATCCCATTTTATC
Source organism: Schistocerca nitens (assembly GCF_023898315.1). Lineage (NCBI taxonomy): Eukaryota > Metazoa > Arthropoda > Insecta > Orthoptera > Acrididae > Schistocerca > Schistocerca nitens. The sequence continues at coordinate 991,004,736 of NC_064614.1, read as the reverse complement.
GTCGCTTGAGATTGGCTATATAGGTACATCTGAAAATCTGACTATATTACTTAATTTTGCTGCTATTCCATCGGTCGTAGGATCAAACAAGGATAATTAAGACATTCAGTGTCGTTTGACTACGACTACCCATTTGAAGTGCCGTAGAATGAAGCAACAATACACATGAAAAAAAAAAAGAAATGCGCACCATGGAGGAATTATGCAGACTGGTCACGAACTGATATTCGTAAAGGTTTCGACCGGGAACTCGATCAACATTTAAATAAAAGCAACAATGGGTGAACGTTGGCCGAATACAGCGTCAAAAAGGAAGAGGTCGACCTAGAGAGATGACAGAACGTGAAGACCAAGCAATCGCCAGAGAGGCACTCAGAGCTATGGATTCATCATTATCATCAGTCCAACATGCAACTGGTGAACAGAAAAGGGCCTGAGCTCAAGAGGCCTTTTGCGCTGAGTACCATTGACCTCTGAACACCAACAGGTCCGTTAGCAGTGCTGTTGGACACATTCGGCCTGGAATTTTGTCGATTGGGTAGAATAGTCTTCAGCGACAAGTCCCACTTCGAACCGAGCCCTGATGACCAGCGAAGACGTGCAGTACCAACCTGATTGTCACTCGCCATATGGCCAAACAGCCAGGAATGATGGTCTGGGGTGCCATTTTGTTTCATAGCACTACCAATTTAGTTGCCATACGCGGCGCCTTACAGAATGGTGGTAAGTCGACAATATTCTACGCTCCGTTTCGTCACCCTTCATGACTAGCCATCCCGGGGTTAGATTTCAGCAAGATAATGCTCACTCGCATACGGCGAGGGTTTCTAGTGCTTTTCTTTGTGCTTGCCAAACCCAACTGTGGCCAGTGAGGTCGTCGGATCTATCCTCAGTTGAGAAAGTTTGGAGCATTGTGGCCAGGTCCCTCCAACCAGCTCGGATTTTTAAGATGTAAAGCACCAACTGGACAGAATTTGGCACAATATCCCTCATGAGGGTCTCTCATGCTGTTTCATTCATTACAAAATCGAGTCAGACTTCCAAATAACTTGGCAATATGAAGCCATTAATCAGTATGACGTTGCACCTGCTCTGGTCTATAAGGCCATTTGATTCTCTCCTGAGGCAAGCTGGCCCATAACTGCTGTAACAGATCCTTGATATTTTGGATAGCGCACTGTGAAGATGTGCTAGCTGGTCCTACACATGTTCTGTTGCGGAAAGCTTTGGGAATATTGGTACCCACAGGCATAACACAGCGTCACTCAGTTTATAGGGACACATGCCATGTGTGAATGAGCATTGCCCTGTTGAAAAATCACACGACAATAGTAAAGCATGAAGACAAAAGATGTCCATTACGTACCACAGTGCCCCAAGTTCCCTCACTGACTGCCAGCCATTTCCCAAAGTCATACCCGATGGCTCCCGACACAATGACGTCGCTGTGCTCCCAAAACTCTCAGAAGAACGGATCTTATCCTCAAGTCACCGACATATTCGCAGTCGGCGACAATGCTCCAAACATTCTCAATTAAGGAGACATCCGGAGTTCTTGCTGGCCAAGGTAGTGTTTGGCATGCACGAAGACAAACAGTAGAAACTCTCGCCGTGTGCATGAGTGAATTATCTTGCTGAAATCTAAACACAGGATGGCTAGCCATGAAGGGTGACGAAACAGGGCGGAGAATATCGTCGTCGTACTGCTTTCCTGTATAGTTGGGTCCTGCTACGAAAAAAAAGTGGCGCAACAGACCATCACTCCTGGTTGACAGGCCGTATGGTGGTCGATAGATTGACATCCTATCACAGTCTGGGACTTCTCCAGGCACATCTTTACTGCCCATGTGGCTCAGTTCGAAGCGTGACTTATCACTGAAGACAATTCTACTACAAAGAGATTGGCCAGCAATTTCGCAAGGATCTCTTTCCAGTTGAGAGCGTTGGAACATTATTGGCAGGACCTTCTAATCAGCTCGGCATTTTGGGGACCTAACGTGCAAATTGCACAGAATTTTGCAAGATGTCCGTCAGGTGAACATCCAACAACTCTATCAGTCAATGCCAGAATAACGACTGGCATAAAGGCCTGATGTGAAACAAAGTCTTATTGACTTGCTCAACTTATGAAGCTCTTTCTCTTGAATAAATCATGCAGTATTTGTGTAACTGTAATCGCTTATTTTTCTGTACATGCACATCACATCCATAGATTTCCGTCTCATTGGGATAATTCCTTCGTGGTGCTTCGTTTTTTTGTCGTAGAGTGAGACGGGAAATGAAATTAAAGCTCATACAGAACCTTACTGGCAAGATAAGGTAGCGACGCGAAAAATCCCTTGTAAGATGGTTTTTGAATATAGATGTGGAGCAAGTGTACATTTTGACAGGAAGAAAGCTTCTAGATGCGTTTTCATGGCAACAGAATCTACATCACATTCAGGCATTTGCTAGTGAAAATATGTCGCTAAACTATGTGACTGCATAGAAAAATATTTTTTTTAGCTACACCATTGTGCAGTCAAACGGCATTAACGTGCACTTTGAACACGTATTATTTTTCATTTTACTGCATACGTAAAATCACTTTCACACTGCATCTCGTACTTGAAATGAATTCACTCTCAAAACTAAATGCTTATGCTGTTCTGTGACGAAGATACGCGGAGTAATGTGAATTAAATGACATTTATATTTTGCATCGCATCTGATTCCTGATATTTTGCTCTATTCGACGACAGGGTGTGTTTTGTGCTGGCGTCTAAGAGTTTTATTTTTGTAGTTGCGGTCTTTGGTCCAAAGACTGGTTTCATGGAGCTTCCCACGCTAATCTGTCTTGTGTAAATCTCTTCACCTCTGAGTAACTACTGGAGCCTATACTCGTCTGAACCTCCTTACTGTACTCGTCCTTTGGTCTCTATTACTTTTACACCCTGCTCCTCTCCCCCAGCAACATTTTCCTCCATTATCAAACTGAAGATCATTTGATGCCTCGACCAACACCATCTTTTAGTCAAGTTTTTCCTGATTCGATTCAGTGTCTCCTCAATACTTATTCGATCTACCCATCTAATCTACAGCACTCTTCTGGAGCATCTTATTCCAGAAGCTTCCGATCTCTTCTTTCTGAACTGTTTATCGTCTTTGTTTCAATTCCGCACAAGGCTACATTTCGGGTAAATACTTCAGAAAAGAGTTTCTATCACTTAAATTTATTTTAATACCGTTTTCAAATTTCTTCTTGGTTTCCTTTACTACTTGCTCAGTCGGGGATAGGCTACAATCCTGTGTTACTCTCTTCTCACCCAGTGCTTCATTTCATATCCTCTGATTTTTATAACTGCCATCTGTTTTCTGTAACAGCTGCAAATAACTTCTCGCTGCCTGTATTTTATCCCTGTTACATTCAGAATTTCAAAGAGTGTGTTCCTGTCAACATTGCCAAAAGCTTTCTCTAAACCTACAAATGATATAAATGTACGTTTGACTTCCTTTAATCTACCTTGTAATACGAGGAACGTTCAGTAATTAAAAAGTCAAGCTGATGTACAAAAAGCTGCGTATTTTTCAAAATAAACCTTTAACTACTTCTCAACATAATGCCACTAATATTAATACACTTGTCCCAACGATAAAATAGTTTCTTAATACCTGATGCAAAGAAGTCCTTGTATTGTTTTTTGAGCCACTTTCTACAAACTCTTTGAATTACTCACTGCTCCTGAACTGTTTTTCACGTAAGGCCTTCTTGAGAGATCAAGACAAATAAAAATCGAGCTTAGAAAAGGACATCTCTTTCACAGCGTTGTTTCAAGTTTGTACACACTTTGAATCTTGTTTCCTTGGGATGTTGCGTTAACTCTTTCGGACCGACGTTGCAGTTGTGTTGCTGTACTTGGGCCAGTTGTTGATAACATTATGAACTGTGCCAGCACCTACTGCAACTCTCTGTTGATCCATCGTGGATAAGGAATAGTGGCTCGTCAGATACTTACCACAGGAAAGTCACCAATTTTTAGGAATTATTTTACTTTGACCACCACTTTCGGCATCTCTTTAATGCCATCTTCAGCCCCTTTGCACTCAATGAATACAGAATCAGATAGATCGATGCATGCATAACTGGAGCTATCAATACCTGGTTAACGTGAATTTTTTGTCGAACTTGACAACAACTGAGCACATCTGCTGTCCGAGACTTGCCCATAACATGGTGTCATAGAAAGTTTCTGCTAAGCTATGGCCACGTTGTGATGGGCTATGTTAGGTTCTAAAGATGCCCACCCTGGTTAGTCTCCTAGTTAAAAATTTGGCTACCGGTAAACGCCATAGGGTTTATCTTACTCAGGTCAACGTTAGTATTCCTTCTAATGATTGTGAGACCAGCGGAGTTCAGTTAAAAAAAGGGGAAGGCGCTCAAGCTATTGACCCCTCCCCCCACACCCATAGGTTTAACTTTTGGGGGTAGTGGGATGGGCGGGGGGGGGGGGGATTGACCCGTGCAGTGACTCGATATGAACTCTGTAGCTAAGCAGTTGTCTCCTTTGCATCCCGCCAGGGGGCTTGTGTGCTCTCCATTGTGCTAACTTAGCGGCACTGCGCATGAGCTCGGAGTCATTTATCATTGACAACTGCAGGATGGCCGCCCAAGGAGAAGTGCTGTAAGTCACATGGCATACAAATGCTATGATCATTTGCTGAAGTGGAATGTGATTTTGAGCGGGGGTGTGATTCTCTATTCTACCAACGCACATGCACGAGGAGCAGGTCGTTCGGATTTGGTTAGAGACGGAATTGGCACTTTATTATTTGTGGCTACAGATTTCATGGACATTGTTGGATTAGTGAACCTTAGTAATCAACATTTGTTAGACTTATCTGGTAAGTACCTAAGCGTGTAGTCTATAGGGACAGTTACTCTGTGCTATTCGCTGCGCTGTTGGATTTTTTACACTATGTGTGTTATATTGCTTTAGGATTGAGCTAAGCGGGGCTTTATTGAAAGTATTTACCGGTTTCAACTTGTATTACTTACATTGCTAAAATTGTCTCTGCCACATTGTTTGCTGTGGGTTGTCTTGTTTCTCTCTATCGTATTTGAGACCTGTTGGTAATTTACAAATATTATTTGTGATGATTATGTGTAATTTATTTGGTAGTCAAGATTTGTGAGTTCATTTTAATACCTGCTGCTTTAGTTTAAGCCATATGGGTGTTGTTGTTTATATTTTATTTATACATTCTTTGAAACCAAGCTACCTCCATTGGTACGTTCCCTCCTGGCTGAGATTTCCATTGTACCTAAATCCATGTTTGGCTGTTTGTAAGGGGGCAATCGCTACCTATTTATGAGAGATCAAGTAGTTTTCCTCTGATTTACGTAAAGGCTAAATATCGCGTTGTTTTTATTGCTATTCTTTGCCTTTTGTGATCTTGTGTTGACAGACGTTAAATGATGGATTAACCAAATATTTATTCATGCTCGATGTATTATTCTGGAACAGTTCTTCAATGCAGTTTTTTCTGTCTGTTCTGGTAGGGCCTGAATTCATTATTAACACCTTAAGCAGTTTCCAGTCCCACGCTGAATCTGTTTGGAACACAAGCTTCGCAACCTAGTAGCCTACTGTTTTCCTACCATCTTTCTGTGTTTCCTCTGGTCGAGTCCTTGTCTACTTTTTCAACAGATTCCTCGACACCTTTCAGATATCTTTCCCTTGATCTTCATCTTAGTCGTTTCTTTCGCATCACCATTTCATATATCATCTTGGGAACCGTCTTGTTTTCCATTCCCTTTAAGTGTTCATACCATCTTAGCCTTAATGTTTCTATCCTGCTCTGCAAGGGTTCCTCTGTTAGTATTTCCCTTACCCTTTCACTCCTCACCCTGTCTCTCTGTGTAACACTTATCCTGCTTCCGAGGCGTTTCTTTTCACTCTGAAAAGTGGCGGTTAACGGGGCTCTGGTGAAGCTGTAATAGCGGACTAGCATCCAGTGTTCAACAAGGGAGGTAGCCTTCGAAAGGATGAATGAGAAAAACCTGAATTCATCCTGTGCTTTATTGAATTTATATTGAGGCAGAGCAATCTGAGTGAGGTGAAGCTCTATGCCTGGTCACGATATGCAGTGTTAAATTAAATACTCAACCTTTATTATAATTTCATACATTTGTGAGCCGTGCTCCGGCTTGCCCTCGTGCCATTGACAGGTTGGCGTCGTGTATTGGGATTGTCACCTCTCGTTTTCTTAGTCTGTTCACTGGCGCCACTACGTTTGGTCGCTTTCTCTGTCCGTGAGTGGCAGCAGCGGCGTTTATCGATAGCGAGTACTGTGGTACTATCTTTGGAGCGACTTCTAGTTTTCTGTGTCGTGGTGTGTCGGGGCAGTTCGATTGGGACGGAGTACCAGTGAGGTCTGCACAGCCCCAGGACTCGCCGGGACAGCTGGCAGTACATGCACTACCCAATGGAAGGATGTGGTCGCGAGAGTGCACTACCACGCCAAGGACCGGATTCAGTGAGTTTAAGTTGAATGGATCGTTAAATCCGAGTAGTGAAACCGCCACCATTGTGTGTGTGTCCGTCCGCCGAAGTGACCTCATGGTAACAATCTGTTAGTTGGCGATTCATACTGGGACGTTTACCTTGCCTGACTTGATCGACAGCGACCGTTGGTTGGACGTTCGGTCGGTCGTCTCAACGGACGACGTGTATTTGGTGTTCCGACCGCTTCTGTGTTCTCTGTGTTTGTGACGACTCGTAATTAGTCCTTGTTGCTCTACAGTGACTGGTTTTAGTATTGTTTGAGTTTTTTTGTGGAATTGTTTTCGGGGATCCGTGTCTATCTAGTGTGGTTATGAATGAGCTGTCATATCGACGCTGTCAGCGTACTGGATTCGTGGATGCAACTTGTTGTGATTACCTCGGATTACTCTTGCGTTTGAACGTGTTCTCTTGTATAATGTTTGTCATCTTACGCTGTCAAAGAGTGTAGTCCGCCCGTCTGCGTGCTATTCCATCGTTGTATCGGGCATCGGACGTTAGGCAGACTTTGCGAGATTGGTGGTCTTTCGTTTAAACTGTGACTGGTTTGAGTTGCCATCATGTTAAGTGAGTATAACACTGGGCTGCCTGTCTCACCTTACTTACGTTTGAGGGACTTTCCCAGTTCGATCCTTGGAGCACTGTCTGTGGATTACTCCCTTTTTATTTGTTCAGATTGTTGATTCAAATGACTCTGAGCACTATGGGACTTACCTTCTGAGGTCATCAGTCCCCTAGAACTTAGAACTACTTAAACCTAACTAACCTAAGGACATCACACACGTCCATACCCGAGGCAGGACTCGAACCTGCGACCGTAGCGGTCGCACGGTTCCAGACTGCAGCGCCTAGAACCGCTCGGCCACCCCTGCCGGCGTTCAGATTGTGTTAATTGTTTAAAAAATAATATATTGTTTAAATTGTTCCTATTGCGGCCTTCAGCCGACAAGTTATTTGAATCCCTTCTTATTAAGGCCTTCAGCCGTCAGCGTAGCTTGCGTTACAGTCAGTAATTTTATGATCGTTTTAAAATTTGTTTTAATATTTTCAACCTGTAATTTTCTTCCTGATTTGTCATTCAGGCTTTCAGCCGGTAATCGTTCTGTGGTATTGCTTGTGGCCTTCAGCCGAAAAATAATTTGAATTCTTTATTAATAAGGCCTTCAGCCGTCAGTGTAGTTTGTCTTACAGTCAGTTCCTTTAAAATGATTGTTGAAAATTATTACCTTAAATAAAGTGTATGTATTTACTGTGCAGCCAACAGTAACTGTGTAAGGTCCCGTCCATTCCTTTTCCTGTTTTCCCTAAGTCCTACGTTTCAATTTGAGCTTATGAAATTTTACGTATTAAAAATTCATAATAACAATTTGGACAACTTGATAAATAAAATTAGTTAATCTTTTCTGAATGAAATGATTTTAGTGGCCCGGCACCTAACCACTCCCTGCACCTCGCTTGCTAAAGTCCTCGAGTACACAATAAAATTAGAAACAGTGTTAAATGAACTAGTTCTATCAGCTAATAATATCTCTGACAAGTTGTTAATTCGTTGCGTGGTATGCCGGCGGTAACGAGGGAGAGAGAGTCGGGGTGTATGAGAACGCTGCGTCACAATGAAGGCCCCAGAGACGGCGGACAGCGACCGACGCGCAGACGGAATTCAATTTCGCAGCTGGGAAGCCAGGCGACCAGCATTTGTGCCGGCGACCTGGCCGTCGCTGCCTCGGTTGCACGGCTTCTGCTTGGACAAGTACCTCACGTAGCGCCGCGCTCACGTGTCATTTCACAAAGCCACCTGTGTGTGTGTGTGCGTGTGTGTGTGTGTGTGTCCGCCTGGTCCGTGTCGAGAATGCAGGAAGGCAAGTCCAGTTCCACGAGTTTGTCCGGCGCCAACAAGGGGACGAAATCAGACGACCGGCACGAGCAGTGCCTGAGCCATCCGGGATCAGCGCAATGTGACGGCAAATGGAGCGCTCGCCAATTGTTTGACGCTGAGCTGCCGTCGCCGCCGCCGTCGCCGTCGCCGTCGCCGTCTGCAGCGCTGCCCCTGCGTCTGCATCCGCCACCCCCGCAAGCGGTGGCCGCTGCGCCTCCCCCCTGACTCAGCGTGCAGACCGCCAGCTGCGATAGATCCCCCCAATGTTCAGGCCTTCTACATCTACATCTACATCTACATCTAAATTTATACTCCGCGAGCCACCCAACGGTGTGTGGCGGAGGGCACTTTACGTGCCACTGTCATTACCTCCCTTTCCTGTTCCACTCGCGTATGATTCGCGGGAAGAACGACTGCCGGAAAGCCTCCGTGCGCGCTCGAATCTCTCTAATTTTACATTCGTGATCTCCTCGGGAGGTATATAAGTAGGGGAAAGCAATATATTCGATACCTCATCCAGAAACGCACCCTCTCGAAACCTGGACAGCAAGCTACACCGCGATGCAGAGCGCCTGTCTTGAAGAGTCTGCCACTTGAGTTTGCTAAACACCTCCGTAACGCTATCACGCTTACCAAATAACCTTGAGACGAAACGCGCCGCTCTTCTTCGGATCTTCTCCATCTCCTCTGTGAACCCGACCTGGTACGGATACCACACTGATGAGCAATACTCAAGTATAGGCCGAACGAGTGTTTTGTAAGCTACCTCCTTTGTTGATGGACTACATTTTCTAAGGAGCCTCCCAATGAATCCCAACCTGGCACCCGCCTTACCAACAATTAATTTTATATGATCATTCGACTTCAAATCGTTCCGTACGCATACTCCCAGATACTTTACAGAAGTAACTGCTACCAGTGTTTGTTCCGCTATGGTATAATCATATAATAAAGGATCCTTCTTTCAATGTATTCGCAATACATTACATTTGTCTATGTTAAGGGTCAGTTGCCACTCCCTGCACCAAGTGCCTATCCGCTGCAGATCTTCCTGCATTTCGCTGCAATTTTCTAATGCTGCAACTTCTCTGTATACTACAGCATCATCCGCGAAAAGCCGCATAGAACTTCCGACACTATCTACTAGGTCAGACACTATCTGCTAGGTCAACCCTTCGACCCATACGCTGTTACAGCTTTCCAAGAGGTAAGTAATCAATGATGTCAGTTCCTGTTTTTTTTACAGAATGGAGAAAAGCAACCTAATTATGAGGAGGGAGCTGGGTAGGGAACGTCGAATAGTGCAAAATTTTACAAATGGTCACAGGTCGGATTTGCACCGTTTGGTCATTGGCGTAGACCCCACACGCTTGAATACTGAGATGGTGAAGAGAAGTGTAATAACTGTGAATTAAGTTAATATTACACCGCAAGGAAGTTCATTGGAGCCTATTTATTGAAAGCCCTCACTTGTTTCAACGTATTTCTCGGAAAGGAACTCCCTAAGGACGTGCCTTAGATGTAGGTTTTCATACAAATTTAAGACGTTTGCGTAAGTGTTAAGTGAAGAATTAAGGTTGTTATAGCTGCAAATATATATAAGTTGCATCTTTTATTCCTTTTCAAAAGACCATATTGCGCATACGCGAATTTAGGCCTGATTTTTTGGGAATACAAGCTTTTCGTTTTAACGTTATTTTAAGTGTATTTCGTTGGTATATCAATAATATACACATACACTGAAGAGCCAAAGAAACTGGTACACCTGCCTACTATCGATTTGGGTCCCCACGAGCACGCAGAAGTACCGCAACAGGACATAGCATGGACACAACTAATGTCTGAAGTAGTGCTGGAGGGAACTGACACCATAAATCTTGCAGGGCTGTCCATAAATCCGCATGAGTACGATGGGGTGGAGCTCTCTTCTGAACAGCACGTTGCAAGGCATCCCTTGATATGCTCAATAATGTTCAAGTCTGGTGCTTTTGCTGGCCAGCAGAAGTGTTTTAACACAGAAGAATGTTCCTGGAGCCACTCTGTATCAATTCTGAAAGTGTGGGGTGTTGCATTGTCCTGCTGGAATTGCCCAAGTCCGTCGGAATGCACAATGAACGTGAATGGATGCAGGTGATCTGAAAGGATGCTTACGTACATGTCACCTATCAGAGTCGTATCTAGACGTGTCAGGGGTCCTATATATTTCAGCTGCATACGCTCCACACCATTACAGAGCCTCCACCATCTTGAACAGTCCGCAGCTGGCATGAAGCGTCCATGGATGCACGAAGTTGTCTCCATACCCGTACATGTCCATCCGCCCGATAATTTGAAACGAGACCCTTCCGACAAAGGCAACATGTTTCCAGTCATCAATAGTCCAATGTTGGTGTTGACGGTCCCAGGCGAGGCGTAAGGCTTTGTGTCGTGCAGTCGTCAAGGGTACACGAGTCGACCTTCGGCTCCGAAAGCCCATGTCGATGATGTTTCGTAGAATGGTTCGCATATTGACACTTGTCGATGGCCCAGCACTGAAATCTGCAGAAATTTGCGGAAGGGTTCCACTTCTGTCACGTTGAACGATTCTGGGAAAACGACCTTTTGTCAATGGAGTGAGTGATTGATTATTTTGTAAATTTTTTTTGTTTATTTATAGACGCAATCACATTCTTATGATACAGTCATAACCGGTTTCGGCCATACAATGACCATCTTCAGATTCTATAACAATACAAATGAAAATTTATATTAAAACCTAGAAAGAAGTGCAATATTTAACCTGGCTTATTAGTAATGAACTGAATTTATGCGAAATACATATAGTTCATACCTAAAGGCGGCATACGCTGAACACAGGCTCATGTGTTGTCAAACTAGCTATAAAATGTGAAACCTCGGTCTTATATAGATATAAAAATTTGTTATATTTTGTTCCTCCTCTTTGTGATAGATGCGCGCGTCGTCTATGAGATGGTCTTTATTTTTCAAAAGCCTGAAATATGACAAATTTGCTATTAATATTTAGGTCAAAAGTATATAAAATTTAAAATCACGGAAAAGATCGTTAAATCAGTGAAATAACATTTCAGAACAAAGAGAAAACATTGCTATATATGAAAATAGTAGTAGCACTTGTAAAGTGTATTTCTGACGCCCTATGGCGCTGTATTTCCGGCTATTGCCTGTTTATGCCGTTGTCCATTAGTACGGCAGGGACCACACGGGCAGGATGACGAGTGTAGTGCTCTGCTGCAGGTGGCTGGCACGCTCCTCAGCCTTAAAGGTTGTTGACATCTGCCGCGGCTCGCACTAGACAGTGCAATACTCGACTGCCGGAAAGCTCCATGCTCAGCTGAAGCACGTATGTTGTAAAAACGATTCGCTCAGGTGAACAGATCGTCGTAAATGTTGAAGCATGCGTCTGTTGCAAATTCATTCTGTTCATTGAGGAGTTTGTCAGATTCTCTGTGTCTCGTAACATAAATCTCTAGTTGTTCTAAAATGTGTAATCGTTTACCTTTTGTAACTTCATGCAGAATTTGAAGCTGTTCGTCGATGTTACCAATACTATGACCCTCCTCTTCCATATGTAAGCCTAGCGTTGTCTTATTACTGGAATACGTGTGTTCTTTAAACCTTACATCAAAGGTATGTCTGTCCGATATAGCTTTTTTCGCATTCATGACATGATATTTTGTAGACCCCCCATTTACTATATTTATTACTTTTCCGTGGCAAGTTATGACGCACTAGTCTTTTTAAATTATCGGAAGTCCTAAATGCGCCGGCCGAAGTGGCCGTGCGGTTAAAGGCGCTGCAGTCTGGAACCGCAAGACCGCTACGGTCGCAGGTTCGAATCCTGCCTCGGGCATGGATGTTTGTGATGTCCTTAGGCTAGTTAGGTTTAACTAGTTCTAAGTTCTAGGGGACTAATGACCTCAGCAGTTGAGTCCCATAGTGCTCAGAGCCATTTGAACCATTTTTGAACCAAGTCCTAAATGCAATTTTAGCCCCGTTTCTTCGGAATATATGTTTGATTTTATCTGATATTTTGCCTATATATTTCATAGTGGCGTATTTATCCTTTTTGGATGTCGGTTTTACCTGCCGTTTCTAACTCCTTTTTAGCTTCTTTTTAATTTTGATTATATTTAGTTAACTATATCTGGGTCATAATCATTTGCAAGGGCGACCTGTCTCAATATGTCAAGTTCTTCACTTCAATTTGACATAGTGGAAGTCTTATTATTCTGTGTAAAATTGCATAAAAACATGCATGTTTCTGACGTAGTGGGTAATTGGAGCGGGCATTGATAATCACGTTCGTACATGTTGGTTTTCTAAATATTTGGAACGCATGTCTGCCATTTTTGTTCTGAATCGTCAGATCTAGGAAATTTATCTTTTTGGCTATTTCAATTTCCGTCGTGAACTTTATCTTGGAATGCACACTGCTAAACTTCTGTGCCACATCTTCTATTTGCGTTTTATTACCTCTATAAAGAATAATCGAGTCATCGACATATCTTTTTATTGAACGATTCTCTTTAGTCGTCGTTGGTCCCGTTCTTGCAGGATATTTTTCCTGCCGCAGCGACGTCGGCGATTTGATGTTTTATCGGATTCCTGATATTCGCGGTACACTCGTGAAATGGTCCTACGGAAATATCCCCTCTTTATCGCTACATCGCTCGTGCTCAGACTATAACACCAAGTTCAAACTCACTTTAATGTTGACAAGCTGCCATTGTAGCAGCAGTAACCGATCTAACAACTGTTTCAGACACTTCTTGTCTTATACAGGCGCCGGCGGAAGTGGCCGTACGGTTCTAGGCGCTGCAGTCTGGAACCGCGAGACCGCTACGGTCACAGGTTCGAATCCTGCCTCGGGCATGGATGTGTGTGATGTCCTTAGGTTAGTTAGGTTTAAGTAGTTCTAAGTTCTAGGGTACTAATGACCTCAGAAGTTGAGTCCCATAGTGCTCAGAGCCATATACAGGCGTTGCCAACTGCAGCGCCGTATTCTGCCTGTTTTCATGTCTCTTCATGCCTATATGGGTTTCTTTGGCGCTTCATTGTATATTAGTCTTACATATAACTTTAGTGACTCTTGTAATCTGTAGTTAATTAGTTAATTTTGTAAAAAGATTGTAAACAACCATGAAGTACAATTTCAGCCGCCCTAGGAAAGTTAGTTCTGGGATTCTTGCAGCTGTTGTGACTGATGGTTACTTGGGGGGGGGGGGGATGTAGTGGCGTGGGATTTGGGTAAGTAAATGGTTCTCTTCCACGGTATTGCAAAGTATGTTCGAGGGATAGGAAAATACACTCCTTGAAATGGAAAAAATAACACATTGACACCGGTGTGTCAGACCCACCATACTTGCTCTGGACACTGCGAGAGGGCTGTACAAGCAATGATCACACGCACGGCACAGCGGACACACCAGGAACCGCGGTGTTGGCCGTCGAATGGCGCTAGCTGCGCAGCATTTGTGCACCGCCGCCGTCAGTGTCAGCCAGTTTGCCGTGGCATACGGAGCTCCATCGCAGTCTTTAACACTGGTAGCATGCCGCGACAGCGTGGACGTGAACCGTATGTGCAGTTGACGGACTTTGAGCGAGGGCGTATAGTGGGCATGCGGGAGGCCGGGTGGACGTACCGCCGAATTGCTCAACACGTGGGGCGTGAGGTCTCCACAGTACATCGATGTTGTCGCCAGTGGTCGGCGGAAGGTGCACGTGCCCGTCGACCTGGGACCGGACCGCAGCGACGCACGGATGCACGCCAAGACCGTAGGATCCTACGCAGTGCCGTAGAGGACCGCACCGCCACTTCCCAGCAAATTAGGGACACTGTTGCTCCTGGGGTATCGGCGAGGACCATTCGCAACCGTCTCCATGAAGCTGGGCTACGGTCCCGCACACCGTTAGGCCGTCTTCCGCTCACGCCCCAACATCGTGCAGCCCGCCTCCAGTGGTGTCGCGACAGGCGTGAATGGAGGGACGAATGGAGACGTGTCGTCTTCAGCGATGAGAGTCGCTTCTGCCTTGGTGCCAATGATGGTCGTATGCGTGTTTGGCGCCGTGCAGGTGAGCGCCACAATCAGGACTGCATACGACCGAGGCACACAGGGCCAACACCCGGCATCATGGTGTGGGGAGCGGTCTCCTACACTGGCCGTACACCACTGGTGATCGTCGAGGGGACACTGAATAGTGCACGGTACATCCAAACCGTCATCGAACCCATCGTTCTACCATTCCTAGACCGGCAAGGCAACTTGCTGTTCCAACAGGACAATGCACGTCCGCATGTATCCCGTACCACCCAACGTGCTCTAGAAGGTGTAAGTCAACTACCCTGGCCAGCAAGATCTCCGGATCTGTCCCCCATTGAGCATGTTTGGGACTGGATGAAGCGTCGTCTCACGCGGTCTGCACGTCCAGCACGAACGCTGGTCCAACTGAGGCGCCAGGTGGAAATGGCATGGCAAGCCGTTCCACAGGACTACATCCAGCATCTCTACGATCGTCTCCATGGGAGAATAGCAGCCTGCATTGCTGCGAAAGGTGGATATACACTGTACTAGTGCCGACATTGTGCATGCTCTGTTGCCTGTGTCTATGTGCCTGTGGTTCTGTCAGTGTGATCATGTGATGTATCTGACCCCAGGAATGTGTCAATAAAGTTTCCCCTTCCTGGGACAATGAATTCACGGTGTTCTTATTTCAATTTCCAGGAGTGTAGCTGAACAGGAAGAGAAGATTAGAGCTCTTAAGGCTGAACTGGAAAGTGCTTGGGAGGAACTGATGATGTTAAGGGGGGAGAAGGATGAAGACAGGTGGGAAGAGGTGTCAAGGAACAGGGACCACACAAAGAGAATAGTATCTGACAGTTTCATCATTGGCACAAAGAACAGATTTGCCTTGCTACCTCAGTTAACTAAGGAAGAGGCTCAGTAGATGCAAAAGTAGTTAATGCTTTACGGACGTTCCTCAGGAAACTAAGTGTTAAAAAAAAGGTAGAAAGTGGGATAAAAGTACTGTTTTAGGTACTAGCTATGGAAAAGATGTGGGACAGATCTTGCAGGAAAAATTAGGTGACAGGTAACAAGTCACAAGTGTTTACAAGCCCAGTGCATGTCTTAGCCAAGTGATAGAGGATGTGGGATCCGTGTGCAAGAGTTTTACAAAGCAGGATCATGTTATGATACTGGGTGTAGCAGAAAATAGTATTGTTACGGATCAGGGCTATAATATTGTGGCTGGACTGATAAAAATTGCATCTGCAACGAACCATAAAAATGTTGGGTTCGTTCTTGCTTTCATGTGGTCTGATTAGCCCCAAATGAACAGCTCTGCCAGGAGAGTGAATATGGAGTTAGATCAGCTGCTTCGGATGGCTACTTTGTCGGTATAGGTTTGTTTCCTGTTGAAGCTATTGGTACGTGGGACTTCACAAGGCATGGCCTGCATCTCAGTAGAAAAAGGAAAGTGTAAACTGACCAGGATGATATCAGAAATTTAAAAGGGGGGGGGGGGGGGCGGGCTGTTGAAACCCATGGGAGTACATCTTTCTTAGGCTAGAACAGTGTCCATTGATTCAACGCTGAATGGAATTAGCTTAATGAGAAGTTCATACAGGCATGTATGTTAAAATATCACGAGATTTTCATAAAATTACGGTGAAAAATAATGTTAGTATATCACTAGATCCTCATAAAAGTGCAGTGAAAAATAATGTTAGTATATTGCATCAAAATTTCAGGTGATTAAAAAATAAAGTAGCTGAGCTTCTTGTATGTTTAGAAGATTTAGAAACTGAGGGTGGAACACATGTACTATGTCTCTCTGAACATCATATGGTCACAGGTGTGGAAAAGGTAAATTAGATGGATACAAGCTCTCAGCAAATTTGAGTAGACACACTGAGAGAGGAGGAGTTGACATACGTGTGAAAACTTACCACAGTGTGAAAAATTTAGAAACTAAAAAATTTTTGTAGACTAACATCCTGAAGCATGTGCCTGAGAGCTTAAACTAAATAATGGTACTTTTATAACTGTAACTGTGTATAGGTCCCCACTAGAATATTTTTTGAAGGCGTCTGATAAAAAGCATGACTTACTTGGTTCTTCCAATTTGACATCAGTTATTGATTTTCCTACTCGGGTAGTACAGGAAAGGAGTACAATGATAAATAACACTCGTCTGCATTGTTCCATATGACTGAAAATTAATATGTGATACTACCTCAACTTTTTATGTTGATTCAAAGTCTGTTTTCAGTTTTTTCCTATCGCATACCGTTTTGACGCAGTCTGATTTCACAGCTGTATTGCTGTGACAGTAAGTTATACAAATTATTGAGGAAAATTCCTCAATATCTTTAGGTTGTAATATCTGTTGATTCTAGTTGGTATTTTTTGAGCTTGAAAGTATTATTTATCTCACAGGCTTGCATTACCAGTGCAATATTATGATTATTCTGTACATTTAAAAAGTATTAATAAAACATTTCGCCTGTTGTTTGTAGTTACTACACTATCAACGTGGAAGTGTGTGGGCAACGTAGTATTTTCTGTTACATTTGTGGAAATTACATAGTGCATAAGCAGTGAATGGTTATAACAGACATTCTGAAAAAGCTTATCATGCTTATTTTAAAATGAAACTTGGTAACCAGGACAAGGGATGGGCACCAAAGACAGTTTGCCAATACTGTGTTGAGAGGTTAAGACAGTGGACAATAGGAAAGAAACCAAGCATGCCATTTGCGATTCCAGTGCTGTGGAGGGAGTCTAAAAATCACAATAACGACTCCAGAATGAGATTTTCACTCTGCAGCGGAGTGTGCGCTGATATGAAACTTCCTGGCAGATTAAAACTGTGTGCCCGACCGAGACTCGAACTCGGGACCTTTGCCTTTCGCCGGCAAGTCCTCTACCAACTGAGCTACCGAAGCACGACTCACGCCCGGTACTCACAGCTTTACTTCTGCCAGTATCTCGTCTCCTATCTTCCAAACTTTACAGAAGTTCTCCTGCGAAACGTGCAGAACAGAACAGAAAGGCAAAGGTCCCGAGTTCGAGTCTCGGTCGGGCACACAGTTTTAATCTGCCAGGAAGTTTCATATCAGCGCACACTCCGCTGCAGAGTGAAAATCTCATTCTGGAAACATCCCCCACGCTGTGGCTAAGCCATCTCTCCGCAGTATCCTTTCTTTCAGGAGTGTTAGTTCTGCAAGTTTCGCAGGAGATCTTCTGTAAAGTTTGGAAGGTAGGAGACGAGATACTGGCATAAGTAAAGCTGTGAGTACCGGGCGTGAGTCGTGCTTCTGTAGCTCAGTTGGTAGAGGACTTGCCCGCGAAAGGCAAAGGTCCCGAGTTCGAGTCTCGGTCGGGGACACAGTTTTAATCTGCCAGGAAGTTTCACAATAACGACTGTTCCTTCTGTTTAGTTGATATTCAGGGGTTATTTGTTGTTGTTGTTGTTGTAGTAGTCTTCAGTCCAGAGACTGCTTTGATGCAGCTCTCCATGCTACTCTATCCTGTACAAGCTGCTTCATCTCCCAGTACCTACTGCAACCTACATCCTTCTGAATCTGTTTAGTGTATTCCTCTCTTGGTCTCCCTTTGCGATTTCTACCCTCCCCTTGCCCTCCAGTACTAAATTGGTGATCCCTTGATGCCTCAGAATATGCCCTACCAACCGATCCCTTCTTCTAGTCAAGTTGTGCCACAAACTCCTCTTCTTCCCAAAGTTATTCAATACCTCCTCATTAGTTATGTGATCTACCATCTAATATTCAGCATTTTTCTATAGCACCACATTTCGAAAGCTTTTATTCTCTTCTTGCCTAAACTATTTATCGTCCATGTTTCACTGCCATACATGGCTACACTCCATACAAATACTTTCAGAAACGACTTCCTGACACTTAAATCTATACTCGGTGTTAACAAATTTCTCTTCTTCAGAAACGCTTTCCTTGCCATTGCCAGTCTACAATTTATCTCCTCACTACTTCGACCATCATTAGTTATTTTGCTCCCCAGATAACAAAACTCATTTGCTACATTCTAACATTCTGTGTGGTGACTGTTGTTGTATGTCGTGTCTCCCTAGCACTTTTGCGCAACGACGCTCTGAGCGTGTTTTTTAGGGAATTGACTAGTTTGAACCTGGGACCTGTTCTTGGTAAGGAGACGCCAGACCACACATGACATGTAGAGTTCAGTGAGAGTACCGATGATATAACCAAATACTTAATGATTTCAGCGTCAGCTCCACTGCACTCCCTGTAAAAGAATCTTAACACAAACTAAATTTAGTGGAAGGGGTTCAAGGCTTTCCTATTTTTAGTTATCTGGCCATTGGAAATTTTATTCTACTCACAAAACATTGTTTATAAATTGCACTATTAATAAAAGGAAATGTTTTAATACAGGATGATAAAAACCAACTGTGTTCAACAAAAATGTGAACAAATATTCCCTGAATGGGTTTCCAAGTTCTACAATGGATCGAAGGATGACCTATGCCATATCAAATCTATAATCTAGGTTTAAATTAAGTGTCACAAAAGAGAAAACTATCAAAATAATCTACAGCGACCCTCAGTTATCTTTAATTACCTATCTAACTTGTCGTAAATTACAGTGGCTGATGTGGCTTCTCAATAATTATATAACAGAAAAATCATCGCGTTTCAGATTTTAACTTACGTAGGCTTTAATTGACGATCGACACTAGTATTACGCAAAACGGGGGTGTAACAGACGAGACTTCTGCAGTTCTGAGTGAAGCTTTATGCGCTCAAAAATGCGGCATCGCGTGCGTTCATTACCTTGTCGTTGGTTAGGCAGTCGGTCGGTACAGCACCAAGCACCTCGCCGCCTCGGAAGCAACTCTTTCCTAACTTCTCCTTACTACCATTTACCGAAGTTGGTTTAAAAAAAAACTATCTGGCTGTGTTTTCATCTGACCAGTCAGGATCTCAATGTTAACCTTAAGCTCCGCCTACAAAAATTCTGTCTATCCAATGAGAAACGTTATACTTTTCGTGGTGGTGCAATTTTTTTAACGTCTGCAACGTAACAGAGACGCGAAAAAGTCTCACGCTAAAACTTGCGGCTGGTGTGGCCCTTTTAGTGTTATCGTAAGATCTATACTGTTCCTCTGGAGGGCTCTATCTTTTAACATGGGCTGGGGGGTGGTCCTGGTGGTTAGCTGGTGACGTGGGTGTCCGTCCCTTATCGTAGGGCCTTCTAGCTTAACACGGTTCTGCTCTCGGCTTCTGTTCTCGTTTCTTCCCTCGGAACTGCGTCTGTCTCACGGTGGGAAGGTATGACATGCATTTAGGCATTCTTGTGTTAGTCTGTGGTATTCCATTTGCTCACTCGTTACTCGTATTACTTTGGTTAATTTAATGTCACGATTTATTCGGAGCTATGTGACATACTACTGGATCTGCTTATCATGTCTGGGTTTTCATGGAAGGTGTTGGATTTGCCTGACACCTTACAACATTAAGCGTCTCATTTCCTAATCTAATTCCCGCAGCATCACCCGATTTAATTCGACGACATTCCAATATTCTCGTTTTGCTTTTGTTGATGATCATCTTATATCCTCCTTTCAAGACACGGTCCATTCCGTTCAGCTGCTCTTCCAGGCCCTTTGCTGTCTCTGACAGAATTACAATCCCATCGGCGAAACTCACAGATTTTATTTCTTCTCCATGGATTTTAATTTCAACACCGAATTTTTCTTTTGTTTCCTTCACTGCTTGCTCAATATACAGACTGAATAACATCGGGGATAGGCTACCGCCCTGTCTCACTCCCTTCCCAACCACTGCTTCCCTTTCATGTTCCTCGACTCTTATAACTGCCATCTGGTTTCTGTACAAATTGTAAATAGCCTTTCGCTCCCTGTATTTTACCCCTGCCACCTTCATAATTTGAAAGAGACGATTCCAGTCAACATTGTCAAAAGCTTTCTCCAAGTCTACAAATGCTAGAAACGTAGGTTAGCCTTTCCTTAATCTGTTTTCTAAGATAAGTCATAGGGTCAGTATTGCCTCACGTGTTCCAACGTTTCTACCGAATTTAAACTGAACTTCCCCGATGTCGGATCCTACCAGTTTTTCCATTCGTATGTAAAGAATTCGGGTTAGTATTTTGAAGCCATGGTTTATTAAACTGATAGTTCGGTAATTTTCACATCTGTCAACACCTGCTTTCTTTGGGATTTGAATTATTATATTCTTCTTGAAATGTGAGGGTATTTCGCCTGTCTCATACATCTTGCTCACTAGATGGTAGAGTTTTGTTAGGCCTGGTTCTCCCAAGGCTGTCAATAGTTCAAATAGAATGTTGCCTTGTCCTGTAGCCATCCCTGCTTAGCCATTTTGCACTTTCTGTCGGTCTCATTTTTGGAACGTTTGTATTCCTTTTTGCCTGCTTCATTTACTGCATTTTTATATTTTCTCCTTTCATCAGTTAATTTCAATATCTCTTCTGTTACCCAAGGATTTCTATTAGCCCTCGTCTTTTTACCTACTTGATCCTCTGCTGCCTTCACTATTTCTTCTCTCAAAGCCACCTATTCTTCGTCTACTGTATTTCTTTCCCCTATTCTTGTCAGTCGTTCCCTAATGATCTCTCTGAAGCTCTCTACAACCTCTGGTTCTATCAGTTTATCCAGGTCCCATCTCCTCGAATTCCGACCTTTTTGCAGTTTCTTCAGTTTTAAGCTACAGTTCATAACCAATAGATTGTGGTCAGAGTCCACATCTGGCCCTGGAAATGTCTTACAATTTAAAACCTGGTTCCTAAATCTCTGTCTTACCACTATATAATCTATCTGATACCTTCTAGTGTTTCCAGGGTTCTTCCATGTATACAATCTTCTTTCATGATTCTTGAACCAAATGTTAGCTATAATTAAGTTATGCTCTGTGCAAAATTCTACCAGGCGGCTTCCTCTTTCATTTCTTCCCCTCATTCCATATTCACCTACTACGTTTCCTTCTCTCCCTTTTCCTACTATCGAATTCCTGTCACCCATGACTATTAAATTTGCGCCTCCCTTCACTGTCTGAATTTCTTTTATCTCATCATACATTTCATCAATATCTTCGTCACCTGCGGAGCTAGTTGGCATATAAACTTTTACTACTGTGGTAGGCGTGGGCTTCGTATCTATCTTGGCCACAATAATGCGTTCACTGTGCTGTCTGTAGTAGCTTACCCGCATTCCTATTTTCCTATTCATTATCAAAGCTTCTCCTGCATTACCCCTATTTGATTTTGTATTCATAACCCTGTATTCACCTGACCAGAAGTCTTTTTCCTCTTGCCACCGAACTTCACTAATTCCCACTATATCTAACTTTAACCTATTCATTTGCCTTTTTAAATTTTCTAACCTACCTACTCGATTAAGGGATCTGACATTCCACGCTCCGATCCGTAGAACGCCAGTTTTCTTTCCCCTGATAACGTCCTCCTGAGTAGTCCCCGCCCGCAGATCCGAATGGGGGACTATTTTACCTCCGGAATATTTTACCCAAGAGGACGCCATCATCATTTAATCATACAGTAAAGCTGCATGCCCTCGGGAAAAATTACGGCCGTAGTTTCCCCTTGCTTTCAGCCGTTCGCAGTACCAGCACAGCAAGGCTGTTTTGGTTAGTGTTACAAGGCCAGATCAGTCGATCATCCAGACAGTTGCCCCTGTATCTACTGAAAAGGCTGCTGCCCCTCTTCAGGAACCGCACGTTTGTCTGGCCTCTTAACTGATACCCCTCATTTGTGGTTGCACGTATGGTACGGCTATCTGTATCGCTGAGGCACGCAAGCTTCCCCACCAACGGCAAGGTCCATGGTTCATGGGGGGAGGGGGGGGGGGAGGGGGGGAGGGGGGGGAGATTCAGGGGTACAATTCGAAAATAAGAAACGAATTGTCTATTCAGGTATTGTTCCAGCCATTAGACGAGTTGCACATGGAGAAGATTTCTTTGCTCCCCGTTCTCCAGTGGCTTTAGAGAATGTGGTTAAAGTTGAGGACGAGAATGAAGTTAATGCAATTACCGATGACCATAGTGATGTCAACCAGCCCGAATGCGACTTTACTCCACAACTGTACTTTTAGAGTGAACT
Source organism: Schistocerca nitens (assembly GCF_023898315.1). Lineage (NCBI taxonomy): Eukaryota > Metazoa > Arthropoda > Insecta > Orthoptera > Acrididae > Schistocerca > Schistocerca nitens. Next base: position 990,982,147 of record NC_064614.1, on the reverse strand, counting down.
TAATGATCTCGTTCGAGATTTAAATTTGTGTAATGAATCTGCAGAAGAACTTAGCTCTCAGTTAAAAATAAGAATTTTCTGGAACCAAGAAGACATAACTCATGGTACAGACATAAAGAACTAGTCCCTTTGTTCTCACAGAATATGTCGCTGGTTTATTTCAGTAACGTAATCGAGATAATGCACCTCCGTGACGATGAACATGATCCTACTCAGTGGAGACTTTTTCTAGACTCATCAATGATTAGCCTGAAAGGCGTGTTACTGCGTAATGAGAGTGTGTATGAGTCCATTCCTGTGGCCCATTCAGTACAAATGAAAGAGACGGATGAGAACATCAAGATAATCTTCACAAGTATCCGATATGAGGAACACAAATGGCTTATCAGCGGTGACTTTACAGTTATCGGAATACTATTAGGACAACAAGCTGGGTTCACAAAAATGCCTTGCTTTCTGCCGGAATGGGACATTCGGGCAAGGTACAGACATTGGAGTGCGAGAGTTCGGCCACAACGGAGAAACTTTGTGCCTGGAACTAAAATGTTCCTGTACGACCCACTTGTAGAACAAAAAACCTCTTTCCAAAAAATTTCTCTTCATCACACAAGAAAGCTGGAAATTTTCGTTGGACCTCAAATAAAGATATTGATGAAGGATGAAGATTTTGACAAGACAATGAAGAAGAGAGAAAAATACGCATGGTCTGACCTCTGATCAGTTGCTGAGAAGTTTCTAGGGAATAACAAAGATCGTAATTATAAGGCCATTGCTGAAAAATCTTGCAAAATTGCAAGAAGATGGGTTGTAATAGGAGTGTGTAAGTCATTTTTCTACACTCATAAGTCGACTACTTTCTGGAAAATTTGGCACACCTTCGTGAAGAGCAGGATGAACGTTTTCACAAAGTTATTAAGGAGACGGTGAGAGGTACCAGAGGAACTGAAATACAACTGTGGTGGCCGACTATTGTTAGATTTTGAAGAGGGGCTGTCATCATGTACCAGGATCTGAATAGATGTCATAAGATAGCAAGTTTAAAAATTAATGGAACACTGTTGACTTCATGTTTTAGGCAAGGTAGTCACGAAATAAATTAGAGGAGTTCTGTAGAATATTTTTAAATGTATTTTATTTTTTAAACATGTTTTGAGTAAAAACTCGCCTTTTGTGAAATTATGTTTCTATGTATTTGTGGGCTCAGAAGTTAAAATGGTCATAATATTACTTCTTATTTTTTGTAAAAACCTCATGTGATAGAGAAAAACGGAAGTTTTTTCTACAATCAGTATAAAAATTTCATTCAAGAACACCTACTTCCAAAAAATAATCTGGCGAAGTTTTAAAATGCAGACTAGTGTAATATTTTTTATGGTGATAAACGTATCAGTAAGTTAGCCTACTTGGTCTATTTTCATTCACTGCTTTCCTATGGCAACGTATTTTGGGGTAATTTATCATTACGAGAAAAAGTATTCATTGCACAGAAGCGTGTTATCAGAATAATAGCTGTTCCTGGATCGCGTCTGTAAGACGTCTCAATTGTTGACAATAAATACCAGTAGTGATGGTTACACATCGGGGAAGCAATTCGTAGTGTACCACACAGTCGTTGTTCCACAGGGTGCATAACATTATATTTTGTGGATGCGCGCAAGTCTTTGATCGGGGAGTTGCTTCTTTGTTTGGGCTCAACCATTGCTTTCCTTTCCTTACGTTAGCATAAAGACACCATTTTTCGTCACCAGTAACGATACAGAGCAGGAATGGTCGGTGTTGTTCACGAGCCAATCGATGATGAGCATATGGGCACCTGCAGATTTTTTGTGATTTTGTTAAAAAATGTTCAAATGTGTGTGGACTATTATGGGACTTAACTGCTAAGGTCATCAGTCCCTAAGCTTACACACTACTTAACCTAAATTATCCTAAGGACAAACACACACACACACACACACCCATGCCCGAGGGAGGACTCGAACCTCCGCCGGGACCAGACGCACAGTCCATGACTGCAGCGCCTCAGACCGCTCGGCTAATCCCGCGCGGCTTTTTGTAATTTTGACTTAGAGCATGCGGTACCCATACCTTCCCCAATACATACGAATATCACACGATGGTAGAATGATCACAGTATACCACTTTTTCCAGTTCTTGTGTACACTGTCCTGTATCATTGTGGATTAATTAACCGTAAAGATCTTGATGTGGAGAGGCACTAATGGTAAAACGTTCTTCCTCTCGTGTACTGTCCAATGGCATTATCTCCATACAAGGCGCAAATGTTTCTCGCTGCCTCCACTGCTGTCACCCATCTACTGAACTCAGACAGAAGATATGTCAGAGATGTTCCGATTTCTCCACTTGGCGCTCCATTTTCTAGCGTGCACAGCTCTACTCACTGTTTCCAAATGACGAAATGCCAGCATGCAAACTCAAATGGTTCAAATGGATCTGAGCACTATGGGACTTAACATCTGAGGTCATTAGTCCCCTAGACTCAGAACTACTCAAACCTAACTAACCTAAGGACATCACACACATCCATGCCCGAGGCAGGATTCGAACCTGCGACCGTAGCAGCAGCGCGGTTCCGGACGGAAGCGCCTAGAACCGCTCTGCCACAACGGCCGGCATGTAAACTCAAATAGCAACAGTGAGCTACAAATAATAATTGACAGTTTATAAATAAGCTCATACTAACCGGAACACCAACATCCAAAACAAAAACGCTACGAATTTACGTATCAACCTAATAGAATCTGCATAGGCACAAGTCTGCGAATTGATTCGCCGAAACCAAAAAAATGGTTCAAATGGCTCTGAGCACTATGGGACTCAACTTCTGAGGTCATTAGTCCCCTAGAACTTAGAACTAGTTAAACCTAACTAACCTAAGGACATCACAAACATCCATTCCCGAGGCAGGATTCGAACCTGCGACCGTAGAGGTCTTGCGGTTCCAGACTGCAGCGCCTTTAACCGCACGGTCACTTCGGCCGGCTCCACCGAAACCAGTTCGGCAACGCAGAAATAAGCGTGTTGTAAACGTAGAGCATCTGTGTACACGAAAATGTGCTGTAACTCACAAGAAAATGATGGAAAGATTTCAACTTCTCGTTAACGTAGAGACTTGTAGAGATGGCGCTTGCCTGGAGGTCAGATGTGATAGAGAATCTATGTTAAAAAAAAGTGCCCTCCTAGAGGAGTCAGAGTTGTGGAGTTGGCTGACAATTAACTTGCTGCGCCAGGCGTAGAAGGGCCGGCCCCGCAGACTGGCGTGGGGGCGCGCCCGGGGAGCTGGGAGCAGGAGGCGCGCTGGCGTTCCGCCGGAATTAAGAAAACTTGAGCAAATATAGCCAGCCAACTGCCGAGTAAGGACTCGTCCATAATTAAGGGAAAATATTGAACCTCATTAGCAGAAGGCGGGATTGGCCCGGGGCGCGTTTTTCTTGTCGACTGGCGGATGAGGCGGACGAAGAGGGAGCGCGCGGGAGGAAGCGTTCGAGTGGGCGGAGACAACAGCGGCTGTCTGTCTGCTCGGGGACCCCGGGCGGCCCGGCCGCGCCGCTGCAGTCGCTCAGCACTTGCCGGCGCGGCGAGCGCTTCCTAACGCCCCCAGACGGCTGTGCCAGAACTAGGATCTCCCTCACTCTAATACTGCCTGCCGACGTTTCATTCATTTATTTCGTTTTTCCTTTCTTCGTGAACGACATTACAAAGAAATCCTTGTATTCCTTGTATCGAAATTTAGACAATTTCCAAATCAAATTACTTATTTGCTAACAAAAAACTATTATTGACTATAATTTCTATATTATTATTATTATTTTCGATTATTCCCATTTAGAGAGCGTTTGAACTTGAATTTCTTTATGATGATTGTTTTTTTTTCTGGGCCCAAATTTTCTTCCTGTGTTCACTGTGTTGTTTCTTTTGCTCCGCTGTCCATTTGCATCCTGGTCTCTTCTGTGTTGTAGTGTCAAATTTATGTTTTTTAATGATGTTCCTGAATTCAGTTCTATTTTCTGCATCGTTTACTGTTATGTGTGCTTGTCTGAGGTCCTCTTCAACTTCTTTTATCCATTTTGTTTTTTCCCTGCTTGAGTTGATGACTTTAAGAATTCGCTTTGAAATTCTGTTTTCATTCATCCTGTGGATATGCCCGTAGAACTGCATTCTCCTTTTCCTTATTGTATCCGTAATCTTGTCTGTGTATTTATATAATTCTGTGGTTGGTGTCTTCTTCCAGATTCCTTGCTCTTGTATCAGGCCAATAATTTTCCTGAGAATTTTCCTTTCTTGTTTCTCTATTTCTTTGATTTTAGTTTGCCCACCTATTTGTGTCGTTTCAGATGCATACAGTGACTCCGGAAGTAATACAGTGTTGTAGTGCCTCAATTTTGCGTTGATGGATATGGACTTCTTGTTATAATAGTTCCACGTGAGTTTATATGCCTTCTGTAGTTTTTTCATTCTTTCCTCATTGGCCTTTAGGTTGATCTCTGATGGCTGGATGATTTCTCCCAGGTACTTAAAATGTGGTTCTTGTAAGATTTTCCCATGGGTTGTCACAATAGGCAATTTGTCTTGTGGCACTCTTTCTATGTACTGTACTGGGTTTTGTCATACGAGAGTTGGAGGCCAGTTCTTTGTGTAATTTCGGGTAACTTCTCTATGGCGTTAGTGGCTTCTTTTCTGTTATTTGTGAGGATTGCAATGTCATCTGCAAAAGCTAAACACTTCACATTGAATCTATTATCTTTTCTAATGACAATTTGGATTCCTTTGACTTCTTTTTCCCATGTCCTGATAATTTTTTCAAGAATGACATTAAAGAGTAATGGTGCAATTCCGTCACCCTGTCGCACTCCAGTTTGGATTATTATTGTTTTTATTATAATTTTCGTATCCAGGACAGTACAGTCCAGGACAGTACAGCAGGGGTATCTTTTTTTTACAATTCTTAACATATTACAATATACAAATGGTCCCAAAAGAAGGCCACCGTCTGATTATTTGTGATTTTCACTGAGAGCATGCGGTACCCATACCTTCCCCATTACATGCGAATGTCGCACGATGGTAGAGTGATCACAGTACACCACTTTTTCCATTACTTGTGTACACTGGCTTGTATCATTGTGGATTAATTAACCGCAAGGATATTCTTTTGCAGGAAGGCAAACGGATCACTTTCCAAGAACGAACCCACATCTGCCAACGCATGGCTTGGACGCTGAAGAGCATGGAAATCTGAGAACGTACAGAAGGTATGCAACTCTTTAGCAATCTGTGACTGCAGATGGATGACCTGAGCCTAATAACATTTCTGGGATGCGCTACATTCGTCCACACAGTCCTTGTGCCCGTCGTACTGTGGATCTTGTGTGGTCTGCCGGTGCAGTAACGTTGTTGACAGCAGTGCAACATGTACCAGTAAGCAGCTGAGGAAATAACCAACATGGTGCTTGCATATGACAAAGTGGATTGCTATGAGAAAACTTCTGCAAATTTGTATGTGAAACATATACCTCACGTCATCCCACGTTTGCAGCCCTATAGAAACCCTTCAAAGAAGCCGGAAAGATGCACGTAGATATTTTATGCCTGAGGTGTTTTTTTTTTTCCTTTATTACATTTCGATCCCCTCGCCCCGGCCCTCGAGGGGTTGGTGCGGATTGATGGCAGCGTATTATGCTGGTCTACAACGTACAGAAAAGTTAAAAAACATAATGAGAATATAAAAAAACAAGAAAAAAGGCGATAAAACGGTGCCATTATAAAAAACTGTAAAATTGCGGAAAGTTGTGGAATTTAAAAGATAAAAACACTGCGGTGACGATGTGGATGAAGACACACAATAAGTAGACAGTCACAATCAAAAAACAAGGCGACAGTCTGGTTTCCATTCGCACGAGATAAAAAACACAACTAGCGACAGTATGGTTGCTATTCGCAACACTGACAGGGAACGCACAACACTGAACACTCACTTAAAACAGCGCTATACAGGTGACATGGCGACCGATTGGGGGGGGGGGGGGAGAGGACCCAGACTGATAAGGGGGAAAATGGGGTGAGAAGAGGAAAAGAAAAAAAGGGGGAGATGATGGAGGGAGGGGACATAGAAAAGAGGGGCTGGGAAGATGTGAGAAGGAGTGGGAAAGGCAGTGGAGGGGAGTACAGAAGTGACTCAGGGCAGAGAAGAGAGGCAGAGAGAGGGTAGGCAGGGAAAAAACAGGATGGAAAGTGGGGGGGGGGGGAAGAGAGAGCCCGGTAAAAGGATGGAGGAAGGCAAGGGGAGGTGAGGATCAGAGTTGAGAGGAGGAATAAATGGAGGGGGAGAGGGCATCGTCTGGGAGGGGGTCGATGGAAGACACCTTGGGAAATGAGATGAAGGGTGTAGAGGTGAAGGGTAGGGGGGACACAACAGTGAAGGCAGAGCAGAGGGCGGGGGTTGGAGAGGAGAGGAGCAACCAGGGGATCAGCAGGATCAAAGTAGCAGGAGTGTAGAGGACGTGGATACATTCGAGGCAAAGGAGCAGATTGGGGAAAGGAATCAGGTTGTAGAGGATCCGTGTGGGGGATGGGAGGCGTATACAAAAGGCGAGGCGCTTGAGGATGTGGAGGACTTAAGGCTATTTACAATTTGTACAGAAAACAGATGGCAGTTATAAGAGTCGAGGGGCTTGAAAGGGATAGAATTTGGGGGGGGGGCGGATATCCAGGTGGGACCGGCATAACAGAGAATGGGACAGAGTAAGGATTTGTAGGTGTGGAGTATGGTAGATGGGTTCAACCCCCATGTCCAGCCAGAGAGGAGTTTGAGGAGTTGGAGGCAGTTGTGGGCTTTGGATTGGATAGAGCAGGTAGGAGGGATCCAGGTGAGGCCAAGGTAGGTGAGGGTGGGGGAGAGGCAGACAGGATGGGTGCAGATGGTAAGGGAGAAATCAAGGAGCTGGAAGGAGTGAGTGGTACCACATACAGTGATTGCCTGGGTCTTGGAAGGATTGATTATCAGGAACCACTGGTTACATCATGCCGAAAAAAGGTCAAGGTGATTCTGGAGAAGGCGTTGGGACCGTTGGAGGGTAGGAGCGAGGGCAAGGAATGTGGTGTCATTGGCATACCGCAGGAGGTGTACTGGAAGGAGGGGGGGTTGGGGCATATCTGCCATGTACAGGAGGTAGAGGAGAGGGGAGAGGACAGAGCCCTGGGGCACACCTGCGGAGGGGCAGAGGGTGCAGGAATCGGCGTTTTGCGTGGTAGTATAGGAGGGGTCTGAGGTGTGTCCACAGTATAGTGAAGTAGTAGCAATTTGTTCTTGGTACTTGCGAGTACTGTTTGTCCTCTGGTAGGTGCCAAAATGTGATGTGGGTCGTCCACACTTGGCTCAAACACAACAGCTGGAGGAGGATGTGCTGACAATTTTCAAAGAAGACCCAGCCACCGACATTTGGGAGATGGCGTAGGCGCTGCACACGGGTAAAAGTGCCATGTGGCAAGTTGTTCATGACCGCTGGCTCCATCTGCAGAAAGTCCGTGCAGTACAGGAGGACTACCCATGATAGATACAGTTTGCAAAGTGGTATTTATAACGATGCATACTCTAGCCACGATTCTCGAGCTGTGTGCTATTCACAGATGAATGGACGTTTACTAGAGACGGCATATTAAACTTGGGTAACGTGCATGTTTGAGTGACGAAAATCCGCATGCGTAGGTGATTCAAAACCACCAGCGCATGTTCAGTAGCAACATTTGGGTCAGCATAATTGTTGGCCGTATCATTGGGCATATCTACTGTCAGATTAAATGGACCGATCTACGTCACATTTGATAGAGATGTTTTGCGTAACCTGTTGGATGCAGCGCCACTAAATGTTCAGATAGACATGTGGCTGAGACACGACAGAGCTCCAATTGACTTTGAAGTCGATGTGTGAAATCACCTCAATGTCACATATGTCAGTCGACGAACTGGTAGAGTTTAGATTAAAATCTACAGTCGAGATAGAAATAATATTTGTTTGTTTACTGGTTTCGGCTTATATTAAAGCTATCTTCACAATTTTTGGCCCTCTATGGCTAGTGCTGCCGGCTACTCGGTTTTCTCGTGATACCAAAATCGTACACTGTGACTGATGGCTGTGAAGCCACGTGTTAAATAGTACGCAATTCGCGCGCCGAGTATGGATTACGTAATGTAGGCTCTACATTGAGGTAGGAGGTATCGAGTTAAAGCCTGTTTGTAATGTAGACAGTGCGATGTCTAACTCATGGTGCATTTAGTCACGTAATGTGGGATGCACACCCTTTTCAAAGTTCGACACACGTCAGTCGACGAACTGGTAGAGTTTAGATTAAAATCTACAGTCGAGATATGCCCACGTCTCGTGGTCGTGCGGTAGCGTTCTCGCTTCCCACGCCCGGGTTCCCGGGTTCGATTCCCGGCGGGGTCAGGGATTTTCTCTGCCTCGTGATGGCTGGGTGTTGTGTGCTGTCCTTAGGTTAGTTAGGTTTAAGTAGTTCTAAGTTCTAGGGGACTGATGACCATAGATGTTTAGTCCCATAGTGCTCAGAGCCATGTACCATGTCTACAGTCGAGATAGAAATAATATTTGTTTGTTTACTGGTTTCGGTTTATGTTAAAGCTATCTTCACAATTTTTGGCCCCCTATGGCTAGTGCTGCCGGCTCCTCGGTTTTCTCGTGATACCAAAATCGTACACTGTGACTGACGGCTGTGAAGCCACATGTTAAATAGTACGCAATTCGCGCGCCGAGTATGGATTACGTAATGTAGGCTCTACATTGAGGTAGGAGGTATGCAGTTAAAGCCTGTTTGTAATGTAGACAGTGCGATGTCTAACTCATGGTGCACGTAATGTGGGACGCACACCCATTTCAAATTTCGACGCTCTCCAGTGCCCAAGCAATGCGTTTCCGGATATGGGTTGCTGAAACCAGGTTCTCCAGTGTGCAGGCCGCGGGCAACTTAGAGTAGACAGGGAGTTGCTTAGCATCTTGAAGTTTTCCACATTCACGGGTTGCTTCTCTGGTAAACTAGCCCGACAGCTTCAAGTTTAGTTTGCACTGTGCCACTACAGTTTGCAGTATGTTCAAAGTCTCCCAAGCCTGGTATGGTAGTTGAAAACCAGCAGCAGGCTCTTCCTTTAGCTTTCGGTTCTTACTTCCAGTTGCCTTGTTTCGTCACAGTTCTATTCAGCGAGCGGGAGGTGATGATGTAATAGCTTCAGTTATTTGAAGAAAATTATTTCTCCACTTCAGCCTAGGAAATGATGCTTCGCTTCCAAACATAGAAGGGCTTGAATTAATAGTATCTATAGAAGATGCCTTCACACATCTCTCCAGAAGTGACAACGAAAGCAAAAGGACTGCATGGTACTAAGACGTTGTTGGCACTACATACCATGTGTTGCATTTATTGCCTTTTTTGTGTGTGTCATCAGTTTTCTTATTGGTTGGACGAGACCCGCCATGAAATTTCACCGCTATTCCGTCCATCGTCGTCATGGATGTGACACACCCCTAACTGCATCTCACCCCTTCTCTAGACGCCTCTGCCATGGAGGGCAGAAAAGTGACACACAGCATTGAATTCATGCAGTTTTCAGGGTGTCAGAGGAAAACATATCAGGCACATCGCCGATCAGAATCGATACAGAAATGCTCCAGGAGGTGACATAAAGAACGTCTATGAAGCTCCCTTGGGGTGTTCTTTACACACATTTCATAGTCGAAACAACTCCTTTGACATCCTGCAGGTGAATGGTGCTACACTATTGCTCTAGTGCCTGTTCGCCAGCGTGTCGAATCTGAAGAGTTTCCGAAAGGGTTGCCTATCTCCAGGCGCCTAGGAAGCGGTCATTGATTGTCTCTGTACAGGTACATTTGTTAAGTGCTCAACAGAGATATGTGGGTGGCACCGAGGGTATTGACAGACTGGGAGGGGGGGATCCTGGAGGGAACCTTTGCCATTTTCTTCATGGATATGTCCACGTCGCACCTGTGACCACAGTACAGGAGGGCGGAAATAGGAGTGCTAAAAAAGCAGAACCATCCATTGCTGCTTCGGTTCACGTACAAATTCCTTTGAATGGTTTTGAACGGCCCAAGTGGTTCCAAGAACAAAAAATTTCGGCCTGACATAAATGTCAAAGATTGTCAAGAACTGTTGTTGCCGGCCGTGAAATGTGTGTAAATAAACACCCCAGAAGAAGGGGTGGGTCTGACCTCCGTCTCAAAGGCGTAAAAATAAAGGGTGGTATGTGGGTAAGGGGCAGTGTGGCGATCTCTTCGTCGTGTGACACTCTAACAGTGGCATTGGGCAGAAGTTTGGTGAAATTTGGTGTCAATGTGACCTCATTAACCCATTTAACATGAATTTCTGAACTCTGTCATTTTTTTTCACAATGTCAACATCTCACAGTTTGAAGCGTTGCCAAGCCCGAGCGTGAGTTAACAGGATGCACGCTTTTGCATCATTACAAAGGAAGGTTGTAGACACCTTTGAGCCAAATTTAAAACTTCTGCGTCAAAGTGGGAAAAAATGACGAGGTTTTGAACGACGTAGTTAGTGTTCGTCATATAGCTAGGAGCGAAGCAATTATGATACATGGAATGGGCATACCACTTATTATGTAGTTTGGCTTATGGAAAGCGTAAATAAGTAATTAACACTGGTCATTAGAATCGAGAACATGACCATCTTAAAACCACGGTTAACGAAGGTTTCAGGTCACATGGAGGCTTAAGTCAGGATACCTCGACAACACTTGTGTATCTAGAAGCTTTCAGCGACTTAGAATAAGATCTTTGGTATCCTGAGATGGGGGAGGAGGGGGGGGATAATGTACACAGACGTGTATCCGCAATATGTACTGACATGGAGCGTTGGTCATATAAAGGGGTAGATATAATGAAGAAAAGAAAATAAAATTAGAAAGAGAAGAGGAGTTCACGAGAAACGCATAGCGGTGCTTAGCTTTGCAGCAGAATAACTCTCATGCTTGAAAGTAAAATAGACTTTTAAATCCTGGTAAATGAAATGTATGGCTTGCTTAGGACGAAGTATGGCTGAAGAATGAAAAAGACAGGATCAGTTATCCGAAACGATAGGTAGCGCTTATTTCGATAGTGCGACGCGACAGGGAGAAAGACTTGAACTTCCGACAGCAGCATCCATTCTTCATATCTGAATCCACAGAAATACTGGAGAGGGTTCAGTTACGCAAAAAGACCCTCGGAGGACATCATTGTAATATGATCGCCACTGATACCGTTAAAGCTCTGTAGTAACAAAAAGACAAGGAATTGTCTTAGAAAATGAACATGAACTTCCAAGCCAGAATAAAACCGGCATCATGTTCAGGCTGAAGGGCCACAGTGGAATAAAGGGCAATTAAAAAACTCAATGTTTGAATTAAGGAAGCAGTGTACTCTGGATCAATGAAATCCTATGAACTACCGTCGTAAAATTTCTCTGCTCCTTTAGGACACAAATCAGGAATCAGTGTGTAACGCTACCGCCCTTAAACGGACGTGCGTTAGCTGTATAAAGCCTGTACTGTAATAAGTTCACGGGCTTCACCTTATAACCAAGGATTTTAGTACATAAATTGACCGCGTGTACCTAATAGAAGCAAGATCGGACTTGTAATCAGTCAATAACTACAGTGATGCATCAAGCAAATGTAAAGCATAATTGCTCGTTTGCATGGACAAGAAGTATACACAGTAGATGCTACTTATAATTAATGATTCGGTCGCCAGCCTACTTAGGCAATGAGTGAGCTTTTCCTTGTACAAGTGGGTGCATGTACAAGCATAGTAACACGTAGTAATGATGCGTTATATGGCAAAGTTTGGACCCGGAAAAACCCACTGAACTAAAGCTTTCTCTTTTTGTACTAATTTGGACGAGCTAAATTCACACAACACCACACAGCAATGATTATTACGAACTGCATTTTGTATATTGATCAGACTGAAATCGGGCATAGATTTTCCTAGAGTGCACAGTTTTGAAAACACACATACAATGTCACTATTGAAATTGGGAAAACAACACTAATACACTTAGGTTCAATAAAGGACTTAAATTTACTGGTCAAATATGATCAGCACATTTCAAGGTTTGAAAGAATGAACAAGAGAAGGGGGGGGGGGGCCCTGAAACTGTTATGGTCGTTATACTGAAACTGTTAAGTACTAAAAGGCAAATTAACACTCAAATTTATCAATCAATGGATAACTACTCTTTTGTCTTACTTCTGAATAATTTAACTGTCATTAGTTCTGTCTCAAGTTAATTAAATAGCATCGCTAACTCAATTCAAAAAAACTCTCTTTCAGTTTAGTCATACTTTCGTCCTTTACCAACATTTGCAATAATTCACAGAACTTTTAAATTTCTTTATAGCAAAAGTTTGACTGCTGATAATTCTCATTTACACTAATTATAAACTTTCAGTTCAGGATACTCGGGTTGCACAATACGAGGTAAGGATCCTGTCTAGGTCAGTGATCAGGATAAGTCATGGCTAAGGCAATTCTGGTAAAAGTCACGTTATTATTGAACGGTTAGAAACATTTCCGACACTGGTCCACACAAATATACTTCTAAAGATGAAATAAATGTTTGACCTGTGCAAGTCGGTGCGGCGGTTGGCGGGCAGCGAGATAGCGGGCAGCACGGCACACATACAAGCACGGCTAAGGCTCACACTACATCAGCCCTTTCCATCTTCTTAGCGTCGTAATCTTTCCAATTTTGTGCCTCTGAATATAGCCATGCCAAGTAGTCGTCGGAATCGGTGTATCCGAGGCTCAATGGAATCCACTTTTCCTGGGTAGCCGCCTCGGTACAGTACGTGTTCCTCTGACCGATTCACAACTCCGACTCTTACTGATGCTCGCCTCCGACTGTGTTACTGAGCCCGTTGTGCCGAACCGCGCCCAGTGTGCGTTTTCCCGCGCTCGCCTGCCTCCACCTTTTCCCGCTCCCCTACAGGTAGGGTATTCACCACAGGTTTTCTACTACACATATCCTAATGCATTACCTACGTATGGACCAAGTGTTTAAATTACAATTTCCACATTTTACAATAGTTTTAACATTAAGTACACTTTCTTTTGATTATCACATCATTTGAAATCTAACATAATTAATAATATTCATTTCAAAAGTTACCCACAGTTTCTTTAACATCACGAAAAGAGCAAGAATTTAAATCAACCATTTTTCACACTAATTTAGAGAAATTCATAAAGAAAAAAATTATTATATGTACAGTTGTCGTTACAAGTGGAACGGAACTAAGGATAGAGATCAATCAGCAGTAGTTTCTGACCTCTCAAAACATCCTTGGTATCAAAAAAGTAAATGCAGCAGTAGTTTTCACGGAGCAATACCGCGCTTTATATTCAATTACTGGAGTTTCCGCCAGCACCTGTATCGCCTCAGTACGAACTTATCTCGCTGCAGTAGCTGCGGTTTCGAGGAACACTTCAACAATTTTTTTTTTTTTCGATTGCCCCCGCTAAGAGAATAATACTTTCTAATCTCTGCAGAAAGAGTTGTAGGCGGGAAATGAGTTACCAACGAAATCTTTAACCTTCCTGACAGATTAAAACTGTGTGCCGGACCGAGACTCGAACTCGGCAGTCCCGAGCACACACTCCGCTGCAGAGTGAAAATCTCATTAGTGAAAATCTTGTTGACGACAATTTATGCAACGATGTACAGGTAGCTTTACAACGTTTTTATAGACTGTCCCAGTAACATAAATCATACCACACCATGATACTAAATATCTGATAATTGTTCAACCATAAATGCGTCCCACTTTAAGTTATTCTGTATTGCAAGACATTATATGGTTCCTGAGGTACGGTACTAATTGTGTACTGGGATATGATACGCTGACAGTTTTCAATTCTACAATCATCTTGTTGTTGTTAGCATATTTCTTGTTGTGTGAGATGTTGCTTCCACGGCTTCAAGAATTCTGGGTTCTTGACTGTCAGAAGTGGGTTTCACGCTGCCTCGACGCCACTTCCATCTACATCCACACGGATACTCCGCAAGCCACCATACGGTGCGTGGTAAAAGAGTCCACACGGATAGTCTGCAAGCCACCGTACGGTGCGTGGTCAAGAGTCCACATGGATACTCCACAAACCACCATACGGTGCGTGGTCAAGAGTCCACACGGATACTCTGCAAGCCACGATATGGTGCGTGGTCAAGAGTCCACACGGATACTCCGCAAGGCACCGTACGGTTCGTGGTCAAGAGTCTACACGGATACTCCGCAAGCCACCTTACAGTGCGTGGTCAAGAGTCCACACGGATACTCTGCAAGCCACGATATGGTGCGTGGTCAAGAGTCCACACGGATACTCCGCAAGCCACCGTACGGTGCGTGGTCAAGAGTCCACACGGATACTCCGCAAGCCACTGTACGGTGCGTGGTCAAGAGTCCACACAGATACTCCGCAAGCCACCGTGCGGTGCCTGGTCAAGAGTCCACACGGGTACTCCGCAAGCCACCGTACGGTGCGTGGTCAATAGTCCACACGGGTACTCTGCAAGCCACCGTACGGTGCGTGGTCAAGAGTCCACACGGGTACTCCGCAAGCCACCGTACGGTGCGTGGTCAAGAGTCCACACGGGTACTCCGCAAGCCACCGTACGGTGCGTGGTCAAGAGTCCACACGGGTACTCCGCAAGCCACCGTACGGTGCGTGGTCAAGAGTCCACACGGGTACTCCGCAAGCCACCGTACGGTGCGTGGTCAAGAGTCCACACGGGTACTCCGCAAGCCACCGTACGGTGCGTGGTCAAGATTGCCCTGCACCACTACTAGTCACTACTACTGTCTAAAAGCCTCCTTGTGAGTCCTGAAACCTTGCGGCATATCTTCCTGGTCCTTCCCGAAACTACGTTGGCGGTAGTAGAATCGTTCTGCAGTCAGCTTCAAATGTCTTTTCTCTAAATTTTCTCAGTAGACTTTCTGTAAAAGAGTGTCGTCTTTCCTCCAGGAATTCCCATTTGAGTTCCCGAAGCATCTCCGTAATAATCGCGTGTCGTTCGGACGGATCGGGAATTGCTTCGATGTCTTCCTTTAATTCCACCTGTTGCGAATCCCCAAAAATTGGACAGTACTCACTCAAGATACGCCTAGATGTATAATCGATATATCTGTGTCAAGCACCGCCCTTGTAACGATGGTTCAAATGGCTCTAAGCACCATGGGACTTAACATCTGAGGTCATCAGTCCCCTAGACGTAGAACTACTTAAACCTGACTAACCTAAGGACATCACACACATCCATTCCCGAGGCAGGATTCGAACCTGCGACCGTAGCAGGCGCGCGATTCCAGACTGAAGCGCCTAGAACCGCTCGGCCACACCGGCCGGCCGAGACATAGCTGCTCTCATCACTGAATGCAACTTTGCACCAGTCAGCCATCTGTACCACAGCCTATATGAAAGTAAATGGTTTCTAATGCTCTCGGAAGACATTCTGTGGGGAAATATTTCTATTTGTGCAGCAGTCACTCTGCTATGTTTGCTTACCTTCTGCTGTATTCCACAGCGGCCAGCCTTGTAACGATCTATTTGACCGTTGCAGGATTGTCTTTCTTACTCATTCGAATTAACTTACATTTTTTCTACAGCAAGAGCATGCTGCCATTCATTCCAATTTGCCTTTACAAAGAGTACTCTACAGCATTAGCTCATTGCCTAGCTTGCATTGATCGTGAATCTCTAGCCCAGCACAAAGTCCCAAGCAACTGGAAAAAAGCGCAGGTGACTCTAGCATATAGGAAGGGTAAAAGTGCGGACTCGCAAAATTACAGGCCCATATCCCTAACTTTGGTTTGCTGCAGAATCCTTGAACATATTCTCAGTTGGAATATAAAAATCTTTCTTGATACTGAGAAGCTTATATCCACGAATTAGCATGGATTTAGAAAGCATCGCTAAGGGGAAACTCAGCTTGCCCTTTTGTCACATGATATACTACGAACTATGGATGAAGGGCAATAGACAGATTCCATATTTCTAGATTTTCGGAAAGCATTTTTCACGGTGCCCCGTTACTGGCTGGTAACGAAGGTACGTGCATACAGCATAAGTTCACATATATATGAGTAGCTCGAAGACTTCTTAAGTAATAGAACCAAGTATGTTGTCCTCGACGGCGGAACCGAGCGAGGTGGCGCAGTGGTTAGACACTGGACTCGCATTCGGGAGGACGACGGTTCAATCCCGCCTCCGGCCATCCTGATTTAGGTTTTCCGTGATTTCCCTAAATCGCTCCAGGAAAATGCCGGGATGGTTCCTTTCAAAGGGCACGGCCGACTTCCTTCCCCGTCCTTCCCTAATACGATGAGACCGATGACCTCGCTGTCTGGTCTCCTTCCCCAAACAACCCAACCAACCCTCGCCGGCGGATGTTCATCAGAGAAAACAGAATCGGAAAGAGTTGTTTACATACATAAATGATTTGGCAGACAGGGTGGGCAGCAGTCTGTGTTTCTTTGCTGATGATGCTGTGGTGTGCGGTAAGGTGACGAAGTTGAGTGACTGTAAGAAGATACAAGAGAACTGAGAAAATTTCTTGTTGCTGTGTTGGATGGTAGCTAGCTCTAAATGTGGAAAAATGTAAGTTAATGCGGACAAGTAGAAAACTATAATGTTAGGTTACAGTGTTACTAGTGTCCTGCTTGACACTGTTAAATATATCTGGTTGTAATGATGCAAAGTGATATGAAATGGAACGAGCATGTGAGAATTGTGGTAGGGAAGGCGAATGGTAAACTTCGGTTTACTGGGAGAATTTTAGGAGAGAGTGGTTCACCTGTAAAGGAAAGCGCATTCAGGATGCTGGTACGACCTAGTCTTGAGTACTGCTCAAGTGTTTGGAATCTGTACCACGTGGGATTGAAGGAGGACATCGAAGCAATTCAGATGCGGGCTGCTAGATTTGTTATCAGCAGGTTCGAACAAGACGTACGTATTACGGAAATTCTTCGGGAACTCAAATAGGAATCCCTGGAGGGAAGGTTTCGTAAGGACCACGAAGATAAGATTCGAGAAATTACGGCTCCTACGCAGTCATATAGATAGCCGTTTTTTCCCTCGCTCTATTTCCGAGTGGAACAGGAAAGGAAATGACAAGTAGTGGTACAGGGTATTCTCCGCCCTGTATCGTACGGGGGCTTACGGAGTGTCCATGTAGATATAAATGTAGATCATGCCAACTACTCGTAGAAATTCTGTCTAGGTCATCTTGTGTAATCCTAAAGTCACTCATCGATGACAGCTTCCCGTACACTACAGAGTCATCAGCAAACAGCCGTAAATTGCTGCTGACCCTGTCCGTCAGATCATTTATGTATACTGAGAATAAGAGCGTCTCTATCACACTTCCCTTCACAGTCCTGACGACACCCTTGTCTCTGACGACCACTCGCTGTTGAGGACAGTGTACTGTGTTCTATTGCTTATACAGTCTTCGAGCCACTCACACATCTGGTATGCTCGGACCAAAAATGTGTTCAAATGTGTGTGAAATGTTATGGGACTTAACTGCTATGATCATCAGTCCCTAAGCTTACACAACTTAACCTAAATTATCCTAAGGACAAACACACACATCCATGTCCGAGGGAGGACTCGAACCTCCGCCGGGACCAACCGCACAGTCCATGACTGCAGTGCCGCTCGGCTAATCCCGCGTCGCGGTATGCTCGGACCTTCGTGAACAGTTCGCAGTGGGGCACCTGTCAAAAGCTTTTCGGAAAGATAGGAATATGAAATCTGCCTGTTGCCCTCCATTTATGGTTTGTAGGATATCATGTGAAAAAAAGGTGCCAGCTGAATTTTGCAGGAGCGATGCTTTATAAATTCATGCTGATTTGTGGACAGAAGCTCAAGGAACCCGACTCCCTGAAACACGGTAGTGTAAAGATTTCAGTCAATAACTCACTGGGCAACTGTAGCGGATGTTTTAATTATTAACAGTATCTGACGTGTCCTGCATTTGAAGACCATCAGTCTAGTGTTTAACGAGGTCACTCCATGTGACACTCAACCTCTGGCCGGAATCTCTCCTGGGTACACGGCTTGTGGGGTCACAGTATAAAGTAATCCAGTCATACGGCCTAGAAACCGCAAAAACTAGTCGAAGCCGGTGTCCGAACGTGGTTAAGATCGGCTGCCACTGGCGAAAAAATGAGAAGAAAGAAAAAGAAGTTTAGTGTTCCACCAACAGTGAAGTCATTAGAGTACGAAAGGGCGGGGAAGGAAAGCGGCCTTGCCATTTTCAAAGGAACCATGCCAGGATTTGCCTGGAGCAATTTCAACCGTCTTTCTCCCAACTCCGTGTCCAGTGTGCTAGCCACTGCGCAACCTCGCTCCTTGCCGCTGTTGACGAAGAGGCGACACTTACACCCGACGGAAGTAAACGTAAACACTTCGGGCGATTGATTGACATCTCTCTACTGAGTGATGAAGCTTCCGTTCTGTTTGTTGGTTACGATTTAAAGTGTAAGGCCGAGATACACTTGGCATTTTTGTCCGATCGTAATTTTTACCACCGTCGCCGTATCAGTAGTAGCACGTAGGATGCGACGTACACACTTGTGGAAAAATGGATGATTGGATTATTTAACGTCAGCAATGTAGCCGCCCACTGCCACTACAATCGACGGATTGTTTACCGTCACCCCCGAAATGGTGGCCTACGTGACTAAATGCGCGGTTACACGCTCATCGGCCAATCTGTCGGGGCCCGCTGTTGTGTAGGCCTACGTGTCGAGAGTGGCGTAGTGGTGTGATTTTACCATGGCCGAGGTGGTTGTAATTGACAATGAGTTATTAATTCATTTTGTATAAGAAAGGCCTGTACTCTGGGACAAAACCTTGGCCATTTTTAAAGATGGGAACGCCACAAGGAATGCGTGGCATGAAGTTTGTCTTCAGATTAGAAATGATTTCGATAAGCTGGAAGATAGCGGAAAGAATGACTGTGCCAAGTACAAATAATTTTATCTACTTATTTTGTAATGCTATTGAAATTTTTTGATTTGCAATTTTTAATTTACTAACAAATGCAAATAATCAAAATTTCAAAAACAAATAAAAACACCATATATTACACAAAAAGAAAAACAAGACACTAAAACATTATTACAAACACAACAAAGATCTTATATTAACATCAGCAGATAAGGTAACGGTCGTAGTAGTAATGAATAAACTAGAGTATCATCATTGTTTAAAACAAGGCTTGGCAAAGAAATTCTTAATTTCGAAACGTCGCCGAAAAAGTAATAAAACGTAAGAATATAAAGGTCAATTAAAAAGAATTGCAACTAATAGTAAATAGTCTTTACAAATTATGTTTCATTATCATTGCCTTTATTTTACATTTTTGAAGTTTCAGTATACGTGGTAACTGCTGTATGCCGAATTGTACTAATCAGTGAGATTGGGGTTATTTTTGATTCTAAACATTGTCAAATCTGTCCACAGTGTATGTGGTTATGCCTTTGTTTACTTGTTTCACGCGTCTGGGCCCTCAGGCCTTTGACATCTGCCAGGAATGCTTCCAACACTTGACAAGAAGTGCTAGAAGATAATATTTGGCTTTCAAACCTCCTCTTGTACAGCACACTGCTCTGATGTTTTCATGTCCTGTAATTGACATAGGCTCCTCAGTTACGTGCCCATCTCTATCTATAACAGAATTATGAAGCACGATACAGGTCTCGATAATATCAGTAGTAAAATCAGTTTGTACATTGAAGGGCCAGTGAAAAATACACCGTTTGTTACAGAGTGTTTCGAAAGCGCTCTCTATGCAATTTCTTGCTCTTACACACACTGTAGTTAAATATCCTCGTTTCAACACACAAGTGAGTACTAGTGTAAGGTTTCAACAAATGTTTATGTAAGCCAAATGCAGCGCCAGCAACAAATGAATGAGTTGCTTTCGGGCTTTCTATTCCAGGTACACACATCTCTTCCGGTAGATTATGTAAATCACTTTCACTTGATTTCCACAGCTTAGTGTCTTTGAAAATAGAAGAGTGACAGTCTTTTCCATAATTTACAATGGTCATGAAAGTAAGTCGGTACGAACTGTCTGCGATAGCCTCCAACACAATTGAATAACAATCTTTATAATTGAATGACATAGAGCGCACGAGACCTATGTGCTTTCCATATGTCGCACCTATACAATGAGGGAAATTTGATATTGATCCAAATCCCTTTGCTGACTCCTCCAGGTTTCTTCAGTAGGTGGTGGTATGCACTCACTTTGCAAAACTAGCCACAGAGCTTGATAGACTCTTTAACAATTAATCTTGCTGTAGATATTCCAATACTGCACGAATTTATTTATTTATTTATTAGCATGGCTCACATGTAATTTAAAATTACAGTTAGATAACATTAGCAATACTATATATAACAAGAATATAAAAATAACTAAATGTCCATATCTAAATTCCTAAACAATATAAGAGCCGCATTATCAGCTTTCATGAGGTCGCTCCAACTCCCCTGGTAGGAAAGCAAGGGGCATTCATCTCTAATATGCTTGATTGTTTCGGAGCCCCGTAGTCACAAATCGGAGGCTCTGCAGCACCACATTCGTAAAGAGAGTCTGCGCATCGTCCATGCCCAGTGTCAGCTCTGTTCAATTTGACCCATAGTTTCCCGTGTTGCTCAGCAGAGTGAGCCAATAAAAGGGTGTTGCTCGAATTGTCCCATTTATTAACCGCATAGTGTGGTTCAATTGGACGTCGATGAAGTTGGTGCGGCAGCTGTTTAGCCATAAGGGGGCACAACACTCGGCTGCTGAGAAGACCAGCGCAATGGATGATGTACGCAATGTATCTGATGAAGCTCCCCATGTCATTCCACACAATTTTTGAACAATATGGTTACGAGTTTTTATCTTGGCAGCAGTATTTTCAAGATGTTTTCTAGATGAAAGGGTGTGGTCAAGGGTAACACCAAGGTACTTGGGGTACTTGTTAGAGCAAAGAGTGTTTCCGTCAAGTTTCACTCTGAGCTCCTTGTTAGCTTGTTTCTTTGTCAGATAGAATGTCTATACTTCAGTTTTACTTGTACTGGGGTTAATTTCGACATGTTGCGAATCCCAAAAAATTGGACAGTACTCAAGATACGGCTAGATGTATAATCGATATGTATGTGTCAAGCACCACGCTTGTAACGATGGTTCAAATGGCTCTAAGCACTATGGAACTTAACATCTGAGGTCATCAGTCCCCTAGACTTAGAACGACTTAGAACTACTTAAACCTAACTAACCTAAGGACATCACACACATCCATGCCCGAGGCAGGATTCGAGCCTGCGACAGTAGTAGCAGCGCGGTTCCGTACTGAAACACCTAGAACAGCTCGGCCACAGCAGCGGCGATTGCAACTGATTTACAGCCGATAGGAACATCACATTAAGCAAGAATGATTTACGTAAACGGTTTAGTTAGCACTTTAGGTAGCTGTGAGCGCCAAGTTCGCGTTCGTAGTGGAAAACTACGCGTGCACCCCGGGTAACGCTAAATGAGCTAGAACGAACAGGCAGCCAGACCAGATATAGGATTTCCTGGCTACAAACATGCAAACAAATCTATACGAATAATGGAGACCTGTAAATGTGCGTCCATTGGCCATATGCCTAAATATAAAAACATTACTCTAATGTCAATGCAACACACTTGTTACAGCTAGCAAGTTGTACTTATTAAATGTACTTCCTTATTTCGCCTTACAAATATTTTATTTTCTGGTAGAGAAGTCATGAAAAGGTGGAAACACTTACGTGATGCTTTCAACAAATCACGAAAGATATATAAAGAATCAAAGCAAGTGGTTCACATGCCTCCAAGAAAAAAAAGTGCATATTCAACGATGAGTTACAATCTCTGCGAAAAATATATGACGAAAGAGAAACAGAAGAAAGCCATAACAATGGAGACAAAAACTACAATAGTATAGAACTAAGTGGTGCACCAAGACCACCGGCAGTGACTACAGTTGGAGGAACAACCGAAACAGTCATTTCAAAAGCAAAACCACCTACAAGGCACCATAAAAATGGATAAGGCGACTTAAAAATATTATAGACATTACAGAAAAAAGAATCTGAGAAAAAACTGCCATTATTTGAAATTGTTTTGCTCATGTACAGAAGTTTGATTACACTCGCTGGTTTCAATGTCAAATGGAACTTCAAGTTCGATTAAATATTTGGGCGTAACATTGCAGAGCGATATGAGGTGGGACAAGCATGTAATGGCAGTTGTGGGAAAGGCGGATAGTCGTCTTCTGTTCATTGGTAAATTTTGGGAAGATGTGGTTCATCTGTAAAGGAGACCGCTTATAAAACACTAATACGACCTATTCTTGAGTACTGCTCGAGCGTTTGGGATCCCTATCAGGTCGGATTGAGGGAGGACATAGAAGCAATTCAGAGGCGGGCTGCTAGATTTGTTACTGGTAGGTTTGATCATCACTCGACTGTTACGGAAATGCTTCAGGAACTCGGGTGGGAGTCTTTAGAGGAAAGGAGGCGTTCTTTTCGTGAATCGCTACTGAGGAAATTTAGAGAAGCAGCATTTGAGGCTAACTGCAGTACAATTTTACTGCCGCCAACTTACATTTCGCGGAAAGACCACAAAGATAAGAGAGATTAGGGCTCGTACAGAGGCATAAAGGCAATCATATTTCCCTCGTTCTGTTTGGGAGTGGAACAGGTAGAGAAGATGCTAGTTGTGGTACGAGGTACCCTCCACCACGCACCGTATGGTGGATTGCGGAGTATGTATGTGGATGTAGAAGTTATAAAATTATTTGTTTATGGTTCATTTAAAGTTTTCTATAATTTTTTTTTGCTTTAAAATGTTCGCATGTTGACACTATATCTTCTGTAGATGTAAAGTGTGCTATACTGGAGTTTGAAATTCTTTGCGTTGTATGTGAGTAATGTATGTAAAATACTATGTAAATTGTTTACGACTTAATATAATTTTCTGATGACATTTTGTAGTGAAAAATATGTGTCTAAATTGTTCATGTTGATGTAAATTTGACAATTTAAGAAATGGTCACGCTTAGGAACGATGTAAGTTATAGGTGTTATGTAAAAGCTAGTGTGCTTTTGATTGAATGGAAAGTAGCTTTGGGGAGTGGGAAAGGTGGCAACAGCGAATTGGCCGAGACATTCCCGGGAGTAAGTCATATAGTCTGTAGGCAGCAGTGATTGAGGCAACGCCCTTGTGGAGCAGGAGAAGATTTGCCTGCAAATTTGCAAAACAAAATTGCCTCAGATGAAGACTGCAAGCGGCTTACGGCATAGCTGTGAGTTGTTGTACTGTATGTAAAACTGAACGACGCCAAGAAGAGAAATTGAGCCGATATAGCAAGATACTTGCAGGCCTTACTGTGGGTAGTGTAGCCGTCATAATTGTTCGCCACACCCAAGTCTACAGCTACCTTATTTGTATTTTACTTTTGTACAGCGTGAACCATTAATTTAAACTGTGTTTTAATAATCATTCTTGAACTTCAAAGAAACTGCTTCATCCTGTTATCTCATTCTAATCATACACCTAAATAGGGTTCCTTCCTGGTGTTTGATTAATCCGAGTATCCTGTTTTACATACTTATGAAGTGCGCACCATTTAAATTGTTTTTGTGTTTTCTTAACTATTGCAAAGTATTACAGTAAAAGTCCGCTTACGTAAAATTCAATTAGAGTGTAGCCAAGTTACTAGATTCTGTTAAATGACTCTACAAAATTAGTTCAAAGAGTAATAGCTTTTGAATTCCAGTAAGAAAGAGGTTTTGTTGAAGTGAAGTGTTCAGTATAAAAAGTGTGTGCTTTAGTGTCTAAGTATTTTAATATTTAAGTTTGTTGATTATGTTGTTGTCTTCAGTCCTGAGACTGGTTTGATGCAACTCTCCATGCTACTCTATCCTGTGCAAGCTTCTTGATCTCCCAGTACTTACTGCAACCTACATCCTTCTGAATCTGTTTAGTGTATTCATCTCTTGGTCTCCCCCTACCTTTTTTATCCTCCACGCTGCCCTCCAATGCTAAATTTGTGATCCCTTGATGCCTCAGAACATGTCCTACCAACCGGTCTCTTCTTCTTGTCAAGTTGTGCCACAAACTCCTCTTCAGTTCTATTCAATACCTCCTCATTAGTTATGTGATCTACCCATCTAATCTTCAGCATTTTTCTGTAGCACCACATTTCGAAAGCTTCTATTGTCTCCTTGTCCAAACTATTTATCGTCCATGTTTCACTTCCATACATGGCTACACTCCATACAAATACTTTCAGAAACGACTTCCTGACACTTAAATCTACACTCGATGTTAACAAATTTCTCTTCTTCAGAAACGCTTTCCTTGCCATAGCCAGTGTACATTTTATATCCTCTCTACTTCGACCACCATCAGTTATTTTGCTCCCCAAATAGCAAAACTCTTTTACTAATTTAAGTGCCTCATATTCTAATGTAATTCCCTCAGCATCACCCGACTTAATTCGACTACATTCCAATATTGTCGTTTTACTTTTGTTGATATTCATCTTATATCCTCCTTTAAAGACACGGTCCATTCCGTTCAACTGCTCTTCCAAGTCTTTGCTGTCTCTGACAGAATTACAATGTCATCGGCGAACCTCAAAGTTTTTATTTCTTCTCCATGGATTTTAATACCGAATTTTTCTTTTGTTTCCTTTACTGCTTGCTCAATATACAGATTGAATAACATCGGGGAGAGGCAACAACCCTGTCTCACTCCCTTCCCAACCACTGCTTCCCTTTCATGCCCCTCGACTCTTATAACTGCCATCTGGTTTCTGTACAAATTGTAAATAGCCTTTCGCTCCCTGTATTTTACCCCCGCCACCTTTAGAAATTGAAATAGAGTATTCCAGTCAACATTGTCAAAAGCTTTCTCTAAGTCTACAAATGTTAGAAATGTAGGTTTGCCTTTCCTTAATCTATTTTCTAAGATAAGTCGTAGGGTCAGTATTGCCTCACGTGTTCCAACATATCTACGGAGTCCAAACTGATCTTCGCCGAGGTCGTCTTCTACCAGTTTTTCCATTCGTCTGTAAAGAAATCGCGTTAGTATTTTGCAGCTGTGACATATTAAACTGATAGTTCGGTAATTTTCACATGTGTCAGCACCTGATTTCTTTGGGACTGGAATTATTATATTCTTCTTTGAGGGTATTTCGCCTGTCTCATACATTTTGCTCACCAGATGGTAGAGTTTTGTCAGGACTGGCTCTCCCAAAACCGTCAGTAGTTCCAATGGAGTGTTGTCTACTCCCTGGGCCTTGTTTCGACTCAGGTCTTTCAGTACTCTGTCAAACTCTTCACGCAGTATCGTATCTCCCATTTCATCTTCATCTACATCCTCTTACAATTCCATAATATTGTCCTCAAGTACATCGCCCTAGTATAGACCCTCTATATACCCCTTCCACCTTTCTGCTTTCCATTCTTTGCTTAGAACTGAGTTTCCATCTGAGCTCTTGATATTCGTACAAGTGGCTCTCTTTTCTCCAAAGGTCTCTTTTTCTTGTAGGCAGTATCCATCTTACCCCTAGTGAGATAAGCCTCTACATCCTTACATTTGTTATCTAGCCATCCCTGCTTAGCCATTTTGCACTTCCTGTCGATCTCATTTTTGAGACGTTTGTATTCCTTTTTGCCTGCTTCATTTACTGCGTTTTTATATTTTCTCCTTTCTTCCATTAAATTCAATATTTCTTCTGTTCCCCCTGATTTCTACTAGCCCTCGTCTTTTTACCTACTTGATCCTCTGCTGCCTTCACTACTTCATCCCTCCGAGCTACCCATTCTTCTTCTACTGTATTTCTTTCCCCCATTCTTGTCAATTGTTCCCTTATGCTCTCCCTGAAACTCTGTACAACCTCTGGTTTAGTCAGTTTATCCAGGTCCCATCTCCTTAAATTCCCACCTTTTTGCAGTTTCTTCAGTTTTAATCTACAGGTCATAACCAATAGATTGTGGTCAGAATCCACATCTGACCCTGGAAATATCTTACAATTTAAAACCTGGTTCCTAAATCTCGGTCTTACCATTATATAATCTATCTGAAACCTGTCAGTATCTCCAGCCTTCTTCCATGTATACAACCTTCTTTTATGATTCTTGAACCAAGTGTTAGCTATGATTAACTTGTGCTCTGTGCAAAATTCCACCAGGCAGCTTCCTCTTTCATTTCTTACCCCCCCAACCCATATGCACCTACTACGTTTCCTTCTCTCCCTTTTCCTACTACCGAACTCCAGTCACCCATGACTTTTAAATTTTCGTCTCCCTTCACCATCTGAATAATTTCTTTTATTTCATCATACATTTCTTCAATTTCTTCATCATCTGCAGAGCTAGTTGGCGTATAAACTTGTACTACTGTAGTAGGCATGGGTTTCGTGTCTATCTTGGCCACAATAATGCATTCACTCTGCTGTTTGTAGTAGCTTACCCGCACTCCTATTTTTTTTATTTATTATTAAACCTACTCCTGCGTTACCCCTATTTGATTTTGTATTTATAACCCTGTATTCACCTGACCAAAAGTCTTGTTCCTCCTGCCATCGAACTTCACTAATTCCCACTATATCTAACTTTAACCTATCCATTTCCCTTTTTAAATTTTCTAATCTACCTGCCCGATTACAGAAAATGCTTTTCTAAAGGTCACCCCTGGCCAAATTTTTGCTACTTTCCTTGAAGTTATCTACCGGACTTTTTCTCTTTTAAGAAATGTAATGTATAAGGGTATAGTCCAATATTGCTTAAGTGGAGTAATATTTATCTGAAAAACCAAATTAAACAGTAACAAGAAAGTAGACAAACTTCATACTTTTGCTTTTCCAATACTTCACTGTTCATTGCATGGATGGGCTGGCGACCATTAGTACATGTTTTAAACCACGAAATGAACTTGGAACTGAGTTGTCCTAGCTTCAGTATAATATTGTTTATACTGCCTTTCTATCTAACCGCTGGGTAAGATCTCAGGAAGACACAATTTCAATTCATGTAAAAGGGTAACTTTATTGATTAGTAATAATTTTTTCATAATGCGAGGCCACAGTCATAAATCATTTCTTTAAAGTCAGTACCGCCATTAGACTGTTGTTTATTTACAGTGTTACATTTGCACTTGCACAGTCATGATTTCGGCTTCAAAGTGCCATTGTAAAGTGTTTTAAGTGTTATAAATTGCCTGGGATGGCATACGGTCGTATTAAAATACACTATTGGACACACTGTCTAAGATTCGATATTTCTGGAAGAGCCTCCTGCTTTGTTTCATTACTGATTCAGTCAAGATGGTGCACACATTAATGAAACAAAGAAGTAGGCTCTACCAGAAATATCTACTCTTAGACAGTGTGTCTAATAGCGTATTTTAATACGAGAGTATGCCATCCCAGGCAATTTATAACACTTAAAACACTTGATAATGGCACTTTGAAACCGAAATCATGACTGTGTAAGTGTAAATGTAACACTGTAAATAAACAACAGTCTTTAAAGAAATCTATTGATTAGCTTTTCCTATAAACAGGTCCATCCTCCCATAGTGTACTTTATTTGGAAAGTAAACTAAAATTTAGTAGAGGGTTATACGTGGCAACATAGAGACAGGGTTTTCTGTTATTTAGGTAAATATAAAATGTCGTGTGACTAGGGCCTCCCGTCGGGTAGACCGTTCGCCGGGTGCAAGTCTTTCGATTTGACGCCACTTCGGCGACTTGCGCGTCGATGGGGATGAAATGATGATGATTAGGACAACACAACAACCAGTCCTGAGCGGAGAAATCTCGGAGCCAGCCGGGAATTGAACCCGGGCCCTTAGTACTGACAGTCTGTCACGCTGGCCACTTTTTTTTCATTTTTTTGTTGTTGATCGTTGTGTTTCGTCGTTGCGTACGTCACCTGACTTCCGTTAAAGTTCATTTGTTGATCCTTCCACTCAGTTATTATTACAGAGGCCAGAGGCCAGACGCTGAGCTACCGTGCCGGCGTCCACTCAGCTACCGGGGGCAGACTGTTATCTAGGTAAAAGCATACTAACTTAGAATAGTAGTGGTCGGGTTATAAAGTCATTTCGAAAATTAAAAGTTCATACCCCTCCGTACCTCAAACCAATAATGCATAGAACCATGTGTTTCCCAGATCCAGCAGTTTAATCAACCATCAAATATTAAGTTTACACAACCTTTCACTGTTCCCCAGATGCCTCAACATGCGTTTACGACTAACATACGTTCACAGCAGTTTACAAGTACTCCAGTTCCGTTACAACAAATGACCTGCTCTCCAATCACAAATTTCCATCCAATTTCAGACGCGCCGCAGCTGGAATGTTCTGCTGCTCAGCATTACGAAAATTGTTCTCAAATTATCAGGGATGATAATATCCAATCTTGCCCCCTTCAGTAACTTCGTTATCTTCAACGAACAACATTGACTTTGCTGAACTGTAATTCTTAGTGATTAATTATTGCCAAACGCGTAATAAAATACAGTACCTTATTCTGTACAGAAATATAAGGTTTTGTAATCAATAGACACTTGTTGCACGGTGGACAGTGATCGACTGATGGGGCGGCGATATTTAGAATGTTACCGTCCAGTGTGTAAACGCTACTTAATGTTAGAGCGGCGACGGTAAAAATTCCGATCCGACAAAAATGCCAAGTGTGTTCCCGGCCTTAGATTTGGATCTACAGTAGTTATTACAGTAGCAACTGCGCATTTCCTTAAAAAAAGAGGAGGTTTTAATAGTAAATGTTCCGGCTGGTCCCGGCGCAGGTTCGAGTCCTCCCTCGGGCATGGGTGTGTGTGTTTGTCCTTAGGATAATTTAGGTTAAGTAGTGTGTAAGCTTAGGGACTGATGACATTAGCAGTTAAGTCCCATAAGATTTCACACACATTTGAACATTTGAACACATAGTAAATGTTTAGCTAACTGAGACATCACAAACTATATGCAGTACCTAACTTCCAGTGACCTGAGGGCCTCCTAATTACCTGGGAAACTATTAATATCTGGAGACAGTGTCATCTGGTGAAACAGTGTCATAATTTAGGGCATCGCCTGGAGGGAGTAATTTTCACTGTTAAACCCAAAACACTGTGGAGACGTACATAAGACAGACCCTATAAAAACAGGAATTACAGCATTTCTAAATCAGACCCTTTCTCAACGTGGTCGTTATCATTGCTTTAATTGGTGGAGGGGAAGACCAGATTCGTCTTAAAATTCTTCCGTAATACTGTATGTCTATAATTGAAAAGGAAGTGAGACATGGTTGTAGCCTATAGTTGATGTTATTAAATCTGTACATTGAAAAAGCAATAAAAGAAACCAAGAAGAAATCTGGGGAGGGAATTAAATTTCAAAGAGAACAAAGAAAAATCTTGAAACTGTAACGCCGCCAGGCAAGACACCAAAAGACAGGAGCTGAATGTAATGAATAGCGTTTGGAAAAGTGGTTGTAAGATGAACGTTGATAGAAGTAAAAGAAGAGTGATGGAATGTAATGGAATTAAATCTGGCTATGCTGAACGAATTAGATTAGGAAAAGATACAATAAAAGTATAAGGTTTGCTATTTGCGTAGCAAAGTAACCGATGATGTTGAAAGTAGAGGGGACATAAACAGACTGGCTATAGTACGATAATTATTCTGAAGCGATGTAGCTAAGCAACTTAAATCACTTAATAATTACAAAGCCGCCGGTCCAGATTGTATACCAGTCAGGTTCCTTTCAGCGTATGCTGATGCAATAGGTCCATATTTAACAATCGTATACAACGCTCGCTCGTCAAAAAATCCGTACCTTAAGACAGGAAAGTTGCGCAATTCACACCGACACCAAAGAAAGGAAATACGAGTGATCCGCTGAATTACAGATCCATATCGCAATCATCGATTTGTAGTAGGATTTTGGAAAATATACTGTGGTTGAAAATTGTGAGCTGTCTCGAAGAAAACGATTTATTGATAAACAGCCAACACGGATTCAGAATGTATCGCTCTTGTGAAACACGATTAACTCTTTATTCTCACGAGTAATGAGTGCTATTGACAAGGGATGTCAAACTGATTCTATGTTTTTAGATTTTCACAATGCTTTCGACACATTTCCTCACAAGCGACCTCTACTCAAATTGTGTGGCTATGGAGTATCGCCTCAGTTGTGCAACTGGATACGTAATTTCCTGTGAGAAGGGTCACTGTTCGTCGTAACTGACGGAAAGTCGTCAAGTAAAATAGAAGAAATATCTGGCGTTCATATCTGCTTTTCCTGACCTGCATAATCGATTTAGCAGAAAATCTGAGCAGCACTCTTACATTGTTTGCATATGAGGCTGTCATTTACCGGCTCATAGAGTCATCAGATGATCATAAGAAACTGCAAAACGATTTAAACAAGATATTCGTATGGGCCGAGCAAATAGCAGCTGACTCTAAATAATGAAAAGATGGGGATTACAATTACGAATAACGTCAATTGGAACGATCACACAGGTAATATTGGGGGTAAAGCAAACCAAATACTTTTTGGCAGAACACTTAGGAAAGACTGAAGGGTTCTAAAGAGACTGGTGACACTACGCTTGTCCGCTATCTTGTAGTATTGCTGTGCGATGTGGAATCCTCACCAGACAGGATCGATGGAGGACATCGAAAAAGTTCAAAGAAGGGCACCTCGTTTTGTGCTATCGCGAAATAAGGGAGAGAGTGCCATGAATATGATGCGCGAATGGGGGTATCAATAATGAAAAAAAAAAAGGATTTTAACCGCTGCATTAGGATCTTCTCAGGAAGTTTCGAACTTTCTTCTCAGAGTGTGAAAATATATTGTTTTAGCCCAACTACATAGGGAGGGACAATCATAACAAAGTAAGAGAAATCAGATCTCGCACGGAAAGATTTAAGTGTTCCTTTTTCCCGCAGTAGAGAAATAGTATGGATGTGGTTCGATGAACCCTCTTGCTGGGGTCTAATTGCGAATTGCAGAGTAATCATGTAGACGTAAATGAAAAGAGAAATCTGTAACACATAATGCAAATTTAAATCTTAGGAAGTATTTTCTAAAGTAACGTAAAGTTATGTGGAAGTGAAACGTATACTATAAGCAGTTCAGATAAGAAGAGGATAGAAGGTTTTGAAATGCATCACTAAGAAAAATTGCTGAAAATTGTATGGGTAAACTGAGTAACATGACAGTGGTTTTTATGCTGTTTCCTATGCTCGTTTAGATAAATGCTGCGCTGGACCCTATTTCCACCTCAGAACATACGATACACAAAGAGTTAAAATACGATCCTATACAGAACAAAGGTTGCAGAATTCGTTGACAGGTGGCGCATACGGCTCTCCTCCCCAAAACTTTAGTTTAGCGGAGTCCATAACTAAGACAGGATAACACTGCGGCCTCAGCGCGCAGTCAATCAGGGACGATATCTTCATAGTAACAGCATGACTTTTCGATGTGTGCGGAAGCATCGCCTTCAGAAATTTAATTTTACGAGTGGATCATCAATACATGTGAATAAGACGGTATTTTTCAAGACCCAATTTTTCGGTCGGATGAGGCAATATGTAAACTCAACGGAACAATTAACCGCCATAACTGCGTGTACTGGGCTAATGAAAAGCTGTGGGTAACTGAAGGTTCCAGATGTATGTCTTGTGTGACCTGTCCTGTGGAGGGTTTATTGAGCAGCTCTTGTTTGAAGAGGCTGTCATAGGTGACTGTTACCTAGAAATGTTGCACGTGATAACTCCAGATCATTTTTGACAATGAAGTTTCTTACTTTCAACAAACTAGCGCGCCACCTCTCCTTCAATTTGATGTGAGGGAATTTTTCAGTCTCACAGTCCCTTCGAGATGATTGGGACGAAAAAAAATGCTGTGGAATATCCATATCTACTGTAAAGAATACAGTGTATGCCGCAAAACCACCAACACTGTAGCATGCTGAACAAGTCTTCGATGCCATTCCAGTTAGAAACAATGCAACTGGTATGTCGCTCTATTCCAAATCCTCGTCGACGATGCCTTACGGTGGCAGATGACCGTTTTGAGCACATACAACCTTAAGTTACACCTAAATGTGTGACATCAAAAAATTTTCTTTTCTATCTGCTTTAATTAAAGAGAGATACAGTTTCAAGGAGCATATACATTAATTTGGGGCAGCCTGTTTTATTTTAATAATAATCTTTTTCAGTCTTCACCTCCCCAGTATTTTAATTAATCAATTGTGAACCTGCTGCTACACTACTGGCCATTAAAATTGCTACAGCAAGAAGAAATGCAGATGATAAGCGGGTATTCATTGGACAAATATGTTATACTAGAAGTGACATGTAATTACATTTTCACGCAATTTGGGTGCACAGATCCTGAGAAATGAGTACCCAGAACAACCACCTCTGGCCGTAATAACAGTCTTGATACGCCTGGGCATTGAGTCAAACAGAGCTTGGATGGCGTGTACAGGTACAGCTGCCCATGCAGCTTCAACACTATATCACAGTACCACAGTTCATCAAGAGTAGTGACTGGCGCATTGTGACGAGCCAGTTGCTCGGCCGATATTGACCAGACGTTTTCAATTGGTGAGAGATCTAGAGAATGTGCTGGCCACGGCAGCAGTCGAACATTTTCTGTATCCAGAAAGGCCCGTACAGGACCTGCAACATGCGGTCGTGCATTATCCTGCTGAAATGTAGGGTTTCGCAGGGATCAAACGAAGGGTAGACACACGGGTCGTAACACATCTGAAATGTAACGTCCACTGTTTAAAGTGCCGTCAATGCGAACAAGAGGTGACCGAGACATGTAACCAGTGGCACCCCATACCATATGGTGATGACGATTACACGCTTCCAATGTGCGTTCACCGCGATGTCGCCAAACACGGATGCGTCTATCATGATGCTGTAAACAGAACCTGGATTCATCCGAAAAAGTGACGTTTTGCCATTCGTGCACCCAGGTTCGTCGTTGAGTACACCATCGTAGGCGCTCCTGTCTGTGATGCAGCGTCAAGGGTAACCGCAGCTATGGTCACCGAGCTGATAGTCCATGCTGCTGCAAACGTCGTCGAACTGTTCGTGCAGATGGTTGTTGTCTTGCAAACGTCCCCATCTGCTGACTCAGGGATCGAGACGTGGCTGCACGATCCGTTACAGCCATGCGGATAAGATGCCTGTCATCTCGACTGCTAGAGATTCGAGGCCGTTGGGATCCAGCACAGCGTTCCTTATTACCCTCCTGAACCCACCGATTCCATATTCTCCTAACAGTCATTTGATCTCTACCAACGCGAGTAGCAATGTCGCTATACGATAAACCGCAGTCGCGATGGGCTAGAATCCGACCTTTATCAAAGTCGGAAACGTGATGGTACGCATTTCTCCTCCTTACACGAGGCATCACGACAACGTTTCACCAGGCAACGCCGGTCAACTGCTGTTTGTGTATGAGAAATCGGTTGGAAACTTTCCTTATGTCAACACGTTGTCGGCGTCGCCACCGGCGCTAACCTTGTGTGAATGGTCTGAAAAGCTAATCATTTGCATATCACAGCATCTTCTTCCTGTCGGTTAAATTTCGCGTCTGTAGCAGGTCATCTTCGTGGTGTAGCAATTTTAATGGCCAGTAGTGTAGTAGGGAGGAAGTCGATTGCCTCTCGCGATCAGGTAAACATCTGAAATCATCATTAATTTCTCACGGACACTGGACAAAATGGACACAATGCTCTCTCCTTACCTACACGAGTGACTGTCAAGCTCAGTCACAAGAACGCTATGATGGTGAACTGAGCAAAAATGTGATCTCTCGCTTTCTGTGATTGGTTGTTAGCTGTCAGTCACTTTCTCGTTCTGATACAGATACAAGCCGAGTGTATGGCGCATTACCGCGCGTGACGTCGGTGGCAGCAGGTGGAGAACCCTGCTGCAGGCGCTTATTGCGTTACCGCCGCAGCGACAGTGGGGCGGGGAGGAGGGAGATCGTGGCGTAGCTTGTGACCGGCGGCGCGCACCTAATGAGACAGAAGCGGAGCGCATCTTTGTGCCACTCCCCCGGGGCCAACTTGACGTCGGCCGCTGCGCACCAACTTGCCGATTATTAACGGTAACTTGCCGGGGATCGCCGTCCACTAATTATCCACGCTCCACGTGCGCCGGGCCCTGGAGACGGCTCCCTTGCTACCACCTGTTTCCTCCTCGGACAGCCCTGTCTCCCTCCCCTCCAGGAGACCAGACTCAACTTGCTCCCTCAGCTCCACGACTACTCATTATCATGGCGCCCCATCTAACTAGGGCGGGTTACAGGAGTGCCTCCCAGCTAGCTTATAACTAACGTAGGAACCGCTTCACTTCGCCACACTGAGGATAATTGCTTTGAGCAGAACATGGGCACACTTATGGATTCTTTTGGGGGATTGTGGTGCCAATTTTTTGCAGCAGTTATAAAGCTAGTTTGAGTATTTTAGGTACACACGAAAGGGGCGAGTAGGGGATAGTGAATAAGGTGCTATATCCCAGCTATTCACCTGCCACTGCAACTTCCCGCTGCACACCTGCAATTGGCGGATGGCCACGCACCACTGCTGGAAGTATATCCCACCGGAGCCAATTCAACCCCCGACAGTCGAAGTACTGTCCGACGGCCTCACCGAATATACCGAAACATTCTGGACAACAACAACAACAAGCCAATTCATTGTCAAAGGAACCTCCAGCACTCGCAGCAGTAACGCGAGATGCCGGCCTCGCCACCAATGGTGCGAGTATCACAGTTAACAATGTTGCAATCACAAGCACTGTTTGTGAGTTAAGTGCCCTCTGAGGAACGTGGAGATATACTTCCAGTGGGCAAGCTGTACACACGCCGAACCAGGACCCAGTTGAAGCCAACTCACCTTCCGAATCCTTTACAGGCTACCAGCAGTTCCATATGTGCAATACTCTGCGATCTTGACCTTCACGGACTCCAATACTGGTATCCAAGAGAGGCAGACTTGCCTTGTGATTGTACAACTTGAACAGCCGTGCAAACTGGTCGTGACATAGAAATTTATTCTGTCAGATATATATAGTGAGAGTGTTTAATGGCAAACTGTGATTAAGACTGTTCATCGATTACCATCCAGAAGTCACGCTATGTTTTTCTGTGATTTACTTAACTGAAACCCTTGTGGTTAATAAGTGTCTCCGTTTACGTTATTATTAATATAGTGTTTGTTATTAATTGACTACATTTAACAACCGTAGTTGTAAATCGGAGCTTGCTCCAACTAAGGTTGACAACCTTCGACAGTCAAAAATGGAAAGGTCTTTTAGGAAAAAAATTCCACCGTCCTGCTCAAAAAGGCAGGAAAAGGCTACATCGGATTCTGTGGGTAGTCAACTAGAAGACAGCAACGAATCGGAGAGTTTGCAACCATCGAAATGCACAGTAAAACACAAAAAGAAGATTAAACATGAGCAAATAAATTGTGTAGCAACACACAACATAAACTCACTACTTCAGACCGGAAAACGCAAGGAGCTCACAGATGAACTAAATAAACAAGAAATTTTAATAACAGGGATCCAAGAAATGAGAAACACCACAGAGGACCCATTCGAATCACAAGGCTACAGAATTTATAATGGGAAACCAGGACCGAGGGCAATGAAACAGTGTCCCCAGTTTGGAACAGGGTTTTTAGTAAACATAAAAATAATAGATTCAGTAACGGATTTCCAAGCAGTATCACCAAGAATTGCGACTCTAAGCTTTAAAACAACGAATAAAACCTATACAATAATAAATGCTCATGTCCCAACAAATGAAAAAAATTGTCTAACAAAAACAGAGGAAGAGGTAGATAAATTTTGGGACCTTCTAGAACAAACTGTGAACTGAGTAAATAAAAAGAAAGTAAAAATCTTATTGGGAGATTTCAATGCTCAGTTGGGAAAAGAAAGGAAATATAAAGATATAATTGGAAAATGGAGTCCACATAAATTTACAAACAAACACGGTCAAAGACTTGTAGAACTCTACAGAGAACACAACCTTGTATCTAAATCAACATACTTTAAGAGGAAGCCAAGTAAACTTAAAACATGGAAACATCCAGACTGGAGGAAGGGTGAGTGGCAGCTAGACCATGTCTGTATGGACAAAAATTTTCATAAGGAGATCCACAATGTTAAAGTACTGAGAGGAGTAGACACAGGCTCAGACCATTACATGGTTAAAATTAAAATCAAATTCTCACCGTTAAAGAAGAGGACCGGAAAAACTAATAAAATAAAAAGGTTTGACCCACATCAGCTAATTAAAAATGATAAGTACCAACAAATAACACAAACCATCAAATTAACAGATGATCTAGAACAACTAGTGCCTAATCTTAAAAAAGAAGCAGAGAATCTAGCCCCCTTGAACCCACGAAGGAAACATGCATGGTGGACATCAGAATGTGACAAATTCCATGAAGATAGACACCAAGCATGGTTAAAGTTTCAAACACACAAAACTGAAGAAAATGCCATCAACCTAAAAAAAATGAAAGAAAAATATTCACTCAAAATATTAGAAGAATCAAGAGAGGATTTCATAAAGATATTATAAAGTCTATAGAAGGTAATTATCATAAAACCAACTCCAGGAACTACAAAATCTTTGGAAAACAACTACAACAATATGAGGCCCCTACACTAATACTGAAAGATGAAGATAGAAGAATGACACACAGTAACAAGGAATATGCAGAAATCATGGCAAAAGCATTTAACAAACTTCTGAATTTCGAGGAACCCAAAGAACCCTTACAAATCAACATAAATACCCCAATAAAAACCAAACCTAACAAACTAGACCCTCCAACTTTCCAAGAAGTAGAAGAAATTCTTAAAGAACAAAAAAATTGTAAGGCATGTGGAGAAGATCAGGTTTTTGTTGAAATGTGGAAATATGCAAGTGACACAGTCAAGACCTCCTTACACATGGCTCAAACAAAAATTTGGGTAACAGAACAATTTCCCGAACATTGGACCACAGCTATCATCCACCCACTACACAAAAAGGGAGATAAGAGCAACCCAGACAACTACAGAGGAATCTCTCTCCTAGATTGCACATATAAAATTCTATCCAAGATCCTGTATGAAGAACAGGAGTTAGGGGAATGTCAGGGAGGTTTCAGACCATGGAGAAACTGTGCAGAGCAGATAATTAGTTTAAAATTGTTTATGGCATACTACAAGAAATGGAACAAACCTCTGGCAATAACATTTGTAGGTTTTAAGAAGGCATATGACTGTCTCTACAGATCTTCAGTATTAAAAATTTTAAGAAATCTAGGACTCCATTCAAAACTAATTAAAATAATACAACTCACTCTAACCAACACCAAATCAGAAGTGAAGTTTAGAGGAGAAATTTCGGAACCATTCCTCATAAAAACAGGCTTAGGACAAGGTGACTGCCTATCACCATTACTTTTCAACTGTGCACTGGAATACATAATGAGAGAATGGTACAAGGACAATCCAAAGAGGATAAGAATTGGAAGTGCAAAAGATTATATTAGCTTAAACTGCTTGGGATTCGCTGATGATCTTGCTCTCCTAGCCAACACCATTCAAGAAGCCAGGCAACAAGTGAAATCACTACAAGAAATAGCAGAGAAAGTAGGCCTTAGAATATCATTTGAAAAAACGGAAATTATGCTAACTGATCCACCACTTGCAAACAAAATTACAATAGGAGAACAGGAAATCAAAATTGTTGATAAATTTAAATATTTAGGCGAAATAATAACATACAATCTAAATGAGAAGCCATCATGGCAAAATAGAATAAAAAACTGAACAATGCAAATTACATTACCAAAACTACATACAACAAAAAAAGCCTATCTATAGATGCAAAATTAAAACACTATAAAACAGTTACACAACCAGAAATAGCGTATGCAGCTGAAACTACAGACAGACTACTAAAAATAGAAAGAAGAATAATTAGGACATTTATAAATAAACAGTATAAAATAAAAGGACATGGGAGAATAGCATCAAATGAAACAGTATATAAGAAAATAGAACCAGTCATGAGCACAATCAGGAAGAAACGCATCTCATTCTTTGGACATTTGATAACTCCAGAAAACAGAATTAGTAAAAAAATAATACAAAAATTGTGGAATAGCAAGAGCGACATTAAATGGATCACAGAAATTAAGGAAGATATAAAAGAACTTCAAATTACAGTAGATGACCTAAAAAACAAGATAGAGAAAACCAGAATACTGCAAGACCCGCAAACCAGACTACAAATGAAAATCAATAAATGGAGTACAGGAAGAGTTGTCTCAGATGAAGAAAGAAAGAAAATATCTGAAAGAATGAATAAATATTGGGCAGACAGAAAAGCAAAACACCTTTCATATAAGAATAGCCTCTAATAATTATATTACCTAAATATCATATTAAGTTATTGTCGAACCACATTGTATCCCTGTGTAACAACTTGTTTAGAACTTTGTATTTTTGACTACAGTGGTCCAATGAAGGCCATAAAATAAATAATAGACTGTCTACGAGCCTATCCGTTCTGTGAGAGCAAATAATTCTTACAAACAACCAATGGTTTGCCCCTTCCGTATTATGTATCCATAAGTGCGCTCATGGTAACGTTAAAACACTGTTAATACCTAAGGCTACATTCTGGATTATGTTCCCTATGATGAAAGAATATGTATGTGGACATGCGTTGTGGTGCACCGGCACACTTTCATGTCGCTGTTCAGGATTATGTGACACGAATTTTCTACAACTGTATTTGTCGTGCTTTGCCAATATCATGGCCTCCCGACTTCAACCCTTTGGAGATATTTAAAATCTTAGTGTATACTAGCCCTGTTGATTGTGTTGACGTGCTCTGGAAATGCATTGTGGATGGTTGTCAATTCATTTGGCACATGACTGGGATTTCTGAACTTGCACAGAGCGGAGTGTTTGACCTCTTGTGCATGTCTGCATTGTGGATCGGGGACTCCGTTACAAGGAGTTCTTCTACGAAGTCGCACTACATTGTATCTCGGAAATCATTGGTTTCCAAGCCTATGTTTATCAGGATAATTTGCTTGTTCTATACTCGCCCCACTCGTTTTTATCTATAAAATCAAACATCATACACACACACACACACACACACACACACACACACACACACACACACACACTCTATATACGGGGGTGCTACAAAGTAACATATTCCAAATTTTTATGTGAAATGTCTTAAAGCTTTATAAATAAAACAAACGTTATTAACATTCTATATTTTTATTCTTCATGTCTACATATTTACAACCATCAGCCGCTAGAAGGCGTGTAACATGTCAGTGTGTAGCATAACTATGTCGTTGTCTGAGAAAAAGCGTGCGGTAATCGACTTTCGAATTCGATATGAGCGTCCACACATGGAGCACCCTCTCCTTCCTCATGACAATGCGATTCCCGGCGGAGTCAGGGATTTTTCTCTGCCTCGTGATGACTGGGTGTTGTGTGACGTCCTTAGGTTAGTTAGGTATAAGTAGTTCTAAGTTCTAGGGGACTGATGACCTCAGATGTTAAGTCCCATAGTGCTCAGAGCCATTTTTTGAACATGACAATGCGAGACCACACACGAGTGGCGCGGCATCTGCAACAATCCGGCGCCTTGGATTCACTGTGATAGATCATCCAAAATACAGTACCGACTTGGTGCCATCCGATTTTCATCTGTTTCCGAAACAACGAACACCTTCGAGGATTTCGCTTTGACAGTGATGGAGCGGTGCTAGCGGAGGTGAGGTTGTGGCTCCGCCAAGGAAGTCAGTCTACAGTGACGGTATCAACAAACTGGTCTATCAAAGGGAGAAATGTGTTCGTCGCCAAGGTGACAACATTAAGAAATAAATACGTAGACATAAAAAACAAAGATGCAGAATGTTAATAAAGTTTGTTTTATTTAAAAAGCACTAAAATTACTTTTCAACACGCCCTCGTAAATTGCAGTAGATTACGAGAAGATGCCTTTTGTGCCAGTTACACGTTACTATTTTATTTTATTTATATATCTAGACGCGTTTCGCCGTTTTAACAGTCCACGAACATTACATAATTTTATCTTCAACATATTATTTTTAGAATAAATATATTTCATGGAATTATTTTGTAATAAAATGAAAAGGTAACTTACTTACATTAAAACTTTCAAGTCATTATTTGAAAGTCACGCAGTTGTCGTTAATGTGAAAAACTGCTTGAAAGGTTCCACATTTTCGTGTAGTGGCTGTAAATTCG
The DNA here is from genome assembly GCF_023898315.1 of Schistocerca nitens. Taxonomy (NCBI): domain Eukaryota; kingdom Metazoa; phylum Arthropoda; class Insecta; order Orthoptera; family Acrididae; genus Schistocerca; species Schistocerca nitens. The sequence goes on along the minus strand of NC_064614.1, from coordinate 990,941,638 downwards.
TAACACAGCATGTCAACTATCATTTTCTGTGTATAGCTTGTAGTAAGTAAGTAATGGCATATATATAATCATTCAATAATTAGACATTTTGGTCTGGAGAAAAAAGCGTTTATTTTTACAAAACAATACTTTTTCTACTTTTCAAAATAAATTCCTTGAACATTTATACACTTGTTCCAACGGGCTACAACCTTTTTTATTCCGGCTGCAAAGAACTCTTTATCTTGATGTTTGAACCAATTTCGCACAAACGTTTTCATGTCCTCTTTGTCCTGAAACCTCTTCCCACGTAATGCCTCCTTCTGTGCACCAAACTAATGGAAATCACTAGGTGCTAAATCAGAACTGTAAGGGGGATGAAGCAGTACTCCACACCCCATTTTGTCGATGGTTTCATGGGTTAGTTGAGAAATGGAGAATCACACCTTTCCCCTGAGATGCACGACGTCTCTCTTTCATGGGTGGCTTCACCTTGTTTAAAAGCAAATCCGAGTAGTATTGACTGGACCTTCAGCATCCCAAAACACCGTCAACGTGACTTTTCCTGCTGATGCTTGGGTTTTGAATTTTTTCTTGACAGGTGCGTTGGTGTGATTCCACTCCATGCTTCGTCTTTTCGATTCTGGCTCATAACAGTGAACCCCAGTTTTATCACAAGTTAAAATTTGGTTGATGAAGTGCTCACCTTCTCTTCCATAACATTCCTTTAGCTCTGTGCACACTCACTACCTTGTTTCCTTGTGTAGCCGCGTCAACTCCTTTGAGACACGTTTTGCACTTGTTTTGCAGTACTTCAGCTTGTTACAGATAATGTTATGAACTATAGCAGTACTAACTTGAACCTTATCAACTGTCATTTCCACAGTCACACATCGGTCGGCACAAATAATGTCATCAATTCGACTTTCAAGTGAGGGAGTTGAAACTGCAACTGGTTGTCCAGAGCGGTGTTCGTCAGTCATTGATTCGCGACCATTTTTGGAGTGCTGTACCCACTTGTAAAAATTTGCACGATTCATACAACCTTCACCATAAACTTTAGACATTCTCCAGTATATATTCACTAGTTTCTCGCCTTCAGCAATTAAAAAACGAGCAACAGAACTTTGTTCAACTTATGGGGACGTTCCAAGCGGACATGCCACTTGAACTGTGTTATTGAGGTTATAAATAAAACAATCTTGATACATCAGCTGATCAGGGCTCATCAAAGTGATGCCAACTTAAAGCCATAAAAGTACCACACTTTCCTTACGAACAGTTTTTTCCCCAGACCAATTTGTTTCTTTAATTATTGAATTATTGTTGTGTGTGCGTTTGTGTGAGTATACAAATAAAAGAGATTTTTTTACTTAGATCAGTAATGGTATGTTTCAGCGATCACCTGCAGAGACGTTTGTCTACTATGAAATCAGTTTTTGTAGACAGTGAGTTGTTTGTTATGTTCACTATGTCTAAGTTGTCTTTTCTCACTTTGACAGCACCAATTAGTCTAGCCTTACAATTACGTCGTGCTGAACTGGGCGTAAAGTTTTCCCAAATTTTGACTTTTTATGCCGTAGTCCCAATTTTTTCTGCTCGTAAAATAACGTAATACCTGAGTAAACGATAGAGGGAAAGCGTGTTCCGTATAACACCGAGGAGGGCAGTGTACTTACGGAAAGGTGATTTACGGGGCCTTTGGTGAGCTGTCCAGAGCCCAAACGGGGATACTGTTGTTGTGTTGCCATTCGTTGAGCCCAAAGAGCTTAGCGAAGATTTCTATTCGCTGGCGACGCATTTTTTTGCGGAGAGAGGTTTTTGCCCGCACGTGGGTGGTTGCGCGGAGCGCCCGCTGAGAAATGCGTGGCCGGCGGCGGCGGTAAGAAACCGCGCAGCCATCAGGCAGATTGCGAATACTTGTGCGGAAGCCGCGCCCATTAAATAAAGATAAACGGCCGCTGCCGCATGACGCAGGGGGTCCGCTGCCGCCGCTGCTCCACATAACTTAGGCGCCACCATCTTCTTACCATCAGCTAAATCCCACTGCGCCTGCCCCTTTCCGGAGGACGAAACAACTTTCCCGAGGGAGGTCATTTGTACTGAGATGTGTTGCGTACCCCTAAATATCAGTTCTTGTTTCTGTTACTGCCGGCTGGACTACTGCGATCGTCAAGGATGACGGTTCTGGGAAGAACATTTTGGTCGTATTGGTGATGTTGGTAACTGCTGAAAGACTTTTTATAAAAATAATTAACTTCCCGCCACATTCACATATGCATCACCAAGACGGGATTGTGCGACGAAAAGGAAAGGTAGCAGGCGTGTTTCTACATCTGAAAGATGATGTCTGTTGAGATTTTGCACCAGTCGCATAAGAGTGGCGCTGCTAGCATCACTATCACGATGCAAACCACGTTTGCTTTTAATAGTCGCTGTATCGATCGTGAGCGTTGTCACCTTTGAGATCGGACGTGGTGAGCTGATGTTAATCAAGAATGCCTTTAGCCGCCAAGGCGCCATTATCAGCACCTTACTGATGTGACTACGAAGGCTTTCCCGGCGTAATAATTGATAATATTCTTCTCGGGTGTGCAGCCGAATCATAACGTCTTCATGACACTATTTCCGCGGTCCAACTGGCCGCCATCTTCACGTGAGAGCGCTGGTACACGATCTCGCCGGAACTGACTTCTCAGCGCAAGCGGCGGCCCCTATATAGGCCACAGAAGGTCCACAACGCGTGCGCGAGAAGTTGCCGTAACTGCCCTCTAGCGCAAGTAAACATACAGCGCCCCAGGGGTGCAAACAGGCGAAATCGAGATATCGCTATCAAAAATTAAAAATTTAAAAATTTTATTTCGACGATCGAAACACAGACCGTTGTTTTTTAATGTCTGATAACACCGGGTCCCAAGTCTTACTTACAAGACCATCTTAAGGTTGTGTTCAAGGAGAATGCCTATACAGATAAACAGATCCGTCGTGCTTTCCAGTTTGGACCTTCTCCAGATCCACCTGCAAATCGGTGGCTTTTCTGCCTTTTGCTGGGAGCATTTCCTCGAAGATAGGAATAATTCTGAAAAGATATCATATCAAAAGTATTTTTCGTCCGCCAGCCAAGATTAGAGCGATTCTTGGCTGTGTTAAGGATGACTTGGGTTTGAGGAAGCCCGGTGTGTACAAGATCCCTTGCCACTGTGGGAAGGCTTATATTGGTCAGAGAATCCAGACCTTTCAGGACCGATGTGTCGAGCACCAGCGGCACGCACGGTTGCTTCAACCTGAGAAATACGCAGTGGCGAAGCACTGTCTCACCGAGGGACGCAGAATACTATATGACGAGACACAAATGGTTGCCCCTGCATCTCGCTATTGGGACTGTGTTTTAAAAGAATCCATAGAGATTCGTTTATCTGATAATCGTATTAATAGAGACAAGGGTTATCTTTCAAGTAAGACTTGGGACCCGGTGTTATCAGACATTAAAAAACAACGGTCTGCGTTTCGATCGTCAGAATAAAATTTTTAAATTTTTAATTTTTGATGGCTATATCTCGATTTCGCCTGTTTCCACCACTGGCGGCGCGGCATGTTTACTTGCGCTAGAGGGCAGTTACGGCAACTTCTGGCGCACGCGTTGTGGGCCTTCTGCGGCCTATATAGGGGCCGCCGCTTGCGCTGGGAAGTCAGTTCTGGCGAGATCGTGTACCAGCACTCTCACCTGAAGATGGCGGCCAGTTGGACCGCGGAAATATTGTGTCATGAAGACGTTATGATCCGGCTGCATACCCGAGAAGAATATTATCAGCACCTTACTGAGTTCGAACGAGGTCGTGTAATAGGGCTACGAAAACTGAATGTTCCTTGTGCTATATTGCAGAAAGACTTGGCAGAAATGTAGCCACTGTACATGACTGCTGGTAGCGGTGGTGACGAGAATGTACGGTTGCAAGAAGACTGGGCTCCAGGCGGCCACGTAGCACTACCAAGAGGGAAGAACATCGTATTCGGCTTATGGATCTGGCGCATCCTACTGCATCTGCAGCAGCAATTTGATCAGCAGTTGGCACCACAGTGACGCAACGAACTGTTATAAATCGGTTATTCCAAGGACAGCTCTGAGCCAGACGCCCTGTAGCGTGAATTCCACTGACCTCAAACCATCGTCACTTGCGACTTCAGTAGTCAAGCGAGAGCTCACTGGAAGGCAGAGGGGAGGTCCCTTGAGTTTTCTGGTGAAACCTGATTCTGCCTCGGTGCCAGTGACTGCCGTGTGCTGATGTAGAAGGAGGCCAGTTGATGGCCTGCAACTATCCTGTCTGCGGCCTAGACACACTGGACCAACACCTGGAGTTATGGTCTGGGGAGCGTTTCGTATGGCAGCAGGGGCACTCCAGTGGTTATGCTCGCACCCTAACTGCAAATTTGTACGTCAGACCGCTTGTACTGCCATCTACACTACTGGCCATTAAAATTGCTACAGACGCGAAATTTAACTGACAGGAAGAAGATGCTGTGATATGCAAATGATTAGCTTTTCGGACCATTCACACAAGGTTGGCGCCGATGGCGACACCTACAACGTGCTGATATGAGGAAAGTTTCCAGCCGACTTCTCATACACAAACAGCAGTTGACCGGCGTTGCCTGGTGAAACGTTGTTGTGATGCCTCGTGTAAGGAGGAGAAATGCGTACCATCACGTTTCCGACTTTGATAAAGGTCGGACTGTAACCTATCGCGATTGCGGTTTATCGTACCCCGACATTGCAGCTCGCGTTGGTCTAGACCCAATGACTGTTAGCAGAATATGGAATCGGTGGGTTCAGGAGGGTAATAGGGAACGCTGTGCTGGATCCCAACGGCCTCGAATCACTAGCAGTCGAGGTGACAGGCATCTTATCCGCATGGCTGTAACGGATCGTGCTGCCACGTCTCGATCCCTGAGTCAACAGATGGGGACGTTTGTAAGATAACAACCATCTGCACGAACAGTTCGACGACGTTTGCAGATGCATGGACTATCAGCTCGGAGACCATGGATGCAGTTACCCTTGACGCTGTATCACAGAAAGGAGCGCCTGCGATGGTGTACTCAACGACGAACCTGGGTGCACGAATGGTAAAATGTCACTTTTTCGGATGAATCCAGGTTCTGTTTACAGCATCATGATAGACGCATCCGTGTTCGGCGACATCGCGGTGAACGCACATTGGAAGCGAGTATTCGTCATCGCCATACTTGCGTATCACCCGGCGTTATGGTATGGGGTGCCACTGTTTACACGTCTCGGTCACCTCTTGTTCGCATTGACGGCACTTGGAACATTGGACGTTACACTTCAGATGTGTTACGACCCGTGGCTCTACCCTTCATTCGATCCCTGCGGGACCCTACATTTCAGCAGGATAATGCACGACCGCATGTTGCAGGTCTTGTACGGGCCTTTCTGGATACAGAAAACATTCGACTGCTGCCCTGGCCAGCACATTCTCAAGATCTCTCACCAACTGAAAACGTCTGGTCAATGGTGGCCGAGCAACTGGCTCGTCACAATACGCCAATCTCTGCTCTTGATGAGCTGTGATATCGTGTTGAAGCTGCATGGGCAGCTGTACCTGTACACGCCATCCAAGCTCTATTTCGCTCAGTGCCCAGGCGTATCAAGGTCGCTATTACGACCAGAGGTGGTTGTTCTGGATACTGATTTCTCAGGATCTATGCATCCATATTGCGTGAAAATGTAATCACATGTCAGTTCTAGTTTAATATATTTGTCCAATGAATACCCGTTTATGATCTGCATTTGTTGTTTGTGTAGCAATTTTAATGGCTAGTAGTATATAAACAGCACCAGGGGGTGTATTTCATCAGGATAACGGTCGCTCACACACCGAATGCTCTACAGAATGTCAACGTGTTGCCTTGGCCTCCTCGATCATCAGATCTGTCTGCAATCGAGCTCATATGGGACATCATCGGACAACAACTCCAGCATCACTGACAAACAGTATCAATCGTTCCTGAATTGACACTGAGTATCATGGTCTCTGAAACACTGATACATCAGGCTTCCATAGAAGAGCACAGGGCTCGAATTGTAGACAGAAAGTTCTCGGCGCGTATGCAACGAGCTTGAGCGGAGATATTGTTGGTGGGTGCAGGCATCTTCCGAGACATTGAGCCAATACGTTGAATGAGTGCGTATTGCTGTGTCAGCAGTCGATATTGGTTTACCGAATCTGATAATACCTTCAATATTTTAGAAGGCATGGGCCCCGAGGATCGGTCTCGCTTGATGTTTGCCCGTTGACTGGATAATTTTGATGAATTTCAAAAAATGGTTCAAATGGCTCTGAGTACTATGGGACTTAACTTCTGGGGTCATCAGTCCCCTAGAACTTAGAGAAACCTAACTAACCTAAGGACATCACACACATCCATGCCCGAGACAGGATTCGAACCTGCGACCGAAGCGATCGCGCGGTTCCAGACTGTAGCGCCCAGAACCGTGATGAATTTCAGGAATTGCTAGAGTCAGTTGAGGCACTGACCTTTTCTGCCGAACAATGCGGGTCTACGATCGATACATTTTATTCCACGGTGTAACAAACCACGATCTGAATCTGACTGGTTCCGTTGCAAGCGTTGTTTCCGTTGACGTGCTAGTGATCACCTCGTGCGCGAGTGCGCTGTTATGAGACGCCCCAGGCCTAACAACTGACGCCATAGGGGGCGGGGATTATGGAGGTCGAACGTGTCAGAGGATGTTACCATTTCGTTGTATGCGTATTCATGCTATGTAAGGATCTTCCCTTCCTTATGTTTGTGCCCATGTTGGACGGGAATCATTTTGCACGTTAATGGACTCTGGACGTTCGGTCGCGTTACTTGATTACAAACGGTACAAACTTGCCTAAATTGTCTCCCGTGCGATCCTCTTCTCAGAGATGTCGTGCGGCCAGTGGACAAGAGTTGCCTCTGGTTGGCGAGGTACGCTGCAGTTTTTTATTCTTTTGTATCTTCTAAAATCAAATGGCTCTGAGCACTATGGGACTTAACTTCTGAGGTCATCAGTCCCCTAGAACTTAGAACTACTAAAACCTAACTAACCTAAGGACATCACACACATCCATGCCCGAGGTAGGATTCGAACCTGCGACCGTAAGTTGCTAAACTAGGGACTTTGCGGTTAGTCCTTTGCAGCCGAAACAGGCAAGATAGTTGTTGGACCTGTTGCGGTAGTTTCCGGATCTCTGGTATGACAACCTGGATGATGCTAATTTGATTCAACATAATATTGGTCTAGTTGGTGATGTTCCATTGCGACAGGCCCCTTATCGTCTTTCGCCGCCTAAAATGAAAATTTTTTTGATGCAGATCATCATGTTATGTTGGGGGATGGGGTAATAAGACCTTCCATTTCACCGTATGCTTCAACAATATTGATTGTCCTTAAAGACCAGGGACAGGATTGTAAGCCTGTAGTTGATTACAGGGTACTAAACAAGAAGGACATTTAGGAATCAGTCCCCGTGCCTGATCTTCACAGCTGTTTTACGTGGTTTTATTGGGCTAGTTGCTCCACCGCGCTCAAGCCTATTACCAGATTCCCTTGATCGAAGAATCTAAGTATGTCACTGCCTTTTGCAAGGACTGGAAACTGTATGAGTTTAATAGAGTGCCATTGGGGTTGGCAACTGGAGTCGCTGTTCTTCCTCGTTTATTGGATCGTGTATGGGCGATTTGGAAATTGTCTGTGTGTACAACGACGTTGATGTTGTTGCTGTCTATAGCTGTTAGTTCGGGAGCACCTTTCTCCCCTTGGATAAGTGTTGTCCAGACTTCTTTCTGCTGTGTTAACAGTGAAATCGTCCACGGCTACCCTCTTTAGGCGCCAGAACTCATATTTTGGTCACCTGTTTTAAGGTGGTGGCATTGTGACCGGCCAGGAACGAACGGGGGACGTGAAGAAATTTTCTACACCTATGAGTAAAAAGGAAGTGGCCAGGTTTAGAGGACTGGCTTTTTCGTAAGTTCGCTCCCAGTTTCGCAAAAACTGCTGTTTCCCTTAATAAACTGTGCAGGAAAGGAGAGAGCTTTGTGTGGGGAGAAAGTCAGGAGTATGCTTTTGCGGCTATTAAGACCGCCGTCACTAATCCTCCGCTATTGGCTCTGTCTGATTTCGATAAGAGATTAATTGTCCAGACTGACGCTTCGAACGCTGGCGCCGTCCAGGAGAATCTGTGTGAAAGACGTCCTATAGCTTTTGCCTCGAGAAGACTGACGAGTCCTGTACTTAGGTATTCGATGTATGAGTGTCAGGACGTAGCCGTTCTATTCGTCCTTGAAAAGTTCAAATTTTACCTTGAACACAGAGAATTTGATTTAGAAACCGACGATCAGGCTTTGAGGTTGGTTCAGGCTAGGCCCAGGAAAAATGGTAGGATTGCGAGATGGCGCGTGGTAGCCGCGCGGTCTCCGGCGCATAGTCACGGTTCGCGCGGCTGCCCCCGTCAGAGGTTCGAGTCCTCCCTCGGGCATGGGCGTGTGTGTTGTCCTTAGCGTAAGTTAATTTAAATCACATTATGTAGTGTGTTAGCTTAGGGACCTATGACCTCAGCAGTTTGCTCCCATAGGATCTTACCACAAGTTTTCCAAGATTGCTAGATGGGCTGCCCGCACATCTGTCTTCCGTTTCGAGGCACTCCGACAGCCAGGTACAGACTCACTTAGTCGCATGTTTGAAGAGGAGGATCTAGGAGCTGAAGATGAAGCTGGGGAACCTCATGCTATTGTGTGCGGTGTGTTAGCCGAAGTACCGCAATTGTTTGGCAGGCTTATGGCCAAGGGGGTGAAGATCCGTTATGAGGGCCCATCAGCAGGCAATTATTGTCCATAGAGTTAGTTCCGAAGTATTTGTTAAAGGATGGGACTATGTAAACAAACAGGTGAACTCGGTGAACTGACTGTTGACTTAGTTCCCTCCGTATTTCATTATTTCCATAACTCTTGTGGGTACTCATTTAGGGCTTTACACAACGTTGGCCTTCATTGTACAGGGCTATCCGCTGTTTGATTAACGAGTGCGAGTCTTCTAAGAGGGGTAAACTGAAGACTAACTCGCCCGGGGCGTTGCGCAGCCCCAGCAAGAGCAGCATCCTATGGATAAACTCTTTATCGCTTTCGTATGACCCTTACCCCGCCTAAGAGGGGTTGTTGTCGATGCATTCTCTCGGCTGGTTTGCCTGCTCCATAGCCGAGGGGCTACTGGGTTCATTACCATCCATCTCGTAACCAACGTCTTTTCATGGTTTCCCCCCCTCCCCCCTTCCCCCACCCTAGGCCCTTGTGAAAGATACCGCTCCGGCATTTGTCTCAGGCAGTTTAGACAGTTCTGTTTCCACATTGCCATTGGGGACATTACCACCAAGCCGTATTACACTCAATCGTCCTTTGTGGAGAGGGTCAATCGTAAACTTAAGGCGGCCTTATTCATATACCATGCTAAATCTCCGAGCAAAGGAGTTTACACCCTCCTCTGGCTCAATTCCACGCTCAATGAGGCATCCAAGGCTTTTCCTCCCGCTCTTATGTTAGCGTATCCCCTTAATTCTCCCCTCTCCAGCTTGTGGTGCATTAACGCACAGCATGAGGCATCCAAGGCTGTTCCTCCCGCTCTTATGTCTTATGTTAGCGTATCCCCTTAATTCTCCCCTCTCCAGCTTGTGTTGCATTAATGACGTTTTAGCCACATCGATGATGCCTCAAGGAGAATTGGCAGCGGACTAGGCAAAATATTGAACTGGCTCACCCCCGTCAGACAAGGCGCTACATCCGTAGCAGCGGTTCTAGGTGCTACAGTCTGGAACCGCGCGACCGCTACGGTCGCAGGTTCGCTGCCTCGGGCATGGATGTGTGTGATGTCCTTAGGTTAGTTAGGTTTAAGTAGTTCCAAGTTCTAGGGGACTGATGACCTTTAGAAGTTAATTCCCATAGTGCTCAGAGCCATTTGATCCATTTTGAACGACCATTTCGGGGTAAGGTGGAAGATAAGGTTTTCATTAGAAACTTCGTGGGGCGAGCGCGGTATGGTGCTAATGTTGGTACATTGATGTCCCAGTTGGTGGGCCCGTGTCCTGTCATCAAAGTAAGGGCCGGTTGGCTGGTTAATTTGCTAGTCAAGGTGTTGACGACTGGGAAGAATTTCCGATTTCACTTATTCAAGCGAAGCACGTTAATTAATCTACCTTTTCTCCTTGTCGAGGGGGGGGGGTGTTTCTATTTGAGGGGGAGAGGTTGAACCATGGCGGCTTCCGTGAGAGCGCACGCGCGATCCTGCTGGGCCCATTTGAGCGTCCGTTCCAGTGACTCTGGCCCTCATCACGTCATCTTTCCTTGGTTATGGGTTCCCTATGGGGCTGTGTGGTAGTGAGTGGTATGTGTGACACGGAGCTGGACGGGTGTACCTGTCTACTCGGTGTCCTGGAGATTACAGCCACCTGAAACCGTTGACCATTGGGCTATGGGGGACCAAGTTTTCTGAAGCATTGACCGTTGGTAATGGCGAGTTTAGCGGCCAAGGAGCGGCTCTCGCAGCATACAACCTGGTTACGAAGCGCATTAGCCAACGGTGGTGTGCTAAATACACAGAGCTGTAGTGGGCAACTTGTCAGCAGCTACGAGCAGGAGAGCAGTATCATCCTGCGCCTTCCTGGTATCCTGAAGCTTTTAGCATCCTTGCCATTTGCTTGAAATTTTCCGTAAGTACTCTACTTAAAGACTGTTAATCCTGTCTCGCTATGAGCTGGCTAGGAATCCGGTTCCTTAAGTCCTTTCAGTGACTCCTTTTGGGGCCCTGTGTGTGTCCGTCTGGAGCTTTCTGTAAGCACCAAGCTAGTATTTGGCCATTTTTAATCTGGTGCTTGAAACCATTGTTTATCATTATTTGATATTACTCATTGTAATTTCTGTTTGTTGTAGACCTTATGGCCCTCCCTGAGGGGAATTTTTGGATTTGGCCTGGAGGTACGCACGTGAAGGTCATAAGTGTGTTCGTGTTTGTATTTGCACACTCTCTTGCCCAATGTTGAATAGCCTTTCAGGTTACAGGTATACATTTTGACAGACCATCTGCCATTTCGCCCCATAGAGGTACTTTAAGTTATTTAATCTTGTTTGAATGATTATGTAATTATTTTTCTTTAAATGACTTTCTACATTGTTTCTCGTCATTGCGAATAAGGTTAACTTGTAATATTGATGAGCAAGGCGCCCCTTGCTGAAGATTTAATTCTTTAAAATGATCTTTAATTAGCCGCTTAAGTATTGATGTGTATGATAATTTCTATTAGAGTTGTTCGCTGTTGTTGTTTGGTATATGTTGACAGCTCAAGTTGAGTGGTTTATTGTAATTCCTTAGGTATCGTCCCCCGGCGGGGGTGTCACCGGGTTAGGAAGTAACTTACCAAGTGATTCTATTACTGTAAGGTCCTTGTGGGGGTGTCATGAAACCCTCTGGCAAACTAAGCACTACGTTTCTCGATTTATAAAATAAAAGGTTGGGTTTAATCGTCATTACCAATTTAATAGTGTATTAGGGGCCCAGTAGCTTGTTTAAGCACTTATTTTGATTTATGTGTAACACGCGTGTGGCCAGTCAATGAAGTAGTCCTGTTGTCTTCCGTTTTTACACGTTGGTAGCGTTTTGCCAGTTTGGCGGTATCTTGTCTATATGAGAGCAAAATAACCGGTCCAGCTGCATGCATTTTAATGTTTTTTTTATTGAACGTTTGTTGTACTTATATTCAAGTCCCGTTGTGGGATTAGCCCACAGTTATCATGCTAGTCGCACTTACAGAGTGCCGCCACAGGTTTATTTAATCATAGGGTCACCATTGTATTTTACAGCTTACACGTTCTTCGGGTACCATTTGCAATTTTATTTAAAATGTAAATGTCCTTATGCACTGTGATTTTAATTTTAAGATCTCAACTATTTGTATGTATTTGGCAATAATTTGGTAACTGTTAGTTGGCTTATGATAAAACTGTTATTAAATAAAACTATTTGTTTGGGAATAATAAATGACGCATCACGTTCGGCCAACCTTCCAAATGTTTTCCTTAGGTTAATCCCGATCCTTGTCCTGGGTCTCGGCGACATTATCGCTATCTGTATATGTGCATATCTCTGTCTCATTACGCGTTGCTGCAGAAGACAGCCTAGTTATCACTCGTTCTGCGCATTCTCCTCCGCTTATCACTAGATGTGTCAGGTCACAGTAGTAGACGTGAAGTGCTTCAGAAACAGGCGAAGTGTATTATGAATTAATCTATAAGTGTGACTTCTACTGTCGGTATTTGGAAAACTCAAGAATTAATAATTAATGGTCTGCTTCTGACTGCTTAACAGAGTTGTGCTGCTATGTGTACCCGCTGTCTGGGGTGCAACTTGCGGCGTCTGAGAAGACGACTGGGTCGCACGTCGAACTGCTGTGAATAAAATGGAAACTAGGCCCGGGTTGAACATCCCAGAAGTACGAGTTCAGACACTCTAACGGCTTCGAGAAGCATATTTTGTCGATAAGATATTTGCACAACGAACTGTAAATGAGTGTATCAAAGATGTGGAATAGATAGCAAAAGTTTCCGTTTATGACACTTGGAAGCACGCAAATCGCAACAATCCAATGGAAACGGTGCAGAGCTTACAAGATGAAGACAATCTGACACGTCACTCGCAGTTCAGGTTCTTATTGCGTATTAGAGCTTTACTTGTCGGTGTTAATCTGATTTTGTCCATTACAAATGACTTTTTCTAAAGCCTGCGACTGTGAAAATAATGAGTATGTTTATAAACGTAAGTTATTCTCGATGTGTACTGTACACTGACAGTTATGACTGATGCTTAACATGTGTGAGGCTATGCACAAATGGGCCATCAGTCAACAAAGCAAAGCAGAACCTCACAATAGAAAACATTACGAAAAAATGGTGTGATACGAAGAAATATAGAACTGCAAATCGGAATCATTTCCCGAAACGCGTTGTCTAAAACACAAATAAAAGAAAATCGTGACTGGTGGCAGAAAGTTATTTGCAAAGACACCCATTACGGTCCGAATCTCATTAAAATTACAATTGTTGTAACTATTTCCGACGAATGTCGTCTGACAATAAAGTGAATGAGAAAAATTGCACCTGACGTGTTCACGAAACAGCGTCAGCCTTTCTGCGCCTCTTGTCGGTGGTCAGAGGGAAGCGTCTCGCTTAATGACCGTGCAGCCTTTGACGCAGCGGTCGGTAAAATGTTTTATTTAAGACATAATATTGACGTTATAGGGCGACACTTCGGGCCGCATAGGGAAAAAGGGGGGGAGGGGGGGGGGTTAAGTGGTCACTGAAGGGCAAATTCAATTTTCACCAAACCACGGTTATTGACAGAAGCCTACCGTTTACGTATTTTGAAACTACATGTTGTAAAGTATCAGAGGAAATATTTTCAAGTCGAAAAGAAAATATGTTGGAAGAACACTAAAAGAGTGAGAGAGAGACATCATGAAGGAATTATCCGAATGGGACAGAAATCATTGGATGTTATGTACATGTATAGAAAAATAAATGATCAGAATTTCAGAGAAATTCGACGATTCGTTCAAGAGAAAAGAGCTTCACAGACGAGCAAGTCACTAACGCGTTGGTCTACGTCTGCACCTAGTGAAAGCATTTATTCAGTTTGGCATTGGCAGATAGAGTTGTTGGATGTCCTCCTGAGGGATATCGTGCCAAATTCTAACCATTTGGCGCGATGGATTGTCAAAAATCCGAACTGATTGGAGGACCCTGCCCGTAATGCACCAAACGTTCTCAGTTGTGGGAAGACGCACCGCAAAAGCAACAAAAACACAAAAATATTTTTAAAAGCAAGCGCCTGGAATGGAAACTTTACCTTTTATTCCCACCTCCGGTTGAACTTCTTCACCTTAATAATGTTTTGATGTATGGAAGGTTGATTATATACAATTACAACCTATTTCCACGTAATGAGCAGTTTGAAGCGATTCATAAAGTAATGAAGATCATGTCTTCGTAAGCTTATTGTCTACAGATAAACAGGCAACAAATGTTTTATTTGTAATACATTAATGTTGCGTTCTTGCTGCAGAGCAGAACTGAGGCAATGAAACTTTCGTAACTCAGAAGCTGTGACGCACTGACGACTTGCAGGATCTTGTTAACTGTTGATCAAAGTCAGTATCACTGATGAACTGAAAGATATTAGTAGTTAAAAGATCCATTTCTTCACTCTGTACAGGAATAGGAACGGAAATAAGGTACTCTATTTGCTATACTTTTTGTATGTCAAAGATAACTGAAGTGTAGAAAAAAATCCTTTGGTAAATTTCAATCTCGGCTGTTTATTATTAAAAGTACAAAAGGGTACAAGAGTCTTCAGGAAGTGCAACAGAACTCGCGATTTCTTTTCATCTGACTTTTGAGACTTTTTTCTTCAGAGAAGTGTCATCAGTCATGAGTTTTGAGTAACGTATTGACATTTATGCAATTGATTTTGTTGGCATTTCAGCGGGATTGTGTACCACAGTGTTTTAAATGGAAGCAAGTTTACCGTTACGAGTCACTATTTATTTCCACAATGCGCTTCAAAGGTTTAAACCTCCATCATCAGGTAGATTTACATTTGTTAGTATGACATTTGTTTGTGTGCTGTGTTACGATTTTTTACGACTTTTTGGAGGAACTTGTGGCACTGCCTCCAGTGGTCAAAGGTTCCTTTCACTGTCGTAACGAATCACTTGTATACTGTCACGTTTTATTAATAATTGTGTTTTATTAATAATAAACAGCTGGTACTGAAACTCACCGAAATATTTTCTTTCTACACCTCATACGTCCTGAAACAGTTGATTATTAAGTGAGGAAAGACAGAATCCTTGGTATAAAAATAACACACAATTTCTACTTACGTTGTTGGCAAGCCACACAAATAATCATTTCAGGAGCTATCGATTAACCTTACAAAATTATATTATTCCTTCGAAAAAGTCTGCAATTACTCATATATCGCAGCAGATAAGAAATTCTGCATGTTAAACGATGCCAAAATACTCTCCTCTTTGTATACTATCGTTGGCCAAAATCTTATTTCTATATCTCAAACCATTTATGAGATATGAGGGATGATAAGAATATTTCATTCATTGACTGGTTGTGCAATTGAAACTGAGAGCTTTACATAAACCCATTTTCTCTATACTGGAGAACGGATCGAGTCTTCCTCCCACTTCTAAAGAACCATTCCATATTTTGGCTACATACGAGGGTTGTCCAGGAAGTAAGTTCCGATCGGTCGCGAAATGGAAACCACAGTGAAAACCAGAAACGTTTTATTTGCAACCTTCCACATACTTCTCTACGTAGTCGCCGCTCCATCTTCGAGTTTTGTCTGTATCAACTTTCCAATATCCTCGTCATAGAAAGCATCCGCCTGTGCTTTCGGCCAGTTATCTGCCCTGGTCAGCAGCTCATTGTCTGCGGAAAAATCTTGTCTTCATAGCCAGTGGTTCTTGCGAGCGGAGACGAGACTCAGGGAGAGCCAATTACGGACTGTATTGTGGGTGATCAAACACTTCTCATCGGAAACACTGCAAGAGCGTCTTCATTTCCGCTGCAGTGTGCGGCCGAGAATTGGCATGAAGAAGGACCTGCTCGACAGTTGTGTTATGTGGGCTGCATGGCACAGGCGAAATCTCTAACCAGGCCCTTATACTTGGCGGGAGACGCTATTCCCTTCGCATCTTTACGTGCTCACTGTTCACTCAAAACTGAAAAGAGCGACGCGACACTATCGACGGGCATACTAGAGACACTGACCAACACATGTGTGCAAAGCTTTACCGGATTTTCCCAGTGGTTTCCATTTCGTGAGCGATCGGAACTTACTTTCTGGACAACCCTCGTATCATACACACCAGTGTGTGATCTAAGAGGCACAAAACGCAAAATAATAGCTTCCACTATTTTTCAATGTAAACTTTTCAAATTTCAGGCAGTCTGTAACTTAAACGCGGAATATCACAATATATGACCATTAACGAAACGACTGAGCGAGATGGCGCATTCGGGAGGACAATGGCTCAAATCCGCGTCCGGTCATCCTGATTTAGGGTTTCCGTGATCTCCCCCAATAGCTACAGGCGAATGCCGGGATGCTTCCTTTGAAACGGCACGGCCGACTTCCTTCCCCATCCTTCCCTAACCCGATGGGACCGATGACCTCGCTGTTTGGTGCCCTCCCCCAACTCAACCAACCAGCCATTGACAAAATGATGAACACTTCACCATGAAATTGAAATAAAGGTGACATATAGAGCTTTAAGTAATGCAAAAATAGTTTTTCTTTTTACCGAATTGTTTTTGTAAAGTCCTGTCAGAAAGTCTGCAGAGCTAACGGAGCGCGCAGAAGTTCTAGTCGTCAAGACACTGCTGCCCTTGACTGGGAGGCTAATCAGCGTTCTCTGTGTACAGCTGTAGGCGCTTATAACTGCATTCGACCACGCGGTGTGTTGGCACACAGACTACAGGATTTCTTTGTGTTCCTACACTTACGCTAATTATCGAGAAAATCGTATTTTCGTCCATTTCATGGTAATTTTATGTATGCACTAGCTGAAAAAAGACCAGCTTTGCATGATTTTAATTTTCGTTGGTTTTCCACGAGCATTCTAAATCATTCGAGAACATTCGACCACGCAGTAATAACGAACATTCAAAACATTGTAAAAATGTTAGCATAGAGCGCTAAAAAGTACTCTTGATTGCTTCCAGTAATCTTAAGCCCAATGAAGTATTCAACACTGCACTAATTTGAAATAAAGAACTCCGCCAATAACTTTTTTTCTAGAAAACTGAGAACAGTGCAAAACATACGAGAAAGTTAAAAAAATTTACGAGCTTTCTAGCACAATCTAAAATCTAAAACATTAAAGAATGTTTTAGAACATTCTAAAACATTCGGTAACATTCAAAGACATTCACGGAAGCTCAGCGACGTAGATAAATCTTGAACTTTTTGCCTTAAAATTCACATTGATCTGAAAGAGACGAAAGATGTCCTCGTGACCACCGCAATGTGACAGCGAGTACTTCAGATACTCATATCTCCAGATAAACAACAGCTGTCACTGCACAGCCACTATAGTACACACCAGGAGAACCAAGGGTAGCACCTGACACGAAAACCAGTGATCAACAACATTTAAATACACAAATTACGAAGCTATACTAGATCATCAAATTCTCAGTACAGCTTCCCTTAATTTAGTGAAACAAAACTTCGCTTTGTTTTTACTATATTTCATACTCAGTTAACTTATTCTGTCACAATGCTTGCTTGTGAAGTACATTTGTCATCTTGTTATTTAATGAGTGATGTATAAATTCTTTGGATGACCATGGGAAAAGCAGGATTTTTCAAAATAAATAGCACATCATCTTGATGTTGGTCTCTGTGCCTTATTTATAGTGGTTATACAATACTAAGTGCTAATCTTACTGCAAATTGCAATCTTTTGAATTGGAAAGGCAGTTCGGTAAATGTGAGGGGAGTCTTCTCTATAAGTGTAACCTTTCCTTTATATTTTGCTGATATTATTTTTGCTTCAATTATACACTCCTGGAAATTGAAATAAGAACACCGTGAATTCATTGTCCCAGGAAGGGGAAACTTTATTGACACATTCCTGGGGTCAGATACATCACATGATCACACTGACAGAACCACAGGCACATAGACACAGGCAACAGAGCATGCACAATGTCGGCACTAGTACAGTGTATATCCACCTTTCGCAGCAATGCAGGCTGCTATTCTCCCATGGAGACGATCGTAGAGATGCTGGATGTAGTCCTGTGGAACGGCTTGCCATGCCATTTCCACCTGGCGCCTCAGTTGGACCAGCGTTCGTGCTGGACGTGCAGACCGCGTGAGACGACGCTTCATCCAGTCCCAAACATGCTCAATGGGGGACAGATCCGGAGATCTTGCTGGCCAGGGTAGTTGACTTACACCTTCTAGAGCACGTTGGGTGGCACGGGATACATGCGGACGTGCATTGTCCTGTTGGAACAGCAAGTTCCCTTGCCGGTCTAGGAATGGTAGAACGATGGGTTCGATGACGGTTTGAATGTACCGTGCACTATTCAGTGTCCCCTCGACGATCACTAGTGGTGTACGGCCAGTGTAGGAGATCGCTCCCCACACCATGATGCCGGGTGTTGGCCCTGTGTGCCTCGGTCGTATGCAGTCCTGATTGTGGCGCTCACCTGCACGGCGCCAAACACGCATACGACCATCATTGGCACCAAGGCAGAAGCGACTCTCATCGCTGAAGACGACACGTCTCCATTCGTCCCTCCATTCACGCCTGTCGCGACACCACTGGAGGCGGGCTGCACGATGTTGGGGCGTGAGCGGAAGACGGCCTAACGGTGTGCGGGACCGTAGCCCAGCTTCATGGAGACGGTTGCGAATGGTCCTCGCCGATACCCCAGGAGCAACAGTGTCCCTAATTTGCTGGGAAGTGGCGGTGCGGTCCCCTACGGCACTGCGTAGGATCCTACGGTCTTGGCGTGCATCCGTGCGTCGCTGCGGTCCGGTCCCAGGTCGACGGGCACGTGCACCTTCCGCCGACCACTGGCGACAACATCGATGTACTGTGGAGACCTCACGCCCCACGTGTTGAGCAATTCGGCGGTACGTCCACCCGGCCTCCCGCATGCCCACTATACGCCCTCGCTCAAAGTCCGTCAACTGCACATACGGTTCACGTCCACGCTGTCGCGGCATGCTACCAGTGTTAAAGACTGCGATGGAGCTCCGTATGCCACGGCAAACTGGCTGACACTGACGGCGGCGGTGCACAAATGCTGCGCAGCTAGCGCCATTCGACGGCCAACATCGCGGTTCCTGGTGTGTCCGCTGTGCCGTGCGTGTGATCATTGCTTGTACAGCCCTCTCGCAGTGTCCGGAGCAAGTATGGTGGGTCTGACACACCGGTGTCAATGTGTTCTTTTTTCCATTTCCAGGAGTGTAGTTTGATAACTGCTCATGACCATTTGTTGTTTTGAATTTTTAAATTAAATGTTTGAGAGATGGTATGCCATTCTCTCACTTTAACAACATTGTCAGTCAGATTAATATTCATATTTTACTTCATGATCTCGATGTTACCCAGTGCTACATTTGGTATGCCTGGTTTTGTTCTTATAACTGCGTGTGTAACCTGTAGAGAATTTGTATCCGAGGTGCCGTAATGGAGGCGTTCGAGAATAGGGGGGAGACGGATTGGGGGCCATTAATTTTGAGTGCAGCTACCAGGCTGTGTGAGTGATTCTGAGAAGCAACACTCAGAGATCGTACTTGCAGAGGGGCTTTTGACTGTAGCACTCTCCTCCTTCCGCTTAGGGTTGGACAGAAAATCGCCGGTTCACAAAACATTTTACCTGGGCAAGGCAACTGTTCACGAAGGTGCCAGTTGGTGGAAATCGGGTGGAGGAAGCCATTTGAGAGAGACGGCTGTAAACTGAGCCTTTGTGCAAATAGTGGGGAGGTCATAAAACTCCATGCATTCTCATGTTAGAAGCAGGGGGGGGGGGGGGGCAACGGACAGAGTAGCTTGTGCATGTGTTTAGTTGAGGCAAGACTGTAACCCCCTGACACCAGGAAGTCGCCAGCTTCTCTTAGTTAACGACAAAGGCTTATGGGATGCTTAACAGCCTTCTTTCAGAAATTGGAAATGGTCAGCCCAGAGATATTAGATCTCTCCGTAAATGACGGGTTTGGTCCCCTCCAGGTAGATGCTTTTTTTGCCAAAAACGTACTGTCAGAACGACCCCTCTCTAGTCCTAAATCTCTCTTTTTTTCGGAAAATGCAGAGTAAAGGCTTGCTCCCTGAGCTGTGTCTGGCTATAGGCCAACAGACGAGTCAAGAGTGGAAAGTTTGATTGATTTGTACATTATGGGGGCAATTTAGTTTTTACTAATCTGGCTCCGAGGCTTGGTGAAAAGTGGTTGTGAGTCTTTGCCTTCTTGGTTTTCTGGTCCTCCCCTAGTGGTGGACTAAGAGCCAGTGACAGTTTCCAACTGCATTTCATCTCGGACGTGTCGTGTGTCACGAGGGTGAACATATTCGTCCTAAGTCGGCCATCTGATGTTTGAACTTCCAGCACGTACCTGTAAGTCAGATTGTTTTCGCCAGATCAGCGAACGGGTTAATCTCTCACTGAAATCTGTCAGGATTTCAGGGCTCTGAGATGGAAGTTTCCCGCGTTCTGATTATCAGGACGCCAGCCCGCGTAGTTTGCAAATTTTCGTGGACGCGTCAGAATATCACAGCTGCTGCAGTGCGCCGCTGTTCGCAGAGAATGGGCAGTTTTCTGCTCCAGCCTGAATCAAGGTGAAAACGTAAAATACTGCTGCACCGGCATCGCGCTGTTAAATGATATTTACAGCTCCCTGTTCTCGGGTGAACCATAGTTGTTGGTGCACTTGGTCGTTTTTGATTCCGTTTGAATAGAGTTGGGCCTCACAGTGCATTCATGTTAACAAAGTCAGATTGCGTTGTAAAAGGGATTAATTGCGGGGGAGAATCTGTATAGCTTCCACCCCAATGCATACTTTGCCGCCGGCCGCGGTGGCCGTGCGGTTCTAGGCGCTGCAGTCCGGAACCGCGGGACTGCTACTGTCGCAGGTTCGAATCCTGCCTCGGGCATGGATGTGTGAGATGTCCTTAGGTTAGTTAGGTTTCAGTAGTTCTAAGTTCTAGGGGACTGACGACCTAAGATATTAAGTCCCATAGTGCTCAGAGCCATATGCTTTGCCAAACAAACACCATTCCTTTTTGATTTGTGTTTGTCATTTTTTTTGTAAGATTTATCAGCACGTTGTAGTTATAAAAGAATTAATAAAACTTGCCTTTATTTTGTAAACGTAAGTACGTCATTGTTCTCATTCATACCCACTCAACTACTCACTATTTTTATTTTATTGTGTTGATACATGGTAATTTAAAGTTAAGTTTTATTAAATTAATTAATTAGGTTATTAATTTGAATTCTGAAAGTGACCGGAGACAAAGGCAGCAAAAGTGCCATGCATAAACCCACTAACATCATACATAAAAATTACTGGTGTAGTTCACGATATGAAGGTTACTGAGAAGATAATACTTTTCTTCAATGTAAAGATAACAACGTTTAGCATCACTTATACATACACTGCTGGCCACCGTAAATGCAACACCAAGGAAGATAAGAGGTAGCACAACAAGATTTATTTTGTAGATAACATGTTGACCAAGTATCAAATGATTACGTTTACAGACGTCTGTGACATGTGGTTCCCGCCAGAATCAGTAGCCAGAGTAGCCGCCATTGTTGGAGACCACCGCTGCCACACGTCTCGGCATTGAGTCAAAGAGACGTTGGATGTGTTCCTGGGGTACAGCAGCCCAAGCAGCTTCCACAAGTTGCCAAAGATCATCTGGTGTGGCAGCTGGGGATGTAATCTGGGTCACTCGTTGAGCAACCATGGACCACATGTTTTCTATTGGCGAAAGGTCCGGAGAGCGAGCCGGCCAGGGAAGCAATTCAATCTGGTTATTGACGAAGAACCTTTGGACAATGCGTGCCACGTGTGGTCGCGCATTATCCTGTTGAAATATGGCTGTGGCCGAGCCCTGAAGGTAAGGAAGGACAACTGGCTCCAGCACCTCGGATATGTAGCGCCGGCTATTTAAAGTACCGGCAATGCGTACTAGAGGCGTGCGAGAGTAATATCCAATACCGCCCCATACCATAATACCCGGTGCAAGACCAGTGTGGCGGTGCATAATGCAGCTGTCCAGCATCCTCTCTCCACGGTGTCTCCACACTCGAATCCGACCATCGTGGTGCTGCAGACAGAAGCGTGCCTCGTCAGTAAAGACAACGTCATTCCATTCTGCCGTCCACATCCGTCTGTCATCACACGTCTGTGGTTCTGCGTCAATGGTAGACGAAGCAATGGACGTCTTGCGGACAGACCACTCTGCTGTAAAAGGCGTCGAATGGTACGCGCAGACACTGGATGATGCGTTACAGACGCAATGTGCTGTGCTATGGTTCGGGATGTCACTGAGCGATCCGCCACTGCCATGCGCACAATTTGCCTATCAGCACGTGCAGTGGTGCACCGAGGTGAATGCGATCGACCACGTCGGTCCGTCGTACCCTCCTGCATCCAACGGTCACATATCCGCATTACAGTTGTTTGGTTTCGTCCAACACGACTAGCGATTTCTCTGTATGATAATCCACAATCTCGGTAAGCCACTATCCTTCCTCTGTCGAACTCGGATACTTGATCAAAAGATGTTCGCTGTTGTCTACGAGGCATAACTGATCGTCTTGTGAAACAACCACAAGGTAAACACACGTGCCAAACGTACACTCGTCGAAATCGCCAAGCCTTAAATGGCGCTATGAGGTGGCGCCACAGGCGCGCGTGATGTGCGTCTGCGCTGAAATTCTAATCAGTTGCATATCTCATCGCTGCAAACCCATGGTGTAAATTTCACTTGATTCGGATGCTTCCTTCAGGGTGTTGCATTTACGGTGGCCAGCAGTGTATATTTAGTCTATGATTATAGCAAGCGACGGCTGGCATCTTTAAGTATGAATCATTTCGTACCGCTAAAACGAATCTTTCAAATAACCAAATTCAGTAATTTCGAACAGCGTTTTGAGAAAATTTATCTACTTATGCACTGATTTCATATGCTGCAGTTTATTTGGAATAAATGGAAGCTTTTGCCGAAAATATCCAGAATGTGTAAGTAATGCACCTCCGGTTAATGCCGAATTATCTCCGAGATCTACAACGTTCTCGAAACTTCTGGAAGAGTCTATAACATTTTGGAACATTGTACAACATTTCCGAACGTTCTAGAACGAACATTCTGGCCAGTCTCGGGCACTTCAGCACTCGATTCCAGGCTGCTTCACTGCGTTCCTACAAGAGATCTATTGATGCGATGCCTCCTTTTGACATCCGTAACTTCGAACCCAACCCCTGCAGTTCCAAACCAAACCGCTATTATGGATGAGAGACGGAGACTACCGTACCATATGTGGGATTGTGAGATTGTGTTATAAATGTACGCACGAACAAACCACGCTTATGTTTATTATGTCGTCACGAAGAAATGCCGTCTTTAGATACTCCTGTCTTCATAACTAACCCCTGCAATACCAAATTAAAACCTTATTCATGGATGGGGGATGGAGGGTTACCACACCATATAACCCCAATGGAGCTGCGAAATTCGCTTGAGATATTTCTACGGCACCCGCAGACACACCACACATAATTTTATTGTATATATCTGACTTCGTAAGCGTAGACCAGATGTAGTTTGAATTCAAAGAGATAGTATCGACGGCACTTGAGATATACCCCTATACCAAATAAATTAATAAGAGATGCTACTGATTCACCACGGTAAACAAAAGAGGTCAGAACACTGTTGCAGAAGCAACGAAAAAAACATGCCAAATTTAAAGGAACACAAAATCCCCTAGATTGGAGAAATTTTGCAGAAGCTCGAAATTTAGGGAGGACGGTAGCCGTGTTAATCTAACAATAGAAAGTGGTCCTAGTCAGTGTAGGCAACAGTAGCTGGAGAAGAGAGTGTTCATCCAACGAGAGCATCTACAGAGCGTCTGCATCTTTAAAAAAAGTTTTCTCCGTAACTACATACATGGCTGACTGATTTTTTATGTAGAAGTGGTACTCATAATTAAAATTTAACCCCCAATGTGACGCCACCACAGCCTCACTACAACGTCATGTGGAAGCTGCACGATGTAAACATGTCGCCTGCTGCTTTGTCACTGAGGCAAAACACTCTGCGAGTCAGCATCATGGCAGCTTTGAATGAGAGTGTACACGCACTGGTGCATACGGATGGCAGCAAATACCAGTCTCTCTTCCAGCAGGGACAATGAGCAGAAGAAAATTTTTCTACTGCTCACTACTGTTACTGTTCTAATAGTTAGTATTAATAAAAATAGACCTAAACCATAATGCTGTACACAAATTTGTTTTGAAAGTTGTATATACTGCTGGTAAAATGTATGTATGTGTAACAACTGTAGATAAATCGCTCACCCAATTATGTGAGAATTCCCAAAGGCTAGCCAGAGTCGAACTGTGTAGAATGTGAGTGTGTGGCAAATTCATTACAATGACTGGTGTGCAAATAATGCTGTTTAATATCAGTTACAACTTAAACAAGAGTGCCTGTAAATGTGCCAGCATGGAAATAATGTCAGATCATGAGTTTTACCTGGTGGCGATATTTCAAAATCCTTGACATAGTGGTGTCAAAATAATATTATAGCTAGATTGAGTGGAATCAATTCTGCTTTATTCCACAGAAACACTGACTCCCTCTATTGATACTAGGTGAACATACTATCACAGTAGGAGACTTTCCATGATCATTTAAACTGTTTAATGAGAGATAATGCACTAATCTTACAGGAGCACACTTTTAAAAGTCTAATGCATTCCAGTCATGCAATCTGGGATGAACTAGACTACCAGCAGAGCTGGCAACCACGTGTCTACCGATTCTACGGTATAATGTGGATCAAACAGTTGCAGATTGCGCACAAAACACCTTAACCATCAGGAGACACCACCACTCAACTCTACGATTCATGGTGTGCATTGACTCAAGTAGTGTATGGGTGGGGAGAGAGACTGTTTGGTGGAGTATGCAGGGACTAGACTACAAACATGTGCAGTGTCAGTAAGTTGTGTGTCAGGGCGGGGGAGAAAAGGAGAGGAGTGGAAAAAAGACATGCAGATGCATTGGTGAAGGGCTGAAAATAACCAGGGTCGGACATGATAATGAGAAGAAGATGACAGGAGAGAAGGGATGGAAACTTTTGGATGGAAGGTGTGAGGACAGTATGTTACCATAGGTTGAGGTCGAGGTAATTACCAGGGTTGCGAATGTGTTGTAAGTATAACTCCCATCAGCGCAGTTCACAAAAGATGGTTGTGAAGGGAAGGATCCATGTGGCCCAGATAGTGAAACAGTCACTGAAATCAAGTGTGTTATGTACAGACGCATGTTGTACCACAGGGTGGTCTACTTCGCTCCTAGCCACAGTTTGGCGGTGGCTGTTCATCCTGGTGGACAGCTGGCTGGTAGTCATACCAATATAAATCCTGTGTAATGATTGCAGCAGAACTGGTAAATGACATGGTTGCTTTCGCAGGTGGCCTGGCCCCTGATGCGGTAGGATAAACCTGCGACAGGACTGGAGTAGAAAGTGCTGGGCGGGTGTATTGGGCAGGTTTTGCACCTGGGTGTTCTGCATGGATATGTTCCTTGTGGTAATCGAATAGACATTTAGTGAAAGCAGCAATGTTCCTCCACTTGAGGAAGTAAAGCCAAATTGTGCATTCATAACTGACGATATCTTAGTGGAAAACCGATATTAGACAAGCAAATGTTTCTGTTTTTGCCATCATATGAAAGCTGATGTCTGTTATTTGAGGCAGACATATTCCAGGACCCCAAAGCAGTTGATAAGAGACAATGTGAACGTTATTACCACATTGAAATAGGGCAATATGAATTTAAAATATATTTACCAAGAGCAAGTAGGAACTGACATAATGTTGAATGAATTTGTTAGCATTGTAGGAATTACTGGAATCACAAGCAGCATTGCTTTCTGGTTACTGATAAAATGAGGAAATTGAATGTGTCGATGTAAATGAAAGTTCCAGAAGTTTCTACTTAATTCATTGAATAATATATTACAATACACATTTAACCTTTTAACATTTTTACAGAATTCAAAAATTTTATTTTAAAAAATGACATATGTAACTTTTCCTCAGAAACTATTCTTCAGATTTCTATAAAATGTTCTCTGTTTAATCTTGTTGCACGTACTAAGTCTCTCTCATGAGGTTTTTGAATATACCGAATAGGAGAATTTTAATATTTTTTATTATAACTCTGTAAGTGTAACACAAATTTCATGCAAAATTCCAAGTCCTTTGCCCATATCTCAGTTTAAAATCAGAATTTAAAAATTTGGTGTTGAGACATCATTTATTGGGTTTATATAAGTAAAGGTACAAAATTTCATAATTATAGCCTTGATATATTCCGAGAAAATCGTACATAAACTTTATAAAACATAATTTTCCGGAAATGCATTTTAAAGTTCGACTAACCGCTTTCTCTTACGTCACCTTCTCAGAAGGTCCCAGATTTGTACTGAGAGTCCTTTTTCCCATCAAGATTTCTCTCCTGGTTGCTTCTCTTCTGTTTTATTTCCTTTACCTGGTCTTCAAGTGCCCTTTCACCTGCAGAGAGATACTGCAAATTTACTTTTTTCAAGATGTCTTGTAAGAAATTTTCTGTGTTATAGCCCTTTCTCTCTAATATCTTTACCCTCCCTAAGTTCCCATTATTAACAAAAAGAATACAAGAACTGCATCATAAGTTGCTATTCTAAAAACTGTAGCAGATGAAAATATGGTTTTAAGGCATCATTTCCATATGAGTGAATTTAGAGACATGGTGATATGGAGCAGAATTACATATGATCTAAAAAATCAGAGTATGTATCAGAGCTTTTTAGATGCATCCTATTCGAGTATGTTTGAAAGTATTCCCCAGAATCGTTGTTCACTGAGCTAGAATTGAAGTCTTGCTTAAAAAAGCGGACTTGTTAGAAAGGTCGCATCACACATTTAGTTATTTTTCAGGCACTTAAAATGCGATTTTGTCATCGAGCCTATGTGAACGTATTTTCCATGAGTTCTACTAATAACTGAAAAAAAAATTAATTAAAAATAGACATTTTTGGTCAGTTTCAAGAATGTGCCCCCTTGAAAAATCTATGCAGAAATTAATGTAAAAACATTTCATGTGAGTGTATGTAATACATATAAATTCAAAAAACTTACTTAGATAAACTTTTCTTCTTACAAAAAGAGTGTTAATGAAAAATCATTAGTTATTTTGCTATATCATTGTTATTATTTACAAAAGTACCTACAAATGACTTTACTGATGTAATTTGCTAAGAAGGAGGAGATGGAATTAATTTGATATAATGAAATAATTAGAGGTGGCTAATTATTCACAATATGCTGTTACATTTACACTGCACACGTCTTTCCGATAGGAATAGAGGAATTTATTCATCGGAAAAAAGTTTGTTCGCTATTAAATTACACTGTAAAAAGGAATAAATAAATAATTAGTAATAATGACAATACATTATTTATTTTATTTATGCATTTATTTTACCTGGCAAGATTAGGGCCTTCAGGCCCTCTCTTACACCTAACCAGGCATACTCAGATTCAAAAAATTTCAGTTTCTACAGAACATTAAGGACATATAACATGTTATACAGTATCAATGTTAAAGAAAAAAATAAAGATTATAAACGTAGTACAATGATAATTATAACAATCAAAAAATAATTATAACAATAAAGAATAATAATAATAATAATAATAGTAATGACTAAGTATATGAAAGTAAACATATTTTTCTTTTATGAATGTCAGTCCTATTGCTAGTTGGGAATTTTCTCGTTATATTCTTGCAGATTGTGAGTTATTCTCATCAAGCAGAGACATAAGACGATAGAATAGGGTGAAAGAGATATAGAAGAGGTAGATAGGTTAGAGGAAGAGAAATAGAATGGTAAAATTCGAAGCTATGATGGAGAGGAGAAAGAAAGAGATGAGAGGGGCACAACAATGGTGGCTATACCGTTCCTAATATGTAAGTCTTGAGTTTCCTCTTGAATGTTGAGTGGTTCTGGATAAGACGCAGATCACAGGGGAGCGCGTTCCATAGTCGTATGGCTGAGATGGAGAATGACACGGAGAAAGATTTTGTGTTATGTAAAGGTACAGCCAAGATGCTAGACGTATCCGATCTGGTATTGCGGTTGTGGAATGATGATAGGTAGTCACAGCAGTCTTGTGAGTAACACCTTATCACTGAGCTAATGTGACTAATTATTTTTTATTGACATTTTGAATACTGACTGCAGTCGCTCTGTTGAGATCAAACCCGTCATGTGGCGGCACGTTGTGAACACCAAATGCTGAGTTACGGTTATCATAGTGTTGATCAAACGAATTAACAGCGCCCTAATGTTTTATGTAAATGTGTTTGCAGCTTCACTGTACATACACGCTACTGATACCTGTCTCATAACCATTATGAATGTCAGTTGGTGTATGAGATGGACCACAAGCTACAGTCATCGTCTTCTCTATGTTCTCCCTCACGTTTACACAGGTAGACTCACTCATACTATGAGTACTGCACTACAGCACCAAAACGCTGAAAGTTTTCTATTTCTATTACCACTCAAAGTCACTGTTGGATGCTAGATCCACTATCTGTCAAATTACACGAGTGTTGGTGAATAGTACAATTCTTGCTGGACTCAACTGACGATCGGTGAGTTGAGGAAACTGCGGTGGCTGTACAGAGTAGTCATACGACAGCGGGTTAGCTGAACCCTGAAGGCCACCTGTGGGTTGCTGCTGCATTGCAGCAAGTCCATTGCACATCTGAAATAAATACACTGAGACGGCAAAAGTGAGATAGCGATGTGTACATACAGCTGCTGGGAGTATCGCGTACACAAGATATAAAAGGGCAGTACACTCGCGGAGCTCTCATTTGTGCTCAGGTGATACATGTGAAAATGTTTCCGACGTATTTATGGCCGAAAGACGGGAATTAACAGACTTTGAACGCAGAATAGCAGTTGGAGGTAACACATGGGACACCCCGTTCCAGAAATCGTTAAGGAGTTTAATGCTCCAAGATCCACAGTGTCAAGTGCCGAAAATACCAAATTTCAGGCGTTACCTCCCACCACGTCCAATGTAGTGGCCGACGGCCTACACTTAACGACTAAGAGCAGCGACGTTCGCGTAGAGTTGTCAGTGCTAACAGGGAAGCAACACTGCGTGAAATAGCCTCATAAATCAATTTGGGACGTACGACGAACGTATCCGTTAGCGTAGTGCGGCGGAATTTGCCGTTAAAGGGCTATGGCAGCTATGGCGTAACAGCAAGACATCGCCTGCAGCGCTTCTCCTGGGCTCGTGACAATGTCGGTTGGACCCTAGACGAATGGAACACCGCGCTCTAGTCAGATGAATCCCAATTCATTTGGTAAGAGCTGATGGTAGGGTTCGAGTGTGGTGCAGACTGTACGAAACCATGGACCCGAGTTATCTACAAGGCACTGTGCGAGCTAGTGGTGGCTCCAGAAAGGTGTGGGTGGTGTTTACATTGAATGGACTGGGTCCTCTGCTCCATCTGAACCGATTATTGACTGGAAATGGTTATATTTTGCTGCTTGAAGACCATTTACAGCCATTCTTGGACTTCCTGTTCCGAAAAAATGATAAAATTTTTATGGATGGCAATACAACATGTCACTGGCCCACAAATGTTCGCGACTCGTTTTAAGAACATTCTGGACGTCTCGAGCGAATGATTTGGCCATTCACATCGCCCGACATGAATCCCATCGAACGTTTATGAGACATAATCGAGAGGTCTGTTGGCGCACAAAACCCTGCACTGGAAACAATTTTGCAGTTATGATCGGTTTCAGAGGCAGCACGGCTCAATATTTCAGCAGGGGATTTCCACCGACTTGGTGAGTCCACGCCATGTCGAGTAGCTGCACTACGCCGGGAAAACCGACACGATATTAGGAGGAGGCTTTTGTCACCTCAGCGCAAGTATAACGGAATACATTAATAACACTAATACTAAAACTGATGTATGAATACTTTGTTTCAGTCTTATTCTGATTTTAGGCCGATCTCTGCTGATAGCACTTCTTAAGATCCTTTCACTGCTGTGTTCAAATCTCGAATGGTCCCTACTGGGCGAGAGCAAAGTGGTGTAGGGGGGAGGAGGGGATGGGAAGAATAGGGGAAGTGTAGGGAGGTGTCGTTGAATGTGACATTCGCAACTGAATGACTTGTAATATGACGCCAAAGGTCATTTTAAGGTCGTCCAGAATGTCCACAGATGTCCTATTAAAATCCAGTCATTGATTGACCACAGAATGTCACACCACCATTCACCAGCCACTGCAGTTAATGACCTCTGGCTTGATGTGAGACTGCCAGAGATGAGTTCCGTGATATGAATTTGGTGTCACTTACATTCTGAAATCACAGACAAATTTAATCATGTGTTCTTCCTGCTATAAAGTGTATGCACAATAATTAAATTATAATTATTTTCTATCCATTGTGGTGGTGCAATATTTGTGACTGTAGCTTTCCGAAGATGGATGTAAATTCTTCTCTAACGTGTGAAATAAGAAATTGTAAGTAATTGTAGAGTATTTAGAGGAGAAGCACAGAAACTTTTTGTGTGTGACAAAAATGTCACAGGTGCACCACTTCCACACTAGGGGTCGAAGAATGTTTTGATGCTAGTGATGTTCAGAAACGATGTTCCTACTTCCGTTTGAGGAATAATTTTATAAAGATCAGCTCCTCTGGAATGTCTATCAGTGTCTCGTACAGCAAACGCTTCATCTCCCACAGATCCATAACAGTAAGACTGATGGGGGTGGAGGGGACTGGCCTGCCCTTCACAATCCAGCAATTGGGGAAAACATTACTAAATGTTTTCTGACATCAGTGGGAAAGTGTGGTAGGGACCAGTCAAGCTGGACTCATAATCGTTGCCGAAGATACGGCCCAATCAGATGGTTGTGAACAATACCAGCATAAACATTTATGGTACATCTCTGTTGGTGGTGGAACACACGAGTTGCCTTCGGATTTTCCTATTCTATTATGATTGTTGATTATTACTTCCCTCGTGAGGGCAGACTCGTCAGTAAACTAAACGACGTTTGGAAGTCTGAGATATTTACATTTTGGTGTAGATAGCATTGGCAGAAACGCATGCACTGAAGAAAGTCATCAGTTGATCGATGTTGCACCTTCCAATAAATGAAGCAATGGGTGCCTGTCTCGTGCGGCACGTTCCACACAGTGGCGCTAGAGGTATTTAGTTGCCTGGCTAAGGATCGTCTGCTGGTTCTGGGGTTGTTCTCAGTTCTCTGTAACGCAGCCTCCTCAAACTGAACAGTTCACATACTGCTTGCTTTACCAGTTTCTCATCGGTCTGGCCAAGGAATCCTGTTTCACGCAAACAGTCACCAAGTCTTTGAAATGTAACAGTTTGGTAGTCTCCTCCTTGGCAATCGTTCTGCATAGAAACGCCTTGTTCCTCGACTGTTACATCGAGCCTCGTCAAAAATGAGATTCATTTCAGCTAATTCCGTTATGGCGTAATTAGCCATCAAGAACCATTAAGAATCAGCAAAAACTTCTTTGCAAACATCACATAAACAGTAATTATGCAATTGAAACTTCCTGGCAGATTAAAACTGTGTGCCGGACCGAGACTCGAACTCAGGACCTTTATCTTTCGCGGGCAAGTGCTCTACCAACTGAGCTACCCAAGCACTACTCACGCCCCGTCTCACAGCTTTACTTCTGCCACTATCTCGTCTCCTACCTTCCAAACTTCACAGAGCTCTCCTGCGAACCTTGCAGAACTAACACTCCTGAAAGAAAGGATATTGCGGAGACATGGCTTAGCCACAGCCTAAGGGATGTTTCCAGAATGAGATTTTCACTCTGCAGCGGAGTGTGCGCTGATATGAAACTTCCTGGCAGATTAAAACTGTGTGCCGGACCGAGACTCGAACTCGGGACCTTTGCCTTTCGCGGGCAAGTGCTCTACTAACTGAGCTACCGAAGCACGACTCACGCCCCGTCCTCACAGCTTTACTTCTGCCAGTACCTCGTCTCCTACCTTCCAAACTTCACAGAAGCTGTCCTGCGAACCTTGCAGAACTAGCACTCCTGAAAGAAAGGATATTGCGGAGACATGGCTTAGCCACAGCCTAGGGGATGTTTCCAGAATGAGATTTTCACTCTGCAGAGGACAGGGCGTGAGTCGTACTTGGGTAGCTCAGTTGGTAGAGCACTTGCCCGCGAAAGGCAAAGGTCCCGAGGTCGAGTCTCGCTCCGGTACACAGTTTTAATCTGCCAGGATGTTTCATATCAGCGCACACTCCGCTGCAGAGTGAAAATCTCGTTCAGTAATTATGCAATTGTTTATCCCGGCGCCTGGACGCTGTTAGCAGTAAGGAAAAATTACTCTTCCTTGCAGTAACACGTAATTCCACTGAAAACGTGTTGCATACGAAACAGTTGAGACAACTGTGAATGCTGGCCTAGGGGAAGTCCTGCGTCACATCCTTCAAGGACCTCTGTCGGGTAAACGGGTGCACCTGTGACATTTGTGTCGCGTAGAAAAAGTGTATATTTTTATCTCCTCTAATAACTCTACAAATCTATAAACGTAGTTATTTTACGCTATACAGGGTGGTCCATTGATCGTGAGCGGGCCAAATATCTCACGAAATAAGCGCCAAACGAAAAAACTACAAAGAACGAAACTAGTCTAGCTTGAAGGGGGAAACCAGATGATTCTATGTTTGGCCCGCTAGATGGCGCTGCCACAGGTCAAACGGATATCAACTGCGTTTTTTTAAATAGGAACCCGCATTTTTATTACATATTCGTGTAGTACGTAAAGAAATATGAATCTTTTTGTTGGACCACTTTTCTCGCTTTGTGATAGATGGCGCTGTAATAGTCACAAACGTATAAGTACGTGGTATCACGTAACATTCCGCCAGTGCGGACGGTATTTGCTTCGTGACACATTACCCATGTTAAAATGGACCGTTTAACAATTTCGGAAATGGTCGATATCGTGTTGATGTATGGCTATTCTGATCAAAATGCCCAACGGGCGCGTACTATGTATGCTGCTCGGTATCCTGGATGACATCATCCAAGTGTCCGGACCGTTCGCCGGATAGTTACGTTATTTTAGTAAACAGGAAGTGTTCAGCCACATGTGAAACGTCAGCCACGACTTGCAACAAATGATGATGCCCAAGTAGGTGTTTTAGCCGCTGTCGCGGTTATCCGCACATCAGTAGCAGACAAATTGCGCGAGAATCGGGAATCTCAAAAACGTCGGTGTTGAGAATGCTACATCAACATCGATTGCACCCGTACCATATTTCTATGCACCAGGAACTGCATGGCGACGACTTTGAACGTCGTGTACAGTTCTGCCACTGGGCACAAGAGAAATTACGGGACGATGACAGATTTTTTGCACTCGTTCTATTTAGCGACGAAGCGTCATCCACCAACAGCGATAACGTAAACTGGTATAATATGCACTACTGGGCAAAGGAAAATCCACGATGGCTGCGACAAGTGGAACATCAGCGACCTTGGCGGGTTAATATATGGTGCGGCATTATGGGAGGAAGGATAATTGGCCCCATTTTTTCTATGGCAATCTAAATGGTGCAATGTATGCTGATTTCCTACGTTAAGTTCTACCGATGTTACTACAAGCTGTTCCACTCCATGACAGAATGGCGATGTACTTCCAACATGATGGATGTCCGGCACATTGCTCGCGTTCTGTTGAAGCGATATTGAATAGCATACGAGGCCTGTTCAGAAAGTAAGCTCAGATTGATTGCCAAATTGAAACCACAGTGAACATCAGAAATGTTTTACTTGTAACAATTAGCTACACCTTTCAGCTACTTCTCTACGTAGTCGCCGTTCTGACTTAGACTTTTGTCATAGCGTTGTACCAACTTTTCAATAGCCTCATCATAGAAGGCAGCCGCCAGTGCTTTCCGCCAATTCTCCACGCTGGCCTACACCTCGTTGTCTGTGTCAAAATGTTGTCTTCAAAGACAGCGGTTCATGTGACCAGAGATGAAACTCAGGGGGAGACAATTGCGGACTGTATTGTGGGTAATCTCACATTTCCATTTGAAAACGATGCAGGAGCATCTTCATTGCCCCTGCAGAATGCGGCTGAGAATTGTCTTGAAGAAGAAACAGCACGACAGTTATGTAATGTTAGCTGCATAGCTTCAGGCGAAATTTCTCACCAGGCACTCGTACTTGGCGGCAGACACTATTTTCTAGACATCTTTACGCACTCACTGCGAGCTCAGAAATGAGAAGAGCGACGTGATGCTAACTGGGGTTATACTAGAGACACTACCCAACACATCTGTGCAAAGCTTTATCGGATTTTCATAGTCGTTTTCATTTCGCGACCGATCGGAGCTTACTTTCTGAACGCCCCTCGTATTTCATGACTGGTGGATTGGTCGTCGAAGCGCCATACCATGGCCCGCATGTTCACCGGATCTGACGTCCACGGATTTCTTTCTGCGAGGAAAGTTGAAGGATATTTGCTATCGTGATCTACCGACAATGCCTGACAACATGCGTCAGCGCATATTCAATGCATGTGCGAACATTACGGATGGCGAACTACCCGCTGTTGAGAGGAGTGTCGTTACACGTATTGCCAAATGCACTGAGGTTGACGGACATCATTTTGAGCATTTATTGCATTAATGTGGTATTTACAGGTAATCACGCTGTAACAGCATGCATTCTCAGAAATGATAAGTTCACAAAGGTACATGTTTCACATTGGAACAACCGAAATAAAATGTTCAAACATACCTTCGTTCTGTATTTTAATTATAAAAACCTACCTGTTACCAACTGTTCGTCTAAAATTGTGAGCCATATGTTTGTGACTATTACAACGCCATCTATCACAAAGCGAAAAAGTGGTCCAACTAAAACATTCATATTTCTTTACGTACTACACGATTATGTAATAATAAAAGGGGGTTCCTATTTAACAAAAAAAAAAAACGCAGTTGATATCCGTTTGACCTATGGCAGCGCCATCTAGCGGGCCAAACATAGCGCCATCTGGTTTCCCCCTTCAAGCTGGACAAGTTTCGTTCTCTGTAGTTTTTTCTTTTGACGCTTATTTCGTGAGATATTTGGCCGGGTCACGATCAATGGACCACCCTGTATATAAGACATTAATAATTAACGTAGTATTTCATCAGCGAACAAGGTTAAATAAGTTGCAAACTAGAAGCCGAAACGTAAGTCGAGATGGTATGGAGTGCTGACCACTGTGCGCGTTAGCTGGGTATTATTGGATGCCGGAGATGGAGACTATCGTGACGCTGCTAACGGCATTAGTAAGGCATCTCACAGCTCTGACCTGCTAGGGGTCTCGCTGTCGGATTAATGAGACCTGTTACCGACTCATCTCCCTTTAACGCATGCCATCAAGCTCGGTGCTCGCCCTGACCGTTACGGGCACTTTCTTCCGGCCGTGCTCCCCCCTTCCCGCCACCGTTCTTCCGTGTCCTCCGTCTGCCGCCGCCTCCGTTGGAGCCATTCCCCTCCGTCCCGTCCTCCGCTTCGCCGATTTCCTGCTGCTGCCGAGGAACTGCTCCTAAACAATGGTGTCGGCAGAGCGCGGCCGTGGGGGGAAGGAATTGGCTTGAATCAACAAGTAGAAAGGGAACCGAAGCGCCGGCGAAAGGAGAGGGAAGACGGTGCCGCGCCGCTCCCAACTTGGCGCTGACGGCGGGGCGGAGAGCACTTAGGCGGGATGTGTAAAGTTTATCACGTGTACACAGACTTGAAGTATGTGTGCTCATCTGGCGGGAGTTTGACTTGCGCGCCGGAGACAGACAGCGGCGTGCTTAATAACGCCGCAGTGGCGTGACTTGACTGACGGGCCGGCGCGGCGCAGAGGAGCAAATATTGCGCGCCGCCTCCTCCTGAAGATGCTGACGCGGGACGCCTCCGAAACGCGGCCGGGCATTTCTCCAGCTTCCCGCTTAACAGGACAGCTTTGCTCTCGTTTGAAAGCGCGGGCACCGAAGATGAAGACGAAACGGAGTAATGAGCACGCTGCCGGCTGCCTCGCGGAAATAGCTATACAGCGACCGTGGTAGTTTACAGAGCGAAGAAATGAAACCAAGACATTCATTGTTTCAAAACCGTGTGTGACTTGCCCTGTCGAGTGTTAATATTACTTTGTTTATTTGTGTTTAATTTCCAGTTAGGAATTTCTCGGCTTTTAATGTTATACTGAAATCTGCACACATGCTCTGCAGACCACTGTGCGGAGCTTGGAAGATTAGCAGACCTCTCCAATTGCGTAATGAGTGTGGGAAGAATGATTTGTTAAATGTCTCCTTCCACGTTGTAATTACTCTAATTTTGTAATCTCGGTCCATAAGAGAACGACACGTGGTGGAACACATTATATCTGTAGACGTTATTCTGACAAACATTTTCCTTCAGGCACAGGGAATACACAA
Organism: Schistocerca nitens; assembly: GCF_023898315.1. NCBI lineage: Eukaryota > Metazoa > Arthropoda > Insecta > Orthoptera > Acrididae > Schistocerca > Schistocerca nitens. Next base: position 990,905,212 of record NC_064614.1, on the reverse strand, counting down.
CCGCCAGTAATACTGTTATTGAATCGCAGAAAGAGTACCTTCAAAACTTCTCAAAGGCCGGTTTCGGTCCTTAGGCCATTTTTAAGTATGCATTACTGAACAACAGGAGGCTCTCTGTCAGTTTGAGTGCAGCGGATATCGTACTGCTTTCCAAATGACAGAGCGGCTTCTATGGCGAAGAAAATATCGAGAAGTACGCGTACGAAGAAATCTGAAATAGAACGACGACATGAAATAAATTGCGAGTATGGCAGATGCCAGATTGAGATTCATTGGAAGAATCTTCAGGAGATGCTGTGCATCAGCAAAAGAAGTAACTTACAAAACGCTCGTTCGACAAATACTTGAATGCTGCTCGTCAGTATGGCAGATAGCACTGATAAAGGAAATCGAAAGGACCCAAAGAAAAGCAGTACATTTAGTAAGCGAGAAAGCGTCACGCAGGTGCTCAGCCAACTCCATTGGCAGACGATGTAAGAGAGGCATTCTGCATCACGGTAGAATCTACCATTAAAGTACCAAGAACGTACGTCTCTAGAAGAGTCAAGCAATATATTGCTTCCTCCTGCGTATTTATAGCGAGAAGACCATCAAAATAAAATTAGGCAGATTCGAGCTCACGCGGAGAGTTACCAGCAATCGTTCTTTCCGCGAACCATACGCTATTGGAACAGAAATCGGGGAAGTGAAAAAGGTTCAAATGGCTCTAAGCACTATGGGACTTAACATCTAAGGTCGTCAGTCCCCTAGACTTAGAACTACTTAAACCTAACTAACCTAAGGACATCACACACATCCATGCCCGAGGCAGGATTCGAACCTGCGACCGTAGCGGTCGCGCGGTTCCAGACTGTAGCGCCTAGAACCGCTCGGCCACTCTGGCCGGCGAAACTTAACATCAGAATTGCTCATCATGAAGTACATGAAGTTAAGGAATTCTGTTATCTAGGTAGCAAAATAACCCATGATGAATCTATTAAGGAGGACAGAAAAAGCATACTAGAAAAGTCTACTAATTCGAAACATAGGCCTAAATTTGAAGAAAAAATTTCTGAGAACGTGCCTCTGGAGCGTAGCTTCGTGTAGCTGTGAGTGTGTGAAAACCGGAACTGACGAGAATCGAAGAGTATGAGATGTAGTCCTACTGAAGAATGCTGAAAATTATGTGGACTGATAAGGTAAGGAATGAGAAGGTTTCCGCAGGATCGGCGAAGAAAGAAACATTGACGATAAGAAGGGACAGGATGATAGGACACCTATTAATACATCAGGGAATAATTCCCATGGTACTAGAGGGTGCTGCAGAGGATAAAAACTGCAGAGGAAGACAGAGACTGTGATAATCCAGCAAATAGTGATGACAATAATAACAACAAAAATAGTACTGACAATACGTGGTCGCTCGATTTCATATCGCTTTTCAACGTTACTCCCAAATATTTAATCACAGCACGCTATTAATACTGTATCTCAACAATATGGGATTGTTTTTCCCCGTTCATTTGCAACAGCCCATGTTTTTCTACACTTAGAGCAAGCTAACATGAGCACAGCAAATAAAAATTCTATCTTGCAGCCGGCCGCTGGTGGCCGAGCGGTTCTGGGACTACAGTCTGGAACCGCGCGACCGCTACGGTCACAGGTTCGAATCCTGCCTCGGGCATGGATGTGTGTGTTGTCCTTAGGTTAGTTAGGTTTAAGTAGTTCTAAGTTCTAGGGGACTTATGACCTCAGCAGTTGAGTCCCATAGTGCTCAGAGCCATTTGAACCATTTTTTCTATCTTGCATCCTTGCACAGTCACTCAACGACTACACCTTCCCGTACACCACAGTGCCATCAGCAAACATTTGCAGATTGCTGCCCGACATGTACGTCAGATCATTTTTGTGTACAGGGAACAACGCACTTGTCTGGGGCACTCCTGGCGATACCATCGTCTCTGATGAACAATCGCCGCCGAGAACAACATTCTGGGTTCTGTTACTTAAGAGGTCTTCGAGCCACTCACATAGCTGGGAACCTAAACGATAAGCTGGGACCTTTGTTAAAAGTCTACAGTAGGGCACCGTGTCAAATGCTTTCCGAAAATCGAGGAATACTGAATCTGCTTGTTTCCCCACATCCACAATTTCCAGGATATCATGAGAGAAAAGCGAACGCTGTTTCGCAATAGCAATGCTTCCGAAATCGATGCTGATATATGGAAGATGCTTTTCTATCTCTAGGAAATTTATTGTATTCGAACTTAGGATATGTATAAGAATTATGATATTAACGATATTTGTCTGTAATTTTGTGGTTTCTTTATTTTACCCTTCTTATGTTCAACAGTCACCTTTGCTTCTTTTCAGTGGCTTGGAAGTTTTCGCTGCGCGAGATATTCAAGGTAATTACAAAATATGTAAGTTGCCAACGCCTTAGCGCACTCTCTGTAAAACTGAATTGGGATTCCATTTGGACCAGGTGACTCATTTGTTTTCGACTCTTTCAGCTGCTTCTGTACGCCAGGGATACCTATTACTGAACCCTCTATCGTGGAGTCTGTGCGCGTCTTCTCAATCCTCCAGCGTTAACGATTTCTTAAGCGCGCAATTTAAAACTTCAGTTCTCCTTTTGGTGTCTTCTATTGCCACACTAGATTAGTCGACGAATGAATGCGTAGAAGCCATCGAGCCGCTTAGTGATTTTACGTAGAACCAGAATTTACTCTAGTTCTCAGCAAGAACTTTCGCTGAAGTACGATAGTGGATGTTGTTGTACGTTTCAACCATCGAGCTCTTTATAGATGCACCATTTTCTACTAACTTCATTTTAGAACCGAAAGTGCAACGGCCTCTGCTTCCCCTGTGTTTTCCGAACTTCTTTATTAAATCACGATGGGTATTTCCGTCCATATTCCACTTACTCAGCACATAACTCTTCAGACCGAAAATTACAGTCAGTTTATTCTTCGCCCATAATTCCACTACGTCCATAATATTGCAACTAAGTTATGTCCATTCGTTGTCTGAGTAGGATTCTAACAACTGTTTACCTGTTCTTACCGAAAAAAAACCACTCTGCTTCCTTTATTTAGTAACCATCGTCGCTGTTATAACCTCACGATTACTAATCTCTGCCTCAATACTGGTACTGTCAACTACAAGATGAAAAAAATTTCCATTGCGTGTCGTTGTCAAACTAGCTGCTCAAGAGAGTTTTCTAAAGAACGTGTTCAGAGCTACTTCTAGTCCTACTTCTGTCGATCTCTTTCCATACAAGGTAACGTGCTATATCCTTCCCACCAACAAATTACCAGTGCAGTCACGATTTTTTTATAGCTCACGTAATATTACTTTAGTTAATAAACGTTGTTTGAGCAGCTTCTGCCTGAACTACATTAACTGAGATGACAAAAGTCTTGGGATACCTCCTAATACCGTGTCGCACCTATTTTTACCGGGCATAGTGCAGCAACTCCATGTGGCATGGACTCAGCAAGTTGTTGGAAGTTTCCTGTAGAAATATTGAGCCATGCTGCCCCTCTACCTTTCCATAACTGCGAAAATGTGGGTCGTGCAGGATTTTGTGCTCAACTGAAGTGTGTATTATGTCCCGTTCGAATGGCTTCAGATGGTCTCTAAGTAGCCGAACACAACCATTTCCATTTAGTGATCGGTTCAGCTGGACCAGAGAACCCAGTCCATTCAATGTAAACACAGCTATTATGGAGCCACCACCAGCTTGTACAGTGTCTTGTTGACAACTTGAGTCCATGGCTTCATAGGGTCTGCGCCATATTCGAACCCTACCATCAGCTCTTACCAACTGAAATCGGGGCTCATCTGACCAGACCACGATTTTCTAGCCGTCAAGGATCCAACTGATATGGCCACGAGCCCAGGAGGGGCGCTACAGGCGATATTGTGTTGTTAGCAAAGGCACTCGCGTCGGTCGTCTGTTGCCAAAGCTGCTATAGCTCATTAACTCCAACTTTCATCACACTGTTCTAACGGATACGTTCGTCGTACGAGCCACATTGATTTCTATGGTTATTTCACGTAGTGTTACTCGCCTATAAGCACTGACAACTCCACGCTAACGCCGATGCTCTCTGTCGTTAAGTGAAGGCCGTCGGCCACTCCGTTGTCCGCGCTGAGAAGTAATGTCTGACATTCGGTATTCTCGGCTCACTTTAGATGCTGTGGATCTCGGATTATTGAATAACCTAGATATTTTCGAAATGGAACGTCCCATGCGTCTAGCTCTAACTACCATTCCGAGTTTAAAGTGTGTTAATTCCCATCGTCCGGTCATAATCGCATTGTAAGCACCTGAGCACAACTAGGAATTCCGCCAATGCACTGCCCTCGTGTACGCGACACTACCGCCATCTGTAAATGTACATATCGCTGTTCCATGACTTCTGTCAGCTCAGTGTACAAGGATGAAAGAAACGCGTCTACAAGTAGCGTAAATTGTCTTTACAGATGAAGAGTCTTTTGGACTGCGAATAGGACCTTGACAATGACACCCTTTCTCCGCCGCGCGGTCTCAGGTACCTTGCACGGTTCGCGCGGCTCCCCCCGTCGGAGGTTCGAGTCCTCCCTCGGGCGTGGTTGTGTGTGTTGTCCTTAGCGTAAATTAATTTAAGTTAGATTAAGCAGTGTGTAAGCCTAGGGACTGAGGACCTCAGCAGTTTGAGGTGACAGGAACCTACCATAACCGTCCTGTCTCAAAAATCTTGTCTTTGGAGATGACTTCAGTCTCTTTGGTCAAAGTTTATGAAGTACGCGACAGAAACTTAGTGATATTACGGGTAAAAAGAAGACCTGACTTGCTATGTCAGCGCTCATAGCTCTCCAGCGTAACAGCGGTGCGCCACCGGTGGCCTTTGCCAAAATTCGCAAAACTGGTACTGCAGTTACGAACGCACAGCTCGCTGACAGGCAGCAGCGGCATCGTTCCAACAGATCGCATTCAGAGAGGACCAGCTCACTTCGAGGGCAGCATCACGTGCTCGAAAATAGTCTCGTGGAGTCTTGTCGCCACTGAAGTATTTAGCCGGAAGCTGTCTGGGCTTTACATTCCTGAATGACAAGCTCTCGTGGACTCGTTCCAAGACCTGTCGTCACGCCAGTCTACCTGCCTGAGATCATCGCCTCCAACGCTAGGTTGAGGTGACTACAGTCGTCCTCGAGCTACGCCGAGACCTGACCTGGACAGCGTGGACATCTGGGACTCTGGTATTGCGCCCCAACGCAATGTTGGTGTAATTAGAGAAATTAGTTCAGTTTTCAATTACTGACAGACCATGGCGCTTACCTATCTCACCCACTTCAAAGACAGAGACTAAATGGTGAACTATTTCTTGTGTTCTGTAGTAATGTTCTGAAGGATAACAGAAGTTTTATGACCGTTTCATTGCCTTAACAGCACTTTCACGTGATTTGGGTGATGCCAGGCAGCGTGCATTGTTTTTAACCTACGCAGGAGCAGAATCTATCATCTCTTGCATCAGCTTAATCTGTGGTCGATCCTCATTCTTTGCCAGCCGCGGTGGTCTCGCGGTACTAGGCGCGCAGTCCGGAACCGCGTGACTGCTACGGTCGCAGGTTCGAATCCTGCCTCGGGCATGGATGTGTGTGATGTCCTTAGGTTAGTTAGGTTTAAGTAGTTATAATTTCTAGGGGACTGATGACCGCATATGTTAAGTCCCATAGCGCTCAGAGCCATTTGAACCATTTCAACCATTCTTTGCTTTATGAACATCCTGTTTGTTGGACTATTTCGACGCCCACATACACGTGGCATCTGCTCACAACACGTTATTTAGCTGCCATAAACAAAAAGAACAGTCATACAGGGTGTGGGAAGCCGTTTGCAAGGTCTCTCTAGGAACGCCACTTTCCAATATTCTGATCCCCAATCTAAAGAGTCTTATGACGAATTGCTAGGTAAAGGTGTGATCCTGTTCCACACTTCAGATGAAGGTCTCCGGAACAACGTCTTAAAGCTCAATGATACATCCTTAGTTACACTATGCGATCAAAAGTACCCAGACACCTGGCTGAAAATGACTTACAAGTTCGTGGCGCCCTCCATCGGTAATGCTGGGATTCCATACGGTGTTGGCCCACCTTTACCTTGATGACAGCTTCCACCCTCGCAGGCATACGTTCAGTCAGGTGCTGGAAGGTTTCTTGGTGAATAACAGCCCATTCTGCACGGAGCGCTGCACTGAGGGGGGGTATCAATGTCGGTCGGTGAGGCCTGGCACGAAGTCGACGTTCCAAAACATACCAAAGGTGTTCTATAGGATTCAAGTCAGGACCTTGTGCAGGCCAGTCCATTACGGGGATGTTATTGTCGTGTAAGCACTCCGCCTACGAAAAAATGTAGACAAAGCAGAATTGTGGCTTAAAAATGTGCACCGGACCGAGACTCGAACTCGGGACCTTTGCCTTTCACGGGGAAGTGCTCTACCAACTGAGCTACCCAAGCACGAATCACGCCCCGTCCTCACAACTTTAATTCCGCCAGTACCTCGTCTCCTACCTTCCAAACTTCACAGAAGCTGTCCTGCGAACCTTGCAGAACTAGCACTCCTGGAAGAGAGGATATTGCGGAGACATGGCTTAGCCACAGCCTGGGGGTTGTTTCTAGAATGAAATTTTCACTCTACAGCGGAGTGTGCGCCGATATGAAACTTCCTGGCAGATTAAAACTGTGTGCCGGACCGAGACTGAAACTCGGGACCTTTGCCTTTCGCGGGGAAGTGCTCTGCCAACTGAGCTACCCAAGCACGACTCACGCCCGTCCTAACAGCTCCGCAATATCCTTTCTTCCAGGAGTGCTAGTTCTGCAAGGTTCGCAGGAGAGTTTCTGTGAAGTCTGGAAGGTAGCAGACGAGGTACTGGCGGAATTAAAGCTGTGAGAACGGGGCGTGAGTCGTGCTTGACTTGGTCTCTAAAGATTGGGACGTTCGTATTTTGGCCCGCCGTAGTGTCTGTGTGATCAGAGACGAGCAGTCCCTTGTGAACCAATACTTTTACTCTAGTAAAGTTGCTGAAAGTCCACTGAGCTTACGTATTTCATCCACATCAAAGATAGAAACTTGATGGTGAACTTTTCGTGTGTTGTGTAATTGCACTTTAAAGGAGGGGATTGAAGTTTTTGTTCATTTCAGTAAACCTGATTTTCAATGTGTACGTGACCTTAAGTTTCTACTTCGAACCCGGTGTGGATTACTTCAAACCTCGAATTAACAGTAGAAACACCACTAAACTACGACTAAATGCAGCGTCCTCCGGAGAACAACACAAAAGATGGTAAGAACTTAGGGCAAGTGAATGTGATCTCTTAATTTTTAATTTGCATCATACGTGGTGTTAAAGATATGACATAGCACGTACTGTGTAGCGTCATAATCCGTGTGTGACATTGTAAACCTTGAGGAAAGGAGTCTGCGAAAAAGATCCTTACCAGAAGAAGTAACAGGTCGATGTGTCACCTCACATGGCATGCGGAAAAAGACAACTTAGTGCCGGGAGGAGGGGAACACAGTAGGACTGGGCAGAGAGTAGAAAATGAGAAACAAATTATACAGGTTGTTCTGTGAAGTAGTGACATCTAGATGAAAAGATTAATAGGAATGAGAAAGAATAGGGAGGGACATCATCAAACTAGTTGAGTCACTGATGACTTTAAAGAGTATGCTGTTCCTGATGGTACTCGACGGTGGTACAAAGACAAGAAAGTGCACTTTTTGTTGGATCCACTGGGAGCCTTATATCCTTTCCCAAAATTATAAGCTGCCCCATGTCTTACTATAACTGACATACAGATATGAGCCTAGAATAATTGTGTATGCCCTGTACTTCACCACCAAACGTAAGAAAAAATTATAAAGCATAAACCTAGCCCAATAGAACAGTGATAGGGTTTGCAGGCTTACGCATTAGTGCAACAAACAAGGGGAAAAATAATGTATTGTGGCATCTTACTGAATATTAAACACGAACTGTGTACTGTGAACTTCTAGTTTCACTACCTCAAAACATGATGGAAAACGCCTTAGCCGATCCTGTACAGTCCGTTAACGTAAATATCATTGTCTTTTGATCGATGTTAACGCGCGCAAGTTGTTCGTCTCCCACACTGGACGATCTCAGAACAAACTGCACACGCGTCAGACTTACTTATAATATGCCACGTGGATACATCCATTGTTTAAAGTGTGGCAAACTGCGTGAAAGTCACTTGCTGTATACGATGCTTTTCACTGAAATAGATTTCATATCAAAGACTTACATTTTTGCACTGCCCCTCACGCCGGAGGTGCGAGTCCTCCCTCGGGCATGGGTGTGTGTGTTGCTCTTAGCACACGTTCGTATAAGTTAGTTTAAGTAGTGTATAAGTCTAGGGACCGTTGACCACAGCAGTTTGGTCCCTTAGGAGTTGACACAAAGACTAAAAATTAGCACCCGAAATCACAACCCGATAATTCGATAGGGCTCTAGGGCTCATTTGAGACAAAATTTGCAACGCAATGCGCGCGGCAGTATGCGTTCTTGTTCATCGAAGCATGTTGGCACGGGGTGGTAGGTGCACAACTGTTCAGTACTGAGGAAACTGTATAATTTTTATTTCGTCCGTATCAGTTGCACTGACATAAAAGTCAACTGTGGTGGCTACCGCTTGCGGGCTGACACGTCCATTTTCAAGCTCTACACCTTGCTTTTAATCGTAATTATTCATACAATATGGTGCCAACAGGCACAGAAAAGTATACAGTGGGCAACAAGTATCTTAGACTATGCAGCGGACGCATAGTCTAAGATCAATGAGGATACTTGTTGCCAGACATGTACATTAGAAAATTTGTGGATAGTTACACAGAGGCAGTCCAGAAATCCGCTACAGGGAAGCCAGGAAGCATTGCCTCATTGTCTGAAACACGATAAGAACTCGAGCCGACCTCGATGCGCCTTGTGACACAGAGAGTTACACTCAGAGGTACATGACTGGCTGTATGCCAAGACGCAGTCAGCAAGAGAAGGAGTCTCGAGACATGACCAAACGTGATAAGGGAGGAACACTAGTCAGCAACAGAAGGAGTCTCCAGATATGACCAAATATGATAAGGGAAGAACACTAGTCAGCACGAGAAGGAGTCTCAAGACATGACCAAACGTGATAAGGGAGGAACGCTAGTCAGCAACAGAAGGAGTCTCCAGATATGACCAAATGTGATAAGGGAAGAACACTAGTCAGCAACAGAAGGAGTCTCCAGACATGACCAAATGTGATAAGGGAAGAACACTAGTCAGCAACAGAAAGAGTCTCCAGATATGACCAAATGTGATAAGGGAAGAACACTAGTCAGCAACAGAAGGAGTCTCCAGACAAGACCAAATGTGATAAGGGAAGAACACTAGTCTGCAACAGAAAGAGTCTCCAGATATGACCAAATGTGATAAGGGAAGAACGCTAGTCAGCAACAGAAGGAGTCTCCAGACATGACCAAATGTGATAAGGGAAGAACACTAATCAGCAACAGAAGGAGTCTCCAGACATGACCAAATGTGATAAGGGAAGAACATTAGTTAGCAACAGAAGGAGTCTCCAGACATGAACAAATGTTATAAGGGAAGAACACTAGTCAGCAACAGGAGTCTCCAGACATGACCAAATGTGATAAGGGAAGAACACTAGTCAGCAACGAAGGAGTCTCCAGACATGACCAAATGTGATAAGGTAGGAACAATAGTCAGCAACAGAAGGAGTCTCCAGATATAACCAGATGTGATAAGGGAAGAACACTAGTCAGCAATGGAAGGAGTCTCCAGACATGACCAAATGTGATAAGGCAAGAACAGTGTGTACGTGACCAGACACTCAGAGTGTTCTTGGAGTAGGCGGACAGGCTATATAATTAGGAGGACGTCGACGCACAAGCTACAGTAAGGCACCGCAATCTCTAATCGACAATGTTTCTGTGTCACATGTCACCGGACGTCGACTTAGATTATTTGACTAGCCTCGGCACCAGCTGTTGGTCAAAGGACTAGTTTTTACAGCAGCATATGGGCTCCTAACGAGAAGTTAGATAGGGAGATAGTGCCAGAGGAGTTTCAAATGATACGTAGCAAGTGCGGGCACTCAGAATTTCTACCCTGATTCCTTAACTATGCTCACAGAGTTCCGTACTCTGCACCAATTACAGCTTGTATCTAGCAATCTTCCCTTCATCCCTGTTACCGTAGCTATGTGTCTTTCGCACGACAGTAGTAGTGTGTTGGTGTGCGGACATTTGCCACGCCGGACATTTGCCACGGCGGACATTTGCCACTTTTTTACCTGCTCCGAAGGCTTGGGTCCCCCCCCCCCCCTCCTCCTCTTCCTCCTCCTCCTCTTCCTCCTCACCCACCGCCTGACCCGCAGTAAAGGTACTTGCTGAGCCTTTCCGGTGGTTTACTTAACATAGGACCAGAATCTCTATGGATTTTCTGCCACATTTGTAGAGAGAGTTTCGTTGTGGAAATTATTAAATCCATCTCGCATTGAAATCCGCACCAAATTTCGAGCCTCAGTAAAACTTCGCTAATCTTGGAGATTTTGCTCTCATCTAAATTATACATACCTTTTTCGATGCTCCTGCAGCAGCTTTCTGTCGTGTTTTGTGTACAGTGGGGAATCAGTTCCGTCTTTTATTAATTTATTTGGTATAAATCTCTCAAGTGCTGTTGATACTATTTCTTTGAACTTAAGCCACATATGGTCTTCACTTACATAGGTTGGAAGGATTGGAGACTGTCTCTTAGAAAGATGTCAACCGAATTTTTAGTTTCTTTTATAAATAGATATATTTCGCGTTTAGTTTTGGTGAATTGCTTTGTTACGAAATTGAGCCTCGCTACGACTGTGTGTTCACTAATCACTGTATCCGTCGTGATGCTCAGGATTATTTGTGGCTAAGAGATCAAGTGTGTTTTCGTAACCATTTACAATTTGAATGGCCTCGTGAACTAATTATTCAAAATAATTAAAAAAAGCATTTAGAACAATTACAGAAGTTGTTTTCTATCTACAATAGGGTCTGAAAATATATTTTTGTCAACATACGGAAGGTAGATTGAAGTCACTGCCAACTATAATTGTATAAGTAGGGTACCTATTTGCGATGAGACTCCAGTTTTCTTTGAAGTGTTCAGCAACTGTTTTGTCTGAGACCGGGGGTCGCTAAAAGGAGCCAGTTATTAATTTATTCCGGTTTTAGAATATAACCTCTCCCATACAAAGTCACAGGAACTATCTGCTTCAATGTCGCTTTTGAGCTGGAACACACATTACATCATTTTCCCTTAAGTTGTGCTTCTTGATTCTGTTGTAGTGGAGATCATTACAATTACGGCTTTTCCCTCCAAAACCTCGGATGCTTGCTCTGTGACCCTGTAAATACCAGAGCTAAACAATGTAGAACAACAACGTAGTTAGAAGCATAGCATTTTGTATTACGTCATTTCCTTATTTCTAACATTTTAAAATTTTCCGTCAACTTTAGATGACATGTCAATCATAGATGTTTTTATCTCTGTTTATGAACGTACTTTCAGTCATGTTTTGAACATTGTCCCGCTACACTTTATTAAATAATGTTTCGCCGCAACGGATATCGGATTTTAGAGAGTAAATTAATATGGAGTACGTCGTTCTTCTTTTCAAACATTCGCATCACCATTTCTTCTTTTCTTATTGTCTTTTAAGCATGCAAAAATGGTTCAAATGGCTCTGAGCACTATGGGACTCAACTGCTGAGGTCATTAGTCCCCTAGAACTTAGAACTAGTTAAACCTAACTAACCTAAGGACATCACAAACATCCATGCCCGAGGCAGGATTCGAACCTGCGACCTTAGCGGTCTTGCGGTTCCAGACTGCAGCGCCTTTAACCGCACGGCCACTTCGGCCGGCTTTAAGCATGCAGTTGTAGTAATTAATGTAGGCACAAATGCAGTGATCAAAAAGAAATGATTAGAGTACATTCGCATTCTCTTTCCTTTCTTGTTGCTCCCATGGCGATGGATTGTTTCTATCGCAATCAGTAAACGTGAAAGGAAGACAGAGGGATCTATATTTATACTTGGCAGAACTAATTACATACTGACATAATCGCCGGAATTGCTTCCGTTACTCAATAGTTATAAATATTTCGATTTGAGAAAAGAAGCTATGTATTTGGCCAAGATCTCGAAGAAGAAGGTCCCTTACATACTGGTTGTATCGAGTAAGAGGTGGAGACTGCGGTTTGAAAGCGGAAGGGAGGAAGTAGTACGAGGAAGGGCGTCCCTTACCTGAGGGATCGCTACTCAAGCTACCCGGCGAAGGGGCAAGTGTGGCAAATGTCCGGCGTGGCAAATGTCCTGCGTGGCAAATGTTCTACTATGACGCTAGACCGAGCGCTGGTGAGACCGCTTGAAGCCTTGCAGCGAAAGTCAGCGGCAGCGGCCGGCAGGCGCGTCCAGGGCGCCGTAGCGCCGTGCAGCGCAGCGTCGCGGACGGGGAGGTCCCCGCGCCGCGCCATTGTGTGGGCCGGGCCGGGCTGGTTGTTATGCAGCTCAGTATTATCTGGGGCCGCAGCCTGAGCCCCGCCACCGGCCGGCCTCACGACCGGACCGGACCGCTGTTGACCCTGAGAGGGAGGGCACACACCGCTGAATAATGGAGCGCGCCTCCCGGGGCTGCCCGCGCGAGGAAGCGCCGCGGAAATTAAAACTCTGTCAATATTTGGCGCCATAAATATCTTGGCGGCCGCCCGGACAGCAGACTCCCCCCCCTTCCCCCCCCCCCCCCCCGGCCGTACCTTTTTTCTCGGTGGCGTCTCCGGACAGCCTCCCTGCTGGGACGGCGGGAGCCGGCCGCGGGGAACGCAATTCCCCTCTTCTCCTCCCTCCCTCCCTCCCCCCACCCACCATCTCAGAGACTAGGGGGGGATGAGCGCCATTGAGGCCGTGATTTCTTTCTCCCGCTGAGTTGGCGGAAGAGAGGTCTTCTTAACGCTGCGAAAAGACTGCTTATCCACATGGTACTTCTCGGTGCTACAGCAGGTTTCTGCAGTCGTTTCTTGAACGCAATATGTTTCTCATGTGACAAACCTCGTCCTACACCCCTGGCAGTTACTGACAATTGAAAATCAGCAACAAGATGACAAGAATTACAGTTTGTGGCCTTTGCTTTGCCCGAAACGAACCATTGCGATGCTTCAAATACTTTCCTATGTAGCCCATGTTTTATGTTTCGTCCGTATCATTCACCCACTCTAACGATATTATCAATACTATACTTGAACAGTTCAACTTCTTGACGATTTGACGATTAGAGAGTCCGAACAGTTCAACTTCTTGACTATTTGACGATTAGAGAGTTTCATTTGCATGTACGCACCGATTCTTGCTTTTTCATCTCATGATAATTGCTTTCCGTGTGGCATTGTCGCAATCGTGGTTTATGAACAAAATGCGCACTGTCACTAATGGGGTCGTTTCCTGTCTGCAATAGAGGCACATAAGCACACACTAACACCACAAAAAGTCGACTGCTTTTATACCGAGTTCTATCCTCTACCACTTGAATCTTTGACGTCTTGTTGTACACTGTACTACTCACACCAGATACGATACCATTTGAATGCATTTGTCGCTATACTGGATCTCATACTACTGCATACACATTGTGCATACCTATATAATTTACACATGTTGTTGGAGTCATCTCTGTTTATATACCTTCTTGTGAAAGCCAAGCTCGCTTGATTTTAACATCTTCATTCCAATTTTATTTATTTATTTAATCGTATGGCTAGGGTCAGGGTGCCGGTCTTTCAATTTGACGCCATTTCGGCGACCTGCAGTCGATGAGGAGGATAGGATGATGACGAGGACAGCACAACACCCAGTCCCTGGGCAGAGAAAATTCCCCGACCCAGCCCGGAATCGAACCCGAGCCCAGAGGATTGACAATCCGTCAGGGTGACCATTCAGCTACCGGGGGCGGACATTCATTCTAATTACTAGTTTCGACAAAATAGAGCTGTAATCTTGAGATTGGCATTACCCTTTGCGTACATTTTCACAATATGTGTTCTGACAATGTCGACGACACAAGTATGTGAACATACACGCAAAGTGTAATGCCAATCTGAAGATGACAGTACTATTCTGTAGAAACCAGTAATTGGAATAAAGGTGTTAAAATCAAGCGATCTTCACTGTCACAAAAAGTATATACCTGTATAACTATTCCAACCGACAAGATTAATTTTCCTATAATATCCACGCCTTTATTTTTATTTCCACGATTGTATGTGATATGCACAACAATCTAGACGAAACAATAAGACTGGAAAACCAATAAGAAAGTGCTCTGACTAAAAAGGGTGCAAGGCAGGGATGAGTCTTTCGCCCCTACTACTCAATCTATACATCGAAGAAGCAACGACGAAAGTAAAAGAAAGGTTTAAAAGTGACATTAAAATCAAGGTGGAAGCATATCATTGGTATCGCCGCTTACACTGCTTTCCTTAGTGAAAGAGAAGAAGAATTACAGGATCTGTTGAATAGAATGAACAATCTAATGAGTATAGAGTACAGTTTGAGAGTAAATCGAAAAAAGACCAAAGTAATGAGTAGTAGCAGAAATATGAATAGCGAGGAACTTAACATCAGAAAACGTAATCACGAAGTAAGTGAAGTTAAGCAATTCTACTACCCAGGCAACAAAATAACCCATGATGGACGGAGGAAGGAGGACATACAGAGGAGACTACCACAAGTAAAAAGAGCATACCCGGCGAAGAGATGTCTACTAATATCAAACATAGCCTTAATTTTAAGAAGAAATTTCTGAGACTGTGCTTTCGGGGTACAGCATTATATGGTAGTGAGACATGGACTGTGGGAAAACCGGAACAAAAGAGATTGAAGTATTTAAAATGTGGTGGATCAAAAGATTGTCGAAAATTATGTGGACTGAGAGGGTAACGAATGAGAAGGTTCCCAGCAAAATCGTCGAGGTAAGAAATACTTGGATAGCACTGACAAGAAGAAGGAATAGCACGATAGGATATCTGTTCAGATACAGAGAATGCCTTTCGTGGTACTAGGGGGTACTTTTAGAGGATAAAAACTATAGAAGACGACAGTGGATGGAATACATCCAGCAAAAAACTGAGGACGTAGGTTGCAAGTGCTACTCTGTGATGGAAAGACTTGCACAGGAGAGCAGCTTGTGGTGGGCCGCAGATGGTTCACATGGCTCTGAGCACTATGGGACTTAACATTTGGGCTGGCTCTGAGCACTATGGGACTTAACATCTATGGTCATCAGTCCCCTAGAACTTAGAACTACTTAAACCTAACTAACCTAAGGACAGCACACAACATCCAGTCATCACGAGGCAGAGAAAATCCCTGACCCCGCCGGGAATCGAACCCGGGAACCCGGGCGCAACATTTGGGGTCATCGGTCCCGTAGACTTAGAACTACTTAAACCTAATTAACCTAAGGACATCACATACATCCATGCCCGAGGCAGGTTTCGAACTTGCGACCGTAGCAACAGCGCGGTTCCAGATTGAAGCGCCTAGAACCGATCGGTCGCGACGGTCGGCTGGTGGGCAGCATCAAACGTATCCGGACACTCCTATGTAATTTGTAACTGACCTCTAGGTGTTACTGAGAGGCGGACCGTCCGGTGTAAACGGAGACGGGGAGAGTATTTTGTAGCCAGTAAAGAAGTAGCAACAGTAGAACAGGTCATTCATGAGAGCTCCGTGTCTAACAATGTGACTAATCATTGGATGTCGGGTGAGTAATAAATCCATCAGCGACGTTTCAACCCTTCTTAAGGTGTCCAGTATGACTGCTGGTGATGTGAGTATACAGTAGAAACTCGAAGAAACAGATCTCATGCAGACGAACAAGGATCGTCGAGCACTGCGGAGGGTCGTTGTAAAAAAAAGAAAACGCACGTAATGAGCGGAAGGAATCCTTAAAGAGTGCAGCTAACACAATGACTGTTTAAATACAATGGTGTACAACGGTCAAGCAGCTCTTAATCAGATACACATTTCTGTAGTCAGTGGTAAGTCACGCTTGAAGTGGTATAACGGGGGAGGACTCTTGACAACGGATGACTGGGAGAAGCGAGTTATTTGGAACGATGAAACACACTGTACCCTGTGGCAATACGATGGATGGATTTGGGTTTCTCCTATGCCTGGAGAACGTTACCTGCTATCATGTATAGTAGCAATGGTGGAGTACGGAGTAAGTAGTATTACGGAATGGGTGTGACTTTCGTGGTTAAGGTGTGTTCTCCTTAATGCGCTCAAGAAAACGCTACGATATAAACACATTTTACAGCGTTGTGTACTGCGTACTGCAGTAGACCAGTTGGGGGACGATGGTTGTATTGAAATTTCCCCTTTGTACGTAAAGAATGAAAGTCCTCAAAAACTCTTACGTTATTTGATTTTCAAACAGCTGAGCAAAACTGAACGTACTCAGACAGTTCTCTCTTTACTTATTCTGATCGTCACTAAACTGACACACAATATTTTTAGTGAAACGCAATCTGACTTTCAACAATCCCTACAAAAGAATGGCCCTGACTGACAATGACCTAGTCCTCTCATGAATCACTTACCTCACAAACATCTTCGTTACTCGAACTACTGAAATACAGCGAGCGCCAATACTGCCAGTTAAATAAAAGAATGTAACTACTGAAGTCACTAACTACTGATAGCCTTAGTTAGCAAATGAAAGATTTTGGTAGAGAACGAACAATGTTTTTACCTTAATAGCGTTCAAAAGTCGTAATATACACTAATGGCCATTAAAATTGCCACACCAAGAAGAAATGCAGATGATAAACGGGTATTCATTGGACAAATATATTATACAAGAACTGACATGTGATTACATTTTCACGCAATTCGGGTGCATAGATCCTGAGAAATCAGTACCCAGAACAACCATCTGTGGCCGTAATAACGGCCTTGATACGCCTGGGCATTGAGTCAAACAGTGCTTGGATGGCGTGTACAGGTACAGCTGCCCATGCAGCTTCAACACGATACGACAGTTCATCAAGACTAGTGACTGGCGTATTGTGACGAGCCAGTTGCACGGCCACCATTGACCAGACATTTTCAGTTGGTGAGAGGTCTGGAAAATGTGCTGGCCAGGGCAGCAGTCGAACATTTTCTGTATCCAGAAAGGCCCGTACAGGACCTACAACATGCAGTCGTGCATTATCCTGCTGAAATGTAGGGTTTCGCAGGGATCGAATGAAGGGTAGAGCCACGGGTCATAACACATCTGAAATGTAACGTCCACTGTTCAAAGTGCCGTCAATGCGAACAAGAGGTCACCGAGACGTATAACCAATGGCACCCCATACCATCACGCCGGGTGATACGCCAGTATGGCGATGACGATTACACGTTTCCAATGTGCGTTCACCGCGATGTCGCCAAACACGGATGCGACCATCATGATGCTGTAAACAGCACCTGGACTCATCCGAAAAAATAACGTTTTGCCATTCGTGCACCCAGGTTCGTCGTTGAGTACACCATCGCAGCCGCTCCTGACTGTGATGCAGCGTCAAGGGTAACCGCAGCCATGGTCTCCGAGCTGATAGTCCATGCTGTTGCAAACGTCGAACTGTTCGTGCAGATGGTTGTTGTCTTGCAAACGTCCCCATCTGTTGACTCAGGGATCGAGACGTGGCTACACGATCCGTTACAGCCATGCGGATAAGATGCCTGTCATCTCGACTGCTAGTGATACGAGGCCGTTGGGATCCAGCACGGCGTTCCGTATTACCATCCTAAACGCACCGATTCCATATTCTGATAACAGTCATTGGATCTCGACCAACGCGAGCACCAATGTCGCGATACGATAAACCGCAATCGCGGTAGGCTGCAATCCGACCTTTATCAAAGTCGGAAACGTGATGGTACGCATTTCTCCTCCTTAAACGAGGCATTAAAACAACGTTTCACCAGGCAACGTCGGTTAACTGCAGTTTGTGTATGAGAAATCGGTTGGAAACTTTCCTCATTTCAACACGTTGTAGGTGTCGCTACCGGCGCCAACCTTGTGTGAGTGCTCTGAAAAGCCAATATATGTAAGGAAATTTGTAAGACTGGTTGTCATGAACTGATATATATATATATATATATATATATATATATATATATATATATATATATATATATATATATATATATACCCTCCTGGAAATGGAAGAAAGAACACATTGACACCGGTGTGTCAGACCCACCATACTTGCTCCGGACACTGCGAGAGGGCTGTACAAGCAATGATCACACGCACGGCACAGCGGACACACCAGGAACCGCGGTGTTGGCCGTCGAATGGCGCTAGCTGCGCAGCATTTGTGCACCGCCGCCGTCAGTGTCAGCCAGTTTGCCGTGGCATACGGAGCTCCATCGCAGTCTTTAACACTGGTAGCATGCCGCGACAGCGTGGACGTGAACCGTATGTGCAGTTGACGGACTTTGAGCGAGGGCGTATAGTGGGCATGCGGGAGGCCGGGTGGACGTACCGCCGAATTGCTCAACACGTGGGGCGTGAGGTCTCCACAGTACATCGATGTTGTCGCCAGTGGTCGGCGGAAGGTGCACGTGCCCGTCGACCTGGGACCGGACCGCAGCGACGCACGGATGCACGCCAAGACCGTAGGATCCTACGCAGTGCCGTAGGGGACCGCACCGCCACTTCCCAGCAAATTAGGGACACTGTTGCTCCTGGGGTATCGGCGAGGACCATTGGCAACCGTCTCCATGAAGCTGGGCTACGGTCCCGCACACCGTTAGGCCGTCTTCCGCTCACGCCCCAACATCGTGCAGCCCGCCTCCAGTGGTGTCGCGACAGGAGTGAATGGAGGGACGAATGGAGACGTGTCGTCTTCAGCGATGAGAGTCGCTTCTGCCTTGGTGCCAATGATGGTCGTATGCGTGTTTCGCGCCGTGCAGGTGAGCGCCACAATGAGGACTGCATACGACCGAGGCACACAGGGCCAACACCCGGCATCATGGTGTGGGGAGTGATCTCCTACACTGGCCGTACACCACTGGTGATCGTCGAGGGGACACTGAATAGTGCACGGTACATCCAAACCGTCATCGAACCCATCGTTCTACCATTCCTAGACCGGCAAGGGAACTTGCTGTTCCAACAGGACAATGCACGTCCGCATGTATCCCGTGCCACCCAACGTGCTCTAGAAGGTGTAAGTCAACTACCCTGGCCAGCAAGATCTCCGGATCTGTCCCCCATTGAGCATGTTTGGGACTGGATGAAGCGTCGTCTCACGCGGTCTGCACGTCCAGCACGAACGCTGGTCCAACTGAGGCGCCAGGTGGAAATGGCATGGCAAGCCGTTCCACAGGACTACATCCAGCATCTCTACGATCGTCTCCATGGGAGAATAGCAGCCTGCATTGCTGCGAAAGGTGGATATACACTGTACTAGTGCCGACATTGTGCATGCTCTGTTGCCTGTGTCTATGTGCCTGTGGTTCTGTCAGTGTGATCATGTGATGTATCTGACCCCAGGAATGTGTCAATAAAGTTTCCCCTTCCTGGGACAATGAATTCACGGTGTTCTTATTTCAATTTCCAGGAGTGTATATATTCATGACATCCAGTCTTACAAATTTCCTTTTTCTGACGGACACACATCCAGATAGTCTGCTCATAGTAACCTCTCAAAACTCTGGCATCTCTCTCCCAACATCCACCACTGCTGGTGGCTCACCTCCAACTGCCCAACACTACGCGCTGTTCACATCCAACTGCCCAATGCTACAATAGCGAATATTCCAACAATTTCAACCAGCCACAGGCTGCACACAGCGGAGTCAGCTATTTTCATACAGAGCACTACGTGGCGTTACCAACATAAAAACCTGTACAGCCTACATACAGTATGCATGACAGTGCACCCTGTCATAAAGTAGCATTTGTGAGGCAACGGCTAGTTGACAACAGCATTCCTTAAATGGACTGAGCAGACTAAAGTCCCGACCTGAAACCAACGAAACCCTCTGGGGACGAGTTGGAACCTCGACTTTGTTCCAGATCCCAGTGTCTGACATCACTAACTACTGTGTTTCCGGCTGCTGGAGAAGAAATGGGCTGCTATTCCTCCACAGACTTTTGACACTTCGTTGGAAGCATCCACAGCAGAGATAAAGCAATCATAAAGGCGAAGATTTGACACAGCTCTTATTACACTGAAGCGCCAAAGAAACCGGTATAGGCATGCGCATTCAAATACAGAGATATGTAAACAGGCATTATACGGCGCTGCGGTCGGTAACGCCTATGCCAGGCATCAAGTGTCTGGCATTGTTTGCTAAATCGGTTACTGCTGCTATAATGGAAGGTTATCAAGATTTAAGTGAGTTTGAACGTCGTGTTATAGGCGGCGCACGAGTGATGGAACACAGTATCTCCAAACTAGCGATGAAGTGGGGATTTTCCGTTACGACCAGAAATCCGATAAAACATCAAATCTCCGACGTCGCTGCGGCCGGAAAAAAAATCCTGCAAGAACGGGACCAACGATGACTGAAGAGAATCTTTCAACGTGACAGAAGTACAACCATTCCACAAATGGCTGCAGATTTCAATGCTGGGCCATCAACAAGTGTCAACCTGCGAACCATTCAACAAAACGTCGTCTGGGCTTTCGAGCTGAAGGCCCACTCGTGTACCCTTGATGACTGCACGATACAAAGCTTTACGCCTCGCCTCGGCCCATTAACACCGACATCGGACTGTTGATGACTGGAAACATGTTGCCTGGGCGGACGAGTATCGTTTCAAATGCTGTCGATCGGATGGACATGTACGGACATGGGGACAACTTCATGAATCCATGGGGCCTGCACGTCAGCAGCCTACTGTTCAAGCTGGTGGAGGCCGTGTAATGGTGTGGGGCGTTTGCAGTTGGAATGATATAGGATCCCTGATACGTCTAGATACGAGTCTGACAGGTGACATGTACATAAGCATCCTGTCTGGTCACCTGTATCCATTCATGTCCATTGTACATTTCGAGGGACGTGGACAATTCAGCAGCTCAGTGCGACACCACACACGTCCAGAATTGCTACAGAATGGCTCCAGGAGCACTCTTCTGAGTTTAAACACTACCGCTGGCCACCAGACTCCGCCGACATGAATACTATTGAGCATATCGACGATGCCTTGAAACGAGCTGTTCAGAAGAGATCTCCATTACGGATTTGGGGACAGCCCTACAGGATTCGTAATGTCATTTCCCTCCAGCACAACGTCAGACCTTAGTCGAGTCCTTGTCACGTCGTGTCGCGGCATTTCTGCGTGCTTGCGGGACCCAACACGATATTAGGCAGGTTTACCAGTCCCCTAATAGGCGTCCGGACACTTTTGATCAGGTAGTCTGTACATTTAATCAATTTCATAGGCCTATGATTTTATGCTTTCATTACACTGTGCCTCGCCATATCAGTACATAAAGCACCTCTTACTAGTACAATAACTATGATTAGACTTTTGTGATGATTATATATGAGATGTCTTCGCCTCCTGTGCCAAGTTCGAATTGCATTATTAGCAGCAACGCTTCCGCACCATCGCTGCTACTAATAAATATAAGTGTGAAACCAGAGTAAATGTGTGAAGTATTGAAATTTAAGTTTTAGCGCAAAATATAAATAATAGTGTCATACCAGCGACAGGTGACTTTTCGTTTGGTATTTACCAAAGAAAGATCATCAAGCAGCCGTATGTTTTCAGAATATTTAGGAAATCCACGTATTGGTGGCTCCTGTTACGCATGCGTTAAGGTATCTGAATCTGTGTACATGGGGTGCATAAAGGCCTAAAGATAGCATTAATGAGATTCTGAAACTGATCGTGCAAATAAAATAACAACTTCTGAAAACATACGGCTGTTTGGTGGTTTTTCTTTTGGAAAAAACGACATTTTGTCAGTGGAGTGAGTGATTAGTTTGTAAAAATGTTTTTGTTTATTTATAGACGCAATCACATTCTTATGACACAGTCATAACCAGTTTCGGCCATATAATGAACATCTTCAGATTCTAAAGGCGGCATGCACTGAACACAAGTTCATGCATCAATTTTCTTTGGTAGACATCTGACCGGCCGCTGTCCTGTATCCACGATTGATCAATAGAGATTTCCGTTTAATGTTGGCCACATACCCAGTACGCTATGCTCATTCAACATGTAGTCATGCGTAATGTCTTTCACTGGTGGTCATCTTTGCGCTGCCGTAAGGCTAGCGTGATTTTTCGCATTGTCATCACTGAGCGGTCGATGTGGAGTTTCGAGGGCAAGGTGCGTGCTTACTTCGGAGCACTGTGTTGTGGTGTCGATCTCATGCAGGCCACAGCTGCCAGCCAAGGGTTATGTGGGACAGTCAAGTGCATTGTTTTGCATTTTAGCGCTGCAATAATGCTTGCTTAGCGTTTTGTAATTCAGCCTGCTACCGTAACGGTGGGCTGGATTTCTGCATACCGTAGCATAGAGCAACGTTTCCATCCAAATACGTGATAGGAACGGAACTCATGTCATAACACGTCCGGCCAGGGCAAATACTGGGGATGTTTCATAGCTCATGCTACACACTTCTAGAGGCTGTAGAGGGGACTTAATAGATCAATCTTTTCCGTAGGAAACGTTATCCAACGACGCTCCTGTAAATGTATGTATATGGAGTGTAATTCCGTGATGATGTTACAAGCTTTCAAGGATGTCGTAGAAGGATAAATTTATCAATTTGAGGTAAGGGTCTCTTGATCGGAAACGAACGAGTTGAAAGTTATAAGTAAAAACCGTTCTAATACCTCCGACAGTGCAATACATGTATCTGTACTGAATTGCTAAGATTTTAGGGTAGGTAAGTTTCAGAAGTAGTAGTGTGGACCAAAACAAAAAAAAAACCTTAGGCACAGAAAAAACAGTCTTGGTTGCACAAGATAAGTTTATTTAAGCTTCAGAAGTGACGCGTTTCACCTGTTTTAGGCAACGTCAGACAGTCTATAAAAACTCTTGCTAATAGTGACCGAGACATCGAACGTAGTTGCCGCGCGGGGTAGCCGCGCGGTTAGGGGCGTCCTGTGACGGTCCGCGCGGCTCCCTCCGTCGGAGATTCGAGTCCTCCCTCGGGCATGGGTGTGTGTGTCGTCTTTAGCGTAAGTCAGATTAAGTTAGATTAAGTAGTGTTAGGCTTAGGGGCCGATGACCTCAGCAGTTTGGTCCCATAAGACCTTACCACAAATTTCCAAATTTTCGAACGTAGTTAAAAGTCCCGTAGGACCAGGAGGTAACAGCCAGATAGCCACAGTCGATGCTTCGTTACATCAGCGGTAAAACTGTTTCTGCTCGTACCCGAGGCGTCAAACGTGAGTCCGAAACAGATGGGTGGAAACAGCCAGATAGCCACTGTTCTTAAGAACTCTTAATCACGTTTGACGACTCAGATACGTAGAAAGAATTTTATCGGTGTCTGGCTGTTACCTCCAGGTTCTATGGGACTTTTAATTGTGTTCTACGCCTCGGTCACAATTAGCAAGACTTTTTATCGATTGTCTGATGATGCCTAGAACAGGCGAAACGCTTCACTTGTGAAGATTAAATAAACTTACCTTAAGCAACCAAGATTTTTTTTCTATATCTAAAGATCTATTACGGATGTATATATAATAAAATGGTAAAATCTCCTTTTTAATAAAACAATCTTTGTATGAAAAAATCTAACTTACCCAATTTTCGTGCCTCTCGACCTGAAAGTAGCCTCAAAGTTTAGAATTTGACATCCCGTCGATGACAAGGTCATTAAAAACTGAGCAGAAGCTCAGACTGAGAAAGGATGGTAAAGAAATTTGGCCATGCTGTTTTAAAGGAACCATTCTGGCATTAGAGAAATCGCGCGAAACCTAAATTTGTATGGTCGGATGGGGAGTGAAACCGCCATCTCAATAACTACAAGCCCAGAATCTCACTCACGGCGCCACTTGGTTTGTTCATTCATAAGCTGATGACGGTTGTCTGCTGCGAGTGTCCAAATCAGGAACCGTTACTCTCTGGTGACTGGTTACATTGTAAAGTGTACCGTTTGCTATCTATAATGTACCTCACTTCTGCAATATTAACAGTTCATACGAGTGCATTAAAAAGATAAATATCAAGTAATTATTGCAAGACGCATATTCTGCGCTGTAATTGCGAAGTGAAAGTTGCATTACTTGTTATTTTTGGACGTACGTTATATTATCATTCTCGAGCATCACATTAAATCGATCAAATACTAACCGCTTGTCTTGAAAAGTACTTTCTTCGTCCTGGAATTAGTAAATTCTTAAATTAAGCACTTTTTGAAGCAAATGTGTTTTATTGAGCATGACCAAATGCACTGTGACAAAAACTGTGAGAAAAATTCAAAGACATAAAAGCAGACCACACAATCGCCACCACTCAAATATACGCTATATCTATCTTTGACAATTTACTAAATACTTTTCATTATTAAATGACAAAATGAAATTGATCATTACTTAAATGATTTATTTTGTAAAGCGTCATTTGTAATAAATTTTCTCATATTTCCTTTATATCTAATAACATTATAATCTTTTAATCTGACTTTTTTAGGCACATATTTATGAATTAATGAGTGCATATATTCATTTCTTCAATAAAAATTAGTACTTCCTTTGAATTTTGACAAACCACATTTATTTAGTGATTAAACATTGTTTCTTTATCGTGTACCACATACTTTTTTTGAATAGGAAAAGTTTCATATGAAATTATCTAGTTTTCGATATGGCTAACAATAATGTACACTATACCACTCCATCACTATTAACGCAAGTTTTAAAGAAAAGGAATAATCTGTCATCTGCATACAAAATGTTAACCATCTGATCATCAGCATACTGAAGTACCAAATTCCCGATTGGCTAATTTCGGTATGTCCATCATTTTTAAATAGTAGGGGACAACACGGGGGATTGGAATATTACAATTTTCAAAAATACCATCAGCTGTAATTTCAGTGCCAATTTATTGGCCACCGGTTTTGATGATAACTTCATTATCGGCAGACCCTAAAAGTAATACAAAAGGAGCTACATGAGCAACAACATGACATAAAAAGCAAAATTGTACTTAGAATTAAAATATGTACTACATAGTTATGGCCAGTTACTAGATCAAAATATGCTGGAAATAAACATTTCACCAACACTGCTACAAGAGAAGTCTAGATGGTGTTCTTCTGTGGCCCCGGCTAGCTCTTTCTGTATACATCTCGCCCACTGAAAACATCTGCTGGAACGCCAGCCCTCAATATGGGTGGCATTTTCGCAATTGCGACACTCACATTCCCCTAAACAGCTGGTGTGCACAGATCAACAGCAGACGGAGGCCGGAGATGACCACATTTCTGCTACGCAACGGCATGGAGCAGAATGTACAAAATCTCAGTTCACAGCCCTCGACTCTCCACTTTCAAAACACTCTACATGGAGGGGACGGCTCCGTCCTGGCCGAGAATTGTTGCTAAATTCATGAAAAATAGGGGAAAGCCCTCTTGACCTAATGAGATGCACAGACTGCCATCTGCCAACAAAAAAGGCCGTAGAGACGTTTCCGGCGGGACACCGCCCCAGCGCGCAGGCGCAAGACTGCATCTTTAGCAAGGCTGCCTCTTTTTTTTTTTTTTTTTTTTTTTTTAAAAAACCTGAAATAGTGGCAGAAAGTCAACTAATATCGCATAGTGATATGTGACAGTAATATGACGCAGGCTTCTATACTTTTCATACCTGTCTCCTTTTTTTTCCCAATCGTATTGACTAACAAGGGTCACGTTGACAAATTCAGTTTCTCTTCTTCCTTTGTTGTTGTTTCCTATTTTTCCAATATTCTCTCATTTTCTCTCCAGTCTCTTCCTTTCTTCTGTCCACGTTGTTCCCGATTTTTTATTTCTTCTGCTTTGAAAGACTTCCAAATTTAGTACTTTATTTTTAAAACGGTTTCTTTCTCCTGTTTCTGATGCTTTGTTGTTGTTTCTTTCTAGATCTTTCCTTACTTCTGTAATCCATGCTATTGTCGATTTCTTCTTCCAGAAATATAGAAGTATTTGTTTTGTTAGTTTGTTTCTATCCATACGGTAGAGGTATCCGAAAAAGGATAATCTTCATTTGGCCATTACTTCAGATATTTTCTCTATATTTTTCTAGATCTCCTCATTACTTCTTATTTTCCAACCATCTGCAGTTTTCATTGCACCCATTATTTTTCTAATAATCCTTCTTTCCAATATATATAGTTTGTCCATCTTATAGTTCATCGTTAGGCATTCAGATCCATAGAAACATTCTGGTCGTGCGACTGTGGGGTAGTGTTTTAGTTTTGATTTTCTGGATATACATTTCTTGTACTATTTTTGGTCAGACCACATGCTATTTCCATTTTTTACTTCATACATATACTGCAGATTTTTCTAGTCCATTCTGTTGTATAGTTTCCCCAAGATACTTAAATTTATTTACTCGCTCTATTTTATCTATTTGTGTTTCTATGAATTTTGGCGCATTGTTTATATTTGTCATGAATTTTGTTTTTTCAGCTCAAATTTTGAGACCAGTTCTGTTTGCTATTTTTTCCAGAAGGTTTATTCGAATAAGTAAATGCTTCTGTCAAGTTTTCTGAAAGTATTTCAAAATCATCTGCAAAAGCCAAGCACTTTAATTCCATTTGTTTTCCTTCTCAGAGTTATTGGTTCAGTTTTGTGATTTTTTTAGCTTCGAATTCCGGATCCTTACAATTGTTTCTAGAACATAATTAAACAGTAAAGGTGATAAACCATCACCTTGTCCAACACCAGTTTTTATTTCAAATGGCTGAGATACTTCTCCCATAAATTTGACTTTAGATGTGGTACCTGTTAGTGTTTCACGAATTATATTTGCTAATTTTGATTTAACACCAAATTCTCTAATGACCATATCTATGGTTGCTCTGTCCATACAATCAAATGCTTTCTCGAAATCAATAAATGACACTATTATTGGTGTCAAATCTTCGCCTTTATGATTGCTTTATCTCTGCTGTGGATGCTTCCAATGCAGTGTCAAAAGTCTGTGGAGGAATAGCAGCCCATTTCTTCTCCAGCAGCCGGAAACACAGTAGTTAGTGATGTCAGACACTGGGATCTGGAACAATGTTCTGCACAGAATCTTCCCTTTCGAAAACCACCCTGATATTCTTCCAGTAGTTAGTGATGTCAGACACTGGGATCTGGAACAATGTTCTGCACAGAATCTTCCCTTTCGAAAACCACCCTGATATTCTTCCAGCTGTTTGTCTAAAGTATCTGCCACTCTGATCAGGAAAATTTTTGATAATATTTTATATGTCACTGGCAGAAGTGACACTCCTGTGTAATTATGCTTTACGATTTTTGGTTCTGACCACTTCAGTAATTCTGCTGTAATGGAGTCTTCACCACTTGCTTTATTGCTTTTTCCTCTAGATTTTGAGGTGTCATTGGAAATTCTAATTTATATGTTGGAATTGGACAGTTTAAGAGCTTTTCAAAAAAACTTTGCTAAAATTTCACAATTTTCTTTGTTATTTAATCCCATTTTGGCATTTTCATCTTTGAAACAAATACTTGGTGCCTGCTATCCTTTAAGTATGTGTTCAAAAGTTTCGTAAAAATTTCTAATATTATTTTTGGTGAAATTTTCTTCTCTTTCAATAAGCTGAGAATTTTCAGAGTTCCACTTGATTTTTCGGATTATTTTTGATGTCTCTTTTCTTTGTTGTCTGAATTGTTCAAGGTGTTCCTCTCTTTTCGAACACCTCCGTTTTCTCCAATTTTGAGCTCTTTGTATTAGTGCTTCTCCACACTCCTCATTCCACCATGCCTTCTTTTTATTCTTGGCCAATCCTAAAGTTTTCTCTGTTGCTTGAGTTATTTGCATCTAGTGTTCATGCAGATCACCTGCTTTACTGGTCTTAATTTCTTCTCTAATTTATTCTATATTTTCTTTTGTAATATTAGCTGTAGTGGTCTTGTATCTGACCACTTTCTTGGTCGCCTTTTTTGTTTTAGATGGGAGAAATTTTATTTTAATCTTACAAGGTGTAAGTAGGCTGTTTTTGTTTTCTTATTGGCAACGTTACGTAGCGCTCTGTATGAAAATCTCCGGCTGTGCTGTGTGCAGTCTGTGGCTAGTTTGCATTGTTGTCTGTCATTGTAGTGTTGGGCAGCTGGATGTTAACAGCGCGTAGCGTTGCGCAGTTGGAGGTGAGCCGCCAGCAGTGGTGGATGTGGGGAGAGAAATGGCGGAGTTTTGAAATTTGTAAGACTGGATGTCATGAACTGCTATGTATATTATGATTTTTCAACACTATTAAGGTAAATACATTGTTTCTTCTCTATTAAAATCTTTCATTTGCTAACTATGCCTATCAGTAGTTAGTGCCTTCCGTAGTTTGAATCTTTTATTTAGCTGGCAGTAGTGGCGCTCGCTGTATTGCAGTAGTTCGAGTAACGAAGATTTTTGTGAGGTAAGTGATTTGTGAAAGGTATAGGTTAATGTTAGTCAGGGCCATTCTTTTGTAGGGATTATTGAAAGTCAGATTGCGTTGCGCTAAAAATATAGTGTGTCAGTTTAAGCACAGTCATGTATAATTGTTCAAAGGGGACGTTTCAAAGGGAACCTCCCCATCGCACCCCCCTCAGATTGAGTTATAAGTTGGCACTGTGGATAGGCCTTGAAAAAGTGAACACAGATCAATCGAGAAAACAGGAAGAAGTTGTGTGAAACTATGAAAAAAATAAGCAAAATATACAAACTGAGTAGTCCATGCGCAAGATAGGCAACATCAAGGATAGTCTGTGCTCACGAGCGCCGTGGTCCCGTGGTTAGCGTGAGCAGCTATGGGACGAGATGTCCTTGGTTCAAGTCTTCCCTCGAGTGAAAAGTTTACATTCTTTATTTTCGCAAAGTTATGATCTGTCTGTTCGTTCATTGACGTCTCTGTTCACTGTAATAAGTTTAGTGTCAGTGTTTTGCGACCGCACCGCAAAACCGTGCGATTAGTAGACGAACGGACGTGCCTCTCCAATGGGAACCGAAAACATTTGATCGCAAGGTCATAGGTCAACCGATTCCTCCACAGGAAAACAGTCTGATATATTCTATACGACACTGGTGATGGCATGTGCGTCACATGACAGGAATATGTTGTCGACCCACCTAACTTGTACACTTGGCGAATGGGTAAAAAGATTCTTGTACCTTGCCCGATTTAGGTTTTCTTGTGGATGTTATAAACACTCCTAAAAAAGTGATGAAAACGTAAGAGTTTGTCACATAAACTGAAAATAAAAAATTAAACTTTTCACGCGAGGGAAGACTTGAACCACGGACCTCGCGTCCCGCAACTACTCACGCTAACTACGGGACCACGGTGCTCCGGAGCTCAAGCTATCCTTGATGTTGCGTATCTTGCGCATGGACTATCCAGTTTGTATATTTTGCTAATTTTTTTCATTGTTCCGCACAACTTCTTCCTGTTTTCTCGATTGATCTGTGTTCAGTTTTTCAAGGCCTATCCACTGTTCCAGCTTATAACTAAATCTGAGGGCGGTGTGATGGGGAGGTTCCCTTGTTAGAGAGATAATGATCTGAATCGAATTCCTCATATCTGACTATTTTCTCATTCATAATTTCCGTGATATACCTTTTGAATATAGCTAGGTGATCCAGTTGAAATTCTCCTAGGTTTGGATTTGGATGTCTCCAAGTTTTGGCTTTTGTTGTAGTTTGCGGAAATGTGTGGACATGAGTTTTAACTGTAACATTTTACACATATTGATCAGTCTTTCACCATTTCTATTTGTTGTTGAGTGTGCTGAATATTCACCTACAATAGTCCTACATTTCTTTTCCCTCCCAATTTGTGCACTGAAGTCACCGAGAAATATTTGAACGTTCTTTTTAGGTATGATAGAAATTTCAGATTCTAAAAGATCCCAGGATTGATTTACTTTCTACAGATTTCTTCTGTTGTCAGCATTTATAGGTGGATGACAGTTTTACCTGTCTCCTTTATTATACATTTTTCTGCACCGGAATCTAAATACACTGAAGCGCCAGAGAAACTGGTATTGGCATGCGTTTTCAAATGCTGAGATATGTAAACAGGCAGGATACGGTGCTGTGGTCGACAACGCTTATGTAAGACAACAAGTGTCTGGCGCAGTTGTTAGATCAGCCACTGCTGCTACAATGGCAGGTTATCAACATTTAAGTAATTTTGAACCTGGTGTTATAGTCGGAGCACGAGCGGTGGGAGACAGCATCTCCGAGATAGCAATGAAGTTGGGATTTTCCCGTACGACCATTTCACGAGTGTACCGTGAAAATCGGGAATCCGATAAAAAATCAAATCTCTGACATCGCTGCGGCCAGAAAAAGATCCTGCAAGAACGGGACCAACGACGACTCAAGAAAATCGTTCGACGTGACAGAAGTGCAACCATTCCGCAGATTGCTTCAGATTTCAATGCTGGGCCACCAACAAGTGTCAGCCTGCGAACCATTCAATGAAACGTCATCCAAATGGGCTTTCGGAGCCGAAGGTCCACTCGTGTACCCTTGATGACTCACGACACAAACCTTTACCCCTCAACTGGGACCGACAGCACCGATATCGGACTGTTGATTATGTAAACATGTTACCTGGTAGGATGAGTCTCATTTAAAATTCTATCGAGCGGATGAACACGTACGGGTATGGAGAAAACCTCATGAATCCATGGGTCCTGCATGTCAGCAATGGATTGTTCAAGCTGGTAGAGGCTCTGTTATGGTGTGGGACGTGTGCAGTTGGAGTGATGTGGGACCCCTGATACGTCTAGATACGACTATGACAGGTGACAAGTCTGGTCACCTGCATCCATTCATGTCCATTGTTCATTTCGAGGGACTTGGACAATTCAGCAGCACAATGCGACACCCCACACACCCAGCATTGCTGCAGAATAACTCGAGAAATATTCTGAATTTAAAAACTTCCGCTGGCCACCAAACTCTCCAGAAATGAACATTGTGGAGTATTTCTTGGATGCCTTGGAACGTGCTGTTCAGAAGAGATCTCCACCCTCTCGTACTCTTACGGATATGGGGACAGCCCTGCAGGATTCATGGTGTCAGTCCCCTCCAGCACTACTCTAGGCATTAGTCGAGCCCATGCCATGTCGTGTTGCGGCACTTCTGTGTGCTGGTGGGGCCCTATACGATATTAGGCAGGTATACCAGTTTCTTTAGCTCTTCAGTATGTATACTCCGTAAGCCATAGTAAATTCCGTGGAAGGGAGTACATTATCAATTTTATCGATGTTCTTTTCACGTGTAGAGAGGGGGAAAATTGCCTGTATGGCTCTGCACATGTTTAATCGCTGTTATCTCGTATCATGATCCGTTCCCAGACAATACGCAAGAGTACCAGCAGAATCAGTCTGGCTTTAGGCATTCATTACGAACAACAGAAAGTTACTCTTTCACTACGAAGAAAGTGGTCTAGGGAACACGTGGAATGGAAAGTGAATGACTAGCGTCGGGTTCTCTTCACTGACGAGTACAGGATTTGTGTGACGCCAGATGATCGTCGAAAGTGTGAAGGCGACCGGGTAGTGTCTCATGCATGTAGTCCCAGAGCTTCAGCAGAGAAGTACGTCATTCACATTTTGGATTGGTGTTACGTACGGATCCGGCCGCCTCTCATCGCTAGTGAGATAGTGAGAGTAACTTGAAAGCTGTGCAATCAAGACAAAATGTTTAAATCACTTACCGAGACCTATGGGACACACGTGACCAAACCACGCCCATATCGTGCTATATTCATCCAGGCGGCAGGAACCAACGAATGGAACGCTTGCGCTATCTGCTGACATGTACGAACGTGTTTGGGATCGGTCAAATTTGCAGTGTGCAATGTGTCATCGCAAGCAACCTCCTCACACAGCGGATGACTTGAGGAAGGCTGCCGTCAAAGACCGTCCCAGCCATCTTGTGGACGTTAAATCAAGGAGAAGCTAAGCGTATTACAACAGGGTACTAAATGCCCAGCAAAAAACATAAATAAAGCAATATATGTCTCTAATCAGCGATATAAACAGGAAGTGCAGGAAAACTAAGACGAATTTAGTGCAGGAAAAAAGTGAAGAAATCGAAAAAGAAATGGTCGTCGGAAGGACCGATTCAACATATTGGAAAACTGAAACAACGTTTGGTGAAGCAAAAACAAAGGAGTGAACATTAGGGGGGGGGGGGTCAACAGAGGAGGGGTTAACTGTTAAGATTACGTTAGAGGCCTCTAAGAGGGGCAGAACTGTCTGATGATGCTATAGAAGAAGAACGGGTAGTCGATGTAGATGACACAGGTGATGCAGTACTCCCACACTCAGTGACAGAACTCTAGAGGACTTGGAGCCAAATAAGTCGGAAGCAATAGAAAATATTCCTTCAGAATTTCTGAAGTCATCGGTGGAAGTGGGGAAAAAAACCTTCAGGTTTGTGTGTAAAATATGTGGGGTTGGAAACACACCATTCGACTTTCGTAAAATTATAATCCGCATTATATAGAAGATGGCAAGGCTGGATAAGTGCGAATACAATTGTACGGTCAGCTAAACAGCTCATCCATCAAAGTTGCTGACGAGAATAATACTCAGTACAATGGGAAAGGAAAATGAGGATCTTTTAGAATACGATCTGTATCGTTTTAGGAGAGGTAAATGGATGAGAGAGGCAGTTATGACGCTGCCCTTGAATGTGGAAGCCAGACTTAGGAAAAATCAAGACACCTTCATAGAAATTGGTTGGAGAATGTAAAATGGTGTGAGATGTTCGAAACTGGGAGAAAATAAGATGTAAGCTATAGGGAAAGACTGGTACTACACATTAAGAATGAAAAAGGAACAAAGGAAGTGGAAGACCACGAAGTACATGCTCGCATTAAAAACGGTTTAAGACAACAATGCAGTGCAGTGTTTCTCCACTACTGTTCAACGTGCACATCGAAGAAGCCATGACGGAAATAAGAAGATACATTCAAGAGCGGGACTGAAATTCATGGTGATAAAATATCAATGATAAAATTCGATGATAACATTACTCTCCTCTGCGGAAGCTAGAAAGAGTTACAGGGCGTACTGAACGAAGTGAACACACTATTGACCACAGAATATGGAGGGACAGTAAATCGAAGAAAGACCGAAGTAATGAGGATTAGTAGACATGGGATTAGCAATAGACTTAATACCATAATTGGGCAACACAAAGCAGACAAAGTGCAGGGATTCTGCCATCTTGGAAGCAAAATAAAGTACGATAGACGAAGCAAGGCCGACGCAAAAGTAGAAGAGCACAGGGAAGAGGACATTTCTGGCGAAAATATGTGTGCTTTGCCTTAATACGAGGAAGCAATTGTTCAGAATGCACGTCTGGGGTACAGTATTGTATGGAAGTGAATCACAGACGGTCGAAAACCGAAGAAAAAGAGATTCGAAGCGTTTGAAATGTGACGCTGAAAATTGGGTGAACTGATGACAAGTAAAAGGAGATTCTTCGCAGAATCGAACAAGAAACAGATACACCCTTTCCTATAAACGTCTACTGTTTTCGTCGTTATTTCCTGTTTGTTTTTCAGTTTAGTTTAATTTCGTAGATTCATAAAGTGTATTCTTCCAATCTCTGCTCTCCTTCAGTGTAAATCCAGACCCATTTGAAGATAGTCACTTATTGTAATACAGTACTATTTTTGGAACCCTCCTATATGCTGTTACAAAACTGTGTACAGTAGATGACAGAAAACAGATGATGTGAGTCCATCAAATTACAAACTGCAGAAAACTAGAAAATGTAACGGGGACCACATTGCTAAGTGGAGACGCTCATGACGTCCCGCACTAAAATGTGAATTGCTCAGTAGTAATGATTCAGACAACAGGGACGTAAGCGCTTGATCATCCCGCGAGTTACATGGCCTTATTTGAAAATCTGTTATTTCGGCTACACCCGGAGTGGCGCCGATGCACCTGGAATCTGCAAGAGTTGCGTTTCGGACAGACGAATTCAAACTGGGGGCCGGCTGTAACAGCAGCTCCACATGCAAATTCGCACTTTTCGCTTTCAGAGTAAAAGCTTTCGCTCGCTGAAACCATGCATTTTTATGGCAACGTATCATCTGGCACTTTAATTAATTTCTTTTTCACCCCCCGCAGAAAATGACACTGGAAAGCAGAGTGCTATCTCCTGTGGAGTTTTCCAGCGCGCTTGCACCTACAGAGGGCTCTTTTTTTTTCTTCGCATTGTCCAGAAGAAACTGAATATGTCTGTAACACAGCTGCAAGATTGGATTTATATAAAAGCGGGAAGAGCGGGAGCTAAGTTCCACACGCGGGAGAAGTCGCAAAAATTGCGCTCCTATCGCCTTATGTATATTCATGGGACGGTCCTCTCCCTCTTTCGACCCTCTGGTGCGGCATTAGTTTTAATTGACTAGGGCTCGATGTCGAGAAGTGGTGTTGCCGCACAGTGGTCTGAACGGTCGGCACACAGCGGCCGGCTGTTTGAGAGAGAGAGAGAGAGAGAGAGAGAGAGATAGATAGAGATAGAGAGAGCGTGCCGATCACTTGGAGCCGATCCAGCGTATTTTTGGTGATTAGGTACGGCTGATTGTGATGCTGCAGCGCGGAGTGCCGGTTATGGCAAAGGGAGGGGGGCGCAGAGCAGCATTATGGCAAATTAAGATGGCGGAGGCAGTGCGCCGCACGTCCGAACTGAGGCGCGGCGCGGCTCGGGGAACCCCCGGCGCGGTGGCTGGCGCTGCGGCACGGGCCGCCATTTATTCCGGGGCCCGCGATTTGAATTGCTGATGGCGGCGCGCCGGCAGACCCCGCCGCTACGTGAGCGCGCCCACCGCGGCCGCGCACAGCTCGTGACCAGCCTGGGACCTGCTGCGGCAATTGCGCCCTACTTCAGAATGGAAAACGCCAACAATACCGCGCCCGTTCAAAACGTGCGTCGCATCTGAAATGTCCACAGTCGCACACTGAAACTTGTTTACTTCTCTTACTTCCATTCCTTGATGTCATTTGAGATAATATTTTGAGGCAACTCAGCTCATGCACGAAGAGTAGTTACAGCTCAAAAGCGGCCCTCGGATAAATGTTAAAAAATATATCGGCTCAACCACTTGTTTATAGTGTAAAACACTAAGATTGAAGCGTTTCGGAAGTCAAGCTTCCATCTTCATGTTTTTTAAACATTTCACTGGTTTCTTTTAGTAACTACATTTTTAGCAATTGGCAGGATACCATCATTTCATGAGGTCCTTGGAACATGTATACGTTATCTGTTTGTATAGACATCTCTGTGACTTCCTTGTTTACTTGCGTGTGAGCTCACTCGCGTTTCAGTGTCGTGTTTGGCTACGTGGTGTGTGGTATCAACGAAGACGCACGTGCGGTTAACGACGATAGAGGAGAGAGCCATGTGGTTAGATGTTGAACACCATAGGAAACACCATTTTAGAGTTTTTTTTATATTTTGACGACTACGTGGAGATGCACCTTGGAAGACACG
This sequence comes from Schistocerca nitens, assembly GCF_023898315.1. Lineage (NCBI taxonomy): Eukaryota > Metazoa > Arthropoda > Insecta > Orthoptera > Acrididae > Schistocerca > Schistocerca nitens. The sequence goes on along the minus strand of NC_064614.1, from coordinate 990,869,447 downwards.
GCTCAAGGGAAGTAGCCACGATGTTTTAATTTTATTATCAATTTTATTGTGCCTGGTGCATGTTCCATTTTAGCGAGTTTTAACAGGTTCTTTTACTTTTTATTATTCTGATGATGGAAGCTTGACTTCCGAAACGCGTCAATCTTAGTGTTTTACACTATGAACAAGTGGTTGAGCCGATATATTTTTTAACATTTATTTTCACAACCACTACCTCTCATCCAGTATGGATGAAATCAAAGGCCCTGGGATAATTTTGTTGTTGTGCTCTTCAGTTCAAAGGCTGCTTCATTGCAAAGCTCCATGAAAGCCAACCATGTGCAAGAGTATTCAATTTTTTTCACAACCCGTTGTGGGTTTCGAAATACGTCATGAACTTGTAGATAAGTGATTTTTACTATTTTTCAGTCTATGCTTAGACACCAGTGTGCTTCAAAAAGTGAGAAAAATAAAAAGTAAGTGCCTTAACATCCCTGACTGCAGCGGAAAACATAAACTATGCCCACTCAGTGTTTCCATGCGCAAATGGAATAAAAAAGCACCACAATTGCTTAAGTATTCCATACTCTCTTGTCACCCAGTAATGGTTTAAATGAACAGTGTTCCATACACTGCAGAAGAGCTTCTGTGAAGTTTGGAAGGTGGGAGATGAGGTACTGGCAGGATTGAAGCTGAGGACGGGTCGTGAGTCGTGCTTGGGTAGCTCGGACCGTAGAGCACTTTCCCGCGAAAGGCAAAGGTCCCGAGTTCGAGTCTCGGTCCGGCACACTGTTTAATCTGTCAGGAAGTTTCAAGAGTATTGAAGTTTGTGGAACAGCTACAAACTGATAAGCATTTGAACCTTCTTACAATTGTCAAAAAATTAGCCTACCTTTACAAGTTTTACCCTCCCTTCCTCCTCTACTACCTACACTTCCGTTTATTACCAAATCCATGATTCTCAGATGCCTCACAGCCGTTCTTTCAGTAAAATCCTGCCATAAATTTATTTTCTCACAAATATTTCTTCATTATTCGTCCGATGTATTCGCCTAATCTGGAGCATTCTTTTGCAGTGCTGCATTTCAAAGGCTCCCATTTGCTTCTTGACTGAACTGTTTATCGCCCACATTTCACTTCCGTAGAAGGCTATGCTCAAGACAAAGACCTTCAGAAGAAACCTCATAACAGTTAAATTTGTATTAGTTGTTCAGAGATTTCTTTGTTCCAGCCTTCTCCCTAATGCAAGTCTGCATTTTGTGGCTTATTTTGGCTGCCGTAAGTTACATAGCAACTCATCTGCTACCTTTACTGTCTCATATCGTATTCTAATTCCCTCAGTATGGTCTGACTTAATTCGATTACATCCTGTTCCAGTTATTTCACTTTTTTTTAAATATTCATCTTATAACCTCTTCTCAAAACCCCATCCATTCTGTTCAACTGATCTCCGAATCCTTTACCATATCTGATGTAATTACAGTGTCAATGGCAAACCTCAAAGTGATAACTTCAGTAGTAGGGCAACAGCAGAATCAGGACACTTTGTTAGAGTGGGTTGCCTACATCAGGGGCAAGTACATATTCAGGGGCGAACCTACTGTTCTCCTTTGATTGACAGGTTCTTAACCTATTGTTCTACTAAGTGGATTACGACCCCTTGGGGTAGTCCTGCCATCTGAGAAACTGCTCTACCCTCCTCCTCCGCCTCACTCTCCTCCTCCCCCATACCTCACTGATACAAGCACGTTTCTGATATCAATTTAATTGACTAATTAATTAAATAGATCAATTACATAATGCTACTCCCTCTGTGAAACACACAGCCGTACTGTCCCCCACCAGCCAACTGGCAGGAAAAAGACAAGAGTTAACTGGCAATTTGGCGCGAAATCTATTGCAGTGTATGGAATATTGTTTAAACAATTTAGACAATATGTAGAACATAGTGTATTGGATACAAGATGGCGTGTGGAGTAAAGATTTATTTATTTAAAGGATTTGGTGTGGAATTCGACTACAGTGCATGGAATATTGTTTAAACAATTTGCAGTAGATAGTGCAATATGTGGAATATTGTCTACTTAAACAAGTTATGGGATGCAAAGCAGTGTTTGGCATATAGATTATTCATTTATTTAAAGAATTTGTCGGGAAATTGACTGCAGTGTATGGAACACTGTTCATTTAAACCATTACTGGGTCATAAGGCAGTATGAAATACTTAAACAATTGTGGCGCTTTTTTATTCCAATCGTTCATGGGAACGCTGAGTGGGCGTCGTTTAGTTCGCCGCTACAGTCAGGAATATTAAGGCATTTACTTTTTATTTTTCTCACTTTTTGAAGCTTACTGGTGTCTAAGCATAGACTGGAAAATAGGAAAAACTACAAATCTACAAGTTCATGACATATTTCGAAACCTTCAACAGGTTGTGAAAAAAATTTAAGCGCTGTCATACAGACAAGAAAAATGGCTGGAATTTTCGCTGAATTTACAATGTCCTACAAATGCTAGTCTAGAGATGCTCTAGACCACATTGGCGCTGGCGGGGAGATCACCCTACCTGTCTGAACCAAAGGAGGCTGGGCTTCTTGGACTTGGCTCTGAACACTCGAACAAAGAAGACATCCCGTGACTCTCTGAGATCATGGAACATTCTGTAGATACACTGTGAACGGATCTTCTGATTGATACTCCTGCAGATGCTAGTGCGGGATCACTGTCTGCCGTTTTCTGTAGATGCGCAACTTACGAGAATTTCAGCGGCTAACTATTTTGTACAGTTCAAGAAACATACAGCAGCCATATTCCACTGACTTCTAAATCCTGCAAAACTGGTCTGCATATCTTGAATAGAATGAAATGCGGTATATTAGCCACCTCTACATCTACATCTATACTCCGCAAGGCACCTGACGGTGTGAGGCGGAGGGTACTTTGAGTACCTCTATCGGTTCCAGTCTCGTATTGTTCGTGGAAAGGAATGCCTCTGTGTGGGCTCTAATCTCTCTGATTTTATCCTCATGGTCTCTTCGCGAGATATACGTAGGAGGGAGAAATATACTGCTTGACTCCTCGGTGAAGGTATGTTCTCGAAACTTTACCAAAAGCCCATACCGAGCAACTGAGCGTCTCTCCTGCAGAGTCTCCCACTGGAGTTTATCTATCATCTCCGCATCACTTTCGCGATTACTAAATGATCCTGTAACGAAGCGCGCTGCTCTCCATTGGATCTTCTCTATCTCTTCTATCAAACCTATCTGGTACGGATCCCACACTGGTGAGCAATATTCAAGTGTACTGTAACCTACTTCCTTTGTTTTCGGATTGCATTTCCTTGGGATTCTTCCAATGAATCTCAGTCTGGCATCTGCTTTACCGACGATCAACTTTATATGATCATTCCATTTTAAATCACTCGTAATGCGTACTCCCAGATAATTTATGGAATTAACTGCTTCCAGTTGCTGTCCTGCTATATTGTAGCTAAATGATAAAGGATCTTTCTTTCTATGTATTCGCAGCACATTACACTTGTCTACATTGAGATTCAATTGCCATTCCCTGCACCATGCGTCAATTCGTTGCTGATCCTCCTGTATTTCAGTACAATTTTCCATTGTTACAACCTCTCGATATACCACAGCATCATCCGCAAAAAGCCTCAGTTAACTTCCGATGTTATCCGCAAAGTCATTTATGTATATTGTGAATAGCAACGGTCCTACGACACTCCCCTTCGGCACACCTGAAATCACTCTTACTTCTGAAGACTTCTCTCCATTGAGAACGACATGCTGCATTCTGTTATCTAGGAACTCTTCAATCCAATCACACAATTGGTCTGATAGTCCGTATGCTCTTACTTTGTTCATTAAACGACTGTGGGGAACTGTATCAAACGCCTTACGGAAGTCAAGAAACACGGCATCTTCCTGGGAACCCGTCTGTGGGCCTCTGAGTCTCGTGGACTGGGTTTCACACGATCATCTTCCTCGCAACCCATGCTGATTCCTACAGAGTAGATTTCTAGTCTCCAGAAAAGTTATTATACTCGAACATAATAACGTGTTCCAAAATTCTACAACAGATCGACGTTAGAGATATAGGTCTATAGTTCTGCACATCTGTTCGACGTCCCTTCTTGAAAACGGGGATGACCTGTGCCCTTTTCCAATCCTTTGCAACGCTACGCTCTTCTAGAGACCTACGGTACACCGCTGCAAGAAGGGGGCAAGTTCCTTTGCATACTCTGTGTAAAATCGAACTGGTATCGCAACCGTTTGGAGTCTGCCGCGTCTGTGTCTATCGTCAGGGCGCCGCCCAGTGTCCTAATTACAGATCACATTACGGAACAGATATCAGCCTCCTCTGATCTCGTGGTCCCCAACCCAAGCATCAAGTGACGTCATTCTGTTGATCGGGGAATTCCAGACTCGCTTCCCGTCTCTGTCTCTCTCAAGAGACCACTCTCCGTTTGTCTGTGTGAACCGACATCTCCAAATATGCAGATGGAGGCTTCAGTCTCTCCTCAGAATACTGTGTTCCTGTTGGCTAATACTGGAGACAAAGTGAGAGCTGACGCAATTCTGATATAAAAATATACGCTACTGACCATTAAAATTTCTACACCAAGAAGAAATGCAGATGATAAGCGGGTATTCATTGGACAAATATATTATACTAGAACTGACATGTGATTACATTTTCATGCAATTTGAGTGCATAGATCCTGAGAAATCAGTATCCAGAAGAACTACCTCTGGCCGTAATAACGGCCTTGATTCGCCTGGGATGGCTTGTACATGCAGCATCAACACGATACGACAGTGCATCAAGAGTAGTGACTGGCGTATTGTGACGAGCCAGTTGCACGGCCACCATTGACCAGACTTTTTCAATTGGTCAGAGATCTGGAGAATGTTCTGGCCAGGGCAACAGTCGAACATTTTCTGTATCCAGAAAGGCCGGTACAGGACCTGCAACATGTGGTCGTGCATTATCCTGCTGAAATGTAGGGTTTCGCAGGGGTCGAATGAAGGGTAGAGCCACGGGTCGTAACACATCTGAAATGTAACGTCCACTGTTCAAAGTGCCGTCAATCCGAACAAGAGGTGACCGACACGTGTAACCAATGGCACTCCATATCATCACGCTGGGTGATACGCCAGTATGGCGATGACGAATACACGCTTCCAATGTGCGTTCACCGCGATGTCGCCAAACACGGATGGGACGAACATGGTGCTGTAAACAGAACTTGGAATCATCCGAAAAAATAACGTTTTGCCATTCGTGCACCCAAGTTCGTCGTTGAGTACACCATCGCAGGCGCTCTTGTTTGTGATGCAGCGTTAAGGGTAACCGCAGCCCTGGTCTCCGAGCTGATTGGCCATGCTGCTGCAAACGTAGTCGAACTGTTCGTGCAGATGGTTGTTGTCTTGCAAACGTCCCCATTTGTTGACTCAAGGATCGAGACGTAGCTGCACGATCCGTTACAGCCCTGCGGATAAGATGTCTGTCATCTCGACTGCTAGTGATACGATGCGGTTGGGATCCAGCACGGCGTTCCTTATTACACTCCTGAACCCACAGATTCTTTATTCTGCTAACAGTCATTGGATCTCGACCAACGCGAGCAGCAATGTCGCGATACGGTAAACTGCAATCGCGATAAGCTACAATACGACCTATATCAAAGTCGGAAACGTGATGGTACGTATTTCTCCTCCTTACACGAGGCATCGCAACAACGTTTCACCAGGCAACGTTGGTCAACTGCTGTTTGTGTATGAGAAATCGGTTGGAAACTTTCCTCATGTCAGTACGTTGTAGGTGTCGCCACCGGCGCCAACCTTGTGTGAATGCTCTGAAAAGCTAATCATTTGCATATCACAGCATCTTGTTCCTGTCGGTTAAATTTCGCGTCTGTAGCAGGTCATCTTCATGGTTCAGCAATTTTAATGGCCAGTAGTGTAGTATGAAATTGTCCATTTGTACTACCCTATCAAATTAACTGTTTAACAATTCACGGGAGTCAAATAGATTGCTTAAAACACTTACCTCCAATGTACGATGATCTTTCTGCGTAATAGAACATATTTTCAGAGTTTGAGTATCAGATGCAAACATTATGCAAATCAAGAAATGAAATTTCCGTCACAAATAGATCGTAGAGCTAAATATATCGGAGGTCCTGCATTCACCGATGTCTGAGAACACAAACACCGTCCTCCACCTCAACTTTTCCACTAAACATATCGGGTAAAAGTCGATCTCACTGATCACACAAACTCGCGATCGCGAAGAGCGCGCCATCCACCGACTTCTGGGAGCCGCTGCTAACGCCATCGGTTGCTGGCAGGGACATACCATCGTCTCGTGAATACCAGTTAGGAGAGACCCGCATACGTATCAGCTACGCTGCAACTGCACACAGTCCAGTAATGCGACGTGCCGAACGCTTAGAGGTCGGAGACAGGCTGTCACGAAGCAGCCAGGCGATCAGTTTACATGGGTAGAACAATTGTCCAGCGCAAACACCCCCCCCCCCCCATTTTGAGTCTTCTCAGGCAACATACAAGCTCGCTTCTGTCGCCGCTCACCCAACACACTGACCACTTTGCACTTTGCTAGCCCCCTCTGCCGCGGGCAAGAGCCGAGAGGCCGTTGTTGCTAACCGCCTATCATAGGCTGAGCTAATCCATTACTTCCTGTAGCTGACTCTCCGTGAACACTCCTGCTGCAGCCCACTGTGAGCCAAACATCAGCGGCTTGGATGTATACAGTAGCTCTTGGCCATTCCATCGCCACGGATACATCTAGTTTAAAAAATCCACTTTACCCAATCCGAGACAGTGATGTTGTTGAACATCGCCTCCAATTCCATCCATCTCCGGTAGCTGAGTTGTCAGCGCGACGGAATGTCAATCCTAAGGATCCGAGTTCGATACCCAGCTGGGTTGGAGATTTTCTCTGCTCAGAGAGTGGGTGTTGTGTGTGTCCTAATCATTATCATTTCATCCCCATCGACGCGCAAGTTGCCGAAGTGGTGTCAAATTAAAAGACTTGCACCCAGCGAACGGTGTACCCTACGGTAGGCCCTAGTCACACCACGTTATTATACGTCCAATTCCTCAGGCGAAATATAGATTTCTCCTTTTTGTACATTTTCGAAGACAGAAGAAATCAGAGCATACATGAGTTTCCGCGTTGCCGAAGGATCGTTACTCGTTGTGAACATCATATAACAGTATGTCATAGGCTATATTACCTCTAAGTATTCTCTAATCAGATAAAAATATACCTCTTCTTATCTTTTTCGTCCTGCATCACTGACCTAGAATATTAAATTCATTTTTGGCTCATGACGGAGTGCTAAAAGATACCTCTACCACAGGATGCCTCCTCACTTTCGAACTGTCTCTTAAAGTAACCAAATGCTTCGTCACATACGATGTCTCTTAAGGTAACAGCACAGAGGTGTTGTAAATATCAGATTTATACTGTGCATCAGTTCCTTAATTCAGTAATACTCCTGATTTTACCTGTTTCCCTGTTTAGGTGGGAGATTGAAATTTTGTTAAAAGATATCGCTAGAACAAAAAAGCGTCTTAATACCGCTCCCACTCCCCAGTCATACCCTATCCATCATTGCCACCCACCAGGCAACATTTCATTTATATCAAACTGATAAGCTAATTAAGTAAATTGATGATGAAAGTAACTTTCCATGGCGAGTAACTATTTTTTTTTTCAGTAGTCGGAGTGCACTCACTATGTGGCTGAAATGGGAATCCCTGCAGGGAGATTATGTTCTTTTCGAGGAACACTATTGAGAACCGACATCTGAAGCTGACTACAGAAGTATTCTACAGCCACTAGCATACATTTTACGTCTGGACCATGCTATTAAAAATATGATCACAATGAATATGTTACTGTCACACTGCATAAAAGACTTGGCTCTACAGGCACATAAGAGCCGTTGATAGTGTTACACTTTCTGGTAGAAATGGTGTCTGCGATTTGGAACCAAGTTCTCCGTCCAACCACATGCTCGCGTTGCATCCTATGGAGACGTCTTTTAAGGATTACAGCCACTGGTGAGTCATATTCGAAACGAATCACCTTTTTCGAAGCGAACTGCTAAGGACCACACACAGCAAAACAACAGTGTGCTTTATTAGACAGTCTCTTTTCATCTTATAAATGTTCCACCCTCCTTGGAGCTTTGTCCATGTGATCATTCCAATATATGTTACAACTGAACGGAAGTCAGAGTGCAGCACCTTCTGCATCTCGTCTAGAAACAGGGGGAGCTGAGTTAATGTGACAGGACCTTCTGCATCCTGTGGAGAAACATGATGAGCTGTGTTAATGCGACAGGACCGTGTTTTGACTCGGTGGAAAGGGAACATCCTACCACAGCTCTGCCAGCTGTGTAGAATGTGTACAGCCAGCGCCAAACGAAGCTTTCTCCTGAAACATGAGGTAGTAGAAAGGGCAGTACAAGCAGTTACAATGGTGTTTCTTATCGGGAAAATTTGGAAGACTCTAGACAGGAACAGATAGAAGGACGGAGATTTTGCTAGTACATCGTGGTGTGTCTCCAAACTACATAAAGGTACTGCAGTCCGAAGGGGATCTGCGTCTGTCTCAGGGCGAATTCATGTCTGTCACCAAAAGATTCTCTGCTCCTCGTTATTTTGTACCACCCAACAGAGAAGAACTAAGAACTATAAAAGCTCTGCAACGTCAACTGGTAGAGAACTAGGTCGTTGTAGCTAGGCTCAATACCGTTTCTTCCAGATCCACCAGAAACAAACGCAAAATAATTTTATTTAAAAAAGCGGATAAAGTGTCACTAGAAGCCTTCCTAAGAGACAATCTCCATTCCTTCCGAACTGACTATGCAAATGTAGACGAGATGTGGCTCAAATTCAAAGATATAGTAGCAACAGCAATTGAGAGATTCATACCTCATAAATCGGTAAGAGATGGAACTGATACCCCATGGTTCACAAAACAGGTCCGAACGCTGTTGCAGAGGCAACGGAAAAAGCATGTGAAGTTCAGAAGAACACGAAATCCCGAAGATTGGCTAAAATTTACAGACGCGCGAAATTTGGCACGGACTTCAATGCGAGATGCCTTTAATAGGTTCCACAACGAAACATTGTCTCGAAATTTGGTAGAAAATCCGAAGAAATTATGGTCGTATGTAAAGTACACAAGCGGCAAGACGCAGTCAATACCTTCGCTGCGCAGTGCCGATGGTACTGTTACCGACGACTGTGCCGCTAAAGCGGAGTTATTGAACGCAGTTTTCCGTAATTCCTTCGCCAGGGAGGACGAATGGAATATTCCAGAATTTGAAACACGATCAGCTGCTAGCATGAGTTTCTTAGAAGTAGATACCTTAGGGGTTGCGAAGCAACTCAAATCGCTTGATACCGCCAAGTCTTCAGGTCCAGATTGTATACCGATTAGGTTCCTTTCAGATTACGCTGATACAGTACCTCCCTACTTAGCAATCATACACAACCGCTCGCTCACCGATAGATCTGTACCTACAGATTGGAAAATTGCGCAGGTCGCACCAGTGTTTAAGAAGGGCAGTAGGAGTAATCCATCGAACTACAGATCTATATCATTGACGTCGGTTTGCAGTAGGGTTTTGAAGCATATACTGTATTCAAACATTATGAATCACCTCGAAGGGAAAGACCTATTGATACGTAATCACCACGGTTTCAGAAAACATCGTTCTTGTGCAACGCAGCTAGCCCTTTATTCGCACGAAGTAAAGGCCGCTGTCGACAGGGGATCTCAAGTTGATTCCGTATTTCTAGATTTCCGGAAAGCTTTTGACACCGTTCCTCACAAGCGACTTCTAATCAAGCTGCGGGCCTATGGGGTATCGTCTCAGTTGTGCCACTGGATTCGTGATTTCCTGTCAGGAAGGTCGCAGTTCGTAGTAATAGACGGCAAATCATCGAGTAAAACTGAACTGATATCAGGTGTTCCCCAGGGAAGCGTCCTGGGACCTCTGCTGTTCCTGATCTATATAAATGACCTGGGTGACAGTCTGAGCAGTTCTCTTAGGTTGTTCGCAGATGATGCTGTAATTTACCGTCTAGTAAGGTCATCCGAAGACCAGTAACGGTTGCAAAGCGATTTAGAAAAGATTGCTGTATGGTGTGGCAGGTGGCAGTTGACGCTAAATAACGAAAAGTGTGAGGTGATCCACATGAGTTCCAAAAGAAATCCGTTGGAATTCGATTACTCGATAAATAGTACAATCCTCAAGGCTGTCAATTCAACTAAGTACCTGGGTGTAAAAATTACGAACAACTTCATTTGGAAAGACCACATAGATAATATTGTGGGGAAGGCGAGCCAAAGGTTGCGTTTCATTGGCAGGACACTTAGAAGATGCAACAAGTCCACTAAAGAGAGAGCTTACACTACACTCGTTCGTCCTCTGTTAGAATATTGCTGCGCGGTGTGGGATCCTTATCAGGTGGGATTGACGGAGGACATCGAAAGGGTGCAAAAAAGGGCAGCTCGTTTTGTATTATCACGTAATAGGGGAGAAAGTGTGGCAGATATGATACGCGAGTTGGGATGGAAGTCATTAAAGCAAAGACGTTTTTCGTCACGGCGAGATCTATTTACGAAATTTCAGTCACCAACTTTCTCTTCCGAATGCGAAATTATTTTGCTGAGCCCAACCTACATAGGTAGGAATGATCATCAAAATAAAATAAGAGAAATCAGAGCTCGAACAGAAAGATTTAGGTGTTCGTTTTTCCCGCGCGCTGTTCGGGAGTGGAATGGTAGGGAGATAGTATGATTGTGCTTCGATGAACCCTCTGCCAAGCACTTAAATGTGAATTGCAGAGTAATGATGCAGATGTGAACTAGATAAGGTATCACCACATCCCCCCGTCTTCCAACATATGAAAACAAACACTGTCTGTGTTCTGGCATGGAACAATTTTTGTGCTTGTGGCATTAAATATCAATTTTTTATTGGTTTTAAAAGTTTAACATCTGGTGCTGCAGTGTAAAAGTGTGAATATATAAATAAACAATCACTTTTTAACACATTTTTATTAAATCGGTTTCTTAACTTTTTTCGATACGAATTTTGCGATTGATTTCAAACTAACTTCCCGCTAAGCTAGAGACTTGAATCTTTGAGCATAGCTCAGAACTAAGTGATACTGTAATATTATTCGCCGTGGAGTCGGTTATGTGGCGGAGGGTACTTTGTTTTTCGCTCTGTCTGTCTGTCGTCTGTCTGTTCGGTAAAAATTTTGAAATTGAGTTTAAACTAGCTTCCCGATAAGCTAGAGACTTGAGCGTTCAACTTAGCTCAGAACTGATTGACGCTGTAATATTAATCTGCTTTTGAATCTGGTTTGTGGCGAAGGGTACTTTGTTTTTCGATCTGTCTGTTGTCTGTTCGGTACAAATTTCGCAGTTGATTTTAAACTAACTTCCCGATAACGTACAGACTTGAAACTTTCAGTTTAGCTTAGAACTGGATTACCATGTAATATTACTCGTCTTCTCTTCTGGTGTGTGACGGAGGATAGGTAGTTAGTGTACCACTGCTATTTCCCTGTTTTCTTTTTCCAGTCGCGAAGGTTTCGCAATTAAGAACGATTGCCGCTAAGCTTCCCTGTGAGGTCAATTCTCTTTTTTAAATCGCGGTCTTTTCGCGAGATGTGCTTATGAGGAAGCAATATATTTATTGACTCAATTGAAGAGAAACTGAAATACACCTGGGTCACATGTCTCTATTGTAAACTCATTAAAATGTTTTAAGTCAGCTGAAAACATTCAAACACACAAGACTAAAAGGCAGAAAATAACTGCTTAAACAGTAAAACTTTTTAATATAAAACGGTTTTAAAACGGACTAATAAATATTAAATAATCTCTCCTAGCCCCGTCCAGATAGTTCTGAAAATGTGTGGTTGTAAATTTTTAATAGCTATGGCTCTACCTGTAAAACTGAAAACGTAAGGGGCACGTATGTAGCTGGTGGCGTAATTTTCTATACAAAATACCTTCCACGCAAATAAAGGGCTGACTATCAAAATGGTTTTGCATTTGTGGACGTCATCACAAATTGCCTATAAAACGGAAAGCAAACTGTCGCTAGAACGGTGCAAGATTCCTTTCCTCTTGATATATTATTAAGGAAACCATTGCGCTCATTTTTGCACCCACAATAAGGGCTTCAATACGTTCAGATTTTCCCGGACGGGCCTAATTTTGAGGGCGTCCAGAGGCGTGCTGGAGGGATTTTTATACAACTGCCCGTGGTAAACCTGGATCTTTCGTCGTGTCTTTCGAAATTCGGTCGACTGGAAATAGATTATCATAGTTAATGTTCATTAATAGAGGACCGAAATACAGATAGTTTCTTCGTTTTAGTCTGTTAAAAACGCAACGACAAGCACGTTTAGACGCTCCTCTACACGCATGCAGTATGTTCCAAAATGATCTTTACAACTTTGGCCACATATATTTCAGACATGGAAATAGAAAGGTGCGATTTACGGCACGATGTTCACACACACCTAAAGATGATTTTTTCCCCTTAATTTCCCATGTTAGTTGTTGACTGGCCACCCTCCAGCGGTTGTTACTATGTGTGGAATGGTTGGTACAGACTAGATCTGACATCCAAGCCATGCGGAACCCCATTATATTTTTTTCTGCGGGTGACACTTGAACTAACCTCGAGCTCGCATCAGAGCCGCAATAGCACACTTTAATGACATGCTAGACCGGACATGGTATTGGAATGTCACTTAGAAAGACGGCGCGCACATTTGAGGTGACCACTCCCTATTTTCTTAGCTCTATCACGAATTTTTTTCGAAAATAATTCACTAAATCTATTTGTCCAGGATTTACCAATTATGAAAAGATTTATCACGAATTATATGTTCACTTCACCAGTATCAGATTACTGTTACTGTCGCGCGGAGTGGCCGCGCGGTTTGAGGTGCCATGTCACGGACTGCGCGGCTCCTCCCACCGGAGGTTCGAGTCCTTCCTCGGGCATGGGTGTGTGAGTTGTTCTTAGCATACGTTATTTTAAGTTAGTTTAAGTATTTTGTAAGTCTAGGGACCGATGACCTCAGCAGTATGATCCCTTAGGCATTCACATACACCTTGTACTGTTACTGAAAGGATATTTTTCCAAATGACTAATGTTTGGAGCAGTGACAAAACACAATTTGTTGTAGAATTTATGAAAGCAGTGTTTGTGACTAGAGTGAATTATAATGAAACTTGAGTTGAATGTTTTCATAATGCTGTTGAAGAATACAGACTTGATGAAGAAAATTTGCAGCACTGATGAATACTGTACGTCTGCTCGCGCTCCTGTATCTTAGAAGGTACTAATAAAATATAAATTAATGTTCTTTTTTGTAACAAATTAATGTGCATTTACTACATTCAATTAACACATTTTTTGCGATATCAAAATTTATAATAAGTCTCGTATTCGGATCTAGAAAGTACGGTTAGATTAAAACACTGAACTCTGGCTACTAGAAGCTTACTGTATGTATGTACATCATGCCGCAAAACCGCGCTTTTCTACCTATCCCCATTTCTGAAATATATGTGATCAAAGTTGTAAAAACTATTTTAGAACACCCTGTATCTTCCATACTTCTTTGTTGAAACAATTAGAAGCTGCCGATTGTGAGTGATCGTATACACCGCGGGGCCGCTCCGCCCGCCAGACAAACGAATATTTTAAATGTCATTTGCCTTCTACTCATTGAGCTGTATAAAACTGATTTAATTTACGTTCATGTTCCGTACTGCAAATTAGTACTACGTCTGAATGTCTCTATAATGCGCTTTCACAAGTCCTTGTCATTCTCATGTGTTATTTGTATCTGCTGATCGGACGGAGGTGCGAGCCCGCTAGCGTTGTCGGCACTGAAACGCAGGCGGGAAAATATTCCCCCTCTCATGTTCCCCGCTCCCCGCGCAACGTCATGGCCGTCGACCAACGTATCGTCTACGGACTGTTTCTGACCGGGGAAAATAATCCGATTTGACTGAGACGTCCGGGGTTTTCGACGTTTTTGTCTAGGGAGGGCAATTTAAGCAATGGAAAGTTTAACCCAACGATACGTCAGGTTAATTAGCTACAAGCTAATGGCACTTTCAACAATGTAATCCACAACAATACATGAATCAGTTTTAAATTATGAAAAGAAAAATTTCTCCATTCAGTACATAGTTAAATGAACATGTGTATTGCTTATTTTAACTCTGGCATACCCCTGAAATAGTCTTCACATAGGACGACCTTCTGTCATTATAGAGTAGCACTGCTTTAGTTCAACTAATTACATTTTAGCAAGCTGGTTTCACTCAGACGAATGAATGGATAGTTCGGTCATCTAAAACACCAAAGAGTGATTTCAGTTAGAGGAATGAACACATGGGTTCACCCGACAGAAAAACTGCTGATTGCTTCAAAATGGCTCTGAGCACTATGGGCTTAACTTCTGAGGTCAGCAGTCCCCTAGAACTTGGAACTACTTAAACCTAACTAACCTAAGGACATCACACACATCCATGCTCAAGGCAGGATTCGAACCTGCGACCGAAGCGGTCACGCGGTTCCAGACTCAAGCGCCTAGAACCGCTCGTCCACCTCGGCCGGCTGCTGCTGATTGCTTTCAATCAATACGCAAAGCTACAACGGCGTCATTTGATTGTCACCACTGTCTGCATTCAATCAAAAAAGTAAATCAATAATCATCCGACCGCTAGGTAAAACTACAACTGACTGACACGACTGTTTTTATTCGGTTGCTTCCACAGACCATTTTCACTCAAAAGAATGAATGAATAATTCAACCGATACATGCAACTACAACTGCATGAGTCGATTGTTTTCCAACAACCGAATGAATCGATTGTTTTCATTCGACTGAACATCGCTATCTGGCCCTCTCTCTAATTAGCACTCACAGACGATTCTTATCCCCCGGTAGACCAGAATTTGTGATGCGACATCATTCACAGTGGGCGTCACGGTACTTGTATCTCTGACAAAAAATTGCTCAAATGGCTCTAAGCACTATGGGACTTAACATCTGAGGTCATCAATCTCCTTGACTTAGGACTACTTAAACCTAACTAACCTAAGGACATCACATATATCCATGCCCAGGCAGGATTCGAACCTGCAACCGTAGCAGCAGCGTGGTTCTGGACAGATGCGCCTAGAACCGCTCGGCCTCCACGGCCGGCGTATCTCTGACACTTGTGTGGTAAAATTACCAAATAAGCATCAATCAGTCGCAAAATCATGTTTTCTTTATTTACTTTTACAAATCGATTATGTTAATGAAGAAAACATGATTTTGCGACTGATTGCTGCTTATTTGGTAATTTTATGGTTTACGGTCGCTGAACAACTTGGTAACCATTTGGAGCCCATCATTCACTTGTGTGGTATTTTTCCGACTGTAATTATTATCAGCGTCATGAGATCTGTAGAATGTGTTTCTAAATCTTAATGTCTATACAAAGACGAGACTAGAAGAGAACAGAAGCTTTCGAAACATGGTCTTAGTGGCTCTGAGCACTATGGGACTCAACTGCTGAGGTCATTAGTCCCCTAGAACTTAGAAACAGTTAAACCTAACTAACCTAAGGACATCACAAACATCCATGCCCGAGGCAGGATTCGAACCTGCGACCGTAGCGGTCTTGCGGTTCCAGACTGCAGCGCCTTTAACCGCACAGCATGGTCTTAGTGATGGCTGCCTATGTTAGATGGGTAGATCGGGTAATGAAGTAGTTCTGAGTCGAGCTACTGAGAAAAGAAGTTTATGGCAACTGAAGGAAGGAATCGGTTGATAGGAAACATCCTGAAGCATCAAGGAAAAATCTGGTGATAAAGTGTGAAGAGTGAAAATTGTAGAGGGAGACCAAAGCTTGAGTCTAATAAGCGGGTTCAAGTGGATGTGAGTTGCAGTAGATACACGGGGTCGAAGAGGCGTGCACAGGCTAACGTAGAGAGCGGCATCTAACAGGTCTACGGATTGAAGACCACAAAAGCAAATGTATTTTAAATTCACTACGTGCTCAAAACTATCCGGACACCTGGTGGAAAATGACTTACAAGTTCGTGGCACCCTCCATCGGTAATGCTGTAATTCAGTATTGGCCCACACTTAGCCTTGATGACAGCTTCCACTCTCGCAGGCACTCGTTCAATCAAGTTCTGGAAGGTTTCTTGGGGAATGGAGGCCCATTCTTCACGGAGTGGTGCGCTGACGAGAGGTATCGATGTCGGTCGGTGAGGCCTGGCACGAAGGAGGCATTCCAAAACATGCCAATGGTGTTCTATAGTATTCAGGCCAGGACTCTGTGCAGGTCAGTCTATTATGGGGATGTTATTGTCATGTAACCACTCCGTCACATGCAATGCATTATGAGCAGGTGCTCGATTGCGTTGAAAGATGCAGTCGCCATCACCAAATTGCTCTTCAACTGTGGGTAGCAAGAAGGTGCTTAAAAGATCAATGTAGGTCTTTACTGTGATAGTACCACGCAAAACAGCAAGGTGTGCAAGCCCCCTGCATGAAAAACACAACCACACCACAACACCACCGCCTCCGAATTTTACTGTTGGCACTACACGCGCTGGCAGATGATATTCATTGGGCATTCGCCATACCCACACCCTGCCATCGGATCGCCACACTGTGTACCGTGATTCGTCACTTCACACAGCGTTTTTCCACTGTTCAATCGTCCAATGTTAACGCACCTTACACCAGGCGAAGCGTAGTTTGGCATTTACTGGCGTGACGTGTGGCTTATGAGCAGCCACTCGACCATGAAGTTCAAGTTTTCTCACCTCTCGCCTAATTGTCATAGTACTTGTAGTGGATCCTGATGCAGTTTGGAATTCCTGTGTGATGGTCTGGATAGACGTCTACCTATTACACATTATGACCCTCTTCAACTGTCGGCGGTCTGTCAGTCAACAGACGAGGTCGGCCTGTACGCTTTTGTGCTGTACGTGTCCCTTCACGTTTCCACTTCACTATCATATCGGGAACAGTGGACCTAGGGATGTTTAGGAGTGTGGAAATGTCGCGGACAGACGTATGACACAAGTGACACCCTATCACCTGACCACGTTCGAAGTTCGTGAGCTCCGCAGAGCGCTCCATTCTTCTGTCTCACGATGTCTAATGACAACGTAGGCCACTGATATGGAGTACCTGGCAGTAGGTGGCAGCACAGTGCACCTAATACGAAAAACGTATGTTTTTGGGGGTGTCCGGATACTTTTGATCACATAGCGTATGGTATTATTTCTCATTTCATTTACCTTTGGTATTAATTATTTGGTGAAAACGTTGCATATTTGCAACTAACATGTTTACAGCAACGATATTTGATTTGGCACACAGATACGAGTTTAATTACTTCTGGTGAATTTTATGGGACTGCTGTCTGCACCTGCTCGCCGGTGCCACTGTTGGAACTGCTGCTACTGAGATGATGTGGCTGTTGCTGTCTGCCTGCACCTGTTCAACATTGCTGGGTTTCACTGTTGGAACTGCTCAACCACTAGTGAGATGTCACTTGTTGCTGCCTGCACCTGCTCGCCATTGCTGGGTGCCACTGTTGGAACTGCTCAACCACTAGTGACATGTCACTTGTTGCTGCCTGCACCTGCTCGCCATTGCTGGGTGCCACTGTTGGAACTGCTCAACCACTAGAGACATGTCACTTGTTGCTGCCTGCACCTGCTCGCCATTGCTGGGTGCCACTGTTGGAACTGCTCAACCACTAGTGAGATGTCACTTGTTGCTGCCTGCACCTGCTCGCCATTGCTGGGTGCCACTGTTGGAACTGCAACTATTGATGTGATGTCACTCATTCCTGCCCGCACCTGCTCGCCATTGCTGGGTGCCACTGTTGGAGTAGTTCAAATACTGCTGATGAAATATTATGGGACTGCTATTTGCACGTGTTAACCATTGCTGGGTGCTACTGTTGGATCTGTCAACTACTCTGAGGAGTGCTACTTGTTTATTGAACTATTGAAAAGATTTTATGTGAATATTTGTGTAAACTCATTTACTGTGTATTTACTGTTTATGAAATATTATGAGACTCTCATCTGCACCTATTCGTCATTGCTGGTGCCATTGATTGAACTGTTTAACTACTCTGAGAAGTGATACTTGCGTAAACAATTTTGTAAAATCACATGTATGCAAGCATTTGTATTCCTTACTGTATTTTTATATATTAGGTTACTGAAGGGTCAATGCAAAGCCAAAATTTATTTAGTTATGTTATATTTACTTATTAATGTCATCTTATATTTTTGTCTGTGTTTTTTGACGAATTTGGTGGTATTTTCACCACCAGTGCTGGCAAAAATACCACCAAATTCTAGCCCGTGGAGGAGGGGCATATGAAAGGTGGCTACACTGAGTCACAGCGCCAGAGATTGCGCCAAAGATTATTATTCTGCCGCCTCCACTGGGCGGTAGTAGTTCAGAGGATGTCAAGGGCAGTTGTTCTGTTGGGCGAGAGAGTAGACGCTGTTCGGTTGGTTTAATGTATAGATGGAGGAAGTTGCAATTGTCAGAATATATTTGAGAAGGGAGATGGGCTTTTGATTTATGATGCAGGTGTAATGGAATATTTTCGCCAATATATAATGAGGTAAAAAGGTATTACAGTTTTCTTTAATGACAATCCCTCTTGGTCACAGGTACAGTCAACAAAGCATCTAGCTCGTGTTTATTTATTAGGCTTGTAATTCTGGTTTCTATGCGCAATTATAGTATTTCTGGTTTTTCAATTAGTTCATTGTAAATGGTGTTTAAAATATTTTGTCGTATTGAGAAAGAAGCAAGCCAGATACATGTACGTTGAGTCACACTACCACACACAGAACAGTTACACTTGTGCTTTGTTGTTTCGTAGCTTTTATAGTTGCAGTGGACTTAATTAATCAATTGTGTTAATGGAAATTCCTTGTCATTGTTTATTTTTATTTTATGCAGTCAGATTGCATGCTAATACTAGTCAGGGTGAATCAGTTACGAGACTTCGTAACTGGTCACACAGCTACTAAAATTATTGCATTTTAGCCCTCTTCTTTTTAATTAAGCCCCCATGCAACGTGTTGGCCAGTGTCTCTAGTATGGCTGTCGATAGCGTCACATCGTTCTTTTCAGTTCTGAGCATGAGTGAGCATGTAAATATGCCTGGAACAGTAGTGTCTCAGGCCAAGAATGTGTACTTTGTAAGAGGTTTCGCCTGATGTCATGCAACCCACATAACATAACTGTCATGCGTTTCCTTCATGACAATTCTCTTCCGCAGTTTGCAGGGAAAAAGAAGGCGCTCCTGCGGCATTTTCGATGGGAAGTGTTTGATCACATCAATTGACTCCCTCTGAGTTTTATCTCTGCTCAGATGAACCGCTGGTTATGAAGATAACGTTTTGACACAGACAACGAGCAGCATTGGCGGGAAGCCTATTCACTGCTTTCTACGACGAGGGTTTTGGAAAGTTGGTACGACGTTATAACAAATGTGTAAATCGGAGAGGCGACTATGTACAGAAGTAGCTGGAAGGTATAGCTAACCGTTGTAAAAAAAAACATTTCTGAGTTTCACAGTGGTTTCCATTCCGCGACCGATTGGAACTTACTTTCGGAATAGCGCTCGTATTAGTCTATAATTTTTTAAATGCTTTCACTTTACACCAATATTTTCATCACCGTAATTTTGTTGCTGCAACACTTTGTGGTGGACGAGAAACGAAAGTAAATTTTTTATTTGGCTACTAGATGAACTATGGTAATGTTGCCATTTTCTTTTATACACGGAGCACCTGAGAATCGGAGCAACAACATCTGAGCGTTCGCTTCCGCATCAGCAGCAGACCGGTTAAATCGCGCCGCGTTATGAAAACGTACGGCATGCAAGTGTTAATCAGTGGCGACTTGGTTTATCGCGAATTGCGCTGTAGGTGGCATATGGTTATATCTGTTTAAATTATAACTGTAAATGACGCTTTCGGAAATTTAAAACCGCCAGAGAAGGGAGCAGTCGGCAACTGCTGGCGGCACGTGGGCGGATGGCCAGTGCGCCACTGCGTGTGTACGTGCGTGCGTGGGCAGGGAAGGGGGGGGGGGCGGGTGGCGGGGCGTAATCCGAACGCGCGAGCGCTAATGCAAAGCGTACCGTTACAAATGCAATTTAAAAATCTGTGTCCACTAAGTGTAACGGCTCCATCCGCGCGGCAGCGGGGGGACAAAGGGAGTCCGCCCGTCCCAGCGAGCCGCGCCACAAGCGGCGCGCGCCCGAATCACAAAACAGGAAAAAATAAAGAGCGCCCGGAGAATGCAGATATCGAGTGGCCATTAACTTAATAAGCTTTTCATATGCGCGATAGCAAATGGGATTTGTAGCGCGGAAACGCGGAGTTCCATCGTTTTGATTTCTGCGCGCTCGTAACGCATGCGTCCGCTGGAAGGAGGGAGAGGGAGAGAGAGAGAGAGAGAGAGAGAGAGGAGAGGTCTCCGAGGGACCGGAAGCAGCGAGAGAGAAAGTGGGGATAGCGGGGGCGGGGAGCACCTGCCGCTGCTACTGCGGAAGGCTTAAGGTGCGCCGGAATGCAAATCCGAAAGAAGACGCGCGGCAGTCATTGTTAGCGCGCATAATGCGGCACATAAATTACATTGTCAGCCGGCGCCGGGGGACAAAGGCTGGCTCGACGGTCGCGGAGCGCAGCGCATGAGAAACAATGTCGGCTTGTTGCTGGCTGCGAGACTCGCGCTGCGCGGACCCTGCGGCCGTTCCTGGCTGTGAGTACGCTGTTGCTGGCGCTCTGCACCATGAATAGCGCTCGCGACCGTAGAAGTGGTTAGGGCTTTAACGCTGCTGCAGCCAAAGGGAAAGCGTCGTCTCGTAGTCTAAAATAAGTCACCGCTACATACACTGCCCGACAAGAGAAGTAAAGACATGTTCGGATGTCAATGTAACTTGTGTACACGGTTCGTGTGTATGTAAATGTGCAGAGATGCAGTTCTCTGTGATAAGTAGAACGGACACCAGAGAGCATTAATGATACCAGTCTTTAGTATTCTTAATCTAAAGGGTGTTACAAAAAGGTACGACCAATCTTTCAGGAAACATTCCTCACACAGAAAGAAAGAAAATACGTTATGTGGACATGTGTCCGGAAACGCTTACTTTCCATGTTAGAGCCCATTTTATTACTTCTCTTCAAATCACATTAATCATGGAATGGAAACACACAGCAACAGAACGTACTAGCGTGACTTCAAACACTTTGTTACAGGAAATGTTCAAAATGTCCTCCGTTAGCGAGGATACATGCATCTACCCTCCGTCGCATTGTATCACAGCCGTCCCATAATACGAGCACGAAGAGTCTCTACATTTGGTACCGGGGTTGCGTAGACAAGAGCTTTCAAACGCCCCCATAAATGAAAGTCAAGAGGGTTGAGGTCAGGAGAGCGTGGAGGCCATGGAATTGGTCCGCCTCTACCAATCCATCGGTCACCGAATCTGTTGTTGAGAAGCGTACGAACACTTCGACTGAAATGTGCAGCCAGCCGGTGTGGCCGTGCGGTTAAAGGCGCTATAGTCTGGAACCGCGTGACCGCTACGGTCGCAGGTTCGAATCCTGCCTCGGGCATGGATGTGTGTGATGTCCTTAGGTTAGTTAGGTTTATTTAGTTCTAAGTTCTAGGCGCCTGATGACCTCAGAAGTTGAGTCGCATAGTGCTCAGAGCCATTTTTTTGAAATGTGCAGGAGCTCAATCGTGCATGAACCACATGTTGTGTCGTACTTGTAAAGGCACATGTTCTAGCAGCACAGGTAGAGTATCCCGTATGAAATCATGATAACGTGCTCCACTGAGCGTAGGTGGAAGAACACGGGGCCCAATCAAGACATCACCAACAATGGCTGCCCCAACGTTCACAGAAAATCTATGTTGATGACGTGATTGCACAATTGCGTGCGGATTCTCGTCAGCCCACAAATGTTGATTGTGAAAAGTTACAATTTGATCACGTTGGAATGAAGCCTCATCCGTAAAGAGAACATTTGCACCGAAATGAGGATTGACACATTGTTGGATGAACCATTCGCAGAAGTGTACCCGTGGAGGCCAATCAGCTGCTGATAGTGCCTGCACACGCTGTACATGGTACGGAAACAACTGGTTCTCCCGTAGCACTCTCCATACAGTGACGTGGGCAACGTTACCTTGTACAGCAGCAACTTCTCTGACGCTGACATTAGGGTTATCGTCAACTGCACGAAGAATTGCCTCGTCCATTGCAGATGTCCTCGTCGTTCTTGGCCTTCCCCAGTCGCGAGTCATAGGCTGGAATGTTCCGTGCTCCCTAAGACGCCGATCAATTGCTTCGTACGTCTTCCTGTCGGGACACCTTCGTTCTGGAAATCTGTCTCGATACAAACGTACCGCGCCACGGCTATTGCCCCGTGCTAATCCATACATCAAATGGGCATCTGCCAACTCCGCATTTGTAAACATTGCACTGACTGCAAAACCACGTTCGTGATGAAGACTAACCTGTTGATGCTACGTACTGATGTGCTTGATGCTAGTACTGTAGAGCAATGAGTCGCATGTCAACACAAGCACCGATGTCAACATTACCTTCCTTCAATTGGGCCAACTGGCGATGAATCGAGGAAGTACAGTACATACTAACGAAACTTAAATGAGCTCTAACATGGAAATTAAGCGTTTCCGGACACATGTCCACATAACATCTTTTCTTTATTTGTGTGCGAGGAATGTTTCCTGAAAGTTTGGCCGTACCTTTTTGTAACACCCTGTGTATGACTGCTTTCGGGACAGCTGCCCCTCTTCAGACGGAGTACCAAACAAGCGGCTCGTAGTGAAATTGCTTGCTTATGGAACGTCATCTCAGTTATGTACCTAGACTTGAGATTTCCTGTCAGAGAGGTCACAGTTCGTAGTAATTTACGGAAAATCATCGAGTAAAACAGAAGTGATTTCTGGCGTTCCCCAAGGGAGTGTTACAGGCCCTTTGCTGTTCCTTATCTACATAAACGATTTGGGAGACAATCTGAGCAACCGTCTTCGGTTGTTTGCATATGACGCTGTCGTATATCGACTAATAAAGTCATCAGAAGATCAAAACAAACTGCAAAACGATTTTTAGAAAAATATGTGAATGGTGCGTTTATTGGCAATTCAACCTAAATAACGAAAAGTGTGAGGTCATCCACATGAGTGCTAAAAGGAACTAGTTAAACTTCGGTTACACGATAAATCACTCTAATCTAAAAGCCGTAAATTCACTAAATACCTAGGTATTACAATTACGAACAACTTAAATTGGAAGGAATACACAGAAAATGTTGTGGGGAGGGTTAACCAAAGACTGCGTTTTATTGGCAGGACACTTAGAAAATGTAACAGACCTACTAAGGAGACTGCCTACATTACGCATGTCCGTCCTCTTTTAGAATACTGCTAAGCGGTGTGGGATCCTTACAAGATAGGACTGACCGAATACATCGAAAAAGTTCAAAGAAAGGCAACACGTTTTGTATTATCGCATAATATGGGAGAGAGGGTCACAGAAATGACACAGGAATGGCTCTGAGCACTATGGGACTTAACATCTATGGTCATCAGTCCCCTAGAACTTAGAACTACTTAAACCTAACTAACCTAAGGACAGCACACAACACCCAGCCATCACGAGGCATAGAAAATCCCTGACCCCGCCGGGAATCGAACCCGGGAACCCGGGCGCGGGAAGCGAGAACGCTACCGCACGACCACGAGATGCGGGCAATGACACAGGACTGGAAATCATTAAAAGAAAGGCGTTTTTCGTTGGACGGAATCTTCTCACGAAATTTCAATCACCAACTTTCTCCTCCGAATGCGAAAATATTTTGTTGACACCGACCTACATAGGGAGGAACGATCACCACGATAAAATAAGGGAAATCAGAGCTCGTACGGAAAGATATAGGTGTTCATTCTTTCCGCACGCTATACGAGATTGGAATAATAGAGTATTGTGAAGGTGGTTCGATGAACCCTCTGCCAGGCAGTTAAATGTGATTAGCACAGTATCCATGTAGATGTAGATGTAGAGAGTACTCGTAATTTGTCGAATGTGGTTCTGAGAGTTCACTGTCATTACTGCACTATATTTTATGCCTGAAAACGAGGCTGCGACTTTAATCACATGCCTCTCTCTGTACGAGATTCACAGTACCTGTGCGAGTATAGGATGCAGACAAAACGGTGACATTTGGAAGATTAGGTCGATCTGGCGAGCGTGCTCGGAAAGCCGAGGCAGTTAAGGTGAGTAAAGTGGAAACTCCGGGTTCAGTTGCAGTCAAGCACAAATTTTCGTTGTCACCGGTACATTGTGCAGCTGGAGTTTCACTAATACGACTACGATTATTGTATTTCATTCAGGTGACTTGAGACGAGGCTGTGTTGCTGGCGTCGCCTTTCAAATTCCTGGCGCCACTAGCTCGATCTGTCGTGTGATGTCGCTCTGGTTTGAGGCCACGAGTACTTTTGCTCGAGGTTGCTGATGGGGCGAGGGGCGTGTTGTGGCGTGGCGGGTTGGGGAGTGGCCACGGAGCGAGGAGACGGTGTGAGAGCTCCACCCGGCGACTAAGGCGACCACTTGGGCAAGCGTCTTGGGCACGGAGTCCGACGAGTGGTTGCTGGTCGTATTTGTGGGCCGATTTGAATCCGTGGCTGACTTTCAATGCCATCTTCATGCTTAGCCTGGCCAGACAGCTTCGGGACGTGCCACACCGATGAGAGAGTTGAAGCCAGTTTCCCTGGGCTGAATTATGGGCCCCCTTTGCAAACGGCAAGGATCAGCTTCGATTCATGAACTTCAGTTAAGCTTTGGATTTTGAGGTTTGACTGTTATTATAGAAGGCCTGTCTGTTTTCTGTTTGCTGATTTCATTTAACTGTAGCTGTCGTTAAAAAAAGCCAGCCAGTTTTCTATTTTTTTTTTAATTTCATTTGACTGAAGCTATTGTCATTGGAGGCCTGCCTGTTCTCTATTTGGTAATCTTACTTAACTGAAGCTGTTATCACTGAATGCGTGCCTGTTTTCTGTTTGGTAATTTTACTTAGCTGAAGCTGTTATTAAAGAAGACCTACCTGTTTTCTATTTTAAAATTTTAAACATGGCTGAATCAGCTACTGTTAAAAATCTTCACGGTAAATTATAACAGCCAAACAGTTATAGGATAAAGATTTATTGAAATCCTTGACCACGGTTTCGGTATATCTAGATGTATCTTCATCTGAAGCAAAAATACACCTGGACAGGAAGAAACCTTCATTAGCAAAAAACTTAGCAACATAACTGAGATAGAAGAAAAAAAAACGCTAATAGCTTTAAGTAATCATGAAGATTATCAAAGTATTACAAGCACAAAAACTTCTAGTCACTTACTAAACTCACATCATACAGTGGAGATGCACAAAACAATCGTGCCGAAGGCGGCACCAATAGATAAAATTAAAATACCACCTCCATCTGTACAGCATGATTATGAAGAGATAGTCAATGCGAACGCAGCATACTATCAGTACTTAGCCTGTGAACTAGCGTGAAGAGGGTGTGGAAGCACTGGGGCAGACAGTTTCACCGAGGGAGGGCACTTGTGGCATGGCCGGCCGGCGTGGCCGTGCGGTTCTAGGCGCTGCAGTCTGGAGCCGAGCGACCGGGCATGGATGTGTGTGATGTCCTTAGGTTAGTTAGGTTTAATTAGTTCTAAGTTCTAGGCGACTGATGACCTCAGACGTTAAGTCGCATAGTGCTCAGAGCCATTTGAACCATTTGAACTTGTGATATGCGCGAGACACTCGCGCACATTAAGACGCATTGACACTAGGACACAGGCGAATTAGTGTTCATATTTTCTAATGCATGCAGGTGTTTTAAATGGTTCTGATATGTTTTATTTATTAAGGCAGAGGGCTTCAATTAGAGCAACCTTTAAAATGTTGATGCGCATGATGTATCCGCCGGCCGCGGTGGTCTAGCGGTTCTAGGCGCCCAGTCCGGAACCGCGCGACTGCTACGGTCGCAGGTTCGAATCCTGCCTCGGGCATGGATGTGTGTGATGTCCTTAGGTTAGTTAGGTTTAAGTAGTTCTAAGTTCTAGGGGACTGATGACCACAGCTGTTAAGTCCCATAGTGCTCAGAGCCATTTGACTATGTATCCGAGGTTTTAATGTGCGCGTGTGTCTCGCGCATACCACAAGTGCACCATCTCGGTGAAACTGTCTGCCCAAGGGCTTCTACATCACGCTAGTTCATAGGCTAAGTACTGACGGTATGCTGCGTTCGCATTGACTATCTCTTCATAATCATGCTGTACAGATGGAGGTGATATTTTAATTTTAACTATTGGTGCCGCTTTTGGCACGATTGTTTTATGCATCTCCACTGTAGGATGTGATTTTAGTAAGTGACCAAAAGTTTTTGTGCTTGTAATATTTTGGTAATTTTTATGGCTACTTAAAGCTATAATCTTTTTTTACCCTCACTTATGTTGCTAAGCTTTTTGCTAGTGAAGGTGTCTTGCTGTCCAGGTGTATTTTTGCTTCTGATGAAGGTATATTTAGAAATACGGAAACCGTGGTCAAGGATTGCAAAAAATCTTTATCCTACGACTATTTGGCTGTTGAAACTTCCTGGCAGATTAAAACTGTGTGCCCGACCGAGACTCGAACTCGGGACCTTTCCCTTTCGCGTGCAAGTGCTCTACCAACTGAGCTACCGAAGCACGACTCACGCCCGGTACTCACAGCTTTACTACTGCCAGTACCTCGTCTCCTACCTTCCAAACTTGCCCGCGAAAGGCAAAGGTCCCGAGATCGAGTCTCGGTCGGGCACACAGTTTTAATCTGCCAGGAAGTTTCATATCAGCGCACACTCCGCTGCAGAATGAAAATCTCGTTCTGGAAACATCCCCCAGGCTGTGGCTAAGCCATGTCTCCGCAATATCCTTTCTTTCAGGAGTGCTAGTTCTGCAAGGTTCGCAGGAGAGCTTCTGTAAAGTTTGGAAGGTAGGAGACGAGGTACTGGCAGAAGTAAAGCTGTGAGTACCGGGCATGAGTCGTGCTTCGGTAGCTCAGTTGGTAGAGCACTTGCCCGCGAAAGGCAAAGGTCCCGAGTTCGAGTCTCGGTCGGGCACAGAGTTTTAATCTGCCAGGAAGTTTCATATCAGCGCACACTCCGCTGCAGAGTGAAAATCTCATTCTGGAAACATCCCCCAGGCTGTGGCTAAGCCATGTCTCCGCAATATCCTTTCTTTCAGGAGTGCTAGTTCTGCAAGGTTTGCAGGAGAGATTCTGTAAAGTTTGGAAGGTAGGAGACGATGTACTGGCAGAAGTAAAGCTGTGAGTACCGGGCGTGAGTCGTGCTTCGGTAGCTCAGTTGGTAGAGCATTTGCCCGCGAAAGGCAAAGGTCCCGAGTTCGAGTATCGGTCGGGCACACAGTTTTAATCTGCCAGTAAGTTTCATATCAGCGCTCACTCCGCTGCAGAGTGTAAATCTCATTCTATTTGGCTGTTATCATTAACCGTGAATGTTTTCTATTTGGTAATTTTGCTTACCTGAAGCTGCAGTTATTGAAGTCCTGCCTGTTGGTATTCGGTAATTTCACCAAACTGAAGCTGTTATCATTGGAGGCCTGCCTGTTCTCTATTTGGTAATCTTACTTCTCTGAAGCTGTTATCATTGAATGTCTGCCTGTTTTCTATTTGATAATTTTGCTTAACTGAAGTTGTTACTGAAAGCCCGCCTGTCTGTTTCAAAGGTGTTTAAGTCAATAAGGAAGTAATAGGAAATGACGCATGATGGTACATGCTCCCTAACCTTGGCCTTACATCCCTATAATTGTAGGTTTCATGACTATCGCAGCAATGCATGTGTGCATGTCTGCAGCACATTGGAGAGTAGATCGAAACAACACGAGCATTGCAATATGGCACTAGGAAAATAACACAGTATAATAACCCCATCGAGTAAAATACCTCTTCGAAAGAGCACGCTGATCGCTTTAGAGCGCTGTAGATATATCGCTGGTAGCAGATGGCCATTTAAAAACACAACAGCACGGCGCGGCTTCCTCGTGACAGTTACCAATGCAGGGTTTTCCAGGGAGCAGAAAATTTCCGCCGTGTAGTACTTAATGTGCCTATCACAATCCGTCCACCCGTCGACAGAGACAAAATAGCAAACGTGTTTACCAACAGAGCGCAATGCGTATTGCCTCAGCATTTTGCATCACGCGTGACAGGCCAACTGATTCTGGACGAGTCTAATGCATTGTACACTACGTGCTAGTCAATCCTTCCTCATCGTCCATTGTATGTAAAGCTATCAGCAAACGTAGGTGTTTCCTTCGCTTTCCTGTCACTAAATCCATCAATACCATGCTGAATAGTAGCACTTTGGTTAAAGTAGCAACACTCTGCACACTTTTCGTAGACAGCACGTGTGGACTTACTGTGCTAGTGATTTCATTTTCTGGGAAAACACAAATGCACAAGATATTTAGGTTTTGAGGCCCTGTTGATGCAAGAAGCTCTGTCCGATTCGCGCCGAGCG
Organism: Schistocerca nitens; assembly: GCF_023898315.1. Taxonomy (NCBI): domain Eukaryota; kingdom Metazoa; phylum Arthropoda; class Insecta; order Orthoptera; family Acrididae; genus Schistocerca; species Schistocerca nitens. The sequence continues at coordinate 990,840,708 of NC_064614.1, read as the reverse complement.
AATTATCTGCTACTAGGAAAATCTAACTGTAGTGGTAAAGGCGCTCTACGTCGGTCTGACATGCCATCTGGTTCAGGACGAGTCGAACGTGTTGTCCGCTGCGCTCTGGTGAAGCAGTTGCTGCAAGTCTAGTACAGTTCGTGTGAAAAATAGTTGCGAATTGTGCTAAAAAAACTATAAGTTCGTTTCAATGCCGAGGAAGATAAGCTATTAAGTGACGCAATATGAAAAACATACTGATGACTGTTTCTATGGCTTCCCATAAATAATCCTGGTCTCAAATGTTACCAAGCAGTAAACACAGGCGTTTCCTTTTCTTTTCTCCCATGCGATCCATCAATACTGTACAGTATAGTAGCACTTTTGGCTGAAGTAACAACACTTGGTTTGAACACTCGTACCAGACAGCCTGTGTGGACGAAATACACTCCTGGAAATGGAAAAAAGAACACATTGACACCGGTGTGTCAGACCCACCATACTTGCTCCGGACACTGCGAGAGGGCTGTACAAGCAATGATCACACGCACGGCACAGCGGACACACCAGGAACCGCGGTGTTGGCCGTCGAATGGCGCTAGCTGCGCAGCATTTGTGCACCGCCGCCGTCAGTGTCAGCCAGTTTGCCGTGGCATACGGAGCTCCATCGCAGTCTTTACTGGTAGCATGCCGCGACAGCGTGGACGTGAACCGTATGTGCAGTTGACGGACTTTGAGCGAGGGCGTATAGTGGGCATGCGGGAGGCCGGGTGGACGTACCCCCGAATTGCTCAACACGTGGGGCGGGAGGTCTCCACAGTACATCGATGTTGTCGCCAGTGGTCGGCGGAAGGTGCACGTGCCCGTCGACCTGGGACCGGACCGCAGCGACGCACGGATGCACGCCAAGACCGTAGGATCCTACGCAGTGCCGTAGGGGACCGCACCGCCACTTCCCAGCAAATTAGGGACACTGTTGCTCCTGGGGTATGGGCGAGGACCATTCGCAACCGTCTCCATGAAACTGGGCTACGGTCCCGCACACCGTTAGGCCGTCTTCCGCTCACGCCCCAACATCGTGCAGCCCGCCTCCAGTGGTGTCGCGACAGGCGTGAATGGAGGGACGAATGGAGACGTGTCGTCTTCAGCGATGAGAGTCGCTTCTGCCTTGGTGCCAATGATGGTCGTATGCGTGTTTGGCGCCGTGCAGGTGAGCGCCACAATCAGGACTGCATACGACCGAGGCACACAGGGCCAACACCCGGCATCATGGTGTGGGGAGCGATCTCCTACACTGGCCGTACACCACTGGTGATCGTCGAGGGGACACTGAATAGTGCACGGTACATCCAAACCGTCATCGAAGCCATCGTTCTACCATTCCTAGACCGGCAAGGGAACTTGCTGTTCCAACAGGACAATGCACATCCGCATGTATCCCGTGCCACCCAACGTGCTCTAGAAGGTGTAAGTCAAATACCCTGGCCAGCAAGATCTCCGGATCTGTCCCCCATTGAGCATGTTTGGGACTGGATGAAGCGTCGTCTCACGCGGTCTGCACGTCCAGCACGAACGCTGGTCCAACTGAGGCGCCATGTGGAAATGGCATGGCAAGCCGTTCCACAGGACTACATCCAGCATCTCTACGATCGTCTCCATGGGAGAATAGCAGCCTGCATTGCTGCGAAAGGTGAATATACACTGTACTAGTGCCGACATTGTGCATGCTCTGTTGCCTGTGTCTATGTGCCTGTGGTTATGTCAGTGTGATCATGTGATGTATCTGACCCCAGGAATGTGTCAATAAAGTTTCCCCTTTCTGGAACAATGAATTCACGGTGTTCTTATTTCAATTTCCAGGAGTGTAGTTAACGCGCTTGCGATTTCATTTTCTGGAAAAACACAAATGTGTGACGTATGAGGGGTGTTTAATAAATGATGCAGCACATTTCGGTTGGAAAATTGGATTTCGTGGTAAGGTCTTATGGGACCAAACTGCTGAGGTCATCGGTCCCTAATCTTACGCACTACTTAATCTAACTTACACTAAGGACAACACAAGCACCCATTGCCCGAGGGAGGACTCAAACCTTCTTCTTCCTTCTCGTAGTCAAAACAAATGGCATGCTTGGAACAAGAGTACCATAAGGCTGTTTAGCCAACAGTCCTGTAGTCTCAGCAATACTCCATGTCTTCCAAGCCAAAATGTTAGCGTCTGGAAATGCTTCAAGGCCACCATAATCTGCTTGATTGCCCCATACAACAGCAAGTGTCAGCCAGGTACTACCTCCAAACACTGCTTGTACATCACAGGTAAAGTTCAGATGGAGTCCACGAAAAACATTTGGACCTCCAATCAATTGCTGTTTATTAAACCCAGCCAAGTCAATATCAATCGCCTTCAAACTGCGATACACAGGTACGCTGCACCGCCAGCGACGACGGTAACCACGTCGCAGAGGCATTAACACAAGTGAACGTAGCAAGCCAACGCCCAGCGAGACACCCAGAGCTATGCGTCCGCACTCCTCGACGTTCGCAGAGCGAATGACGCTCCGTGCTGCGGAATTTTGTTGTGGGCATCGTGGAATATTCCCACTTCAGCTCCTATAGTTTCATGAAGTTTCACTAGATGTCGGCGCTATACGTAGTCTTCAAAACGGCTTCTGTAAAGGAGGTGCGTTCTACGCAGAGAGCTGTCACTGTTTTTTATGACAGAAAACCAGAGTATCGCAGATACTCATAGGCACTTGCAGAATGTCTACAGCGACCAGGTAGTGAACAAAAGCACGGTGAGTCATTGGGCGAGGCTTCTACCATCATCGCAACTCGGTCGCGCAAACTTGTCCTACCTTTCGTGTGCCGGCTGGCGCACACATCTGTGGCTCTGCAAGGTTGGAACGTGTGGACACTCTCATTCGACATGATCGATGAATCACAATCAAACACCTTGAAACTTCTTTATTTATTTCTGAAACTGCTGAGGGAAACTGAAGTACTGTTGCTTTGCTTGTATTTATCATTTTAACACTGACCTACAGAATTTTCCCTGACAAATACAGCTCAAAGTTATTCTATTCACTTATGACCCACAATATACAAGGATAACGCAATCTGACTGTTAATTAACACAAAAGAAAGGCCCTGAATTAGAAGAAATCCTAACAATAAACCATACATTTGGTAAGTCACTTACCTCGCAGAAAATCATCATGATACGAACTACAGCAGATACAGCAAGTACACAGCCAGCTAAATACGAAGATTCTAACTACTGAAGGCTCTAACTACTAAGAGGCATGTGGGTAGCAAAGGAAACATTTTGTTGCCGAGCAAACAATGTATTTAGCAGATTTTACCTTAATCATGTGACATCCAGTTCCAAAAATTATATAATCGTCCGTACATCCAGTTCCAAAAATTATATAATCGTCAATAATTCTATGACCCATATTTTACAATCCATGTCCAGCCAATATTAAATCTCCGTGACGGAGACACGTCAAGACCGTCCGCCCGCGCTAACACTAAAAACCTCCATTACTGCTAACTATTAACTTCAAATTGCGAGTCCGACGAGCCACAGAGTCTCTTACAGAGGGCGCGCAGTGCTGTCGGTGATATTAATGCAGTCTATAACGCTGCACAGATCCCGACATCAGGTTCTGGAATGTAGCGCGTACCCAGCAGCAGATATAGACTCAGATCACAACAGATTAGTGATGAAGAGTAAGCTGAAATTCAGGACATTAGTCAGGAAGGATCAATACGCAAAGAAGTGAGATGCGGAAGTACTAAGGGATGACGAGATAAGCTCACTCTAAGGCTGTAGATACAGCAAGAAAGAAAAGTTCAGTAGGCAGTACAGTTGAAAAGGAATGGACACCTCTAAAAAGGAAGCTGAAAAGAAAAGCAGAGGTACGGAGAAGGTAACTGTAAAGAAGCTATGGGTAACAGAAGAAATTCTTCAGCTGATCGATACAAGAAGGAAGTGCACAAATGTTAAGGGAAATGCAGGAATGCAAAAATAGAAGTCGGTAAGGAATGAAATAAATAAGAGATGCAGGGAAGCTAAGACCAAATGGCTGCATGAACACTGTGAAGACATCGAAAAAGAAATGATAGTCGGAAGAACTGAATCAGCATACAGGAAAGTCAAAACAATCTTTGGTGAAATCAAAATGAGGGGGAAGAGTTGTCTGATGACAGAAGAAGAAACAGGAGTCGATTTAGAAGAGATAGGGGATCCAGTATCAGAGTCAGAATTTAAGAGAGCTTTGGAGGAATTAAGATCAAATAAGGCAGAAGGGATCGATAACATTCCATCAAAATTTCTAAATTCATTAGGGGAACTGTCAACAAAACGTTGGTATGTAGAATGTATGAGTCTGGCAGTATACCGTCTGATTTTCGGAAAAATATCATCCTCACAATTCTGAAGACTGCAACACTTGACAAATGCGTGACTTATAGCACAATCACCTTCACAGTTCATGCATCCAAGTTTCTGACAAGAATAATATGAACAAGAGTGGAAAAGAAAATTGAGGATGTGTTAGATGACGATCAGTTTTGGGTTTAGGAAAGGTGAAGGAGCGAGAGATGCAATTCTGACGTTGCGGTTGATAATCGAAGGAGGACTAAAGAAGAATCAAGACTCGTTCATTGCATTTGTGGTCATAGAAAAAACGTTCGACAGTGCAAAATGGTGCGAGATGTTCGAAATTCTAAGAAAAAGGGGGGTAAGCTGTAGGGAGAGACGGGCAATATACAGTATGTACAAGAACCAAGAGGGAATAATAGGAGTGGACGACCAAGAACGAAATACTCGGATTAAAAAGGGTGTTAGACACGGATGTAGTCTTTCGCTCCTACTGTTCAATCTGTACGTCGAAGAAACAATGATGGAAATAATAGAAAGGTTCAGGAGCGGAATTAAAATTCAACGTGGAAGGGTACCAATGATACGATTCGCTGTTGATATTGCTATCCTGAGTGAAGGCGAAGAAGAATTACACGATCTGCGGAATCGAATGGACAGGACTACAGAATATGGATTGAGAGCAAATCGAAAAAAGACAAAAGTAACGAGTACTAGCAGAAATTAGAACTGCGAGAAACTTATCACCAGGACTTATGGTCACGAAGTAGATGAAGGTAAGGAATTCTGCTACCTAGGCAACAAAATAACCAATGTCGAACGGAGCAAGGAGGACATCAAAAGCAGACTAGCAATGGCAAGAAGGGCATTCCTGGCCAAGAGAAGTCTACTAGTATCAAACATAGGCCTTAATTTGAGGAAGAAATTTCTGAAAATATTCGTTAGGAACACAGCATTGTATGGTAGTGAAATATGGACTGTGTGAAAACCGGAATAGAAGAGAATCGACGCATTTCAGATGCGGTGCTACAGACGAATGTTGAAAATTAAGTGGACTGTAAGGCAAGGAATGAGGAGGTTCTGTGCAGAATCGGAGAGGAAACGGCAGCATCAGACCAGTCAGAAGACTGATGACAAAAAAAAAAAAAAAAAAAAGTGGTAAGCGAACAGTATGGCTATCGCAAAGAGAGACCGTGCACTTTTGGTGAATCTTTTTTATGCGAACGGCAGCAATTACAGTACTCCATTGAGAGAGTATCGCCAACTGAAAGATCTGGGGAGATCCCTGACGTCATGAAGCGGTTTAAAGAAGATGATAATGAAATTCGAAAACACGGGTGAGCTTTGTGTGACGCCTGGAAGAGGAAATCGTCCTGTCCCGGTGGAAATTATTGACGAGGTCGCTGTTGCTATAACTGACAACTCAGCACGTACCCCGGGTAGTGCTAGTGCTAGTGTGGACTGTATTACGCTGGCAGTCATACATCATCCTGGAGATGCGGCAACTGAAATTTCATGATCCGCAGCAACATTCTGAATTTGCTCTTCGGTTGTATCGAAGTTGATAACATGTAGCCGTGCAGTATTCTGTGGAGCGATGAGGCACATTTTACTCTTAAGGGTGCAGGCAATAATTAAAGCCGATACCAAAAGACATTATATTGGACACAATGTCAAAAATTTGCAACTGTAGTAATAAAAAGTAGTAGCAACACTGTCGTAACATGAAGAGTGGCATGCCTGCTGTCTGTAGCTGATAACAAGTCAGCTGAACTAGTGCTGCGTTTGAGCCATTTGCTGTGTGTGCTGATGGAAGTGCGGAGGCCATTTTAAGCGCCCTAGAAGTATGTCTAGGAAACACGAACAACGTGCGTGGATCGAGACTGAAGTGGCCATGTCCAATGTTTCCGTCTGGCAATGCAGTCCATCATCCTTCATGAGAACGCACGACCCACACGCGAACCTCCTGCCGTAGCTCATGCTTACGTGAGGGCGGAAGACACTGGAACACCCACCGTATTCACCCGATATGCGTTCATGCGATTACGATCTCTTCTCCAGAGGAACCTCTCAGTGGTACGCACTGCAACAGAAGAGAAAACATCATTCGTGCCATAGGGCGGTGCTTGGGAGACATCGATAGATGCGATGATGGTGTACCACGCTTTCCATCTCTGCGTGCGAAGGTGTTAGAGTTGCGGAGTGACTATATTGAGGGCTTGTGATACAGTGAACACGTGTCAATAAAGTCTGGCATGAGTTATAACCGTGTTGCCACTACGTTTTAGCTAGGCCATGTATATTAGAAACACGACTACAGCCAGACCACATTTCAACGACACTATAGAAATTAAGTTTAGCCAAGGTTCGACTATTGCAAACACACGAGGAACACCTTGAGCGCTAGTAGGCGCAGTGTAGGCGGTGCTCTGTGCGCCTTCTATCGGGACGGTATAACAGTCGTTGCTGTGTAACAGCGTCAGAGATACACTGTGAAGAAACATTAATGTGACCACCACCTAGGTTCGACGTCAACGTGCAATTACCACACACAGACAGCGCCTCTCAGCACTAGCACTGGAGGATATACACTGAAGCGTCAAAGAAACTGGTATAGGCATGCATATTCAATTACTGATATATGTAAACAGGCAGAATACGGTGCTGCACGTATATAAGACAAGTGTCTGGCGCATTTGTCAGTTCGGTTACTGCTGCTACAATGGCAGGCTATGAAGATGTGAGTGCGTTTGAACGTGGTGTTATAGTCAGCGAACGAGCGATGGGGAACAGCATCTCCGAGGTAGCAATGAAATGGGGATTTTCCCCTTCGACCATTTCAAGAGAGTACCGTGAATATCAGGAATCCGGTAAAACATCAAAACTCCGACATCGCTGCGGCCGGAAAAAGATCCTGCAAGAATGGGACCAACGACGACTGAAGATAATCGTTCGACTTGAAGGATGTGCAGCCCTTCTGAAAATTGCTGTAGATTTCAATGCTGGGTAATCAACAAGTGTCAGCGTGCGAACCATTCAGCGAAACATCATCGATATGGGCATTCGGAGCTGAAGGCCCACTCGTGTATCCTTGATGACTACCGACACAAAGCCTTAGGCCTCGCATGGACCTATCAGCAGCGACATTGGACTGCTGATGAGTGGAAACATATTGTCTGGTCGGACAGTCTCGTTTCAAATTGCATCGAGCGGATCAGCATGTGTGGGTATGGAGACAGCCTCATGAATTCATGGACCTTGCCTGTCAGAAGGGGTCTGTTCAGGCTGGTGGAGGCTCTGTAATGGTGTGGGGCGTGTGCAGTTGGAGTGATATGGGACCTCTGATACTTCTAGATACGACTCCGACAGGTGACACTGTAAGTAGGCTGTTTATGTTTTCTTATTGGTAACGCCACATAGCACTCTGTATGGAAATCACTGGCTGCGCTGTGTGCAGTCTGTGGCTGCTTTGCATTGTTGTCTGCCATTGTAGTGTTGGGCTGTTGGCTGTTAACAGCGCACAGCGTTGCGCAGTTGGAGGTGAGCCGCCAGCAGTGGTGGATGTGGGGAGAGAGATGGCGGAGTTTTGAAATTTGTAAGACTGGATGTCATGAACTGCTATATATATTATGACTATTAAGGTAAATACATTGTTTGTTCTCTATTAAAATCTTTCATTTGCTAACTATGCCTATCAGTAGTCAGTGCCTTCAGTAGTTAGAATATTTTGTTTAGCTGGCAGTAGTGGCGCTCGCTGTTTTGCAGTAGTTCGAGTAACGAAGATTTTTGTGAGGTAAGTGATTTGTGAAAGGTATAGGTTAATGTTAGTCAGGACCATTCTTTTGTAGGGATTACTGAAAGTCAGATTGCGTTGCGCCAAAAATATTGTGTGTCAGTTTAAGCACAGTCATGTATAAATTTTTCAAAGGGGACGTTTCATATGTCGACCCTTAGCCGAGGATACCTCACTGGAATCTTCTGATTTTTTCTTGTAGTTTGTGTAATTAGTGTAGCTTTTGTTTATTGCTAGCGCGTAATTGTAGAGAAAATCTCCTTTATAGTTGCAGTCTTTCATTGTTGTACAGTAAAACAGTTGTGGCATCCATGTAGATTTGCTCCAAGTATTTCGCAGCTGCAATTAACTAGATATTATTTTCAGTGCTATGTTAATGTGTTCTCTTATTTTTGCTCTTCAAATTGTGCTTTTCTGTGTTATCGTGTGAAATATTGTGACAATAATGGCGTGTGAAAAACGTAACACTAGGCTCCAAAGTAAACCGAGAAATAATAGTGACGACGAGCGTAGCTTATCAGCACCACTGTGTAATGAATTAACAGACATTCGAAGTAGTAATTTGGTAACAGTGCATAGGGAAATGGAGTGGGCGGCAAATAATGGCGTAGACAGTGAAACAAGTAGTGAACAGGGAAGCATTATCGATCGATCGGTCGGCAACAGCTCGCCTCAGGAATCCGAAATGACAGAACACAATATTGCAAATACTGCAGACTCAGGTTTTGGGTCCTCACCGTTTTCTCAAATAAGTCGAGACACATTTTCTGCTCGTCAAAATGCAAATGTTGCCGGTGCAAATGCGCTGCCGAAAAGCATAGAGTAACAGATTCCAGACACTAATAATTATTATTGCAATTAATGCAGCAAATGAAACAAAATCAGAGACAAACACAGCAACAGCTTCAAAAGTTAGACTCATTGGAACAAACTCTTGAACAAACACTTGAAGATTTAACTACTGAGTTACATAACATTGAATCGAAATGTCAAAAAGCCTGTAATGACGTAAAACACAAATTTGTGAGCATTTTCAACCTATTTTTTCGCGACATGAAAATGCATTACAGAATCACGAAGCAGCCATAAAAGAACTGCAGATTATTGTTCATGAAAATCATGAGACCTTGGAAGCTAAAACTGACTCAGTTGCATCTACCGATACGGTTACGTAACTTGCAAAAACTCAGGAAAACTTAAAGGACACAGTAGATACGATTTCAACACAAATGGACACTCTGAAACTTGGTTCAGAAAAACACACAGAGGAAATAATGTTACTAACGGATAAAGTAGCCGAACTTTCAGATCAGTTCACTAACTTATCTACAAAGGTAGATGATGATCTGAATGACACAAGACCTGTAGCCTTCACTGACACTGAAGAGTATGAAAAATTAGAAAATTCAAACAAAATCAAAATCAAATCAATACACAGTACAAAAGAGAAATCCGGGAAGTACAAGATCAGTTGGCACAAGTAATACAAGAATTACATATTTCAGAGGACACTCGCCCTCCAGTACGGGAAGAGGGACATAGCAATACGGAGCAACCACAAAATAATAACACAGGAAACTTCGGAAATTATGAAAGATATTGGCAAGGCGCATTGAATTTTGAGATGGAACCGCTGAAACGAAGTAACAATGAGCGATGTGCGACTCGCCGACACGATGATTTTGACTATAAGCTGTTCATTACTATACGTAAATTCAAAACATTTAAGAATTCTGACAACGACATTCATCCACAAGCATGGCTCCATCAATTCTCTCATTGTTTTCCTCCCAACTGGTCGTTAGAACACAGATTAGAATTTATGTGTGGCTACTTAGAGAATGAACCAGCTGTAAGAATGCGATCGGTCATTCACGATTGTCACAGTGAAGGAGAATTTTACCATGCCTTCCTCTCAGCATATTGGTCTCAAGCTACACAAGACCGAGTAAAACACAGCATCATAATGATGAAACATTTCGAACAATCTGAATTCTCCAGTCTTGTGAAATATTTTGAAGACATGTTGCACAAGAATCAGTACCTGTCAAACCCATACAGCCCCTCAGAACTCATCCGCATTTGCTTAATCAAATTACCTGAACATTTACGACATATTATTTTGGCAGGACGTTGCAAAGATAACATTGAAGCTTTTCAGGGACTGTTACAAGAATTGGAAATTGACACTGACAATCGCGGAACGCGAAAACAGGAACACAACAATTACAGGTCATATCCGTCGCAATTCCGCGATGAAAGAAATAATAACTGGACACGACAAGGCTATTCTCACAACACAAATCGTGACCAAAACAGACACCACCCGTATGACAACCGTTGGCAGAGTAGTAATAATTACAGGTAAAGATCACTTCTCCGCGGTAGTAACTATCACACAGACAATCAGAGAAACAGACAATTTGGGAACCAAAATAATTATTATCAAGGGAGACAGAATAACTTTAGACGCAACGGTCCAGCGCGCATTTACGATTCAGGGAGAAATTCTCCACCACGTGACCCACAAGAAAGTAACTATGGAATCTACCGACATGACGACAGACGATATGATCGTAACGACAGACCTGAATTGCATCAGAACTGGCGGGATTCAAACAGAGCAGGGCCCTCTCGACAAAGAGAATGTGTAGAAGTTAGGTCTCCAAATCCCAATAACGACGCGCGCCAACAAAGACACAATAAGCAATGACTCGCACCGCAGGCAGCCACGTGCGCCGGCTGACTCAGGGAAAAATTACATAGACGCTAAACTTGAGAAAAATTCCAGTATTCTTTACCGACGTATACCACATGATAATTGCGTCGAAGTTGAAACACTGTGTACTAGGAAGAGTAAATGTTTACACCACATTTCACATGTAAAACCGTTTATTGAGAGATAATCTGCTTTTTAACTTAGTCTATGCCATAAAAATTTTCACTTCACACTACTAGTACAATTTCTCACACTGAGAAACTGTTAACATGCAACAATGTTTTGAAGTTAACTATCCACCCTAGAACCTAGGGAACATTTTTAAACATAAATTACGAATGCATTGTTATTGTGAGCAGACGACACAGTGTTATTGTGTGTGTAAATTCTTGCTTGTTAGTTGCACGATTACGTAACGACTATAAGGCTTACTTACTTAGAACATATACCGGTACTGCTAATGAGATTTTAATGCAAAATTTTGGTTTAATTGAAAATACATTCTGGATTTAAAGTACTTTCTGTGAGATACCAGATGACAACTACACGGTTTTATCATGACGCTACTAATGAGTGACAATTTACAAAGTTGCTTTTGCGGTGTTTCTGTTTTATAACTGCACAGTTTTTCTGAATTATTCTGGAAAGTAAAACATGTTTTAGTAGTAACTTTTGTGGTATAGCTACAAGGAGACAGCCTTTTCCGTAGCACAACAATACGTTACAGCACAGTACTTTCTTCATCACGGCAATAAGTGTAATAACTAAGATATCTATACGCAAAGCATTTCACTTTTGTTTATCATGAGGTAAGTACATTGGCTTCTGCAGAACATAGCCTTCGGAGGACAATAACTGCGACACTTCCACAGAGATTATCTTACAGCAAGACGCACATTTAGCGCTACAGGACACGTATTTGAGTGATTAATTTTGTACTTAAAACATTTATTTTTAAAGATATTTGAAGTACAATGATACAAAGGTTTTCCGTGATACATTTCATTCCATTGCTGTAATCTCTAACACCTGAGGTTATAATTACATTAATCCTCAGGGGGGTACACGCTTACTTTGTGTACCATTTGTTTGGCAAGCACAAGGAGCCCTAGCTAATATGGTATTTGCTTATACAACTTTACACATCAGTACCATACTTCTCTAACACACAAATTACACAGCTATCTGATCATTTAACTGAGAGAGACAAACATTTATTTTACTATGTCAGTGACAGATGTTTACGTAATTACAAAGTTGGATAACTTCACACTTATGAAATTGTATTTTGTCTGTACTTTGTGAACTGTTCATATTTTTTCTGAACCATTGTGATGCTATGAGAGCTTTGAATGATGTATTTGGTATGGGATCATGATTTTTAAAGTATGTTTGAGGTAGATGACACTATTGAAATGAGCAGAGAATTTTTTTTAGGTTTTGACATTATTGCAGAAAGCTACGACGTATTTGAGATTTGACTGAGGTGTTATGATGTTATTATTACGTCGACGATGTGTATTATGCTATTGAGGTATGTTTATGATCAATAAGATGATGCTACCGTATATGAGGAATTTGATTATGCTACGTATTTATTATGATGAAATATTGAAGAAGTGTCGACGAATATGTATATGTATAATAATGTAAGGAATAACGAGTAGTGGTTAGTAGGCTGTTTATGTTTTCTTATTGGTAACGCCACATAGCACTCTGTATGGAAATCACTGTCTGTGCTGTGTGCAGTCTGTGGCTGCTTTGCATTGTTGTAATATTCGCCATTGTAGTGTTGGGCTGTTGGCTGTTAACGGCGCATAGCGTTGCGCAGTTGGAGGTGAGCCGCCAGCAGTGGTGGATGTGGGGAGAGAGATGGCGGAGTTTTGAAATTTGTAAGACTGGATGTCATGAACTGCTATATATATTATGACTATTAAGGTAAATACATTGTTTGTTCTCTATTAAAATCTTTCATTTGCTAACTATGCCTATCAGTAGTTAGTGCCTTCAGTAGTTAGAATATTTTATTTAGCTGGCAGTAGTGGCGCTCGCTGTTTTGCAGTAGTTCGAGTAACGAAGATTTTTGTGAGGTAAGTGATTTGTGAAAGGTATAGGTTAATGTTAGTCAGGGCCATTCTTTTGTAGGGATTACTGAAAGTCAGATTGCTTTGCGCCAAAAATATAGTGTGTCAGTTTAAGCACAGTCATGTATAAATTTTTCAAAGGGGACGTTCCAACATGTACGTAAGTATCCTATCTGATCACCTGCATCCATTCTTGTTCATTGTGCATTCCGACCGACTTGGCCAATTCCAGCAGGACAATGTGACATGGCACACGTCTAGAATTGCTACAGTGTGGCTACCTAACTCCCCAGACATGAACATTATTGAGCATATCTTGGATGTATTGGAACGTGCTGTTCAGAAGAGATCTCCACCCTCTCTTACTCTTACGGATTTATGGACAGCCTACAACAAAAAGATTGATTATAAATGATTTATACTGTGTAATTTTATGTATGTAACTATGAAATGTTTGGTCTTTACTGATTAATGCCTTTGAATTGTCAGAGGGAAGTGGAAGTTTATGATGGATATTTTGAAAATGCTTAGCAGTGTGTAAAAATAATGAAACTGTATAAAATGTGTATGCTCGTAAAAGAGAAATTGTACTTTAAAAACTGGTTCATACTTAGGGAAATTGTATGATTTAATTTAAAAGACGTAGGGAACCCCCTCCGCTATGGAAGGGGCTTAGCGCGTGGGAAAGGTGGATCTGGCGGTCTATCTGGGCGGTAAGAGAGAGAGAGAGAGAGAGAGAGAGAGAGTATATTACGCATTCAGTGGCTAGACGTTGTACTGTTTACAACGCGGGTTCCAAGTGAGACATTTGGAAGCCAATTTATGTTGAAATTGCCTCGGACGTGGTTTTGGCTGTCGTATGAAGCTCTTGTTATCATGGAATGGCTCTGAAATGAAGGAAATACGTCGCCAAGAAGAATTTATAAAGAGCATTTAACTTCAATAGAATGGGACCACTTAGCTGCCACGTGCTTGCCACCGCTATTGCGCCACTGCTCCACTAACTGCAGGAGTTCAGATATGTATCACAGTATGGACCACTATATTGATGTGAGTGTTTTTCAATAATAATTGCAGTGACATAAAACTGTGTTTGCACCTTAAAAACTGTCCTAATCACAAATCAATGCAGGGTCCTGTCCTTGACGCACAGATAACCGAGCATGCTGTTGCTGAAAATATAATGGTTTGTTGTTGCACTAAAGGTGCTAAAATTCAGTGCTAAAATGTTTAAATGTTGTTATCAAAGTTACCTGCTTCACAGGTAATGAGAAAGTCACGTATATAGGGACTATTATGAAAAGTAAATTGCTTTGATTAGTATCATGAACTATTTTCTGAAACTGATTGAGCTTAATGTTTGAATAACTCGTTTTAAAGCTTTAAAACATAAACAAATTGAAGTGGGGTTAGAAATCTACAATAGTGTAAAGCAATTTGTCTCTGAAATTGTTACAGAATTTGCCAGTAGAGTAGTTGACAGTTTACGGGCCCCTTCTGTATTCTTTTCTATTATGACAAAGTTAAACTGAAGATTGTTTTGCTAAAGAAATCTAAAGTATTTCCATAAATGAGAAAGGATAAAAAAGGTGTTTGTACAGTGTTGTTTATCTGCATTTGTGATGTGTGTTTGTGTTAGTTAAACCAGGCCTCTTGTCATACATCATTTAGTCTCGTGAGGTCTTTGATAACTCTTTGGTGCTGAATTGGTTAATGGTTGAGATGTTGATTATCAGCAATAGGAGTAAAGGGCTAATCATCTTTCTGTGATTGCCAATTTATGCAAATGATAATTGCTGCTTACCACTGGTCAATTCGTCTGGTATTTGTGTGTGTTCATTGCACTTTACAAAGAGAGGAAGAGTGAAACCACCTTTTGCTAAATTATATTTAAATTCTATGAGATTAATGTCCCAAATGAATATGCCTAATTAGGCTGGCGACCGTTTGTTATTTCATTTGTATGCATTTACTACGTTCTTTATCTTCAAAGTCTTTCAGCTTTCTATTAATTGCCACAGTAACGAAATTCACGTTCGATGCCCTCTGTCCATTAGGTAAACACACGGTCAAATAAAAAATTCCTCCCTGAGGTAACACTTATTGTGTGTTAGTGTCATATTTAGGTGTTTACGTACAGTATAGGTGTTTTAAGCCCTGCACGATTCATGGTGTCAGTTCCCTCCAACACTACTTCAGACATTAGTCGAGTCCATGTCATGTCGTGTTGCGGCACTTCTTCGTGCTCGCGGGGACCGTACACGATATTAGGCAGATGCACCAGTTTCTTTGGCTTCAGTGTATAAAGCACATCGGGGTGGGACGCGGAAAACAGTGGGGTCGACAGAAGCGTCCGATCCCACGCGTCGGCTTTGACCCGTGACGTAAGGGTGTTGTCGTGTGTGACGTCATGACGGCGCGGAGTTTCGTTTTAGTGTGGCTGTCTCCAGTTCTGTTTTTTCTTATTTTATTTACATTTCTGATCTGTTCGTTCTATCTCGTGAGATTTTTTTTAAAATTTAAAAACACTTATTACTTATTTTAATTATCTGTTTCCTCCAATTTCTGTTTTAGTTTATTATATTTATCTTTCTGATCTGTTCGTTCTATCCCGTGAGATTTTTTTTAAAAAGACAAAAAACACTAATCAGCTACTGAAGCATCTTTATCTTCTATGGGTTGCAGGGGTTACGACTCCTGGGGAGGTGGGTGGGTATTCATGCATGGCTGTCTTCACTTACACGTTGTAGCTACGCAAAGCGTCTAAATTTGTTTATATTTAGTTTGCCCCCCACCCAAAACACCCCATATCCCGCGCTTGTCCCGTTAGTGTCATTAGGCTTCTTGTGGAAAGTGTGTGTGTTTGTTTTTGTTTCCGCCATATTTGTGACGTCATGGGTCAAAACAGACGGGCGGGATCGGACGCTTCCGTATATCCAAACAGTGCAGTCGTCGTCGCAATGCGGAAACGGAGCGACTTCTCTAATGAACAAAAAGACCTGATCATTGGCTGTCTGGCCAATGGTGGATACATTTCAGAAGCAGCTAAGTTTGTAAACTGTTCGCGCGCCGCCGTAGTTAAAATATACCGTGGATGGCAAAATGGCTCTATCCAAATGGGCGCCGAGGAACTTTGGTGCATCACCGGCCATAGACGACTGCGGTGAAACGACGACTGCATTGATGTGTACGGACGAACAGATGTATAACGGCTGAGCAACTGAATGCTCAGAGGAACTAAGGACCTTCGTAGCAGGCGCCTGATACATGCACCCATGCTGACTGCTGTTCCTTGGTGACGAAGGCTGGAATTTGCACGCCTGTACCGCAACTGAATGTCAGCTGAGCGGCCTTTTCAGATGAGATGGCCGCTGGCGTTTACGCGTGTAAGATCTGAAAGCAAACACACTACAACAACCGCCAGAAGGATCCAGTCTGGAGGAACCTAAAACTCGTTGCATCCATATCCAAGCCTGGTGAATCATTTATTCTCGAAACAGTTTGTTCATTATTGTACTGAGTGACCCAAGTCCATTCTGAGTAAAGAAGCTGTTTGTTTTTCAAAGGAATTGTAAGACAGAGTCAAAGCGCAGTGCTGTTTATTTCTTGTGATTCAGTGTATGAGGGATGTTCAATAAATAATGCCCCACTTTTTTTTTTAAAAAAAAGGCCGTTAATATACATAGACAAACGTCCTTGTTTGTGCTTCGCATTTGATGTTTGTTCTGTGTGAAGTTTGTTCTGTGCGCCGGCGAAGTTTCGAACCGTTCTGGCACATGGCTGAGCCGTAGTACAGCATCAAAATGGCCTCTACATACGACTCACGTTATGAGTAGTGTGCTGTTATTAGATTCTTGTGTGCAGAAAAAGAAAACATTTTGAACATCCATAACTGTTTTAGTGCAGTCTTTGGCAATGCTGTAGATCAGGGATTCCGAAAATGGTCGATATCACCCCCTAGGGGTCGACATAAACGAAAACTGATTTTGGGGGACGACGAGGTCTAAAAATCGACCCCTATTAAATTAACACAAGTTCTTATTTAAAACTTTCAAGATAGGTAGGTACTGTATTATTTATACTTTCTTAAATATAATTTCCTACCTACTTAAGATTCTTTAAGTACTTAATTTGTAATAATCATTATAAATTAAACTTGATATTTACTGAATTGTATGTCTTTTTATTTTGTTAAATTTTGATGAGAAAATGAAGTCAGCTTTACTCATTTAACCAAGTGCAAAGTTTTCCAATTGGTACCTTAGTACCTAGGTATTTTGTATCAATAGGAAAAAATTAAAGATGGGCCCCCTTATTCATAATAGTCTGCTAACTTAAAGCATTGCTAATTCTCACCCTGTCTTCTTCTATTGACCTAAGCCAGAATCAAAAATTACACTCTGTAGCAGCTGTTTTAAGTTAGCGGACCATTATGAATAAGGGGGTTGATCTTAAAAGTAGGTAATTTGGCCATGGGGGTTTGAGGTAACAGTTCATTTTGGAACAGGGGTCACTTGTCCATAATAGTTTGGGGATCCCTGCTTTAGATGACAGGAGTACAGTTGGGCGATGGGTAAAGAAAGTTACACCCTCAGGAAATGCAGAAACAGAGCTCCATGATCAGCCACGCTCCGGAGTCCTGTCACAGCCACTGCTCCAGACATGCTGAATCGTGCGGATGCCATTATCCGTGCCGACTGGCGCATCACAACTCGACAACTGGCTCTACAGTTGTCGGTCAGCATTGGAAGTGCGTCTGCAATGATCGAGGCTCTCGGATATTCCAAAGAGGTGCTCACGATGGGTTCTACGAATGCTCACAGCGGACCATGGGGTTAAAAGAAAGTCCATTTCATCTGAATTGCTGCAGCGTTAAGAGACCGACGGAGAGGCCTTTCTGCCACGGATCGTTATGGAGGACAAAAGCTCGGTGCACCACTTTGCGCCGAAAGCAGTCCATAAGTGGCATCATCCTCAAGCACCACAAAAGAAGAAATTCAAGACAACCCCCTCTGCCGGAAAAATCATGGTGACAGTCTTCTGGAATTGTGACGGTGTCATTCATGTGGATGTGATACCAAGAGTGTCAACCATCAATTCAGAGGCATACGTGAAGACTCTGAATAAACTTACGAACCGTTTCTGACGTGTTCGATCGGATAAGAATCCAGGAGAAATCTTGCTCCAACATGATAATACAAGCCCACATATAAGTCTGAGAACCCGGGAATACACCGCCAAATTTCATTGGACGTCACTGCCTCATCCACCCTACAGTCCAGACCTGGCACAGTCGGATTTGCATCTCTTTGGGCCGCTTAAAGATTCTCTACGGGGAACACAGTTTAAACATGACGAGAGTGTCAGTCATGCAGTGAAAACATGGCTACGCCGGCCGGACAAAAGCTTTTGCCAGCAGGGAATGCATACTCTTCAACAACGTTGGCGTGCGGTCGTAGAACGTGATGGAGACTACGTAGAAAAATAGGACATGAACAAGACATGTTGATGTATATTACACCAAATTCTGTCTCTAAGCAATAAATATGTTCTGAGAAAAAAAAAATGTGGAGCGTTACTTATTGAACGTCCCGCGTAATTATAGTCTGTTGCTCAAAATGACACGAAACAGTTTTCGAATTCCAGTTTGTAATAAACTCCCATTGCTTTGGTACTTTGATTGAAACACGGTCTCATTGTCTTAAGGGACGACTGGCGTTTGATCACATTCGCTAACAGTTTCCATCGTCGCCCTGACTCCATATGCTCGAGGCTGTCGTGATGCGCAGCATTCTTTCGCATCCAACAGGTAGCGGGAGTCCCGATGGCTACTACCTCTGCCAGCGCTGCTAAATTATCCGTGCGTTTAATTGCTAGTCATTATGAGGCGTGCGCTCGCAAGCGTCAGTATTAAAGTTTATACATTTCAGCCACCTTTTTCACGTTTTTCCGGGGGCTCGTCCCTGTGCGGCCGCTTTCCGCCGTTCACATTTTCCGTTTCGCAGTCGCACCCCAGTACAGCGCGCGGCAGGGTCATTAGCGCGCAGGCAGCGGCCGGCGACCAGAAACATATTTTACAGCAGATTTTCCCGCCGTGCAAATTTGCGTTTCATTTGTTCTCTCCTGCTCGCCCAATCCGGTAACAGCGAACGAAGCGTGGGCCGCGCCAGCCCGCCGCCGGATTCGCAATCGATTCGTGATTAGAGCGAGCAGTTCTTTACAGAGTCATTATTTTTACGCTGCTGATTGCAGGTTTGAACTGCAAATTCCGCGCTCTCTTTTTATTTCTTTTAATAAGTGGAGACGAGCAGAAAACGAGAATCCTGGTTCCATTTGTTAACGAAAATCTACGTTATCAGAGGAGGACAGTGGTGACTTCGGTACGTATCTTTCAGTCAGAATTACATTTTTGCGACATACAGAAGTGGCAAAGGATAGCTGTGACAACAAGTGTCACTCAACAATCATATCTAGAGCCATTCGTATTATGTCTGTATATAAACGATATAATTTCCTTACTCTCTCAATTTTTGTTTGTTGGCAACCTTAACTGAGAGCCATTTCCTATAATCTAAAAGTAACCTTTAACTGTATTAACGAAGATGTTTACGAGTCAGTTATAAGAACAAGATCAAATGTAACCATACTCGCAAACGCACCTATCGGAAAAAAATCGTAACAGTCAAATTTTAAGATTTATCTTTTAACTTTTATTTTTTGAATATTTATTTTAGTAATATTATTATTCTTATACCTAAAGGAGTTGTGCGACATAAACGAAATTTGGTAGGCGTGTTTCTACATCTGAAACATAACATCTATTCAAATTTTGCCCAGCTGCATAAGAGTTGTGGTAGTAGCGCCACTACGAGGATGCAGATCAGATTGCTTTACATGCATGCAGTAAATTTCGTGAGCGTTAGTTACTTTGAGACTGGACGTGGTGAGTTGATATTAGTCAGGAACGCCTTTGAGACGAAGACGGCATTACCAACACCTCGCAGAGATTGAATGAGGTCGTGTGGTCTGGAACCGCGCGACCGCTACGGTCGCAGGTTCGAATCCTGCCTCGGGCATGGATGTGTGTGATGTCCTTAGGTTAGTTAGGTTTAAGTGATTCTAAGTTCTAGGGGACTGATGACCTCAGAAGTTAAGTGCCATAGTGCTCAGAGCCATTTGAACCATTTTTTTTTCGAGGTCGTGTGATAGGGCTATTAGAAGCTGGATGATCCTTCTGCGATATTCCGGACAGACTTCGCAACATGTAACCCCTGTACATGATAATTGGAAGCGGTGGTCTCGAGAATGTACGGTCGCAAGAAAACTGTGTTGTGGACGGCAACGTGGCACTATCGAGAAGGGAAACCATCGTGTTCGGTGTATGGGCCTGGTGCATCGTACTGCATATTAAAAATAAATATGAGAAGCAGCTGGCACCACGGTCACTCAACAAACGGTTCCAAATCGGTTACATCAAGGACAGCTCCGAGCCAGTGCATACAACTGTCCCCAAACCACTGCCATTTGTGACTTCAGTGGTGTCAAGCGAGAGCTCACTGGAGGGCACGTTGGAGGTCTGTTGTGTTTTCTGATAAAAGTCTATTCTGCTTTTTTGTGTTGAGGGCGTGCTACCTATCTGACTGCGGCCTATACACAGACCTAGACTTGAGGTGCGATTTCTTATGAATGCAAGAGCACTTTCGTAGCTATCCCATGCACCTTGTATACAAATCTCTAAGTCAATCTGGTTATTCGACGTTGTGCTGCTATTCATGAGTAGCATTCCAGGAGATGTTTTCCAAAAGAATAACGCCCGGCCACATAACGCTATTGTAACCCAACATGCTCTACAGAGTGTCCACAGGTTAACTTGGCCTGCTCGATCACCAGACCTCTCTCCAATCGAGCACATAGGGGACGTCATCGGACGACAACTCCAGCGTTATCCGCAAGCAGCATTCACAGTCCCTCTATTGACCCATGAAGTGCAACAGGCAGGGAGCTCCGTTCCACAAACTGACCTCCGACACCTGCACAACACGATGCATGTTAGCTTCAGACAGATTTGCACTTTGTAGCGCGAGAACTGAAGATGATCTGCAGTGCAGATTGAAACCGTAGCCGGTAAATTAAAACGGTTGTGATCCAGACGGTATCTATTTTTGCTTGATATTGCTGTGCGCGTTCGGAAGGCTCCGCAGCGTGACTTTCCCACGCTATGACGTCAGAAACTCGGTACGCTCAACTTAACGTTCGAAGGCACGATACTTGCGACGACGGTTTTAGTCGTAGATGGCCTCGGTCTGTCACTTGAGCGACCCTCCAGATTATTGCAAATAAACGCCGAGGTCTCCTGAAATACTGTTCAGTGAATGCTTATTGTCAAACGTTGCTAGTCTAAACAGCGTGGCGCACCGCAGATGCGTGTGACAATGTACTCTGGCCAGTGGCAAGATGAAGACTTGAAACGAATCAACGAGGAACACGACAGAACAGCGCTCTAAAATCAGGCTTTTATAATATAAATCTTCTTCTGTATATTATCACTGATTCTTATGTACTAGTTTATAGGAAATTGCAAATTTGTGGTAAGGTCTTACGGGACAAAACTGCTGAGGTCATCGGTCCCTAAGCTTACGCAATACTCAATCTAACTTACGCTAAAAACAACACACACCCATGCCCGAGGGAGGACTCGGACCTAGTTTATAGATTTTAGTCTGTAAAACATTAGACATTTTGGCTGATGTAAGTGAGGGTTCTAAGATCCTAATTCAACCACAATTTTTTTTTCTTTCTTGAAATCCGACAGTCTCGATTACAAAATCCTTTTTATTTACTGGAAATGACACCCTTGGGGGCATCATAAGATTGGCATAGGAGTGAAAATTGACAGAACAAATTCGGGAAATTGAGTTAATATAATGGAGTTTACTTCAAAATGAAACCAGTTTTTTTCCTTTATTGTTATTTCTCATCCACACTCCCCCTATCGGTGGGAGAGGGGGACAGTCAAAGGTACAGTTTATAATGAGAAATAGAAACAAAATTTGTGGCTGTTTTTCTATTTTAAATTAAAAATTAAAAATTAAAAATTAAAAAGAAGAGACTGACAGTAAAAAAAACAAAGTATATACATTTTAGAAACACATAACAGGAAGGTGAAACTCTTCAGATAAAAAATAAAGGACCTGCACTGGGTGGAAAGTATTGTCAATGGAGAGAGTGTTCTCCATAGTCTTGAGGGGGTGGGTAGAAAGACAGAGGTCTGTTGAGAAGAAAAACTGTGGAGATGACAGGTAGGAGATGAGGTGAATAGTGACAAAGACAGTCAGTGGGAAGGACAGATGGTTAGGAGTAGTGTGAAGTGTTGGTTGGGCAGTGGTTAGAAGATGAAAGGGATGGGGATAGACGAAGAGGGAAAAGAAGAGAGGAGCCCCAGTGAAGAGTGGGATGGTTGGGAAAGAGTCAAAGTCAGTAGGAGGGCTAAATATTGAGGCAGATCTGATTGTCAGGAAGAGGGAGTTGGTTGAAGTTATGTTTGGATAGGATATGGATTATGTGTATGTGTAGTAACAGAGGGATGTGTTTGTGAAGGCATGGCAGCATACTAGGGTTAGTGATCAGGGGGGAGGTAATGGGGTAACTGCAGCCAAGTTTGTAGAAGGAATAGGAGATGCATAGGTATTTGATGTGGGTGATAAGGGACGGGGATTTGATGATGTGATAGAGGACATATGTGGGGGAAGGTTAATGGATGTGGAAAGGAAGACAGAGTGTATGCTTTTTTTTTATTGTTATCTCATCCCCCTCACCTCACAAGGGTTGGCAGCAGTACAAACTACCCACTCTTCAGCGAGCTGAAAATGTCTCTGTTGTAGATGGTAAAACAGAAACAAAACTGGGAGGCATATATCCCATGAATCAAATTATTTTAAAAGGTGAAGTTAATTGGGAATACAAGTAATAGAATGTTGTTTTGATTAATTGTTTAAAACAGTGCTAAATCCTTTTTCAGATTTATTTGACTTCAGTGCAGTAGTCAAGCCATAGTCATAGTAAATTACAGAAAGTTTACATGATTAGTGTTGATGAATCTCAGTCACTATTGGAAAATGTAACAAGTATGAAATAAGTCTGCTATTAATTATTAGAACCTGAATTAAAGGTAACACCTAACCACAACACCTTGTTATAGGAAACAATACAGTGAATTTACTATGTTAAACTAAAAAAATAGTAATGGCAAAGCAGCAACACACTGCAACTGGTTGCCGTGAAGCCTTTATCTATACAGAACATTAAAATCTTAACATCGTATACATTAGATTAGGATCGGCGTTGTCCAACTACTTGCATAATGAACTTGACAAGTGAAACCTTGTCTTATTAATCTTAGAAAGCCAGCTGTTATTCTGAAACATACGTCACTTAACTATAAGGTGAAACTGTTAACTGAAGTATCAGAATGCACCTACAAAATTTGAAAGTTATCATTTTTTAAAAAAAATAATAAAATTCCCTCATAACACGATAAATAAATTTCCTTAAGTAACGTACAAAACTGGCATGACGAAGTTAATGAAATAACAAGTGATGAGATTCGTGACATCAGCGATAAGCGGCCTGATGGTAGCAGCCTGCGTCGCAGCAGGGGGCATCATTCGCTCTGTGAACGTCGAGGAGTGCGGAAGCTTAGCTCTGGGCATTCACTGGGTGTTGCCTTGCTACGTTCGCTATATGTAAACGTGCCTCAGCAATGCCACTGCGACGTGGTTACCGTCGTCGCTGGCGGCGCAGTGCGCAAATATAGAAAGCATTGAGGCTGATTGAAATTGATCTCGCTGGACAGTTTAATAAGCAACAACTGATGTGAGGTACTAATGTGTTTCATGAACTACGATTGCATTTCACGTGTGATGTTGAAGCTGATTTTGGAAGCAGTACATGGCTGACCTAGTCAATTGTGTGGGGCAACCACGCAGACTATGGTGGCCTTGAAGCTTTTCCAGACGCTAACATCTTGAGTTTGAAGACATGGAGTACAGCAAAGAGTACAGGACTGCTTGCTAAGGTCCCTTATGGGACTTTGGAGCCAGAGAAGCCGTTTACTCTGTCTACAAGAAGAGGGAAGAAGCTCAATGCAGACGAGTATGTGTTCATATGGGCTAAAGTAGGGAATGGTAACTGTAAAATAAAGATCACTGGTGACCGTATGTTCTATTATAGACAATAAATCTGATGTGTACTGATGTGTAGACACGCCAACGACATGTAAATTACCAAAATAACTCATCTAAAACGCTCTATAGACACTCTCACTAATTTTAAACTGTCTAAATAATGCAGGGCACAGCATACAGACCGGCAAACTACTCGTAAATTACCGAAATAATGCAATAATGCAGTAAACTGATGTACAGACACGCAAACAACACGTAAATTATCAAAATAACGCATCTAAAACGCTCTGCAGACACGCTCACTTATTCTAAACTGCCCAAATAATGCAATGGACAGCATACAGACCTGAAAACTACTCGTAAACTACAACAACATAAACGAAAAAAAGTCGTAAATTGTCAAAGTAATGCGTTTAAAGGCTCTGAAAACACGCTCATAACGCTTAAACAGCCGAAAATAATGCAGAGCGCAGACACTCATTGAACGTAAAAAAACGCTTTCAAACTATCGTCAACTGCAATGTATCAGAGGCTCCAGCACACACACATGCTGACCCCGCACATGCTCTTTCCGAGGCCAGTCGGACGCAAGCCAGCGCCGGAGAGATGAACGCCAGGGTGCAAGCCATTGCTAGATTAGATTAGTACTTGTTCCATAGATCATGAATACGACACTTCGTAATGATGTGGAACGTGTCAGGTTAATAAAAGGTGTCTATGCAAGATATTACATTAGACAAAATATTACATGTCACTCAAATTTTTTTTTTTGGGGGGGGGGGGGGGTTGGGAAATTACGTACTTACTACATCCAAAAATTCATCTAATGAGTAGAAGGAGTTGCCATTAAGAAATTCTTTTAATTTCCTTTTAAATGCTATATGGCTATCTGTCGGACTTTTGATGCTATTAGGTAAGCGACCAAAGACTTTTGTGGTAGCATAATTTATCCCCTTCTGAGCCAAAGTTAGATTTAACCTTGAGTAGTGAAGATATTGTGAAGCTACAGTGAAGATTTCTAGCTCTTTAAATAAGTGTCTGCAGGATGATCTTGGATGAGCTCCACCAATTATTCTGATTACACGCTTTTGTGCAATGAACACTCTTTTACTCAACGATGAGTTACCCCAGAATATGATGCCATACGAAAGCAGAGAATGAAAATAGGCGTGGTAAGCTAATTTACTCAGATGTATATCGCCAAAATTTGCAATGACCCTAATAGCATAAGTAGCTGAACTCAAACGTTTCAGCAGATCCTCAGTGTGTTTTTCCAGTTCAACCCCTCATCAATGCATACACCTAGAAATTTGGAATATTCTACATTAGCTACCGATTTCTGACCGAAGTCTATATTTATTAATGGGGTCATTCCATTTACTGTGTGGAACTGTATATACTGTGTTTTGTGAAAGTTTAATGAGAGCCCATTTGCAGAGAACCACTTAATGATTTTCTGAAAAACATCGTTTACCATTTCACCAGTTAATTCTTGTCTGTCGGGTGTGATAGCTATACTTGTATCATCGGCAAAAAGTACCAGCTTTGTGTCTTCGTGAATATAGAACGGCAAGTCATTAATATATATTAAGAACAGCAGAGGACCCAAGACCGAACCTTGCGGCACCCCATTCTTGATTGTTCCCCAGTTTGAGAAATCACAAGTTTTTTGCACATTATGTGAACTGTTTATTTCAACTTTCTGCACTCTTCCAGTTAGGTATGATTTAAACCATTTGAGCACTGTCCCATTCATACCACAGTACTTGAGCTTTTCTAGAAGTATTCCATGATTTACACAATCAAAAACCTTTGATAGATAACAAAAAATCCCAACAGGTGACTTCCGGTTACTCAGCGCATTTAATATTTCATTATTGAAAGTATATATAGCATTTTCCGTTGAAAAACCCTTCTGGAAACCAAACTGACATTTTGTTAAAAATTTATTTTTACAAAGGTGTGAAGCTACTCTACAATGTATTACTTTTTCAAGAATTTTGGATAAGGCAGTCAGAAGAGAGATTGGGCGGTAGTTGTTGACATCAGACGTATCCCCTTTTTTATGCAGTGGTATAACAATGGCATACTTCAGTCTATCTGGGAAAATACCCTGCTTCAGAGAGCTATTACATTTGTGGCTAAGAATTCCACTTATTTCTTGGGAACAAGCTTTTATTATCCTGCTGGAAATGCCATCAATCCCTTGTGAGCTTTTATTCTTGAGAGAGTTCATTATCTTCCTAATTTCAGATGGAGAATTGGGTGGAATTTCAATTGTATCAAATGGTGTGGGTAAGGCCTCTACAACTAACTGCCTTGCTTCTTCTAATGAACATTTAGATCCTATTTTCTCTACAACATTTAAAAAATGATTATTCAAAATGTTTTCGACTTCTGGCTTGTTGTTTATCGAGTTTCCATTCGCTTTGATGGTGATGCCGGCACCCTGTACTCTTGGTTGTCCTGTCTCCCTAGTAATAACATTCCAAATTGTTTTGATTTTGTTATCAGAGGTATTAATCTCAGACATGATGCACATGCTTCTGGACTTTTTAATAACCTTTCTTAATGTAGCACAGTAGTTTTTATAGTATTTGGCTGTTTCTTTCTTGTTGTTAGACACAGTTCCCTTTTGTGGTTACAAGATATTTTTATTCCTTTAGTAAGCCAAGGTTTTTTGCTTAGTTTCTTATAATTAGATTTAACTACTTTCTTGGGGAAACAGTTTTCAAATTTTCTTACAAGTGTATCATGAAATAAGTTATATTTTAAATTAGCATCAGGTTCCTTGTACACCTCATCCCAGCTAACTGCTGAAGATTTTCTCTGAAATTTCTAATTGTTGAGTCATTAATTGAATGCACAACTTTGGAGGGTAGTTTCGAATTACTGAATGGATCTATGTCATATACTGTAACCAGCTGAGCATCATGATCAGAAATCCCATTCTCAACAGGACAAGAACTTATGTTTTTAAACCTATCTTGGTCTATAAAAGACTTCCAGGTCATTCTTCATATTACACTCTTTCAATGAATCAACATTGAAGTCCCCACAAATAATAATTTGCTTTTCCCTATCTGACAGATTGCACAACAAGGCATCCAAGTTTTCCAGGAACAAATGAAAGTTTCCTGAAGAGGACCTATATACTGTTACAATTATAAAAGAGCCCTCTTTCAGTTTGACAGGCACATGCTTCTATATGTTGCTCTAGACAAAACTTTTTTGTATCTACGCTTTCTACACAGTGATAACTTTTGACATACGTGGCAACTCCTCCTCCCACCTTATTCTCTCTACTCATAAGTGCAGTTAGTTTATAAACACTGACATTTACCTTTTCCATATCAGACACAATGTGATGCTCAGACAGGCATAGTATATCTATTATTAGATTCAGTCTCATCTAAACAAACCAGGAGCTCATCTACTTTATTCTTCAATCCCAGAATATTTTGGTGAAAAATAGTAACAATATTTTCTACTTTACTTTTCTGAGAATCTACTTTTTTCTTTAATCCACTAATATTTTGGTTAAATGTGGTAACATTATTATTTACTTTCCTGTTGTGAGAATTTTGTGAGTTCTGGACCTCTTTAGCACCTGCCTGCCTGAACTTCTCATTGGACACTGATATTAGCCAAAACAGAGGTACATCCATGAGTACTAGAGTCCCCCCTTATGGGTTTCGCTAACAACCCTGCCACTTTACCCTTCCCTTTCCTATTGAGATGTAGGCCATGCCTTGTGAAATCCCCCATATCAATAGCCTCGACAGGACCCAACCCAATGTCTGACAGAGTGGCCGCCCTACACAACTGATCCAACTCCATATTTACCCTACTGACAGAGTGGTTCAACTGGGGCTGATCACGCCGCACGAAATCAGGCACCAGCCCAACACTGGTATGGGTCGTTGCTGAGGCTATTTTCAC
Organism: Schistocerca nitens; assembly: GCF_023898315.1. Classification (NCBI taxonomy): domain Eukaryota; kingdom Metazoa; phylum Arthropoda; class Insecta; order Orthoptera; family Acrididae; genus Schistocerca; species Schistocerca nitens. The sequence goes on along the minus strand of NC_064614.1, from coordinate 990,812,627 downwards.
CAGGTCACACTCAATGCTGTAGCTGTGATCCCTATCAATACTGTTTCCCATTCCATCCACTACCATCACATGATCCTCCTTTGTGAATCCCTTGCACAAGGAACCTATATCCTCTACCACCCGGCTAAGACTTGCACTTGGCTTGAAAAAGTTTGTGACTTAATACCTGTCACCTAATTTTTCCTGCAAAATTTGGCCCACACCTCTTCCATGGCTGCTACCTAGCAACAGAACTTTCCTCTTACTTTCTACTTTTTTTGAAACAGTTGGTTTCCTAGTGAAATTCTGTTGCCTCTTAACTACATCTACTTCTACTGGAGCCTCTTCCTTACTTAACTGTGGTAGCAAGGCAAATCTGTTGGTCGTGCCAATTGGGAAACTGTCAGACACTCTTCTCTTTCTGTGGCCCCTGTTCCCAGTTACCTCTTCCCACCGCTGTTTGCCCTCCTCCCCCCTTAACCTCTTCAGTTCCTCCCTCGCTCTGTCCAAATCAGCCTGAAGGGTTCTAATTTTCTCCTCCTGTTCAGCTATAATCCTATCGCTTGAGCAAACCCTGCAAGAGAATGGAAGAGTCTCGTTTGCTTCCCAAATTCCTCACTCACTACTGCTTACATCCAGCAGGTGAAAGTCACATCTGTTTTTGAGTGTTGTACTGACGTCACAGGTCTATGTAAATAACACCGAAGTCTCCCCTCTGAATGCGCTATAGAAATGTGTTGCAATGCTTCCCAGAATAGCACAGGGTGCATTCTTCCTATCGATCCTAATGGGACAAGTGAGATGCTTGCAGCCACACATGTGTTTGCTGTGGCTGATTCATAGCTGGAAAATTTTTGCTTAGTGACTGGCCTGTCCATCGACCAACATGCAAACAGTATATGGCACGACCACCAGGATAGCGACCACTGCAGTCTGCAAAGCTACCACCGGCATGCAGCACGATCAGTGGTGCCACACCTCCTCTTAAACAGTGTCGCCATGCTTGGTGCACTCGCCTTACAGCCACGACACTAACTCTCCCCCACTTAGCTCATTTCCTGGTCCCAGAGCGACACTTAGCCACACCACACGGCAGCGGACCAAAGATACACAAGCAGTGATGGATCGATTCAAAACGAGCCGCCAAGGTTCTATCCCATCGTCCCTTGATGTGGGTACATAAAATGAGACAACTCATTTAAAAAATATACTGAAAGCTGTGTGTGTTATGCAGAATGAATATTTTTCGGAGCCGGAAACAGATTGGTTAACACAATCTGGCTTGTGAGTTGAATAAAAATAATAGACACACAACACTCATCCTTTCATAAATTTAATGAAACCAATGGAAATGGGCCTGCATACCTAATTTCATAATACACACCTCAAAAAAAGTTTTGCATCACCTCGGTTTCGAGAGTTCCAGAACCTCTAGAGAAAATTGGAATAGAGATTAACATAAAAATCATTTCCGCCCTTTTTATTGCTCATGAAAACCACACACTGCATGTTGTACCACCATACAGTGGGACCTTCAGTGGCTGTACACACTGCTACCTCTAATACCCAGTAGCATGTCCTCTTACATTGATGCATGCCTGTATTCGTCGTGCCCTACTATCCACAAGTTCATCAATGCACTGTTGGTCTAGATTGTCCCGCTCCCCAAAGGCGATTCAGCATAGATCATTCAGAGTGGTTGGTTGAGTTATAAATAACCCTTTTCAAGCTCAAAATTTTAAACTTGGCTGCTTGGTTCAGTGGCCGTTTATAAATTAAAATTGAAACAAATGAGGCATCAGTCACAATTTTTTTGTCTTATTGACCAGGTTTCAACACTTCTAAGAGTTCCTTCATCATAGTTTAAACTTCTAAAGTGGCCTATATCATAATTACAAATTTATGGGAAAAGAAATGTTTGTACAAAACTTTAAGTACTTACTAACAATACAAGACAGAGACAGTACTTACGTGTCATGTATAAAATAAATAACATGCCAGAAGGACTTTAGTCACAATTTATTTTAAAAAGAATGCATGAAGGCGAGCTGCTATGGGATGCTCATATCTGTACAGCCTTAGGTTTGCAATGAACTGAGGCGCCCGCATTGACAAGTGTGGGCAAGTGAACATGACATTGCATCGAGAGTGCCTTCTAGTAGCCACAACATTCAGTTGTAGACAGACGAAAATTATAATGAATATTATTCAGTACATAATGTAAAAGGCAATATTTTGTTTAACAGCGACAAATAAAGTAATATTTTGTCTATATTAGAGCTTAGAAGTACAGTTGAAGACACACAAGTACTTCCTCAATATCCCCACATTTTGGTGTATATTCCCTCATCTTATACGTATTTTCTGTCATTTTTCACAATTTCGATTTTATGTCAGTTCTACCTGTGTAATCCTGATATAACCTCTCGTTCTGTGTTCTAAAATTGGTTGTAAATGTAGTACAACTGCCAACACATAGGGCAGTTAAACTATTTTTCTGATCAAGAGGCATAGTATAGCAGTGTACTCGTTTGCATCCAATCGAATCCACCCACATATTCCACATTTGCAGTGCGATCGCTGCTTTTTCTATTTTGTTGTCTGTGTTTGTGCATGTGTTGCAGATGGCTCCCAGGACCTCCTAGTAGACCTGAGTTAGCGTTCAAGTTATATCCAGAGCGATGTTTAGATGCAGATCGACAATATACGATGTCCAGGATGGGGACATGTTAGCGAGAAAGCCACTCGGGGGCAGAAGAAGTAATGCATTTGTGCCGAAGGGAAACGAGCCCAACTTTGTACAGTGACTTCGGTCCACTAAGGGTGCTCTGGTCATTGGTCAGGAGCAGATGACTTGTGACCATCGGCTGTGGTGGATGACTGCCTAACCTCGCGAGAAATATCTAGTGCTGCGAGGAGTATATACAGTGCATGTGTTTATGCTGTCTGTCTTCGCGATATATGTACGAGTTCAAAAATGGTTCAAATGGCTCTGAGCACTATGGGACTATGGGACTATGGGAACATCTGAGGTCATCAGTCCCCTAGAACTTAGAACTACTTACACCTAACCAACCTAAGGACATCACACATATCCATGCCTGAGTCACGATTCGAACCTGCGACCGTAGCGATCGCGCGGTTCCAGACTGAAGCGCCTAGAACCGCTCAGCCACCAGCTGCTGGCTATGTACGAGTGTCTGGCAGTAGATAGCTATATGCATGATGCAAAAGGGGCTATTTTGTATGGCGTAGGGTATGAACTGTGTGTTTACTACATCGATATTGCATGTGCAGATCGGTTTCATGCTGAAATATTAAAGATTCTGCACTCAGTGGCAAAGCAGTGTAATTGCAGAAGAGTCTTTTTGTATTTGACGATCTGTAGGCCACTTTTGCAGGGTTTAACTGTAAGTGCAATATGGTGATCTGTACAAAATAGTTTCGCAGCTGAAAATCTCATCTGCAGAGAGAAAAAGACGGACAGTGCTTCCACACTGGCACCACCAGTAATCTGGCGGGTAAATTCAGTAAGAGCCGATCAGACTGCTCCATTAATTGGCAAGATATCCTTTCTGATGGGACATAAGAGCCTCTACATAGCCATGAGAACGTTTGTGATTCAGAGATGTTTGTTGAAAGCAGGACTTAACAATTTCCAAGATGGGTAACACGTGATGGATGGGGTGCCATGTTAGGACCATCAGGAGGAATGCATTCGGCGTTATCCTGGGCTAATTTCGTAAACAGGTTCTGATAGGACAAGAATTTCCATGCAGCCAAGCTGATTTATCACAAAAGGTCCTACAAAAGCGACCATTAACTATTTCTATGGAACTTTACGATTTCCTAGAGGTGGACTTTGCTGTTATTTACATAGACACGAGACATCAGTACAACAGTGAGAACATTTTAGCTGCATCTGGTTTGGTGACTCACTACGTGAACATTTTGCAGCTATGCGTCAGCCACAGTAAACACGTGTGTGGTCGCAGGCGTCTCACATGTCCCATTAGGATCAAGAGGAAGAATGCACCCTATGCTGTTCTGGGAAGCATTGCAACACATTTATATAACGCATTCAGAGGGGAGACTTGGGTCTTATTTACATGTGTGACGTCAGTGTAACACTCGAAGAATTATAACTATATACCCGAAAACAGATGTGACTTTCTCCTGCTAGCTGTAAGAGGTAATGGGTGAGAGCAATGGCTTGCACCCCGGCATTCATCTCTCCGGCGCTGGCTTGCGTACAGCTGGTCTTGCAAAGCGCATGTGTGGGTTCGGCATCTACGTGTGTTGGTGCCTCTGATATTTTGTGGTTGACGATAGTTTGAAAGTGTTTATTTACGTGCAATGAGTGTTTGTGACTGCATTATTTTCGGTTGTTTAAGCGTTATGAGCGTGTTTGCAGAGCCCTTTAACGCATTACTTTGACAATTTACGAGTTGTTTTCGTGTCTGTTGCTTTATTTGGGTAGTTTATGAGTAGTTTGCAGTTCTGTATGCTGTGCACCGCATTATTTAGACAGTTTAGAATTAGTGAGCGTGTCTGTAGAGCGTTTTATATGCGTTATTTTGATAATTCACGTGTTGTTTGCGAGTCTACACATCAGTATACAGCATTATTTCGGTGACTTATGAGTAGTTTACAGGTCTGCAGGCTGTGTATTGTGACCCCAAGCACATCCGAGTGAGTGTTTTGTATCAGTGTAATAAATGAACTATGTGAAATCCATTCCTAAATAAATTGTTCTGAAATAAAGTACACTCCTTCCTATCCTTCAGCCCAGAACAGTCTGAGTCAATTTCCCACCAGACCGCCATTGGACAACAGTGGTACTGTGTACTAGGTCATTGGACTCTGGACCTCATGCGAACACACTGAATGTATCTACTGCCTCAAATTGTTTAAATAAACACTACATGCAAAATAAAGACTTATATCCATCCTATCCAGCAGCCCCGCCAATTCCAAGGAAGATATGGCGGTCGGATGACTTAGATTAGTGGAGGTAGCCCAAGTGACATTTTTCCTGCCAAAATCTGAACTTTCCTCCATTTTCTGGGGGAGGTGGAGAGGGGAGTGGGTTGTGTTAGTGGAGGTAGCCCAGTTGACCTATTTCCCCACCAAAATGTGAACTTTGTACGATGACGTCATTGCGACGTTACCATATTTATTGCTGCCATGTTGGGTCCGCCATATTGAATAAATTTGGCAACAATGCAATGTGGGATGGTACATAGGTTGTCCCACTACCGATATATATCTTCAGGAGTTCTGGGAACCGGGGGTGATGCATAATTTTCTTCATGTATGTATTTTGCAAAGGATATGGGTTATATTGAACATGTCATAGCCTTTTGTTCATAGTATTGCACGATGCGGTGTGGCTTTTCCGTGTTTGTGTAAAAAGAAGTTTAATGTACAAGACGAATTATCAACAAGTGAAACTTTAAAGCCTGATTTTTCTTTAACCACACAATATCGTAATCATGAGTTCATGTAGCCCAATACAATAGTTAGCAATACAAGCTTCGTTTTCAAATGAAAAAGAGAGAAGTGAATCAGAAGGTAATATATTATCGGTAAACAGAAATAAATATTTCAACCTCCAATTCCAAGATTTGAAGTATGAATAGGAAGTCTTCACCTTCGCGACATACAATTCTGATCGCGGAATCCAATCTTTATACTTCAGGAGAGAGTAATATATTAAAATTTCCAGTTCACGAAGCAAATTAATGTATGAGAGAGAAATAGTCTGCTTCCAAACAGTTGCCAACTAGTAGTCTATGAACCCCTATTTCACTGTGTGCAACCTTACGACCTCATAGCTTGCCGCGGAAAAATCTTCACTAAATAGCACTAAACTAATCTCGCCACGAAAACTGAACTTCATCACACGATATACAATGTAATTCTTTCATACTTATGCCTTGTATTATCTTCTTAACAGTATAGACATCCCTCAGATAAAGGTAACTTTCCTCTCAGACTTCTCCATCCAGAGTCAGAACAAGTAACTAAAGAGATCAGAACAGACCAAGTGGCAGAATGCCTTGAAACAAGGAAGCCACATGGTTAGCAGCCTTCGACTGGATTTTGTTGGTCGAGAACTAACTGATTCGTAAAGATTGTCAGAGAAGTCAAGCAAAGATATTGCTGTTGAGCTTGTATCGATTGGTTAGAACATATTTGCAAGGAGTATATGAAATATAAGTATCGAGATCTAAAGAAATCAAGATATCGTGAGGAAGACTGAATAAACAGGCACCTTTCAGTTTCTACTGGGAAAATTATGTTCAAATGTAGTCAAGTTTACAAAAAAGTGATTTTTTAAATCAGATTTAGTGGTCTTTTAGTTGGCCAACAGAATTTACTTTCCGGATGGTCGTCGTTGACAGGAATTATCAGTTCTTATTTTCCGACATCATTTAATTTAGGCCCTGGAGTTGCGGAAGTACGCCTCCGAAGCTGTGAGTGTCTTGCTGTGTTTTGCGCTATCCTATACATCGCGACAAAATATTATCAGTTTGAGTAAAGTTAGCCTGCGAAGAATCGATGGAAGGGAATTGGTCTGCAACGTCGGAACTTGTTCTGGTGTTTGCTGGCCTAACTGCAGGAGAAGCCGCGAATCATGACGGGTCTGCGAGGGCGGCCGCTCGACTTCAAGTTCTCCGATAAAAGTAATTTATAGCTTCTGGTATCTTATAACGCCGTTTAAGTTTCGGCGTCGCTCGCTTCTGAATAGCTTTTGCCAAATAAACCGAGTATTGGCGCCGAAGAAGCAATTACGCTTGCTTCTCCAATAGCTCGCTGTGTTCTTTGCTGAAACGTCTCGCAAACCCATTAGCCCGATTTCCTGGTGCGAATTACGCGTGAGCTGTCTGGCACACGGGACGCTTCCGGGAGTAGATATTTCTTTAAGAAAGGTTTGGACGCATATACTGTGGGGTTAATGTAGCAGTTGTATCTACAAGGATATGTCTTCGTGAATGCGTTCAGGAAGCAGAGTCGGATGTTTCAAGAAACTTCTAGACTACTGATGTCGTACACATAATTTTTAACTTTTTCTTACTTTTCTGTTGCCTGCTAGTCGTCTCCGTATTCCGTTGCTGATGTCAGTACATGATGGACATTTACTGATCCTAGAAGTGTAAATAATATTGCTGTGATAGAATGATTTACATGAGTGTTTCCTTATCATATGGGCCGACCGGGGTGGACGATCGGTTCTAGGCGCTACATCCTGGAACCGCGCGACCGCTACGGTCGCAGGTTCGAATCCTGCGTCGGGCATGGATGTGTGTGATGTCCTTAGGTTAGTTAGGTTTAAGTAGTTTTAAGTTCTAGGGGACTGATGACCTTAGAAGTTAAGACCCATAGTGCTCAGAGCCATTTGAACATTATAAGACGATTGGAGTTGTTATGCCATTTATCTACGTATAGGACATTCTCTACCGTGTATGTTTTCGTATTTCAGACACTTATGAAGAATATTGGAGGCAGAAACTGCTGGCCATTAAAACTGGAACATCAGGAAGCATAGCCAAATTCCGGACTTGGCTATGCGATGCCATAGGACTGTGTGAACAATATGTGAGTCCTCTCTGACGCTAGTAGAATGGGGCCGTCGACGTCCTAGATTGCGTTGCCTCTGGTCCACTTGAACCCGTCGACTCCGTATTCGCACGATAGAAGTGGAATCCTGACCAACTGCACCAATAATATTGCAGAACGATAAAGCGCAATATCGATAGGTCGCGATCATGGCACTGTCAAATTACGTGGTAGTCGTTTCTTTTCACACAAGTCACAACACCGTCTTCTCACGAACAAACAATGTTCAAATGTTATTTCTTAATGAATGAACCCCTGCGTAATATCCTTACGAACGGTGTGAATGCCGTCATTATTCCTTTGTGCTGTAACACTTAACTGCTAATAAATTATACACTGAGATGACAAAAGTCGTGGATACTTCTTAATATCGTGTTGGACCTTCTTTTGCAATGCATAGCGTAGCAGCTCGACGTGGCATGGACTGAACAACTTCCCGGAGGAGGTCGGACGTAATTGTGCATCGCACTGAAGAAGGTGGATCCATTGCTCAGCTAGGGCCATAAAATTATATGAATGTGTGGTGTCTGTTCTTTCGGACATGTGCGAAAGAAGAGACAGCACGCAGACTCCGCAGCTGTTATACTTCATATGTAAATTGGAGGTGGAGAGGGGAAGAAAGAATAGGAAAGGTAGGGGATCAGTGAGGTCAGCTGCATAGGTACATTACGCAGTAAAAGCGGCGACGAGTGAAAATTTGTAGCGGACCAGGATTCGCCCCAGGGGTCTCCTGCTTACCAGGCATGTGCTTTAACCACTGGGCAATCCGGAACATGGCGATAGCGCAAATGCGCGGACTTTCGCGGCACATTTCACAGCCGATCCACACTCCCATCGAGAGCCACCTACCACAGCCCCTGTCCATTTCCTCTATATTCGTTCTCTGAGATTGCCACAGGAGGTTGGACGAATTTGTGGATCCGCACTAAAGAAGTGGAGCCATTGCTGAGCTAGGTAAATCAAATTATATGAATGCATTGTGTCTGTTCTTTCGGACTTATCCAATAAATAACAGCCACCAAGCACAATCTGCGTAAGGATGGCACAGTGACTGACGCACCTGTCTAGTAGGACATCCCAGGTTTGAAGCCCGGCCTGGTAGAGATTTTCAATTATCGCCGCTGATTCTGTGCAATGTTCCTATGCAGCTGACAGCAGTGATCCCCCCCCCCCCCCCCCCACGTTCCTTATCTTTCTTCAACTCTCCATCTTCAGTTTACATATAATGTACAAGAACCTGCGGATTCTGAGTGGTGTTTGTTCTTTCGAACATGTCCGAAATAACAAAAAAAATGTTCAAATGTGTGTGAAATCTTATGGGACTTAACTGCTAAGATCATCAGTCCCTAAGCTTACACACTACTTAACCTAAATTATCCTAAGGAATGTTCTTCAAACCAATCGCTACCAATTGTGGGCCGGTGGCATGGCACATTCTCCACAAAAATTTCATCGTTTTTTGCTGCAAATGGTCTCCAAGAAGCCGAACATAACCATTTTCAGTGAGTTGGACCAGGCGACCCAGTCCATTCCATTATGGACCCAGCATCGGCTTGCACAGTGCATTGCTGAAAAAAATTTTTGGAAATTTGTGGTAAGGTATTATGGGACCAAACTGCTGAGGTCATCAGTCCCTAAGCCTACACAATACTTAAACTAACCGACGCTAAGGATAACATACACACCCATGCCCGGGAGAGGACTTGAACCTTCAGCGGGGAGAGCCGCGCGAACCGTGACAAGACGTCCTAGACCATGCAGCTACCACACATGGCTGCACTGCTGAAAACTTGGGTCCATGGCTACGTGAAGGTCTGCGCCACACTCAAACTCTACCATCGGTTCTTACCAAATTAAATCGGGTCTCACCCGAACAGGCCACTGTTTTCCAGTTTTCTAGAGTCCAATCGATATGGTCAAGAGCCAAGAGGGGCGCTGCAGGCGATGTCGCGCAAAGGCACTCGCGTCGGTCGTCTGCTGCCATAGCTTCTTAACGCGAAAGTGAGTATTTCACCCAATGTTGCTTGTCTGTTAACACTGACAACTCTATCAAAACGCCGCTGCTCTCGGTCGTTAAGCGAAGGCCGTCGGCCACTACGTTGTCCGTGGTAATGCCTGAAATTTGCTATTCTCCGCAAACTGTTGACACCGTAGATCTCGGAATAATGAATTCCGTTACGATTTCCGAAATGGAATGTTCCATGCGTCTAGCTCCAACTGCCATTCCGTGTTCAAAGTCTCTTAATTCCGGTTGTGCGGCCTTAATCACGTCGTAACCCGTTTCACATTAAGCACCCGAGTACAAATAACAGCTCCGCCAATGCAGCACCCTTTTATATCCTGAGTACGCGGTACTACCGCTTTCTGTGTAAGTGTACATCTCTACCCCAAAGCGGTTCTAGGCGCTTCAGTCTGGAACCGCGCGATCGCTACGGCCGCAGGTTCGAATCTTGCCTCGGGCATGGATGTGTGTGATGTCCTTAGGTTAGTTAGGTTTAAGTAGTTCTAAGTTATAGGAGACTGATGACCTCAGATGTTAAGTCCCATAGTGCTCACAGCCATTTGAACCATTTTTGAATCTACCCCAAAACTTTTGTCACCTCATTGTGACCAAGCATTTAGTTCACCTGATGACAACTTGTCATCTGTTGCATGCATCCTTCACGGTACTGCTACTTTAATGGCCAGGAGTGTATCTTCATGTGATCCGGAAACCAAAGACAATCGAGATGTTAGGCTACAGAACCTGGTTGTTGTCCGATGGAGTTCAGTTAAACTGCTCAAATGAAGTTTTGTACCATCCTCATGAATTGCATAGTTTGTGTGTGAGTGTGTCGGTCTCTTTTTCTTTTGTATCAGAAACCTTTTTCTTGTCTTTTAGCCTCATAAAGAGTGAAAACTGAAAAAAATTATAGGTGCCAGAACTGACACTTGTCATAAGAATGAAAAAAAAATTATCTCTTTTTTGTATGTAACTGATTTCTATCCAAAAAAATGAGAATGTATTCTGATAGCACAGAATTATGTCGCTCGCCTCATCACAGCTAAAAGAAATGAGACAAACCGGAAAATAAATACTTTATTAAGGTCGTTCTTAGTGCCACACCAGGAAACTGACATGTTCTAAGTGCCAATAAGAAAGTTTGTACAAGATGCCTTTTGCAAAGAAGAAAACAGCAAAGAGTCGCTGTTAATAATGGTGTTTATTTGCTCCAAATTAGTTACTCGAAAAAGAAACGGCCAATAACAAAATTAAACAACAATAAATGTGAAAAAAAGGAGAACAACCGTCTGAAGATAAACCTGTCGAATCAAAACTATTTGTGGAAATATGTAGCGTTATTAAGAGTAGCTGATTGCTGTTTTCCGCCTTGTACGAATCATCATGTATTTCCTACAAAGCCAACTACGGTCTCAAAAATGGAAGAAGGAAGTGCCATTAATATTGAGGCACGGCGTTTCATTTGTGATAAGTACAGAAATGCAGCATTAGTTTTTTAACTAGAAGAACTGCAGTCAGCAAAACTCACTTCTCATATCTTTTAAAATTTGGGAACTCCAGAGGAAAAGCACAGCTTGTTCCAACGACTTCGC